>NC_060140.1:444225608-444892691 GCF_021461385.2 Schistocerca piceifrons | reverse complement strand
ACTCCACTACTAGCCATTCAAAAGTCCCTCCCGCAGTTTGGCAGGAAAATGGCCGCCGTATCGTCCGGTTGGCCTCTCTCTCCCTATATATACTCTCTAACAGACTGTGTTATGGGTGGTAGAGGGTACTGGTTTGTCAGTAGAGAAGCAGTAACAACAGAATGAGTCGGTTAGGAAAGTTCAGTGTCTTCGGACGTTAGCTAGTCACTGCATGTCACCTGAATAAAAAATCAATTAAGGACATTTCACCCTTTTAATGCAGCCAGAGTCGACTGTTGGTGATATGACTGTGAAGTGGTAACGTGATGGAACAACCACGACTAAACGTAGACCACTCAGACTTCTACTGAAAGGATCCGTAGCACTTTTGTGGGATGTCAGCAAAACATCCCCTTAAATAAGCCGAATAATTACTCGTGAGTCTCAAGGTACTACCAGCAATCAAGCTATCATAATGACGGTGTGAGGAGTTAAAAATAATGTGTTGCAATGCTCATGAAACTCTTATTAAGCAACGTGCCTTCAGTCAGTATTACGTGACGCTTGAGGGGGGCAAAATGCAGCTCCAATGGGCAGTGAATGGCTGGATTTGGGTGACTGGGAGTGATAAATCATGCTATAGCCTCTAGTAGTGTAATTGAAGGATATGGGTTTGGTATCCGCCTGGAGAACGTTACCTCCCATCATGTCCCAACAATGAAATAGGTAGGCGTTTTTAGAGCTTATGGTGTGGTCCCCTAATTACGCTTGAGGAAACGTTAAATTCGGAAGGATGTGACCATATTTTACAGCATTGTGTACTGCGTACTGTAGAGGGACAATTCGGAGACGATGACTGGATGAGGATGACAATGCATGCTATTATAAAGCACCACGTGTATTGTTTTGTGGACTCATTATTCCTGAAATGGACTGGCCTGCCCAGAGTTCCGACGTGAACCCAATGGTAATCCTTTGGGATGAACCAGGACAACAACTTAGCGTCACACCCCAACGTCTAACATCTCTTGTATCAGCTGGTGAGGATCAATGTCCCACCATTCCTCCAAGACATTCGAACACATCACTGCAAGAGTCCACAGCAGAGTTCGACCCCTCAAAAAGGTGGACGGTGGAGGACCTTATATTAATGTCCAATAATACATGTCTGGATACGTTTGACCCGGTAGTGTATAAACGAGAGAGCGCGCATCAGGTATAATAATCATTTACTTGGCACTAAGGATTCTTCCTTTATCCTTGTGTAATGTTAATCCGTGATCTTATGATGGTGGATGTACAGAAATTGATTTTCAATAAATTAATACGTATTACAGCAGATTTTGGTGGATTTGTCATCCACGTATGTAAACACAGTTTCTGTTAAGTATCTGCCGCGCAGGGTAGCCGCGGTCTTGGGCCACATGTCGTGGTCCGGGCGGAGGTTCGAGTCCTCCCTCGAGCATGGGTCTGTTTGTTGTCCTTAGCGAAAGCTGGTTTAAGTTAGATTCAGTGGTCCGTAACCTGAGGGACCGATGACCTCAGCAGTTTGACCCCATAAGACCATAACACAAATTTCCAATTTTGTTAAGTGTCTAACATTTGGGCGAATACACGAAGGTTTTAAACAATGCTTCATAGATTAAACGATAATACGCATAAAAGAAAACAGAAAAGTAGGATCAGAGTTCCGGTAAGAGGACAACGAAGATGGAACTGAGCCGCGACCTTTTCACTGGAATCGTCCCCTAATTGACCTTACATGATTTAAGGAATCCATGAAAAATATAAAACTGAACAGCGAGACAGTGATCTCAAATAGCGACCTCGCATATACGAGGAAAGTGTATTACCATGGTGCCACCTCATTCACCTAAACAGATTGACGGAGATAACCATGCAGCATCTGCGAAGGAGTGACCGCTCAGTGTAGTCAGAATGTCATTGATACAGGTGCATAGAAATTAATGTGAAAATTATCAGCCGCACATCGTGCCATAGTAGTTTTTCGTTACTAATTTACTTGATGAGACAAGAGAATACTTATATATTGATTGCCTTGATTGCAACACGTTCAAATGCTTAAGGCACCGTTCCGAACGATTTTCGACATAGAACTTTGTGCCACGAGGGCCGTGAACGTCTGATAACTGAAAGCAGTCAAATGAATCAAATAACATACAACTTGCTGCTGTTTACCACAGTACCTGTATTCCCGGCAGGCGACAATTGTATTTCACTCCTCTTTTGAACAGCGAGTGCGATAAGACAGCTGAGAAATTTTCTATAGAGATGCGATCCACATCCCATATTATACCCATTTCCGCAAGTGACCAAGAACTAGGATAAAATTTGGTTTGGGGAGAAACAGGACTAGTTTCTCAGTAACCACTCATTACTTAAATAACTGGTGACTGTTTGCTGCATACGGAAATATTTATTTTAAAGAGTATTGAAAACTGTCAGACAAAAGGTCCTGCTACAATATTTGAGTTTAGTGAATAAGTAACGTGAAAGATGTTTCTTGGAGACGCGAGTTACCAATACCGCTTACGGCCATAAAGGGATAAAGGCAGCAGCATGCGGATATGGAGCACGCAGCCGCACACGAGACTTAGCAGTACGTGGTTGATACGAGTCACGAAATGTGTGCTGCGTTCACCCCAAGACACTAGTTGAGTATCACTGTACTGCGGCCCGCATCAGATACAGTGTTGCCAAAAGTATTTCACTCCCGCATTTGGTTCTTCTACATAAATTCATATGAATTTTGTGGCGAAGATTCTTGCGCAACAAAGGAACTAAACTAGGTGACTGTGATGTGATCAGTGAAGACATATAAATTTGTTATTTTTATCTTCATCTCACATAATGTTTAAGAGCTACAGGTATGTAACGACAGTATTAAGGGATTCTGTCTTGGAAAAATGTAATTTACTTCTTTCTTCACGAATAAATATATCAATCAAGTTTCACCAACGTCAGTGACTGTCCAAATAAAATATACAACGCCTGCATTCAGACAAATAGCTATCTGGTTGTGGTACGTCTCTGGTCTCCAGATAACGCAGACACATATCTGCTCAGTAGAAGGATCAGCGTACGACGATCCACACATCCCTTTGTCAATAAACGGAAGACCAAGGCTCAAATTCTCGTCCTGCTATCCAGATTTGGTATTCTGTGATTTTCCAAAAAGTGCTTAAGGTGAATGCTGGTATGGTTCATTCGAAACAAATATCGCCTGTTTCCTTCTTCATTTTAGTTTCCATCCCTAAGGAACACGGTGCTATGAGACATCAGACGCGACTACTCTTTTCGTCCAATTTTTGGAATCCACTATGCTCAAATTGACAAGGAACAAGGTAATTAAATTATAATTCGGTAGTAGTCCTGTGGCTTCTTAGTCTCTTATATCACGAGGAAACGACACGGAGTGGTCTAGCTGTGCGACAGTGCCGCACCTAATAAAGGTTAATTAGAAAATTAAATGCTGGTTGAAATTAGTGTAATGAAAAGGTACAGTTTCAATATTACACATGGTATTACTGGGATTAAATTACCAAAATATGAATGAATTTCTCACTGTGTGGGGGATGGTGTGGTGTTACGACACTTACTGGTAGATTAAAATTGTGTGTCTGACCGTGACTCGATCTCGCGACATTTGCCATTCACGCGCAAGTGCTTTTACCAACAGAGCCCCCAAGCACGACTCACGATACGCAGCCTTACGTCTGCCTGTACTTCATCGCCTACTTTAAAAATTTCACAGAAGTCCTCCTGCGGAACTTGCGGGAACAGCACTGCTGGAAGAAAGGATACTGCCGAAAATGGACTGCGCCACAGTCCAGTGGATGTTCCCAAAGTAAATTTTTCACTCTGCAGCGGAGTGTGCATTGATATGAGACCTCCCGACAGATGAAAGTTAGTGAGGTGAGAAATGGGATGCTGATGGAGGTGACGTTGTGAGGACGGGCCGTGAGTTTTGCTTGGGTGCCTCAACTGGTACAGTCCGCAGCTCGTGGTCTCGCGGTCGCGTTCTCGCTTCCCGAGCACGGGGTCCCGGGT
Organism: Schistocerca piceifrons; assembly: GCF_021461385.2. Taxonomy (NCBI): domain Eukaryota; kingdom Metazoa; phylum Arthropoda; class Insecta; order Orthoptera; family Acrididae; genus Schistocerca; species Schistocerca piceifrons. Next base: position 444,888,641 of record NC_060140.1, on the reverse strand, counting down.
TCGATTTCCGGCAGGGTCAAGGATTTTCACCTGCCTCGAGATGACTGGGTGTTTGTGTTGTCCTCATCATTTCATCATCATTCATGAAAGGGGCGTGATTGGACTGAGTAAAGGTTGGGAATTGGTACGCGCACTGATAACCGCGCAGTTGAGCGCCCCACAGACCAAATATCATCATCATCATCATCATCATCTACTGGTAGAGAACTTTCTCGCGGAAGGCAAAGGTCTGGGTTTCGACTCTCGGTTCGTCACACAGTCTTAAGCTACAACAAAATTTCCGATGTGTTCAGTCAGCAGTTTGTCACGATGCACACACCAATAATATTTAATATGAAAATTATGCAGCTGAAGATCCCGTCGGCTTTTTTAATAACTGCGGTACTGTAGCCCCATCTATTTCGTGTGTTGTCAGCGTTTTCTCTTGCTCGAGTGACATCTCTTTTTCATGTGATGTCCTCATAAAGTAATAAAAGAGACATAACAGTCATGTGCTCTTCTGACAACGGACATAATAACAGCTGTAAAACACATTGAAGCCATCTTTTGTCTTCAGCTGTCAACGCCGAAGAAAGCACTTCAAATTGAAGCAAAATTATTCGGTTAATGAAGTCACAGAAGTTGCAGAATGAAATAGCGGCATACATAAGCAGCGTTCAGTACAATTTTACAAGAATGCTTAATTTTGCATTGTCATGATGGAGCGACGCGAAACACAGTAATAAGTGAAAGGCAAAATTTCATATATTTTTCTCTGAAACAGTTTTCAGCGAGCGTAATTTCATTACCCAATATATTACTAAAATTTTTTAAACACAACATCTACTGCAATAACGTCACACACACACACACACACACACACACACACACACACACTCACAAACACACACACACACACACACACACACACACACACACACACACACACACGCACACAGAGGGGGGGGGGAGAGAGAGAGGGGGGGGAGAGAGAGGGGGAGAGAGAGAGAGAGAGAGAGAGAGAGAGAGAGAGAGAGAGAGAGAGAGACGGGTGGGGGTTGGGATGGGGAAGGGGGAGCGGGGGGTGGCATTTGTCAATTGTTAGCCACTTTCATTTAATAAGACTTGTAAAATTACGTGAAAGGTGTTTCAATAAATTCTCCCCATCTCTGGCTCCATCGCTCTGTCACCCTAAACAAGACTACAAGAGATAACTTAAACTACGCAGTGTGCGTTAGAAATGAAGATACGAATCTAAATACATGAAGACATATCTGCAACAAATACATACACATAAACTCGGAACATTGTTGTGTTCGAAGAAACAGACTTATTTACACACACCATGATGGAAAGAATTGAACCTGCTATTATTATATTATGAATAATTCAGCGAGACTGGTTACTACCTGTGGCAGAAGATTCCTTCGCCAGTTACTCTCTCAACCTCATAAAGTTTGATGAGCGTCGTATCCCCTGCGACTTCGTCCACGATGTTTCTACTTCGACAACATTCAGATGGGCCACAGTACACAATAAGACAGTTATATCTCTTTGACAATCAGTGGAAATTTATCACAACCTTCTGCCCAACATCTAGTCTCATTTCACCCAGTGTACGCTTCTGTCGATCTCTCGGCTTCTGTGCCTGTTTTTGGATCTGTTTTGTAGATAATTTCACAGTCTTAGAATGCCTGCTTCAGTGGTGGGAAGCGTAATTAAATCAAGGACCTTGTCAGTCAGCCACTGGAATTTTAAAACATAGGTAGGAGCCTTTGCTGTGGATTTGGGTGGCATCTCAGTCACAAATTGGAAATCTTGCAGGAAGATGTTCCAATACCTATGTCACCCAGGGCCATGTAGTCTTTTTCCTTATTTCTTTCACATTTCTTTTCACCGGACTGGAGGCACTGGGATAGAAGGATATGTATATGGCCTTTGTTTTTCTCCCCACAGGAGATCTCAGCATCTGTCTTTTTTGTAATTATGGCCCATTATCAGATAATCTTGTCTACTTTTCCTTCTACTTTGAAAACTCGCTCCACAAATACCTTGGTCATAGTCTTCGCTGGTCATAGGGAAGTAAGTTCGGCTGTTGGTTCTATCTGAAGTTCCGTTGCAGAATTTCAGGATCACGGAAAGTTGTTTATAGAAACCGATTCCTCCTATAATCAATTTAGGCGAGCTGCCTCTTATAAATAATTCTGTCGAATGCAAGTACGCTTGGATCATTACTGATATCTTTTAAGTGATATAGGCAGGATGCCAAATCTGAAATTGCCTCTCTTCGGAATATAATTACGGGCATTATTCAGTGGTAGTTGGGGAAATATCAACTTATCGACGATCTTTATTTTCAGAATTCGTTTATCCACTGAAGGACTTGTTGCAGAAATAATCAAACCGAGATGTTGGGTCAGCCCTGCAACTGTTGAAGATAGTAAAATTCGTGGTAGAACCACAGAGGAAAAGTAAGGTATTGGGTATTTGCGATGATAACGGTTTTAAGTAAAAAACAGGCAGTTAATCGAGTTTCTAGTTTCATCCATTTTCTGAAGAATTTGGTAGTGTAACTGATTCTTTATTTTACAGGTCCATCTTGATCATACAAATTTTTACACTTCACTGTTACTGGTTTCGGCTACTGCCATCTTCAGATCATAAAATTTTCTGATGTAGTATCGACGTCAAACTAAACATGTAGGTACATACTATGTTTTTAATTGTCCGTATCTAACAATAAATCTTTATTGAAATTTCCGCAAATTACTAACTGTTCCTTCTTGTCTGAGAAGTAGCTCAATAATGCGTCTAAATTTCTCATAAATAGCTGAAAGATTAATGGAGGGCATCTGTAAACTGCTACAATCATCAGAGAAGTATTCTGCAATAACAGCTCAGAGGCATATGCTTCTAGCGTCTGATTAACACAAAAACTATTTGCTTCAGTACCCACGACTCTGCGTCTACCTTTAACTTACAATTCAATTCCTTCTTTCTCCATGGTAACTTTACGCAGAAATGGTGGAAGTCGGCACATTAAACAAACAATGTGAGGAAATCAAAGAAATATAAGCTACTATGGGAGATTATCGACAATAGCCTTCCCATACGCTCTTTGCAAATTGAAGTGGAAGGGCAGACATATATTTCTTCCTGAAAGTGTTTGACAGCAGTATGGTCTCATATAGAAGTGAAATGTAGTCGGAATCCAGTAGATGCAAGAAGAGAACTGCAACTTTAGAAACGTCGTGCTCCTATATAATTCTGAATATTACATGAGTGAACTGGACAAGATATGAAAGATATTGAACGTAAGGCGAGGGATAGGTTGTCAATGCAAATCCGGAGATATCAAAGAACATTTGGTTATGGAAGAAAGTATGCAGATAAATATGAGAGAGGTGGACCATGGACTGTATAAAGAGATTAAATTTTTTGTAATGTGCAATAGTTAAGAAGAAACGGGAAGTATTGTTCATGCGAGTACGTTTTCAAGCAGAGCGAACGCCACTTCTGCTGTCTACCTTAATAGAAACGTTACGCAAACACCCCATAAGCGATAATGACAGAGTATGTTGGGAATATACATTGAAGGGCCAAAGTAACTGCTACACTTGCCCTATATTGTATAGGGCCCCGGCGAGCACACAGACGTCCAGCAACGCAACGTGGCATGGACTCGGGTAATGTCTGAAGTAGTGCTGGAGGCAACTGACAACATGAATTCTGCAGGGTTGTCCATAAATCCGCAAGAGTACGAGGGGGTGAAGATCTCAACAGCACGTTGCTACGCATCCCAGCTACGCTCAATAATGTTCATGTCTGGGGAGTTTGGTGGCCAGAGGAAATGTTTAAACTCAGGAGAGTGTTCCCTGAGCCACTCTGTAGCAATTCTGGACGTTTGGGGTGTCGCATTGTCCTGCTGGAATGCACAATGGGCATAAATGCATGCAGGTGATCAGACTGGATGCTTACATACGCGGCATCTGTCAGAGTTGTATCTAGACGTATCAGGGGTCGTATCACTCCATCTGTACACGCCCCACATCATTACAGAGCCTCGACCAACTTGAACAGTCCCCAGCTGACATGCAGGGTCCATTGATTCATGAGACGTATACGTCGATCGGCTCGATACAATTTGAAAAGAGACTCGTCCGATCAGGTAACATGCCTCAAGTCATCGTCTAATGCCGGTGTTGATAGCGCCAGAACAGGTGTAAAGCTGTGTGTCTTGCGGTTATCAAGAATACACGATTGGGCCTTCGGCTCCGAAAGCCTGTAATAATCATGTGTCGTTGAATGGTTCGCTCGCTGACACATGGTAATGGCCCAGCAGTGAAATCTGCAGCAATTTGAGGAATGATTGCACTTCTGTCAGTGTTGAACGATTCTCTCCAGTCGTCATTGGTCCCGTTCTTGCTGGATCTTTCCGATGTTTTGCCAGATTCCTGATATTCATGGTAAACTCGTGAAATAGTCTTAGGGGAAAATCCCCACTTCATCGCTACCTCGGAGATGCTGTGTCCCATGGCTCGTGTGCCGACTGTAACACCACGTTGAGACTCACTTGAATCTTGATAACTTGCCATTCTAACAGCAGTAACCGGTCTAACAACTTCGAGAGACACTTGTTGTCTTATATAGGCGTTGCCGACCGCAGCACCGTGTTCTGCCTGTTTAAATATCGGTATATTTGAATACGCATGCCTATACCAGTTTCTTTGGCGTTTCAATGTAAGTTCGTAGGCTTCCTCGGCCAGTGTTGTTTTCAATAAAGTAAGTTTGGGTATTAGGCTACGTCATTCGAAAACACTAAGGCAACTAGGTTTTCAACATCTCGAACGGCTTCCTGCTGTTCAGGACCGGGCAACTACCCAAAATTGCTTTTGGCATCTAGCGGCGTATAGAGGCAACATGTGTTGCCTGTGATTCAATCACCTGCTCGGCATGAAAGAGAATAGTCCGAGCAAAATTTTAAGATATTTTTTCTCCTTGAAGATACTCATTCTTAAGGTTTCCTTCTTGAAAATATTTATCATTTTACTTTGGTCGGTTAGTATACCGTATAACTGGTTATTAGAGGCTACTAGTATGGTGAAGTCTCATGATTATGATTTTTCGACCAAAATCGTCGGTTTCTGTCACATATATCTTTACAACTTAGACGTCCTGGTATATTTGTAGCTAGCGAAATTTTACAACGACTTTTTGGATTACCTTGTCCTTACGTGTTCTTACGGTTCTTGAATTCCACACTAGCACTGTCTCTAGGCCTAGCTTCTTGCTGGGGCACAAGACCGCCATTTCAGGGAAGTTGCGCATTTCAAGAGATCACTGGTTCACGAAGTCACTTACAGATCGTTTTTAAGTTTTCTCCCGCGCTATATCATGAAATGATTTGTTTTTAATTGCACATATTGTAGCGCTACACTTTGATACATTTTTTCGAGCACCTCCACAAATTTCCACTGGCGCTTTCCTTTGTGACTCATGAAATATGTCGCTGCCCCTCTCCTCCGTCTTACTGTGATAGCTCTCAGATATACTCTGCAGCACCAACGAAAACGTCGCGTTCATATTGTTGCTGGATGTTCATATTGTATGGAGCACACTAGTCCGAAACTACTGGGCTCTATAGTTAAGCAGGTGCGGTGCACTACAGGGTCACTCTCCACCTAATCAAAAATTCGAGAACACAATGCAGCCAATGCAGTTAAATGGAAATGCGTTAGGCTCCTAGATCAGGGTGTCAGGGAGATGTAGTACTTTTTGATTTTGGAAAACATTTTATGCAAAACAACATTAACAGTATTAAAAAAGAAAGTGATCGTATGAAGTGTCAAACGAAATCTGCATCTGGATTGAGTTTTTCTTTGTAGGCAAGACGCAGCATGTCACATTTAGAAAGTAAATCTGCCGTACCCTAGGGAAGTATGTTGAAATTTTTTTCATTTTATAATAGTGATTCTGTAGAAATGTCGGAACACGTGAGGCAATACTGAACCTACCACGTATCTTGAAAGAAATATTAAGGAAAGGCAAACCTACGTTTCTAGCTTTTGGAGACTTAGAGAAAGCTTTTGACTATATTGACTGGAATACTCTCTTTCAAATTCAGAAGGTGGCAGGGGTAAAATACAGGGAGCGAAAGGCTATTTGCAATTTGTACATAAAGCAGATGACAATTATAAGAGTCGAGGGCCATGAAAGGGAAGCAGTGGTAGGGAAGGGAGTGAGACGGGGTTGTAGCCTCTCCCCGATGCTATTCAATCTGTATATTGAGCAAGCAGTAAAGGAATCAAAAGAAAAGTTCGGAGTAGGTATTAAAATCCATGGAGAAGAAATAAAAACTTTGAGGTTGGCCGATGATATTGTAATTCTGTCAGAGACAGCAAAGGACTTGGAAGAGAATTTGAACGGAATGGACAGTGTCTTGAAAGGAGGGTATAAGATGAACATCAACAAAAGCAAAACGAGGATAATGGAATGTAGCCAAATTAAATCGGGTGATTCTGAGGGAATTAGATTAGGAAATGAGACACTTAAAGTAGTAAAGGAGTTTCGCTATTTGCGGAACAAAATAACAGATGATGGTCGAAGTAGAGAGGGTATAAAATGTAGAATGGCAATGGCAAGGAAAGCGTTTCCGAAAAAGAGAAATTTGTTAACATCGAGTATAGATTTAAGTGTCAGGAAGTCGTTTCTGAAAGTATTTGTATGGAGTATAGCTATGTATGGAAGTGAGACATGGACGATAAATAGCTTAGACAAGAAGAGAATAGAAGCTTTCGAAATGTGGTGCTACAGAAGAATGCTGAAGATTAGGTGGGTACATCACATAACTAATGAGGAGGTATTGAACAGAATTGGGGAGAAGAGGAGTTTGTGGCACAACTTGACTAGAAGAAGGGATCGGTTGGTAGGACATGTTCTGAGGCATCAAGGGATCACCAACGTGGTACTGGAGGGCAGCGTGGAGGGTAAAAATCGTAGAGGGAGACCAAGAGATGAATACACTAAGAAGATTCAGAAGGATGTAGGCTGCAGTAGGTACTGGGAGATGAAGAAGCTTGCACAGGATAGAGTAGCATGGAGAGCTGCATCAAGCCAGTCTCAGGACTGAAGACCACAACAACATTAGTGATATGGTAGACAATGTTAATAGTACCTCAGACTTTTTTCAGTTGATGCAGTTGCCTATAATGAAGTTCTCTGAAAAAAAAAAAAAAACCTTGCACAACTTTTCTGATGTTGGCAAGAATTCATAGCGGTGAAAGCTATGCTGCGCGCGCTTGATATCTTTGGTGGTATCAATTCTACTGGTGCTAGCTTCGCCGCCGACCGTTGCTGGGCAGCTAGAGGACTCTTGGCCACGGGCTGCTCACCGTATATATTCCTGTGCCCGACTTGTTATGAGAGAAGTAATGGGATTTCAGCTGTGGCAGTAGGAGGCCCCTTTTGACGGAGAAAGTGTGAGAGCTCTATGTTGGCAGGACGTTGCTAGAAGGAGGTGGACCCGCTGATAAAAGTTACCGACGCCATTGGGCTGGTTGTGAACTTCAGTTTCCTGTACCTTACCCTTAATGGAAGCGAGTCTACTAAGGAAAATGTTGTTTGTTCATATTGTATGAATATTTGGTGTCTCTTCTTTCGGACGTACTATGAAAATTGAAGGTGGAGTGTGACAAAGGAAGGGAAGGGAAGGAACTGATGATATTAGCTGTATTAGGACTTTTTGTGGAATCAGCGGTGACGAGTGGAAATGTGTACCGGACCACGACTCGAACCTGGGACCTCCTGCTTACTAAGCAGATGCGTCAACCATTGCACCATCCGGACACAGTGATCAACGCACAAACGTGACCTAACTCGGTATGCTCCCCAGCCGACTCACATTCCCGCTTAGCACCAGTTCAAGTCTGTATCTTGCATGCTCTTTAATTACGGAGTTTCTCTATCGGAAATTTCTTTTCACTAATTTTAGACGTCCTCTGGCGGAAATGTCTTTTCGCCAGATATATTTAGAAAAAATGTGATTGATTCAGGTGAATATAAGCTTAAATAAATCTGAAATTTACCATATATCTATATTGTAATCTCATCAAAAGTTTGAAAACGATTGTAAAATTGCACACACACATTAATAAAAACAGAAGATAATTACGTAGTAAAAATGAATTTTAATACACCACAAATCAGTCCAAAACGTATAAAACAATTTCTCGCGGGCCCATATAGATTCCTAATCCCATACAGATTTACATCCTTAGCAAGGCGTGGGAACCCGCGATCACCCGGATTAAGAAGAAAAAGGATATTTCCCAGAGTATATCGACTTCGGGGGAGGAGGGAAGAATAACGAGAGCGGTGCCGGCAGACCCTCCTGAACGAGAAGACCTAGGACGCAGCGCCCAGACGGCGGGAGAACGGACGCTGCACCTGGACCGCTCCGATTCATAGGAAGCGCCTGAGGGAGAAGCGAGAGGGCGATTGTCCTATATATACATGGCGCCGGCCCACCGCCGGTCAGTACATCAGCGCACCTGATGATGGCAACGTGGTCGATGGCCGAAATATTGTGTCCTGTACACGCTCATACCAGGCTGTTCACCAGAGATTTATTTCTTCACCACATCAAGGTATCTATAAACTGATTTGAACTCACGATCTTCGAAACATGCTCCGGAAGACGGAACAAACGCCCATAGACAGTCCTAAAAGAAACCGATTAAATTTGTAAAGGTTTTCAATCAGTAAAAAAAGGCAGTTACAGGTTTGGAATCATCGGCCAAGGGTATCTAATGGTCGACTTCATTGAGGTTCAGAAAAGAGAACCCGCAAAGCATTTTTTTGCAAAAACTGACATAATGTCTTATGGGATAACGGCAATCAGTGATTTTATAATGTTACTTAAAATCCGTCTTGATTGCAAACTTTTTAATTCATATGACCGGTTTCGGTACATTCAGAACCATCTTCAGATCTGATATTTCAGTTACAGGAGTAACCCGTCCAAATCCAGCGACTTTCACATGCTGCCGTTTTGTTGTTGTTGTTGTGGTCTTCAGTTCTGAGACTGGTTTGATGCAGCTCTCCATGATACCCTATCCTGTGAAAGTTTCTTCATCTCCCAGTACCTACTGCAACCTACATCCTTCTGAATCTGCTTATTGTATTCATCTCTTGGTCTCCCTCTACGATTTTTACCCTACACGCTGCCATCCAGTACCACGTTGGTGATCCCTTGATGCCTCAGAACATGTCCTACTAACTAGTCCCTTCTTCTCGTCAAGTTGTGCCAAAAACTCCTCTTCTCCCCAAATCTATTCAATACCTCCTCATTAGTTATGTGGTCTACCCATCTAACCTTCAGCATTCTTCTGTAGCACCACATTTCGAAAGCTTCTATTCTCTTCCTGTCCAAACTATTTATCGTCCATGTTTCACTTCCATACATGGCTACACTCCATACAAATACTTTCAGAAACCACTTCCTGACACTTAAATCTATACTCGATGTTAACAAATTTTTCTTCTTCAGAAACGCTTTCCTTGCCATTGCCAGCCTACATTTTATATCCTCTCTACTTCGACCATCATCAGTTATTTTACTCCCTAAATAGCAAAACTCCTTTACTACTTTATGTGTCTCATTTCCTAATCTAATTCCCTCAGCATCACCCGACTTAATTCGACTACATCCCATTATCTTCGTTTTGCTTTTGTTGATGTTCATCTTATATCCTCCTTTCAAGACAATGTCCATTCCGTTCAACTGCTCTTCCAACTGCGTCCTTTAGGAACAAAAAATGGGTGAAGCGTAGGAAGAAGTCGAAGGTCTCATGACAGCACCCTGGAGCACGTTGTTAATTAGGTCACACCAAAGCTTCATCTAGGGTGGAGATAATCTGTGAGAGAGCTCACGAACGGGGATATATAGTCATCCAGGTGAATCTCATATCGGAAACTTTCTAGTGAAGCCAAATTTATTTGTGAGGACATCAGGAAATTGGGACCGCTTGTTCAAAAATTTCGCAGCCTCCCCAGATTCCAAATGATCAGTGACAAGCTCAGACGAACGCGACTGCACTTTACTAATCGGCTCAGAGCTCCGACACGAACACAATGCTATCCTTTCGTTATGGCTAAATTAGAAACAAAAGCAACGAACTTGATAATCAAGAACAAGGCTGGTATACTCGATCAAATCACAGCCGAGTATCACATTAACTGACAAATCCTTAGCAACGACAAATGTGACAGGCCATGTAAATTGCAGTATGCCCAATTTGCTCCGAAAATCCCCTACCAGAGGTAATTCTGGTCTATTAACGAGACGACGTCTCTGAGATGGGCAGGCACAGAGAAGTTGTTCTATATAAATTCCCAAAATCGAGGTACCACTTATAATCAAGTAGTAAAACAGAATTCTCATAATGCAAAAGAGCGCATACAGGTTGAATATTGAAGTGGGCACACCCATAAGGAAGCGTCAGATTTTGTGGGAGTAATTCTTAACAGCAAGATGGGTAACCCTTCTCACCGGTGTTCTATGTTGTTAGATGTTCGGAGGCGGGTCTCGCTTCACCGGACGTGACCTTACAAAATGTCTACTATTACCACATCTGAAACAGACATTAAGCTTAAGCTAACCGAGCGCAAATCCCGCGGCATCTTGCTGGTTCCCCTCAGATGGAGTAACTAGGTGGCTGCCTGCCTCCCGTTGCTCATTTGGGAATCTTAACCATTCCATCTCGGTAACCAAAGTAACTAATTTCATCGAGGGGGTATATTTCATAGAAAAAGCCACACATAAAAGGTCCTCGTGCCTTCTAATATGATCTTAATCACATCACCTTCAACTACTTGCAGTACTAAAGGTAGCACAGTAGTGCCGATCCCATGAATTTATTTAGGCAAGGTCTCGTGCTGGTACTGCACAGGCCAAAAGCGGTCACACTCCAATTCGTGCCTGACCAAGGGTAACAACTTCACTTGAACAATGCGCTGTATCAAATCACTAAGGGATCCCATACTCCACATAATTTTGGACAAAATTTTGCTTAAAATCTCGCAGATTAACGGAAAAAGAAGCAGATTAGCAATGGCGTATGAAATGCACAACGCATCATCATGAAATTCAAACCAAACACAAATTCAATCTGTCCAATCTGTTCGATTAAAAACTCGTTAATCACTTGTAGTAAATGCAAAACGATGTTTGGCAATCTAGCAAAAGGCATTACACAAGATCGCATTTACTGGTCCCTCAGTAGACGGTCAATTCTACCGACAGTGCATATTATCACCTACACTGTCCCTCTAGTTAGGTTATCAAACGTGATACGACTCAGATCTACCTTTGGCTCCCTAAATTACTAACCAAGCTTTCAGTGGCAGTAATCATGGAAAACTTTTCGCAGGATGGGGGATAACCGACAGTAGAGGGCAACCCAAGTGGCACCCCACTCTGCATTGTTGCCAAATTTAATCAAGATGTTAGACCCAAACTGGCGGTGGTAGATGAGGCAACATCCCAATGACGTCTTGGCGGGAAAATCAAATTTTGGCGGGAAAATAGGTCAATTGAGCTACCTCTACTAGCCTAACCCCCCTCTCCTCCCCACCTCCCCTTCCCCAGAAAATGACTGTTAGTTCAAATTTTTATGGGAAAAAGGTCACTTGGGCTACCTCCATTAACATAACTTGTCGGAGCGCCACCTCTTCCTTGGAATTGGCGGGAAAGGGACTCAGTCTGTGCTGCATAGGATGGACACAAGTATTTATTTTAATGGCAGTCTTTATTTAAACAATTTAAGGCAGTAGCTCCATCCAGTGTGTTCACCATGAGGTCTGGAGTCCAACTGACCTAATACACAGTACTGACAACTTAGGGCACTGTCGCTTCTGTGACGTAATCCAACATGGTGGTCTGGGGGGGGGGGGCGAATGGCGAGAAAAGGACTTAGCCTGTGCTGGGCTGCTGGAGGGAGATAGAAGTATACTTTATTTATTTTGGAACAGTTTATTTAGGGATGGATTTCACGTAGTTCATTGACTGCTCTGATACAAGACATTCGCCGTGATATGCTTGGGGTCACGCTACATAGCCCACGGACCTCCCAACTACACGTAAATTACCGAAATAATGTAGTACACTGATGTACAGACACAGAAACAACTCGTAAATTACCGAAATAGTGCAGTACACAGCATACAGACATGTAGTACACTTTGGTGCAGACACAAAAACAACTAGAAAATAGCCAAAATGCCATCTGCGGCAACACACACATACACAAAACAGCGAAAACGCACTGCAAACGTGGAATATGTGGGTGGAGGCGACTGCATGCATTCGAGCACAGTGCTATACTAGGCCTCCCAATCAGAAAAACAGTGCATTTGAGCTAGGTGTTGACAGCTGTACTACATTTTCAAGCGATTTCAGAAGTGACATAAAAGAATCGATAAATTGCGAAAAATGTGGGAAAACACGTATAAATTGAGGGAAATACACTGAAACGTGAGGAAATTGAGGAAGCACTTGCATGTCTTCTGGTTGGCGCAGAACAATTCTTACACATGGGAACAAGTATGCGACTGCAAGAGGAATCCGTGAAAACGTCGACATGGAAGCGAAGGGAACCAGGGAAACAGTCACTTTTTGTCATTGAGGCAGCACTCTGCTGTAAGTCTGTTGAGGTAACGGTATTACAGGCGAGTTGACATTCCTCTAAATGAACGAAGATTTATGTGATGTACTCTATTCCCCTGTCACATCTTGGATATGAAAACGAGACTTCACTTTCATAACTAAGATTATTCTAAGTTAACGATAGGTGTTTGTGAGACACTGCATTCCCCGTGTATAGTGGGGGCATGATGTGTAGTTTCACATGGTGGAGGCTGCCGCTATGTGTATATCTGTTCCATTGTAAGAGGTATTCTCTGTTACCAACCATCATTTTATATAGGACAGATTCAGGCATAGTATACTTTCTGAACCGTGATCAGTTGTGAGCAGTGGATGCTATACATCTCTAGAAAGCTATATTGCGCTTGTATCGCACAGAGTTGCTGTTTTAAGGAAGTAGTTTCTTCATTTTACAGTTTAACATAATTTATCATAGAGAAACCGGCAACAAGGATCTATGGCATGCGCTGGAAGTATAATTCTTACCGTGCAATATTAACAGCGCTGCATTCCACACGACTAGTAGGTCAGAAACTGAATCGATCTAACATTATAGCCTGTTTTAAGTGCAGAATCGTGTAGCTTTAGGAGTGCTGATCCCAGAGACTGGAACAATGCTTTAAAATTTATAGCATATTTGATGTACGTAAAATTCTTCAAGCTCCATTAGTCTGGAGCTCCATCATGCATAAAACCCACACGTTTCTTGTTCTTCTTAATCGTCTTGTATTGGAACACTTTCAAATCTGTTACTATATGTTGATAAGAGGTGCTAACCTATTCTAGATAGGCGCATCTGGATAAATCTTGTTCACTTCGTTGGGCGATGACTTGGCAAGGTCCATTCATTTACGAGCCATGTAATGTAGTGGCCTAATTCTGGTCAGCTCCAGATCAAATCGGTAACGGAGCTGTAGGGTGGGTTTGCGATGACAGTGCGACGAGATCTTTCAATTTGTAATTTTATGCTATGACTGCAAGAATGCTCTGCGATTCCCATCCGCATTGAGGTAGATCGTAAATTAAGCACTGTGCTTGAGGTGTGTAGTGGCACCACAGTTTAAGATAGGGAAGTTAGATTTGGTGCAATATTTCGGAGCACACAAGTTACAGCCAGGTGCGGGCTGGATTGCAGTAAGTTATGCTGACCAGTGGTTGTGAAGTGGAATGGAGGCCACAGGGGCCATCAAACCACTGAAAAGAGTAAACGCAGCGGTTCGCATGTCGCAAGCTATAGGCAGAAGGGGTCCACTGGCGCAACCAGGGTGTGGGGCATATGTGACTCGGACTGATGAGTTAGCATAACTGAGGCGCACAGCCGAGTATAATGAGATGTTGTTTTGAAACGAGATTCATTGAAGTGTCACACTACCGGCGACACACAGCAGCAGATGGGGCGACAGCGGCCCAGTCCACAGCGGGTCATTGGTTAGATCCTCTGAGGCCGACGCAGGGTCCATAGCCATCCAGGGCAGGCCACTCTTCGGCTCACTACTGTGGACAGTCGTCTCAGCTCCCAACACATGCCGGAGACTTACAAGGGGAGGGCCGCAGGTTTGGACGCCGGAACGGGAGCGGTCATTGCTGCCGCATTCCCAACTACATCAGTCGAGGAAGAAGCATTCAGCTCAGCCGGCCTAGGGCTCCCGGCGGAGCAGTGCAGAGTCAACAGGGACGGTGGCGGCTGAGTCAGCTGCTGGCGTAGCCATCCTGACGTAATCGTAATTCTACAGCTGGCAAACAATGCCAGCACGACACAGTGTTGCGTTGCACAGGCCGCTGGGGGTATTTCTTCAGCAATGCGGGGCCTGTGACATGGACTGAGGTGAATGAAGCTCTATAGTGGAAACGAATAAATCATTTGAAAAGCACGGCCGAGTTTTAATACCCCACATTATGGCACCCGTCCACTGTATTTGGTGTCAATACGCCACATCTGGCGCCTCGTACCACAACAGGTGCTAGAAATTTGTTGAGCGCTGTCTGGTATACTTTGATTATGTATATGTTCGATGGATGTACTGCATCTATCTAATTTCGCAAAGTAGAGAATAGGTTGTTTAGCAATGATACTGAAATTGGGAAACATGCTGTCACATCATTGGTTGCTGTTGAAATTACTGTAAAATAGATAAAATTGCTTGCACTATTAACTGTGATACTTATTTTTACAGTACATCGACAGTATCTTTTCCGTCCCATCTTTCCAATGGTATGCTGTTGGTCACCACATAATGATTGACTGACATCATTTGTTTCAATGGAGAAAGAGTTTTTGTGTAGGGGCAACACCTTCTGGGGATGGCTAGTACCGAAACAGTGATCGCGTACATGACTGCAATATGAGGAATCAGTCGAAATGTAATGCAGGGCCATCAGCTGTTCCCTCACTGACAGATCAGTTTGAATGTAGCGGTCATCAATTTCCTTTGGACTGCAGTTTGAAAACACTCCACAACACCGCCAAAATCTTCCAGTTTCCTTATGTTGTAACTGTCTTATTTAAAATCATCCCGTGTATGTGGTGTGTTAAGGTAGCAGCAGTAACAACATGATTTACACCCTGTGACGTCTAGTGTTCTGTGAGAGGCAATGGGTCAGAGCGTGTTAATGTCAGTTTAGAACCTGACACAGACCTTGAAGTCGTGGTGGAACAAATAAAATGTATGGCAATATACAAATAGTGTTACAGTAGGAAAAAGTTATTGTTTCAAACAACGACACACGGTCACAGGGAGTGTCTCTCGCAACTTACAGTATAGTCTGTGGGATATGGTCATCCTCCTACAGTACATGTGATGAACCTGTAAAATGCAGTGGATCAACACCTGTATATTTAATAGGATATTCACATGTGAACGGTGCAGCCACACATGAGGAATTTGTTTTTGATATATGGGAGGTGAGAGATGCGGTAATAATCTCATCAAGTTATCTATCAGATGAAGATAGTGGAGCTTTCATAGTTCGTAACCTTTCTCTGTTGGATGGTACAGAATAACGACCATAGCATATTGCAGTGTTAGAGGAGAATGCAGCCTGAAGGACGCGAATCTGTTTTGGACTGCAATATCTGTATGTAGTTTGGAGAAGCTCCACAATGCAGTAGCAAAATCCTCGTCCTTCTCCCAGTTCCCGTAATGGGCTTTATACTACTTCATGTTGAAGGAGCAGGCTTCATTTGGTGCTGACCTTACACATCGTGCGTAGTTGGCAGAGCTACGACAACATGTTCCAGTTTTCATTGAATGGTCAAAACACAGTCCTGTCGCACTAACTCAGGTTAAAGTTCTGACTTAAATTTGAACGATCACATGTTCAAAGCTGCACGGATGGCAGTGCAGAGTCTGAGAGACAGTTGCAAGATGCATAGGGCCTACCTAAAAGCATACTATAATTTTACTGTGTCAGATAGATTAGCGAAAGGTGACTCGTTTCGAAATATAAGAGTGCCAGAAATATTCACTAGCGGCTGTAATCAATAATGGACTTCTCCATAGGCTCCAATGCAGTAAGTGGTTGCATGGAAAGACTTGATTCCAAATCCCAGACAGCACTAGAGATCTGAAAAGCCTGTATATATTTCTTACGATCTCAATCATCACAATACCTACTGTTTGTGATCATTCTCAGTCAACCTTCGCCTGTAACCCAGTCGATAAATCGCAGAACCTGTGACATTGCATCGAAACAGAATGTGTTACAAATACTGGAGAAATATCTAGCGGCGGCATGATGGAGTGGCAAATACCAGATTCATACCACGTTCGGTAGCCAAATCACTTTCCATATTCGGTAATTTTATTATGAGGTTGCTCCGTCGGTAACGTATAACCGCACTGTTGGTCTGATAATATACACTCCGGCGATCACTGTCTATATTCAGTGTCGCGGTATTCGTCTCCAAAAACCACTTTATTCGGTGGTAATGCCATACCTCAATTTATTAAGCCGGTATAACTTATGACGTTAGGGGAACGTATGTCAGTTCATAAGAATGGTACAGATATTTCTATTTCCAGAGCCACAGCCCTCAGCATGGTGTATTTCCAATACTTCGCTCATTATCGAACGTCGTCCAGTTGAGACCGCGATCGTAATATTTAATTGTAATTACAGTCATTATATATATATATATATATATATATATATATATATATATATATATATATATATATATATAGCCGACTTCGTAAGATGAGTCTGCGCCGGTGGCCTGTGATGATTCACGTTGCCGGATAATGGTAGGAGCTGTCCGAATGGAGAGGCCTGTTGGGTTGCAGGAATGTAGCTGATTGAACCATGGCATCCTCTAGACGGCCGAGTAGTGGGCTAATACTTCCAGAATGAAATTTTCGCTCTGCAGCGGAGTGTGCACTGACATGAAACTTTGTGGCAAATTCAAACTGTGTGCCGGACCGATACTCGAACTCGGGGGCTTTGCCTTTCTGGGCAAGTGCTCTACCAAGCCGTGAGGACAGGTCGTGAGTCGTGCTTGGGTAGCACAGATTGTAGAGAAAGCGCCCGCGAAAGACAGAAGTCCCGAGTTCGAGACTTGGTCTGGCACACAGTTTTAATCTGCCACGAAGTTCCAGAGTAATACTTATTATGGGTTGGATAGCTTTCGTGACCGCGTGGATATCTGAGAAGATTCGATATGGACGTGTGTTTACACTGGAAAATTATTCCCTCCCTTGGAAATTGTCTGGTTGACTGCTTCTACACATTTCACGCCTTTATTTGTTTGAGGAGATATTGATTGCAGTGTGTGCATCTAGCAAGTGAAAGACAGGTGAATACACGTTTGTTGTCTCTCTAGACATGAGAAACACCTTCATTGGTCAAATTCTTGTCGGGTTTCCAGCCGGACAAAACTGTCATCTGAGCACAATATTTCAGCGGTCCATCTGGCCGCCATCATCAGGTGAGAAATGCTACGCTGCTCGCGTCGATAACTAGTTCTATTGCAAATGATTGCACCTTTATATGCATCAGAAGTACAACAGCACATGTGCTAGATACAGTGTACACGCGCTCAGTCATCCCTGCTGCCCCCTGGCGCAAAGAGAGTTGCAGCGCCTCCGGTGGTGAATACTATTGACAACGATATATCGTTGCAAATGATAATTCATAGCCAGCCGACTCAGATGCTCTTGTTCCTTCGTGTCTGATAAAACAGGGTTCCACGTTTTACTTAGCGGGTATCCATTATCACGATTAATGATATTATCTACTAGCCTGATTTCAACATCTCAATACCGAGAAGCGTTTGCAGCTACTTGTGTCTCATTGTATAGCATCTTGTGTTCCTCTGTAAGGCAATGCTCAGCCACGGCAGATTTCTCTGGTTGTAATAATTGCGTATGGCGATAATGTTCAATACACCTGTCTTTGACGGTACGAATAGTTGTGCTAATGTAAATGTTCCCGCACTCACATGGTATTTTTAAACGCCAGACTTCCTCAAACCTAAATCATCTTTTACAGTGTTCGAATCTTAGCTGGCGGACGAAAAACAAATGTAATCTCATATTTCTTCAGAAGTCTACCATCTTGGCGGACACATTCCCAGTATACGGAAGAAAAGCCACAGACCTAAATGTGTCTTCAGAAGGTTCCGGTAGAGGTCCAAACTCAAAAGCACGTCGAATTTGTCGGTCCGTATAGCTGTCATTATTGAACACGTCCTTAAGATGTTGCGGCTCCTGTGGTAAATTTTCAGCAACCGAGACCGCATAGGCTCATTTAACCAAGATCCGAAGGGCTCCTGTACGTTGTAAACGTTGATGGCAACTGGTATCATGTAAATACTTGCCGGTATGAGTCGGTTTCCTGTAAACACTGTGTCCAAGAGTTCCGTCTTCTTTTCTACAAACTAGTACATCCAAAAAAGGTAACTTTCCCTCCTTTTCAATTTCAATCGTGAATTTGATGTTCGGATGAAGACAATTAAAATCGTCCAGTAACTGGTGCAAAAGGTCTATTCCATGTGGCCAAAGAAGAAACATGTCGTAAACGTATCTCAGAAAACACGAGGGCTTCAAAAAAGGTGTTTTCAGGCACATATCCTCAAAGTCCTCCATAAAAAGATTAGCGACTATGGGGGATAAAGGACTCCCCATAGCCGTTTTTATTTCTCATCAAACAAAAAGTAGGTGGACGTCAGAACACGACGGCAGAGCTTTGTCATTTTCACATCAAGTTTCACATTAATTAAAATCAATGTCTCTTAAGAGGGACCCGAGTAAAAAGTGACACTACATCAAAACTAACAAGTAAATCAGAGGGACCAAGCCGAAGCAACTTTAAACGGTGAATAAAATCCATGGAGTTATAATTATAGTGTTCACATGTACCCACATGAGGGCTGACAGCTGACGATAAATATTTTGCCAAGCTGTAAGTTGGAGCACCCAAATTAGGAGCAATAGGGCCCAATGGGACCCAATCCTTATAGATCTTAGGCAAACTGTATAATCAAGGTGGAACGGACACACCAGGACGTAGTGTTTTGAAAGTGTCTTCAGATAAGGAACTCTTCTTCGGAAGTGAAATCATAGTCCATTTTATGCAATCCGTGGGATCCTTTTGTATTATAGGATATGACAGATCCTTAAGTAAATCCCAAGGATGGCATAAAACGGACTACGATTTCACTTCTGTAGAAGAGTTCCTTACCTGACGACACTACCAAAATACTACATCCTGGTGTGGCCGTTCCACCTAGATTATAAAGTCTGCCAAAGATCCATAAGGATGGGATTTGGTTTCAAGATCTAATATTAAAGCTTCTGTACTCAGTGGCAGAACAGTGTAATTGAGTAAGAGTCTCTGTATTTGATGATCTGTAGGCCACTTTTGCATAGTTTAACTGTCAGTGCAGTATGGCTACCTGTGCAAAATAGTTTTTCTGCTAGAAGTCTCTTCTGCAAAAAGAGAAAGGCAGACAGTGTTTCCACGCCAGCAACACTAATAATTTGGTGGGTAAATTCAATAAGAGCCGATCATAATGCTCCATTCATTCATACTTTGTGCTGGGACATAGGAGCCTCTATATAGTGGTGAGAACATTTGCATTTCGAAAATGTTTGTTGAATGCAAGACTCAACAATTTCCAGGAAGGGTAACACGTGATGGATGGGGTGCCACGTTAGGACCGTCAGGAGGAATGCATTTGGCGTTATTCATAAAGAGGTTCTGTTAGGGCACGAATTTCCATGTGGACAAGCTGAGACATCACAAAAGTTCCTACAAAAGCGACTATTAACTATTTCTGCGACACTTTACTATTTCCGAGAGGTCTACTTGGCTTTTACTTACATAGCCAAGTGATGTCAGTATAGCATTGAGAACCTTTCAGCTGAATCTGCAAGGGTGAGTCGCTCGGCAATTACGTCTTTGCAGAACGCAGGTAAAGAGGCATCGCGCCAACAATGGTAAACACATGCGCGTCCAGAGGGTGACTTGGCTCTTATTTACATAGACATGTGACGTCAGTATAACCCTCGAAGAATTCTAACTACGCCAGAAAATGGATGCGATTTTCACCTACTGGCTGTATGCAGTAGCGGCCTGGGAGCAACAGCTCGTGTCACTGCGTTCGTCTGTCCAGCAGTGGCTCGCAGCAGCGTCGGCGTGTGCATGCGTTGGAACAGATCGCTGATACATCGCAGTTGACGACAGTTCGAAATTGTATGTTACGTCCACTGAGTGTTTGTGCACTGCATTATTTTCGGCTGCTTAAGCTTTGCGAGCGTGTTTGAAGAGCCTTTTTATATGCATTATTTTTTTACAATTTACGAGTTGTTTCTATGTCTGTTGCATTATTTTGTGAGCAGGTCTAAAGGCTGTGCTATGCATTATTTCAGTAATTTGCGAGTAGTTTGCAGGTCTTTATGCTGTGTACTGCATTACTGGACAGTCCACAAGTAGTGAGCATGCCTGCTGAGCATTTTACATGCATTATTTTGACAAGTTTCGAGTTGTTTTCATGTCTGCAAATCAGTGTACTGCGTTATTAAGATAAATTGCGAGTAGTTTGCAGGTCTGTAGGCTATATAGCGTGACGCCAAGCATGTCAGTGGGAGTATTTTGTATCAATGTAATAAATGAACTACATGAAATCCATCCCTAAATATATAGTTCCAAAATAAATAATGTGCACTCTTTCTTCTATCTCCAGCAACGCAGCACAGGCTGAGTCCTTTTCCCGCCATTTTCCCCCCAGACCGCAATTTTGGATTACGTTATAGAAAGGTGACAGCACCCTCTGGTGGCAGTACTATGTGCTAGGCGAGTTGGACTCCAGACCTCATGGTGAACACACTGGACAGATTGTTTAAATAAAGACTGCCTGCAAAATGAAGTTTTACATCCATTCTACCCACCACAGCCTAAACATTTTTCCCACCAATTCCAAGGAAGAGGTAGTGGCCGGGTGACTTAAGTTAGTGGAGGTAGCTCAAGAGACCTACTTTCCCATAATTTTCTTAGGTTAGTGGAGGCAGCCCAAGTGAACTTTTTCCCCCAAAATTTGAGCTTCCGCCAATTTCTGGGGGAGGGGAGGGGGTTAAGTTAATGGAGGTAACGCAATTGCCCTATATTGACGCCAAAATTTGAAGTTCCATCCATGAAGTCATTGCGACGATGCCTTGTCTACCAACACCATCTTGGATCCGCCATCTTGAATAAATTTGGCAATAATGCAGAGTGGGATGACACATTGGTTGCCCTTCTACCGATAGTCGAGACGAGGCTGACTGCCTTCACAGGTGATGATTCCTTCTCTTGTGTACCATCCAGAACTCCAAGCCGCTCGTTCCCTGGCCATCTCGCTCCTCACACCTCACACTCAGTGTCCTAAACCTTCCTGCTTCCCGACTTTTCTCCTCACGGATGGTGCCATCGGTATACCTCCAGAGTTATCCAGACAAACTTCAACGATGGGCAGAATGTATAAAAGGCTGATCCTGCATGGATCATCACCAAAACACCCCATTTCGATAACCGATATCAGCCAACAACGCAAGTTTGATATTATTATTATACAGAAAACGTCTAATGAGGTTACTCGTCTTTCGAACGAAGTTCGATAGTTCTGCAGTTGTAAATCCAGTTTTGTCTCCAATTTTTCTGAGAAAGAATGCACAGAAAGCGGCTTGAAAATAAGCTCATTTGTAATACATGTAGACATTTAAAATTTATCGCGTAGTACCGGGCATCTTCAAATACTATCCTACACTATGGGCAAACCGAATAAACTGAGAAAAAATACCGCACTATTACCGTTACTCTGTATAATACGACAGTACGAAGCTCTCCAGCAGCAGTTGTGACAGAAAAACACGCACACGGCCTGTGACTAACAGATGTGTGCACTCAAATCTGGCCGGCCGAAGTGGCCGTGCGGTTAAAGGCGCTGCAGTGTGGAACCGCGAGACCGCTACGGTCGCAGGTTCGAATCCTGCCTCGGGCATGGATGTTTGTGATGTCCTTAGGTTAGTTAGGTTTAACTAGTTCTAAGTTCTAGGGGACTAATGACCTCAACAGTTGAGTCCCATAGTGCTCAGAGTCATTTGAACCATTTGAACCACTCAAATCTCTCGCTGCTCAGCAAAGATACGCAAACATTACTTCGGCTCGGATCCCAATGATCGGTCATTGATGTAACGTAACGGACTTATTACTTCTATGTCTTTCGATAAAATGTAACGGTCATATACATATTCTTGAGTGACCATGTGACTATAACTAGATCATGTTAGAGTTATTGTTAGCAAACCAGTGCTTCAGTTTGTTTCCCTGAATGCTCACCATTGGGTGTTTGTTTCCTGGGAACATGTGGCAATCTTCCTGGAAAACAACATTTAAGTCTATGGTGATTGGGCGCCTTCTAGTAATGAAGGCCTATTTCTTACTCTTCCAGCTATCGAGACGCACCATACTGTTTTAAAGAATTACAAAATATTGTGGAGAGACATTATGACATATTGTCACTGCTTTGCTATTGTTGGTCGTTACCAACACCGGTTTTATTCACTCCTTCAGCTGTGCGTGTCTCATGTTGGCAGTTTCATTGTTCACGTACAAATAACGTATTCTGAAGTGTCATACAGTTGCTCAAACTATTTCGAATTGACACGTTTCTGCAATGGTGGAGGAGGAAGCAACGAGGGCACTGTCACACGATCTTCGCCTGGAGCTGGCAGCAACTGGTCGGAGTGACTGGAAGCACAGGGCGGCAACCTGATAGCGCCTTGGCGAGGTGGCCTCGCGAGACGCGCTCCCTGCGGAGGCTGGCGGCTGGTGCTGGCGGCTGGCGCAGTAAAGTGAGCACCAGCTGCGCCTCCCGAGGGCACTTACAGCCGACAGCTGGCGGTCGATCCCACGCGCCGCCGCCGCCGCTGCCGCTGCCGCCGCCGCCGCGGCTGCACAGGTGTCGGCACTTAGCGCCACGGACCTCTGTGCTGCACACTCCGGTACGGCAGTCGGGAGCCTCTCATTGTCTTCTCTCTCTAGACTCATTACTGCACCCCTCCAAGGACCTTCCAACTCCCTCTCAATCTTGAGGCGAGCCTACGCGGTCAAAAAATGTTGCCAAACATTTGGCAGTATACGGTGCAGTTCGAAAAAAGAAAAAAAAAATGGTTCAAATGACTCTGAGCACCATGGGACTTAATTTCGGAGGTCATCATCCCCTGGAACTTAGAACTACTTAAACCTAACTAACCTAAGGACATCACACACATCCATGCACGAGGCAGGATTCGAACCTGCGACCGTAGCGGTCGTGCCGTTTCAGTCTGTAGCATCTATAACCGCTCGGCCACTCCGGCCGGCTTGCCGTTTGACGTGTTTTCCCAAGTATAGATCGTGTCTGACGTGCTTGAAAGATATTCTGATAGACAGAATCTTCGAGAAGATGGCGGACGTTGTTTGTGTCGATGTATCGCGGTGAATGTTTAGTGATAAATAGTTTTACTACAATTTATCTCAGTGCATCGGAAGATATCCCGACAATGGAAACTATGATAAAGGATAAAAACAAAACAGCACTGGCAGTTAGCAAACGGGAAATGGTGTCACATCTTACAATGCCAAATATTACTCACAATGATGCTAAGATGAATGTAAATACTCTACGCGGGAATGCAATGAATTTAAAAGAAATCTAATTTCTCCGGTTCTGCCAAGGACGATGTGGGCATTACCTATACACGTTGTGACATGTTGAGCGTGTGTCAGTGGAGCGCTAAGTAGAAGAGAATACATTTTTCCATATGTGTGTCTTTTTCCAAATGTGACGACGAAGAAACTCAAAGTCAATGTCCAACTCCGTAGCTGCGCAGTCTGTTCGTTGGTTTGCTAATTGATGGAGATCTGGTTTGACTCCTAGGTGGGTCGGAGACTATCTCCACTCGGGGACTAGATATCATGTGGTCCTCACGTTCATATTGCCATAATTCACATTTACTTGTAATAATGGCTAGCTCTGAGTACTACGGGACTCAACTGCTGTGGTCATAAGTCCCCTAGAACTTAGAACTACTTAAACCTAAGGACATCACACACATCCATGCCCGAGGCAGGATTCGAACCTGCAACCTTAGCGGTCGTACGGTTCCAGACTGTAGCGCCTTTAACCGCTCGGCCACTCCGGCCGGCTACTAGTAATATTTCCGGATTTACAGCCACCACGTTCAACTACAAGAAGCTGTTCTTAGAGCAGTGGAGAAGCCAGCAGAGGGAAGATGATGTAATGTGATGTGAGGTATCGGTGACAGACGGTTTGTTCGGTAGGGTATCGTGAGAAAAACCGCGTAAATTGTGGTCCTCCTCTGTGACTGGCTGCTGCGTTCGAAAGTAACCCGCCAGTATGATAAACTTCTGTTAATCAATATTAAAAGAACTGAACATTGAACTTACTAGCATTGCAAAGCATATCTCAATTATTCCATGATTTCGAAAGTCTTAGTAACCAGCAGAATAATATACAGCTACTAAACGAAAAGGCAGGCGAAGCACTTCGGAGATGGCGGGCCAAGTGGTTTGGATGTGAGATCAGAGCTGGTACCGCGGTTTCGGACGACAGACATGTAGTCTATTTCACGGCATCGGTTAAGATCTTAGTTAGCAATCTGTGTTTATTTGGACAAGTAACTGAAAACAAATTGATGGTAATTACACAAATATGTAGTTCATGGGTTTGTTTACTTTCTATGAACGTGTGAAGAATGGTAATTATTCGTGATTCATAAAGTGGATATATTCGTGCTGTTTTCTCTATGCTGCTTATAAAAAAGGTTTGTGGCATCCCATATAACAAACTAATTTAGAATGTAATTATCCATACAACATCAGTTACTTGCTAAGAGTTTATTACAACCTCAAGATAACGGATTCACGTCCTACGACCTACGTGCTGTTTTCTGCGTAAGGGACAACAACTATTGCATACTGTAGGTTGGTGAACGGTATTCAGAACTTACGCATTCCACTCACTTCGATGGAAGCAACTGGGCATCTCGCGTGTACTACAAACTTAGTAAAAATGAGATGAGTGACACGTCATCTGTGGTAAAACAGAGGAGGTACACGGAGATTCTTCTGTCTGTTTCTTCTTCCACTTGCCGAACACTATTGAGGTGACTGCATTGGCATGTCCCGAAAAACCATAAATAAAAAATACTTTAAACCAACACATTAAAAGTTTCACTGTCCGTCCGAAAGTTAATGTAATCCCCTGGTTCTGAGAGCAACATTTTCTTTAACAGGTTTTCATGTGTATATTTCTCTCTCATTTTCAACCATAACCTGGACCAGCGTCCTCTTGTTGAAACACGGTGCCAGAGTCATTGTTACAAATGCTTTATCTGCTTTTGTAGCCATTTCCACTAGTGTCAAAATACAGCCTACACGAAAATCGTTTCCGTCAAAAAACTAGGGTTAAATAGGCAAACATTTTGGTACTTACATGGGATTGTTTGACAAATCCGGAGCTACACAAAGGTGAATTTAACAAAAAATTTTGCTCGTCTGAAGGGGCCTTTAAGGGGACATCACACGCTCATTTTCATTGCGCAACGATATTGGTTCAAATGGTTCAAATGGCTCTGAATACTATGGGACTCAACTGCTGCGGTCATAAGTCCCCTAGAACTTAGAACTACTTAAACCTAACTAACCTAAGGACATCACACACATCCATGCCCGAGGCAGGATTCGAACCTGCGACCGTAGTGGTCGTGCGGTTCCAGACTGTAGCTCCTTTAACCGCTCGGTCACTCCGACCGGCGCAACAATATTGTCAATATACTGAACAGAAGAGCGATGCCAAACACGAAGCAATATTACTGCGTAATACATACGCCCGGCGACATGTTAGAAATCTGCCTTCGTAGCGAACATGTAGGACAGACGTTTATTTTGCGACACGCATGTGTTGCGACTGCATTTGCTACGTGCTGCAAGAAGAAAAGCAAGAGGAAGCTGCATTGGTTGTCTACACGCTACCACGCTATCATGCTAAGAGACCCTGCCGAAAAACTTTTGATGTTAACGAGGTATGTCTCAACGAATTGGTGGATTTCATTACAGCTTAAGAAGGTAAAAAATACATTTTCATGTACTCGTCTAGTTACTGAATAAATATGTAATATGTAATCAAGCTTCTCCACTGAATGCAGCTCTACATATAATCAGTTCATCTATCTCTTCCGATGTATTCACATTCAGATGGTGTATCTAAATCGGTGAATCGCCTGTTCGAAAATAACGCAATCTCGCCAGGAAGAGGCGTGCATTGCGCACTATCGCCCTTCCTAAGTACAATATATTGCACAATATAATGAGGAGGCGTCTATATTTTTAGAGCTTTGCCTTCTCCTTCAATATATTGCACCAACCTTTAATACAACCCTTAGACGGTGAATATTATTGTACTGTATTCAGTTCAAATGGCTCTGAGCACTATGGGACTATGGGAAGGACAGTGAAACTTTTAATGAGTTGGTTTAAAGTATTTTTTATTTATTGTTTTTCGGGACATGCCCATGCAGTCACTTCGATAGTGTACGGCAAGTGGAAGAAGAAACAGACAGAAGCATCTCCGTGTACCTCCTCTGTTTTATCGCAGATGACGTGTCAAAAAAATGGTTCAAATGGCTCTGAGCACTATGGGACTTAACTTCTGAGGTCATCAGTCCCCTAGAACTTAGAACTAATTACACCTAACTAACCTAAGGACATCACACACATCCATGCCCGAGGCAGGATTCGAACCTGCGACTGTAGCGGTCGGCGACTCCGGCCGGCACTGAAGTCAGTACTGCTCGTTAAATATTGAGCGCGTGAGAGCCGCTTTAGACATTCAGAGCGGGGGTGAAATACGGAAACAAGTACAACAGCTACAAAATTTTTATGGAATCTCCTCAGTTTCTGGCAAATGTTATATTTGTCCTTTCTCAGCTCCCAATTTAATTAGCATTCTAGAAGCTACGTTCATAGAACGGTTACGTTAGCTGGAAAAAATGGGCAGACTTTTGAAAATGATTTCCTGGCAAAGTAAACTATTTTCCGGACCGGGAGACAAAGTTGTAAACTTACCTGTAGTATTCTCACGTGTTTATTTCTCTATCAACAACAAAATATACAAGCAGAGCCAGGGCCAGAAATGGGAGGCCGTCTTAGTAACCTTATAGCAGAAATATTAATGAACTGTGTAGAGAATGAAACACTGACACTAAAAGATAGCATCGCAAGGAAAGTTAAATTTTATAAGAGGTGTGTGAATGAAACCTTCACTTTATATGATAGCATAGAAGATGAAGTACAAGAAAGTTCAGTAAAAATGAAAAAAGTATTCCGTCTTCAGGCCACGAGTGGCCTACCTGGACCATCCGACCGCCGTGTCATCCTCAGAGGAGAATGTGGATACGAGGGGCAGCACACCGTTCTCACGGTAGTTGTGATGGTATTCTTGACCGAAGTCGCTAATATTCGGTCGATTAGCTCCTCAATAGGCATCACGAGGCTGAGTGCACCCCGAAAAATGACAACGGCACATGGCGGCCTGGATGGTCACCCATCCAACCGCCGACCACGCCCGACAGCGCTTAATTTCGGTGATCTTACGGGAACCGGTGTATCCACTGCGGCAAGGCCGTTGCCAGAAAGTTCAGTAGCCTACGTAAAAATATCCAATTCGCCCTTGAGAATGAAGAGAATAAATTCATGCCTTTTCTTGACATGGATATATAAAAGCTGAACCAAAAAGTGTATTTTAATGTTTACAAAAAAACCATTGGTACAGGCACCATCACACTAAAACTCTCCACATATCGCACTTCCCACAAGAAAGCTGCATATAGATCAGTGCTAAACAGTCCACAAATTTCCACTTCAACATACGTAACTCGGACAGTATCCCAGCAAATAAATATATAAAATTCCATATCTTGGTATCATGTCTGACAAATTAGCAAGGCTATTCAAAAACACAGACGTAAAAATGAACTTCAACACCAATAACAACCTAAGTATAAAACTTACCCACCATATAAACCAGCCAGATACAGATCGTGCGCCTTTTTATTTGGGGGGGAGGAGGGGAGTCTTCAGTCTTGACTGGTTTGATGCTGCCACAACGAATTCCTCCTTGTGCCAACCTCTTCGTGTCAGGGTAGCACTTGGAACCTATGCCCTCGATTATTTTCTGGATATATTTCAGTCTCTGTCTTCCTCTGCAGCTTTTGTCCTCTACAGCTCCCTCTAATACCATGGAAATCACTCCCTGACGTCTTAACAGATGTTAAATTATCCTGTCCCTTCTTGTCAATGATTTAGATATTACTTTTCTCTCCGATTCTACGCAGAACCTCCTCATTCCTTACCTTATCAGTCCATCTAATATTCAACATTCGTCTTTAGCACCATACCTCAAGTGCATCGACACTGTTCTGTTCCCACAGTCCACATTTCACTGTTATACAGTGCTGCGCTCCAGACGTACACGCTCAGAAATGTCTTCCTCAAATGAAGGTCAATGTTTGATATTAGTAGACCTCCCTTGGCCGGGAATGCCCTTTTCGTCAGTGCGGGCCTCCTTTTGATGACCTCCTTGCTCCATCCGCCGTTGGTTATTTTGCTGCCTAGGTAGCAGATTTCTTTAACTTCATCTACTTCGTTACCATCTATCCTGATAAGTTTCTCGCTGTTCTCGTTTCTGCTACCTCTCATTACTTTCGTCTTTCTTCGATTTACTCTCAATCCTTACTCTGTCCTCATTACATCATTATATTCAGCATATCATGTAATTCTTCTTCACTTCCACTCAGAATAAAAATGTCATCACCGAACTGTATAACTAATATCCATTCACCTTTTATATTTAGTGCCACTGCTGAACTTTTATTTCCATCATTCCTTCTTCGATGTACAGATTGAACAATAGGGGCGAAGGATTTCACTCTGTCTTACACTCTTTTTAATCCGAGCACTTTTTTCTTGATCGAAGAAAAACAGTACCAAAATAAATAGTGCAGTAGTGCAATGTCCAACAAGAGAATGGCCAATGCACAATAATGTAAAAGAATCTCTGGAACGCTGAAATCGTAGGTGAACAATCGGCAAATGAAGAAGTGTATCAAAAGATTTTCGCACCATAACAACTGATAAAAATCTAATTGCACGCCACAAACGCTGTGGTGTTAATCGTAATAAATTACGAGACACAGCTCGACACTAGCATAAGACATCAGTGAACATCAATTTCTGCCCAACTACTGACCACACGTTCTTCTGAATACCCCCAAAACCTATACCATCAGCGAACAAAAAAAAGGGGGATTTTATTAACTTAACCTCTGTCCACTCCTCAGCCTTCATTGACAAGGCCGTTGGCAGAATAGGGGCGATTTCTTACGGAGGAAGTCTTCGGCTGAGAACGCTGAATATTAATGAAAATTTAAACGCTAGCGGGGCTCTAACTGGGTAGGGATGACGTTTTAATCACTATTGAAAGACGCTACCACTTTTTTCTTTACCAAAGTGACTTGGTACTATCATGAAACTTCAGCAGACCTTAGTCAAATCATCGTGTAATATAAGCTACAGATGGCAGAAATAATTAATGATGATAATAAAATAATAAATAAAAAGGGAAAGGGAAAAAAACGAGAACATAGTCGACAAACCACCACCAAGCCCTCATGATATGCATCAACAATTTTATACAGTTTCTTAAATTATATTACTTTTCTAAACATTTTTATTTATTTCGTATTTTTTATATTTATTTCATTTTTAGTTTTTATACAGACTATAAAGTACAAAGGCAACGAAATCAGATTATATTCTAAATAGCAAACTAATAAATTCCAATTTGATTGCAGGGACTCTATACGCTTACGTCTATATATATACTTCATCTACAAATATTTTACAATAGAACTGGAGCGATTCGGACCCGCCCGGGTAGCCGAGAGCGCCAACGCGCTGCTTCCTGGACTCGGGTTGGCGCACTGGCCCCGGATCGAATCCGCCCGACGGATTAACGACGACGCCCGGTGTACTGGCCAGCCTGGATGACGTTTTTAGACGGTTTTCCACATCCTACTAGGTGAATACCGGGCTGGTCCGCACGTCCCGCCTGAGTCGCACGACTGGCAGACATTTGAAGAACATTCACCCTATTTCACGATTTACACTAGACGGAGACAGCTGGGGTACACTACTTCCGCCCCAAGGGTATGGGCTGGCTGCAGGAAAGGCATCTGGCCACCCCTTAAAATTGCCCATGCCAAATCCGTACATAACTCTGCTGACCCTGCGCACAATGCGGGATAAAGGCAGTAGCACAAGAACGGGAGCGATACCGTTTCAAAACGCAAAACTTAACGAGTAGGGAAACTAGAAGAGAACAAGCTGATGCAAATCAGATGTGAACATACATAACGAAGAAAACACCTATCATCAGAGAAATGAAATTAACCAACACCTTTCTGACGGAAAACAAGATTCAACATTTTGGTGAAGAGGTTTTGATATCGAGGCATTCGCAAGCATATCCAATAGGTCATGATCGTATACTGCATGAAGTCTGTGTGATCTTCCCCGTATCCTTCAAAAACACGACGAAAAAAGTGTCCTGGCAAACACATAATGCTATGGGTATCAACCGTGGATGAAGGAAGAATCTGGGTGAAATATGATGTCTGCAATGTATACACTCTCAGAAGATCGAGTAAAGAAGGCCAATTGTGTCTTAATCCAACACCAATTTGCCACATGACCTCCACAAGTAAGATGATGCCGTATCGTATCTGTAGACGGACATAGCCGGCCGCGGTGGCCACGCGGTTCTAGGAGTTTCAATCCGGAAACGCACGACTGCTACGGTCGCAGATTCGAATCCTGCCTCGGGCCTGGATGTGTGTGATGTCCTTAGGTTAGTTAGGTTTAAGTAGTTCTAAGTTCTAGGGGACTGATGACCTCAGATGTTAAGTACCATAGTGCTCAGAGCCATTTGAACCATTTTTGAACTACTACATAATTCGGTGTCGTTAAGCCCAATAAGGAAAAGTCGGTCGTACTTTGGAATCAAGTTATTTGTTACCTTCTACCACGAGGACGCTACGCACATCGGCAAAATCTGAGGACAGACATGGATATAGCATGTGTGTCTTACTTCGTATATCAGCCAGGCCCAACCCCCAACGGAAAGAGGCTTCGTGAGCACCTCATACAGTAAGCGAAATATATATCTTTCCCATAAGAAACTACCAGTCAATTGTAATTCCTTCGCCATCATCCAGGGAAGCGGTTAAACTTGGGCCACCTAATAAGCTTTGCATAAGACATACGTATCCAGTATTCGGACTTCCTGGAACAGGATTAGATGACGCCTTTCACGTTCTAGTATACCCCCTGAATTTTTTCTGTAATAGACTTTCAGCTAAGCGTCGCCATTCTGAGTGGACAACGATCAATGATTATACCGAGAGACGTATACCGGTCCACTGCAGTAGCCAGTGGAACAACCACGTCATCAAAAGAAGCCTGAATTTACCTTCGTTTAGTAGGGCACCTAAACTCCGACAGTAATCTTCGATTACAGCTTTCAGTCGAGGTATCTCAGCAGGATTGCGAGGTAGAACGATCAAGTCATCCGCGTATGCACTAACATCGTCCAACCTTTCAGCTGCGGTGCTAGCATCCGAAGCAGGTGCTCCAGAGACAACACAACATTGAGGCTTCCATGAGGCACTCCCCGACAGATATTTATCGGATGCGTTATCTGGCCATTAACTACCACCGAAGCTGAAATACCCGTAAACAGGTTTGCGAGCACAAGCCCTGCGTCAACAGCAAAACCACTTGCCTCCAGAATCAAAAGCAAAAAGTTGTAATTAACACGGTCAAATCTCTTACCAAAGTCTAGAGAAGCAAGAGCTCAACGGACGGACGTTACAGCAGGAAACAAAACCACCTCATGACACTCGCCTATAAGGGGAAGAATGGTACGACCAGGTACGCAGCTTCGATGTTTTTCGGTACTGTCTCCATCAGAGCTTACGGTCTAATATTAAATGCCTTCGCCGCAGGCTTATAGTGGAAATGTAACGAAGTATTTGGGCGAAAGATCTCAGCGGCAGCCGGTCCAGGGTGTTTCGGGATTGAAACAATTTTTCACACTTTGAACGGAGTCGGCGCTACTGTACCCTGTAATACTATATTCAAAACGGAGTTAAAGATAGCACCCAACAACGGCGAAAAGCGCACGAAAAATTCCTTGGGAAGTCCATCCAGACCCGCAAACCTTTGAGAAGGCGATTCCAAAATAAGTTTGTTAACTTCCTCAGGTTGAAAGGCAGCTAAGAGCGTTTAATTATGTTCAGCTGTAATTGTATCAAAAATTCTGACTTGTTGGTCGTAAAAGGTTTCACTGGACTCATCGATGTTGTAAATGTCTACGTAGTATTGGTGTAAGACACGCACTATATCAGCTTGCGCCATTGCGATATGTCCATTATTTATTGTGAGAGAATGAATACAAGCGCGTCGGCGACTCTTCCGTTGCCGAAGAAAATGATATAAGGTAGTTAGGTCTTCTGTCACCAATGAACGTGGCTTGAATCGCATTTTCAAACATTCCTTTTGTGTTCTTTTCAAACTCAACAATTTTGCCTTTCACGCCGAACATCCGCAATCCGCAGAAAGGCGTGATCCGGAACAACATAAAGTTCACGAGGGATTGAATAGGAATATTCGTAAGTTCTTTGAAAGTCTCGCGCTTTGAGAGCACAGAAAAATATCGAAGTTGGCCTGAGCCTCGATTTTGCCAGCAGTATCCACCCGTGAGGGATGGAAGAGTACTTCCCAGTGGACCTTAGTGTACGCTCCCGCACGGCTCGCATCACGTCATCTAGAGAGGGACAACACGAGAGCAACGTTTAACATCCACAGAGTGCGAAACAATTTGACTGGCTGCCGTTCAAGACTGAGAGTTGTAGTCACTCCGTGAAGGAGGCTGGGATGAGTTCAACGTTAAGAATATTAGCGTGCAGGCAGTCTGATAAGTAGAACCTATCTAACAAGCTACTAGAAGCCGCAATAAAGGGGGTAAATTTAAATAACGTCGGGTATGTACATAACCAGACATCTTTCAGGTGTAAGGACCGGACCAATTCATATAAGCCACTTTGTGATGCTGGAGATAACTTCTTCGCCACTCACCGTACCACGGATGGGAGGTATCGCAGTATCGAGAGGAGCAGGGGACACAGCAGATGCGTAGGATTTTGGGGTCGAAGGCACAGCAACGTCGCTTGTTTGTAACTGTTACAGGTTCTATCCTGGGGGCAATAGCATTCTGGACCTGCCGCGGAGATAAAGGTAGAAATTCATTCGCACGATTATAAGAACTGACTTTTTGTACATTATGATACGAAGCATAAGTAGGTCCGACGTCTGGAGTGGAAGGAAGAAGATCAGCAACGGTCAATTTGCGACGCTGCAGTAATGACTGCTGTAACACAAAAACCATCCGCGGGCAATTAGAACGTGTCCACTTTCATTACATAGGAAGAGGTCCCATCTTGACCAGTGTGTATGACACGAAAGGGGTAACCACACACTTGTAAATGAGAGAAATATTGCTTCTAACATGCATTTCCAAGGAACTAATTCCACTAGAACACCGTAATCTGTGTTGAGTAGACCAACATCTTTCACGTTAGCATAATAAGCCTATATGTCCTTTACAAAGTTGTCATCAACCTCCGGGGAGAGGTATACTTAATTTCAGCATCTGCGAGTGACACCTTACTAACGGAATTATCACAATGCTTGAACGGGACTTGAGAACCATGTCGCGACAGTAATCTTTTAACTTGAAGATGATCCATAAATTTCACGTAAAACACATATTCGTCTGCGTCAAAATAAGCGGTGTGGGCTTGATCAGAGTTCACATGAAATGTATCGACAAGCCAGTCGTGGATTTCTAGAGGCCTGGGCTGAAAATGTTGCGTTGTTTTACCGAAAGTGAAGCTCACAGTATCTTTCAGTGGAATACACGTGCAAACCAACGAAGCCATATCGGAGCGGCCGACCTCGCTGCAGACTATAAGGCGGAGTGGGGGCTCCACGACTCACTCGGCAGACAGAACAATACTAACGAAGAAAACTTCAAATAAACGACACTGCGGCAAGTGAAATAAACAAGAACCTTCCCACTCGGCGCTCGAAGAGGAACTATGCCCGCTAGACCATGCGCACCACTACGTTTTGAAGTATTTCGAACATCTTAGACCATTTTGCATTGTATCCGCCAGGTTAGCCGAGAGCGCTAATGCGCTGCTCCATGGACTCGGGTAGGCGCGCCAGCCCTGGATCGAATCCGCCCGCCGGATTAACGACGAGGGCCGGTGTGCCGGCCAGTCTGGATGTGATTTTTAGGCGGTTTTCCCCATCCTTCTATATGAATACCGGGCTGGTTCCCACATCCCACCTCAGTTACACGATTCGTTGACATTTGACACACATTCGCAGTTTTCCATGATTTACACTAGATGCAGACAGATTGGGTACTCTGATTCCGTCCCGGTGGGGGGTTGTGGGGTGGGGGTGGCGGCAGGAAGGGCATCCAGCCACCCCTTCAAATTAACATGCCAAATCCGATTTAACCACGCCAGCCCCGCGCACAATGCGGGACGATGGCGCAAGGGATAGACAGACAATTTTATATTGTGTAATACATTTTTCAATGTCGCCAGATCGTATGAACGTGTATTCATTTATCTTAGTCTTCTTCCATTATCAACTACAACATCAGAACTGCCTGTCTGGTGCCTATACCTTTCCTAAAGCCAAACTGATTGTCATCTAACACATCCTCAATTTCTTTTCCATTCACTCTGTATAACAATTTTGTCAGTAACTAGCATGCATAAGCTGTTAAGCTGATTGTGGGATAATACTGGCACTTGTCGGCTCTTGCAGTCTTCGAAGGTCAAATGGTACCAGACTCGAATATTGTACATACCAAGGTAAATAGTCATTTTGTTGCCACTTCCCCTTTTTAGAGTTGTCCATACCTCTTCAACTGAACCGCCTACTGAGCCATTCGTCATCGCTGTATCTACAGCCTTAACTTCAAGCATACCTCTTCATTCTCTAGGACTTCCGTATTCCACTTCTTTGCGCACTGATTGTTCCTGGCTAGTCTCTTAAACTTCAGCCTACTCTTCATCATTAGAAAATTGTGATCTGAGTCTGTATCTGCTCCTGGGTACGCCTTACAATCCTGTATATGATTTCCGTGTCTCCGTCTGACCATGATGCAATCTAACTGAAATCTGCCTGCATCTCCCTCCATTTTCTAAGTATACCTCCTCCTCTTGCGACTTTACTTACAGTACTCGCTATTACTAGTTGATACTTATTGCAGAACTAAATTAGCTTTCCTCCTGTCTTATTCCTGATATGAGGCCCATATTCTCCTGTAACGCTTTCATCCACTTCTTCCCATATATCCGCATTCCAGTTCACCAAGACTACTACACTTTTAAAATCCCTTGACATACTGAATTATGTGTTTAACATCCTCTCATACTATCTCTCTTCATCTTCGGCTTACGATGTCAGCATGAATACCTGAACCATCGTTGTGGACGTTGGTTTCTTATCGTTTCTGATGAGAACAACCCTATTACTGAACTGTTACCCAGTTACTCACTCTGTGTCAAACCTTCCTATTAATAACGAATACTGCTCCCGTTACATCTTTTACGGCTGCTGCTGATATTACCCTATACCCGTATGACCAGAAATCCGTATTTTCTTTCTATTTTACTTCACTAACACCCACTACAACTAGACTGAGCCTTAGAAAATCCCTCTTCAGATTCTGTACCTTCCCTACCACATTCTAGCTGCTGACATTCCACGCTCCGATTGGTAGAACGTTATCGTCTAGTTTGTTATTCAATCTTTTTCGTATGGTCGCTTCCCTCTTGGCAGTCTCCTCCATAAGATACGAATGGCGGACTAGTCCTGAGTCTTTTGCTAATGGAGTGACGATCATAACACTTTTTTAATTACATGCCGCATGTCCTGTGAATACTGTTTATGGATCTTTAACGCAACGGTTACCATTGGCTTCTGCATCCTTATGCCGTTGACCATTGCTGATTCTACCGCCTTTAAGGGCATTTTACCACCCCAAGGGTGAGAGAGTGCCCTTAACCTCTGTCCGCTCCTCCTCTGTCTTTGACTAAGCCGTTGGCTGAATGAGTGTGACTTCCTATGCCGGAAATGTTCAGCCGCCATTGCTGATGGTTTTCATTCAGTGTTTAAGCAGTGGCGGGGTTCGTATACGGGACCGGAAATGTTTTGATTACTAATCAAAGACTCTACTCCTAGATTACAGGAACTGTTATGTTTTAGGAAGTACGATAGAAATTTTGCCTATAACATTCATCACGTACTCGAACTGAGTCACGCTGTTGCTCCACTATTCCTATAAGAGTAATATTTCTGACACAATAATTTCATTTCTCTTCTGGATAAGGCAATGAACAGGGTCCCATAGTCTACTTTCCTCGTTTGTACAATGCGGATAATATGTAAGTATTTGGCAATAGGCTGTCTGGTGATCTGAGGAAGTCGTTGGACCGTCAGTGAGTCAGGAACGCACCACATGAGTTCTTTTTACAACAGAGTACGACAAACCCGCAGTTCATAAACTTTCTTCCACCTGTCGTGCCGTCAGTGTTTCAGGAACGGATCACATTATGAGTTCCTCTTACAGTAAACAAATGCGCAGTTCAGAAACATTCTTCCGCCAGTTGCACAATAAGTAACTGTCTGTTCGATTCACAGACATGGGAAGTCTGCCATGCAGATGTTGTTGAGATGGCGTGGGCTTTCAATGATGACGGGCAGCACTTGATATCAGGAGAAACTCGGCTCATTTGTGATGCTCGTTCTCAGATCTACAGAAATGAAGATCAAGCTCTGGAAACTTTGGCTTATAGCAGACGTTAGTGCTCTGATACACACTGCACATCGGATGAGAATAAAAGTTCCCAAGACGCTCCAGGTTCTTAAATTCTTCTTCTAGTTTTCTAACTTGAAGCTCTGAAACAACGAGACGTGATTTGTTGAAGATAAGTATCTTGGTCGAGTACTAGTCCAACATCTCACATTTAAGTTTCTTAAGGAAAGTATGAAAGGTGGCTTTCATTTGTGACATCCATTTCACAGATTATTCTGCATATTTGAAGAAAATAAACCCATATAATGGTTAATTAGTCTTATTAGGTGGATTAGAAAGAGAGATACGTGGTGATTAGACACATGTCTGAAATAATACGGGCTTGGTAATGATAATATTTAGTTGCATGCTGTAGGTGTAAGCATAGTAAATTTGCCAGTGGAGGCGGGGAGGTAAAGGGCGGCGAGCGCCGGAAGAGCATTGTGCGGGGGCCGGGGGTCCCAGGGAATGCGGCCACTGACCTGCAAGCGTCAAAAGGAACGCCACCGGGTGCCAGGTGAGAGAGAGAGGGGAAATGTCGAGCAGACAGAGAGCGTCCAACGTACGCGCTGGCGCCGCCCAGTCGCGCGCTGTTTTAGCGGCAAATGGGCTGGGCTCTGATTGGGCAGTTCATAAGAAAGTTCGGGAAACACTGAGGGTCAACGCCCGCCGTTTGAACAGAGAAATTTTTGGATAGGTAGAGAAATTGAATCACTCCACGAGAGAGATGTGTGAGGCCTTTGCAGCGTCGGGATTGGCTGATTAGAGTTTGGCGGCAAGATTGTAGCAAGAGCATCGTGCAGTGCGAGGCAGGTGGGAGAGCGTCTTGTGCCGTGAAAGCGGACAGTCGCAAAGTTCGGTAGCTCTGAGATAGGGACTTAGATTGTGAATTCTATGCTGTGTATGATCTAGAGTCTGCAGCTACAGTAGGACATCAGCGTCCACGATAGGCATTGAATTGACTACTAGTATAATTGCAGTTGATACCGCCTTATAGGCTGGCAGTCACCATTGAACGTAGTCAACCAGAGCACAGAGCTATCATACTGGTATTGCACGTTAGTTCAAGACACACTGGGCTGCACCTTAAAGGTTGTTGAGCCAGTCTTGAAAGCGTTGTATACCATTTAGATGAAATATAGGGCTTGTGGTATTAGCGGTTTCTGAGTAATTTATTCTGCTCAGGATATTTGAGAGACTTATCTTAATTCAGCGACTTAGCAGGTGCAGTCGTCGCCCCAGCAGTATCGACGTAGCCAGCACGCTGGTAGACGGTATTGTAAAACTTGCAGCAGCAGCAGTAAAGTTAAGAAATAGTTGTTGGGTCGTATTCTTGCCATCCACTGAGCATCCGTGCAGTTTTACTTACGATTCGTTATTGGTTATTTGTCTTTTTGCACGTTGTTTGGTTTGTTTCTTGGTGGTGGTGTCCGAAGTACGTATTATTTCAGACACAAAAGAGATTACAGGAACGCAGTCAGATCACATTTACCATTTGCTTATCCAGGGGAATAATTAAATCAAACTTCGCATCAACTTAACATTAAGAGCTGAGAGCCAATCTTACCAGTGTAGTATATCTAAGAACAGTGTTCAATTTGTTTAATTTGTCTTCATTCATGATTTGTTCAATATGATATAATTTCTATCGTGAGATAATTTACAATAAATACAAGTTATTTACAATATCGCTTTTTATTCAGTAGTTGGTGGTAGTTAGCCGTCACTGTCACTTTAATATATTTTATTCATGTTTAATATCGGCCTCTACCCCAATAAGAAGCCCTACAAGTAGAGCCCCCTACTTTGTAAAGCTTTCGCATTCTTACTCCAGAAAACAAAGAATACAGTAGGTACAACATTCCACCATCGTTTAAACTGACGATGAACATCGCTTGTTTGTGTGACCCAATTCTGAGAAACTTGCACTGAAGCATTCAAGTACGTATTGGCTGGCTAGCATTTATTTCAATTCCGTATACGTTCCCTGTCCATTATCGCCTCACTGAAGAACATTTAATAAAGATAGACCTAAAATGTCACGAGCGAGCCGAGAAGTCTCAGGCGCTGCAGTCATGGACTGTGCGGCTGGTCTCGGCAGAGTTTCGAGTCATCCCTCGGGCATGGGTGTGTGTGTTTGTCCTTGGGATAATTTAGCTTAAGTAGTGTGTAAGCTTAGGGACTGATAACCTTAGCGATTAAGTCCCATAGGATTTCACACACATTTGAACATTAGTCATGAGCGAGCCGAATTAAGGACTCCTCCTTGCGTTGGGTACCAAGAAGGTATAACTAGCAGTGTAACATCTGAAGCTGCAAGGGAGAAATATTACCACCACCGCTGTGGCCGAGTGGTACTAGGCGCTTCAGTGCGGAACTGCGCTGCTGCTGTGGTCGCAGGTTCGAATCCTGCCTCAGGCATAGATGTGTGTGTTTTCCTTAAGTTAGTCAGCTTTAAGTAGTTATAAGTCTAAGGGACTGATGACATCTGATGTAAAGTCCCATAGTGATTAGAGCCATTTGAACCATTTGTTACCACCAATTTATTTCCAGTAAATAACTGAAGGCCAAGAGAATGAGGAAATCAGCCGGTTTCTTGAAGAAATTAAATGTGAAGCAGTAACATCATAACTGTCTTTAATCTTTAAGCAAAAACTTATTAACGACAGTGACAGAAAACCCGCCATAAAATGAAAGAGTTACTGAGAAACGGCAAGTTCATTAGAATTAACTATCTCCATTTTCGAGTGTAGATATTTTAATCACAGGTCTTTTGTGCAACCCTTCGTGAACAACGTTTAACTAAAGTTCTTCCTTGATGTTACATGGAATGAATAACGAAAAATTAGAAGCGAAAAATTTGTTATTCAGCAAGAATTTTCTTTTTATGAACTGCGCTGTACAGGATTAGATTTCAGCTCTGCACTACTATCTTCTTTAGGTAAGCAGCGAACATCCTCTTGGTTGCTGGAAAACAAGTCCACGAGGACATCCAATCTGAATACCTAATGCTGCGGAAAGATTTCGTTGAGCTGTCGCTACCGTAGCAGAAGCTTCTGCCTTAGTGAGGAGCTGTAATGTCGATTCACAAACGTTACGTGCATCATAATACGAGATAAAAACACCGAATGCATTACATGCATCAAATACGAACTAAACTGCATTTATTTCTGTGGAAAATATGTGTGATATAAAGCAGAACAACTGGAGAGATAGTGTCAAATGGCTCTGAGCTCTATGCGACTTAACTTGTGAGGTCATCAGTCGCCTAGAACTTAGAACTAATTAAACCTAACTAATCGAAGGACATCACACACATCTATGCCCAGGCTGGATTCGAGCCTGCGACCGTAGCGGTCGCCCGGTTCCAGACTGTATCGCCTAGAACCGCACGGCCACTTCGGCCGGCAGAGATAGTGTCTCTAGTGCATAATTATTACTGCAAGTGGTGTTACCGTTTTTTCAAAAGTTTCAGAACGAAATATATGACAACGTTTGAAGATATCGACAGTAGTTGTACGTGCTGGAATTTCGTCCCAAATTTCCTAAAATCATAAATAAAATTAAATAAGACCGTTAGTTGAATAGTATGCTCGTAGTTTCATACCACGTTATGGTGTGTGAACAAACGGAAGAGCGCGTAGATACGCGAATACCTGACGATAGAAGCTTCCTTCATTACCTCTGGGAGCGGAAGAAGAGGCAAAACCATAATTTAGCAACAAATATGAAACTCATTAAGTAAATATTGGCGTTAAATGACCGATGAAACACTTGTTTCACGAACATGTGTTTTCAGTACCAGCACTCTCTCCAAAAAAGATTTTCAAAGTATTTGAACGAACGAGCTAGTTGATGTTTAGAATTTTCTGTCCTATACACGTGAATGCTAAGTGAATAAGTTGCATGTAATGTGCAATAAATGAAATAGCACTACTGCGTAAACGAAAAGATGTTAGTTAAAGTGGCTCTAAAATATTTATTATTGAAATAAGTGATAGAATATGGTTCTTTATTTAACAAAATGTAATAATATCAAACACAAGGTTGTTCTAAGTGCATAACGAACGCAACATAATATTCGAATCCATACGAACAGTGCACTTTTTACCATTCCATCAGATGGTTTTTAAATTCTGCGAGGAATCAATGCTGTCATGATGTTTGTTCCATCAATTTTACTAAGGTGGCTGCTAGTGAGCGAGAGAGTCTTCATCTCTTAATCGGTATGCCAGAATTTTGTATCTAGTTCACAATGTTTCCTTTCTGCTTACCCCTCATATTGCGCCAGCTGTTTACGTTCAGTGAGCGCGTCCTCTTCTGGTACTACCATCACTTCTGATCTCCTCTTTCCTTCCCATTGTCGCCTCTCCCTGATGTTTTATTTATTTAGCGGATGCCATTACATATGAACAGCGACTAGCGATTGTGAATTACAAAGTTTTACAAAATTTTACAA
This sequence comes from Schistocerca piceifrons, assembly GCF_021461385.2. Classification (NCBI taxonomy): domain Eukaryota; kingdom Metazoa; phylum Arthropoda; class Insecta; order Orthoptera; family Acrididae; genus Schistocerca; species Schistocerca piceifrons. The sequence continues at coordinate 444,846,965 of NC_060140.1, read as the reverse complement.
AAATATATTAATTTCATGATTTATAATTTGAGAAATAAGTCTATAAATTCATATCTAATTTGTCCATACATTCATGGGCTGCCTCTGTCACTTCAAAGAAATCTTTCAAGTTCCCATGGTGGGCTCTTCTGCTACAGCTTATTACAGTATGATGGATTGTCTGGTGTTAATTTCCTCACTCACACTGAGAAGATGAAGACCTCCCCCATCGGTATAGGTTTTCAGCACAGATGCCGTGGCCTGTGCGGATCCGATTAATAGTTTTCTAGGCACGTCGTGTTAGTTCCATGCCAGCTAATCTTGTGTCAAGTCTTTGGAGGGTTTGACATTCCTCGTGGGCAATAGTGTTCCACATTTCTGTCGAATACTGTGTTGTGACATCACAGGCTTTGCGTCTTATGTGAATGCCTGAAACGCAGTTGGCGGCTGGAACGAAGAGAGGAAAGGATAGCTCAGACGTCAGTAGGTATGATGCAGGGTACTGCGTGGCTGCCAATGAATGAGGTAAGTACCTGTGTAAAATGCGTAGTGCATGAATATGTTCAACTGATAATTGACCTATTTCAGCAGAAGGTGTTACTTTCAGTGCTATACGTTGACTTAAGCGCTCATTTATTATACAAGGGCTGCGTGAATTTTTAACACTTTGGGCGATGATTTAGTAGCTAACAGCTTAGGACAAATTTTGAGTGCGAAATAAACTTTTTCTTAAACGTGGAAACTTTACATACGCACACCTTATTTATTAGGTGTCCATATCCGTAGCTGTTTTGAGTATATTATTTTAGAGACAGTGCATGATAGACTGTGTAAATGGTCAACTTTATGCAAGGAGCTATGCGGGCCAGTAGATGGTAGGATTCTCACACTGTTCCGATGGGCATGGGAAAAACGACTGTCCGTACGACTCTGTATGAACTCTGAGTTTTTTTTAACGTAGGCGTTCTGAATTTCAGGCGATCAAGCACAATGCTTATCTTGTTCCGTCTACCATTCTACCATTGTGATTTAATGATCATTTTGAGAAAATACACCCATGACGATGGACGGCTCCTCTTATTTTGGGTCATTTCAATATCGTCTATTGGTTCCACAAACAAGTGTGCTACCCAGAGAGGCAGCTTTCAACATTCATTCGACCGAGGGTTTCGTTAGATTCTTCATAGTGAACTGTTCGTATTTCCTTAGAATTTTTTCAGTGAATCCCAGTCTGACGTTAGGTTTTGTGGAAGATATTTCATGTCGTAATTACACTTTGGTTTGCTTCAAACAGTTACTCCCATATACGTTGCATTTATAACTGTTTGCAAAGCTATAGCGCCAATGATCTAATCTAAGAAAAACGGAACATTCTGCTTTTCATCAGACACAACTTCAGATTGACTTATGTCGTGCGTAGTCCCTTCTCCAAGTGTCGATCTTCTGTTGGACAAGACAAAACGGCTCTATTTTGTTATTGTTTTCATTGTTTGTAGGGCGCATTTTTTGTATCGTAGCATAGCGCCACCTGCAGCGCCACAGTCGCGTAGTTTTGAATGTAATTCCGTGTGTACCCCTACTCTCATATGGCTGTCTGCCAGAATGCAGTCAAGTAGTGGCAGTGACACCCTCAGTGTAGCAGCTTAGGTTCGTATTTCTAACGATGTTTTTAGAATAAATCCTTGCCTAAAAGTAATAAGGACTCGTTTCAACTTTAACTATTCTTTTGATTGGAATTTAGCTATGGAGTGGGTAGGGAGTGTGCTTGCTGTGTGTGAACACAAAAGGAACTAGCTGCACTTTGCGAACAGCTGAAGACGCTGTTGGCCACTGTCAGCCATTTGCAGGCTACTACCGCCAAGTGCCGCCAAGTGTAGCGGTGGTGGCGAAACTGGAGTGTCGCATGGATCACCGTTAAGCGTCACTTGCTTCGCCCGCGGACTCTACTGGCAACGTCTCTCCCAGTGCGCCCGGTGTCGGAGAATCGCGCTCACTTGGGCTCAGTGGCAGCATGTAGCGTGTTTGCATCACTCAAGGCGGAGAATTTATGTAATGATCCTGACAGTAAATCGCTGAAGCATTAATAACATAGTCCCTGAAATTACTACACTACACGAAAGCTGTCTCACTTGGAACCGAAGTACGCGTGGAACCAGAAGTAGGAATCTCAGAAATGATTCACGAGGCGTGAAACACGTATCGAAAATGCAGGTGTTAGAAGGGGAAGTGTTATATTAGTCGAAACAAATATTGCGCCTATCTAGTTCGAAACTGAGAAGGCCTTCGAATTTATTTGGGCATGAGTAATTTGTGTACGTGAAATTAAGTTAATCATGGGATGTTTTTAGCGTCCGCCCGATTCTTCCATAACATTTCTGGAGTCTACGGTCAGTATCCTGGTATTATCCCAACAATGAAACATTAACTGGAGACGATCTTCAAGTAACGAGTACAGTCTGGAGCTTCTATGTGTTCATTGTATGTGATACGGGCAAATAGCCTTGTGAGGGAGTTCTGAAGACATTCCCCGAAAACTGTCTTGAGCTGCTAGTTTGAGAAGCCACACGCAATGGAAACATTTTAGACTTTTTAATTAAAACCAGACCTTACATTATTGACAGTGTCAGCGCAGATCCAGGAATTAAGGATCCTGATGTCATCTCAACGACGATGGTTACTCGAGTTAAGAAATAGATCAAGAAGACTAGGAGAGTTTCTATGTTGGAAAGAGCATCTTAGGTAGACAACTTATGGAGGTCCTTTAATTTCATTATCATGAACGTGGAGGATTTATGGGCATAATTTAGTGACTGTTAAAAGCGTTCTGCTGAAGTACTTGTCGAGAAGTGGATGCTGGACAGAAGGACACATACTGGTTCAATAACAAAAGTCTGAAGACGCTGAGGAAACAGATATGGTAGCACTTTCGGTACAAACCAGAATGCAAATATACAGATAGGCAAAAGAGAGTAGATACTCGTCGTCCATACAAAGATTGACGCGCGAAGCATACGGAATCTTCCACCTCTAAAGATTATCAAAAACTTGCCAACAAGCGAGGAAAATTCTGGTTCCATGTAAAATCACTAAATGAATCGAGGGCGCCTGTTCGAAGATCGTACAGTCATACTGTTGTTTGACAGCACGGACTCTCGAATAGAGAACACAGAAATAGGCGTCCCTATAGGTTAGATACACCTGATAAAACTGGAAGCAAATAATCGCTAAGTCCGGCTGGAATCACAGTTCGGTTATACAGGGAATACTCTTCAACATTGGACCATTACTTAGGTTGCATTCGTTGAGAATTGGTCACGCAGTGCAAAATCTGAGGCGACTGGAAAAAAATACGGAAATATAACATCAAACCAGCAAAATTAGAAACGTGTATTTTTAATCTGACAGTTAGTTGCTGAATTCTTGAGTTTTCACTAACTACGAATATAATTAATTTCCAGTGGCAGGAAAGTTTGACATTGTTCTTCCGTGCATGTAGCGCCCATATCGTTGGCCACAAGGTTTACCTGCGGCCGCGACGGGGCGAGGGGGTGGAGATGGCAGGACGGTATCATCGGTGCGTGATGTCTTTGGTTTTGCAGCTTCTTAAGAGGGAGCGACCGCGAAGTTGTGAGGCAAGTCAGGAGAGGAAGCTGGTTGACAGACTGTGTTCACGAGTGATAGAGAGAGGGGAGCGGGCAATGCGGGCTGCCGGCAGAACGGAGCAGAGGGTCACGGCGCTGCGTCAAGCGGGACAAATGCTCGCGGGCAGGAGAGGTGCCTAGCTGACGTTGGAACGTCTTGCAGGAGCAGCGCATCGTACGGCGGAACTGGCTGTCATCTGCGCTATGTGTGTGCCGTCTCATGGAATTGTTTACAGTATACAGTCCTTGTGAGCTGCTCTGCTGGCCATTACCCTTACTGGCGAGCCGCTCTATTTGAACGTTACTGCTTTGGAAGTTTCTCTTCGGTTCTCCTTTTTAATGGTTACTGTTAAAGCTCCCCTGTCCCCAGTGTACTGAATTTTCCCAAAGCACGTCGGCGTAGTTGCTATATGACTTGGCTTGGTAGTTCCCGCGTTTTTGTCCTCTCCAGCATGCCACGTTCTATGGAACTTTCAGCTTGTTAATTAATTGTTCGTAATTGTAATTCCATAACTTTTCCTCCTGAGGGATCTGAGATCTGGAAGTCAACGTGGTCGCTCTTTGAGAGTGGCACAGTGTAACCTTAGTGTTGTGAATTTGCTTAACGACCAATAGAGTTTTACTACTATTTAAAGACCGCTCAGTGAAACCTTCTTATTTTTCTTATGAGAACGTTTGTTTAAATATTTACGTCCCTCCTGAAAATTTGCTTAAGTTTTTCAGAACAACTTTAAAAATTCATTTTTTAAAACGGCACGTCAGGCTCAATTTATTTTACTCCACCCAAAATGTTCAGAGTAATTAAAATTAAAATTAGGAAAAGGTTTTAATCCGTCTATTAAAGGCGTGTGTATGTTTGTGCTCTTTTGTAAGCATTGGTTTAAACTAAACTCCCCCATTTTCCTTGTGCTGTGGTTAATGGTAATATTAAGCCCAAGTATTAATCATTTGTTCATTAAAAGAACATAATGTGATAATTGCCATTTGGTGTGTTTATATAATCTCAAATTACTTGTGTAATATCACTGAACTTATTCCGCGTGTAGCTCGGTGCTTAGGTCAACTATGATGACCAAAGCGCGATCAGTTTGTTATACGTTGTTATCCACCTTGTGGGAAAACTTCCTTGTCCCTAAATCTTACGTAAAGCCACAAAATTTGTGTGCATCTTTATTTTCTGTTATCTGAAATTGCTCAGTTTTTTGCATTGGAAAACTTATAGTATTTGTAGAATTACAGCCAAATTTTTCTTTCATTGAGATTTCTCTGAAAACTTGTTTTGAGTTTGTTGTATCTTCCTGTAAAATCATTAACTCCTTAAAGTTAATTTTCGCTTTAATGCAAGTCTGTCTAAACGTTTACTCTGATTCTGTGCCTCACTATTTAGATTATTTCGCCTTCGTTTAAAGTTATATTATAACTAACCTGGTCCTCCGGGTTATTCCGTTATTATTGGGTCGGCACCGACTCCGTGTAACTCGCTTGGTTACTTCTTACTATTAAACTAAAGCATAGGCAAATGGTCGGAGCTGGGAGTCGTCCTGCGGAACCTGTGAATAAATTGTGTGAATAAATCGTGTAAGACAACCGTGTACTTGTTGCGTTCTGTGTAAGTGGCATGAAGCGCCTTTGAGTCAACAAAACGTCGCGCTCGAAACTGTGTCCGAATATTTAAATGAACCAGATGCAAATGGAAATGCTTACTGATTGTCAAATTATCGTGAGAAGATTAGGGTCTCCACCGACTCCAACCATACAACTAATCAAAGGTTTGGCCGAGTCGGAAAATAAATCAATTTGATCACAGACCAAAAACTCACAAAAGTGCATACGTTGTGATATCGCTCATAGGGGATGCGATGTAATTAATAGTATTGCCCGTGCACTGTTCACGAGAATCAAACGTTTAAAATAAAATAGGAAGTGCATGAACATTGTGCATAAGATCAGCTGCCTGAAAATAAGACTTAATCTAAAACATTTGTTTTAAAATAAAAGGTTAAACTAATCACTGGACCTGTGCGTAAGGAAACGCGGTGAATGTGGCCTAGGTGCAAAAACGTAACCTCGGAATACAAGAGAAAATTGTGGATAAGATCATTTAATCCCAAGACATGGATGTGAGGCATGTACACAATTCCTGATAACATTAATTCCTAAAACATTAAAGAAAATCATCGATACATTCACCGTTATAATCTACACCTAAAATCATAGGTGTGAATCATTCATTCAACTGCGGATGCCTGATAACTGATAGCAATAGCTCGTGAAATGGTACACGTTTCGCTGTACACCCGTGTGCCCGCGTGGTTTGTGGAGACGCAGTTTCTGGGTATCGTGATGAAGTTGCAACAGTATCACATCACAATAATGAACAGTTAACATTCTTTAAAACACACATGAGATTGGACAGTTAGTGATGACGGTAGCCCAACAAACTCACAACGGGGTTGCCCCACCCCACGGACGAAAGACACATAAAGCAAGGAAAATTTACGAGAATTATTTATTAATATTTAGAAAAATAAAAGCGTATAAAGGCACAGCTGAAGGCGAACAGACATGCGAGGACTCACTTCTTATTGATGCGACACCTTTGTGTGGGGCTCTTCCGACGGATCCAAGACTGCTATAGAAATTTACTAAAAGAAAAATCTGCCAAAGTTTTGCATTCCTTGCAGCGACAAGGTAAAACAATCTTTCAGAGTTGAAAAGCGGGACCAAAAGCTAACAGCTCTCCTCTCGCCAACTAACAACGCGCCACACGGTCAGTCTAACTCACCCTTCTTCGACTGGAGCACAGCTGTGGACGCTTCCCGTACCGGCGGAAGACTGCCTCGGTTTTTCTCATCCAACCACTTCTACGGTCCGCGTGTCCCGATAACCCCAAAGATGTCATTTCCGCCACCAACCTAACGCAGGTAGATTTCTCACAAGTAGCGCAAACCTCTTTGCCTAGTTGACTAGTATGAGAGTTGGCTATTCTGTGCAACTGCTGCTGAATCTGTATGACTATCGCAGACTTTCTGCAGCAGACTACGGCACCGTCTAGCAACGTGACACACCAACACATTCATTCAATCAGTTATGAAAAAGAGAAACAAGGAAAAGAAAGAGAAATGCTAGTGAAAGTGGGTTTCCGGACTACTAAAAGGTGGTTATAGGTCCCTTTCAATATTTTTCTGAATACTTTCAAGTTAACTCTTTACCTTCGTTAAAGGCTGTCTAAACTTTTGTCTGAACATTATAGTATTCAAATGGTTGAGCTTATCTGTAAAAAACGTAAGCTGATTAATTGTTCTATGCATGCTACCGATGTTCTGTGTCTCGAAAAATAAAATAAAATATAATATTTTTGCTGTATCTTCGACTTGGGTTTGGTCCTTCCACTCCAGCAGTCCGTGTCCTCTTTCCTTTCTATATCAAGCTTCTGTCTACGATTTATCACAAAACTATAATACATAGTAAAAACGAAAATCTGCCATCGCTTCTCTCTCATGATATCCTACGTACCACGGATAAAGGGCAACAAGCGGGATCCATATTCCTAGATCTCTGGAAATCGTCTGACACAGTCGCCAATTGCAGACTGTTCACGAAGTAGGTCCTCAGATAAGTGAGTGGCTCGAAGACTTTACTGCAGAATGCAGTACCCACAGTAAGATGCCGCCATGTGACGGACCAATGAAGAACACCGCGTCTAGTTTTAGTCTCATGTCATTTGTCTGATGTCTGAAAAGCTGTTTCCATGAACAGCGCAGCTCGCTCGCAGTGAAGTTCCCGTAACGCACGAGGCTACACCGTGCGGCTCTCGCCGCCATTGTTGGCTTAGTTCTCTCGTTACGCCCTAGTTCGGATAATTTTGGTACCTTTGAGATTTTGTTGCCAGTATTGTCATCACTTCGTTAAAGTTTGCTGTGCAACTCGTTTTGTTTCGTAGCAACTTCCTAACGCTGCCATCGGACTTACATGAGTATCTTTTATCCCTCACAGTCTAAAGCCGTCGGCACACGGACCGTGCTGTCGAACGTTAACGTTGAGCGTGCCAAGTTCAACGTGCTGCTGAACGCTCAGGAGCGATGCGACTTGTGCATACGGTACGTGGGCCCCAACGTGGTATATGCGATCGCAACGCACTCCAGCGGCTGTTGAGGGATGTTTCTAGTTCCTAAATCACACTGTTTACTCAACGGGCGCGCGTAAAATTCCCACGTTAGCTCTGTTATAACTTACATTTCCTCCATAGTCCACGGAAAGGAAAGTACCATGTCCGATCAATAAGGGCACAGGCTTGAAAGCTCCATTACAAACAGTGCTGTACAAATTTGGAATACTTCTCCGCTTAAGATAAACATTATTTCATCATTTACACATTTTAGTAAAACCCCAAGGTCAGTCTTACTTGATCATTGTTCCTACCCAGTAGCAGAATCTTTGCAACTTGTGAATTACGAAGAGTAAAAGAAAAAGGAGCAAAATATCTTTATACAAGTAGCGCAAGCTGTCCTGTAGATTAAGCCAATCGAACAGTCACCCCTCAAAAAAAGGTGAACTTATATTTACATAACATCAAATATTATAGCATATACTTATATTAAACTAATAATAAAGTATCAGAAGCTAATAAAAACGCAATTGTTAGGAAAAAGAAGTTTGGAAGTGTCAAAACGAGAACCACCGCCCCATCAAAGATCCATTACCGTACAGAAACGCTACTCATTGCGCTAAAGCAACAGCGGAGTCCTACAACTTACTCATAATGTGTTACCACGTGCTAAAATCGATAAGCGTAGATAATTATGTTACTAATTGAAATTGAATTATAACACATTGTACCAAGAACAACGCGTTTTGGGTGGATCTTCAAGTGTGTCGCTGCCTTCAAATAGCCTACTAACATAATACGCAAGTTACAATAATTTTTTTGCCACGAATTTGATGTTTCTCATTATTTTATTGGAACGAAACACACAACTAACAACGGGTTTTCCAGTGATTCTCAATTTGCTGGTGCTCAGAAACGGTATATATACATATAGGTTTGAAATGAACACCAATATGGCGCCTCACAACTCTGTACTGAAGGAAGACGGCGTGTGTGTGACGTAGGTGGCGTTGTGCCATCTCACTGGTCAACGCTCAGACGCATGCTCAGAATATCTGACATGCCAGATATTGCTCTGCACGTTCGGAAACAGTCCCGAACGTGCTATTCCACACTATGACGGCAGAAACTCGGCACGCTCAACGCTCAACGTTCGGATGCACGGTCCGTGTGCCGACGGCTTTCCTGCGCACTCGTGTCTAAAGCCTCAACTAAAACAGTTTCGAGTCTCACGACTTTTACCAGAGACTGTTTGTGGTCAACTGAAATGATCAAGTACCGTAACCAAGAAGATTACCAAACATGTCCTCTGCAGACCAAGATCCACGTTACCAACAGTACTTCCCTATCATTTGCTTGTTACAAAAAGTGCACAACAGCATCGTACAATGCAGTCGAACGTTAGACAAAAGGTGTGTAACTTACCAGTTAAAGAGAACAGTTTTTTCTCTTTCTCAGCGTACATACTGTGACAGAAAACTGCTTAGAACGCATTGATGGCAGGCCGCCTACACAACTTTGCCACCCAACGGGAGCACAAACACTGACTCACAATGAAATGCAACGAAATGGAAAAGCAGTTGTCATACGATATAATCAGTTCTATTGCCTCTCATACTATCATGTCTGTAGGGGTTTAAGTTGTGTAGCAGAGATAATAATGTGCTCATTTTTCAAAGCTGTGAACTGCCCTCAGGGGGCTCAGTTTCTTTTTGTGGATACCGACTCGGCTGCCCAAGGATTCCTCAGCTACGGACTGGTGAGCGCCACCAGGCCTCTGTCACTGTAAATTCTGGGCAAGCCGCAGTGGCCGCCGTATGCCTCGGCGCTGAAAAGTTGTGTGCCATAAGGAAACACGATCTTGTCACGACCACCTGGATCGCGAGAATCCTAAAAACATCTTTAAAAAAAAAAAGACCACTCTTAAGGTGTGCCTCGCACCGATGAGATGCTTGGTATTTGAGGTCGAACAGCAGTTGGTCGAAACCTATAGTTATAAACAAACGACAAACCGGCAGAAAGCAAAACGCTTTAGGGAATATGCCATTAAAACTGAGCTCCATACCATCTTGAACTACAGCAAAGGCTTTGTGACGTACAGGGGTCTGGAGGACATTCCCAAAAGCGAAATTAAAACTGAATGTCTTCTTGGATCCGTGATGGAATCGGGAGAGCTGCTGATCACACAGCATGTAGAATGAAAACCAACCAGCAGCCGTACTTCAATCACTTCTTATTTATTTTTCTTTACGGTATCACTTTCTGCACTTCACTAGTATCATCCCCGGGCCCCTGTACGTTATATCATCAACAGGTATACACTTTAGAGTATGTATAGTGTATAACAGAGGATAATAATACAAATATAAGGCAAGACCGGTAAAGGTCACTTCAAAATTCAGAATGTGACAAAGGAAAATAAAGAGTTAAATGTGCACACAAACAGCACTGTAACAGAGGATGTTTACATACTGGTTGGCAGCAACAAAGTATCGTTTTACACGTAAAAGACAGCTCATAGAAACTAAAGAAAGAATTATTATGACAGACATAACCACTCAAATGCAATGCATAATCATAAATCAGACCACATGCTAGTAGAGGGTGCACTTTTTTATACATAATGTGAGACCCGTTCAAGTCATAAGGGTAAGAACAACCCTATCTGTAAAAAGAAAAACTTCCTTCTTCACATAAAATGTGAAGTTACAACTTAAGAAGTATAACGTGGTGTTAGTTACCTGTCATTTGTGTATTATGTGCAACTAATGAAAATAGCAGTTGTACTATTGAGGAAATCGTCTTGAGTAGCAAACTCAATGGTCTTCACATTATTACGCTACGACCGGTATACAATGAAATAGCGCGGAGGAACTTACAATACTGAACGGCATGAAACTTCATACCAGACGAGACCAATGGTCATACTCTAAACGTATCTTTAAGATCAAATAACCTGAACTCGCCGGAAGTCAAATACTGAAGATGGGCTAAGGAGAAGCTCCAGACATCACATTGACGAGATAACTGCGTAGTTACCACTTCTCTTGGGAAATACGGAGAGTCATTAAAATGACATGTTTTGTATAAACAATGTATGTATGTGAATGTGTGTCTGAGTGGGGGGGGGGGGGGATAGATTATATAAAAATCAAGAAAATTAGACAAAGTTTACCCATGAGGATATTGTTATAGGGACATGATGGTACAAAATGATTCACCTATATGGAGATAAAGAGGAAAATTAATGAATGTAAACAGAATGCCTAACGCCTAACCACCGTAAAATCAAATCTAAACAACCAAGACGTACATGAAGAACCTAACATATATCTGAAACATATCTAAAAATTAGAGAAGCTTCTAAATGAAAATAGTGTAAAATAAGGGGATTAAAAACAAAGATGAGTACCGAAGAAGCACTGGCTTCATAAGCCACGCGTCTCTGAGCCAGACTGTAATATTCTTAACAAGCAACACTACCATCAATTCTCACTGCAAAAATAGCCACAGAGAGCAAGCTGGCCATCATAAATTCAAGCCTGTAGTCATAAAACAGCAATATGCGAAATATAATGTCACAGAAGCTCTCCATATGGTGTATCGATCGATGAAAATCATGCAGTCACGAAATACAGCACATAATATGGACCGCACATCATAAGACACAGTTAACAACAATAAATATCCTACCCATTAGTTGTTGTACAAGTCAATACTTAGGATCTGACGATGAGACATGCTGAGGAACTACACATGTATTTAATTACTAAAACCAATAAGTATCTCAAGGTTTTAGATGAGAAACGTGCTGTCCTAATGAGATCAGAAGAGACATCATTATCAAAAATATTCCGTACTTAAACTAGCACAATCACATTGGCAAAAAATGAAAATTTATAATAATGGGAAGTCGCACGTACTCAATGCCAATTTTTCATATTTTGTCAATTTGGCTGTGTTCATTTAACTACAGAAATTTTTTTTTCATTTAATTATATGATTATAGCATATTTCTTTTGATTATGATGTCTCTGCTTGGTTCATTAGGACAGTAAGCCGGTTATTCCAGAAACCAGTTACCTGAAACTTAACAGTCAGGTTAACTGGTGTTGAAATAACCTATATAACCGAAAACTGGTTGTTTCGCCGATATTCGCCATCACTAGGTTGCAGTCCTGCATATGTTTTTAATACGTTGTTTCATAACACTTTAACTGAACACCACAACTCTGTAACCGTGTTTACGTATGGACCTAAACAGGGGGATTTCGTTGCTTGCTCTGTAGTTTCCCTGATCGTGTCCTCAATTTACGATTGCATCACCAGTTTACTGTATTAGACGTGTTATGGGTGCTAAATTCAGTGTATATTCATATTCCCGTGAGTGCCCTCCCCTCTCCACAATGCTGTGATCGCATTCAAGTTGTTCATTTTCATTTTTTATCTAAAACTTAAAATAAACAACATAAATGTTGAACTATAAACAATACATGGTTAAAAATTAAATTCACAGTTATATTTATTGCTTACTGAAGTAGGTCATCTGTCTTCTGACTGATCTCACCCAACCAACCACTAATTCATCTCCTGGGCCAACCTCTTCATCTCAGACTAGCACTTACAACCTAAGTCTGCAATTATTTGTCGGATGTATTTTGTATTTCATTCTCTGTCTTCTTCTACAGTTTTACCGACTACAGCTCTCTCTAGAATCATGGAAGTTATTCCCCGATGTCCTATCATCTTGTCCCTTCTTGTCAGCGTTTTCGATACATACCTTTTTCTCACAGATTTTGCAGGTACCCCTCATCATTCCTTATCAGATCACCTAATTTTCAAAATTCTTCTGTGACAGCTCTTCTCAAATGCCTCCAAATTCTTCTGATCCGGTTTTCCGACACTCCATGATTCACTACTATAAATACTGTTCTCCAAATGTGCGTCCTCGGAAATTTATTTCTCAAATGAAAGCGTATGTTTGATAGTAGCAGTCCTCTCTTACCCAGGATTGCCCCTACTGTCAGTGCTAGTCTGCTTTTTATTTCCTCCTTGCTCAATTCCTCATGGATTATTTTGCTGCGTAGATAGGAGAAGTACTTGACTTCGTCTACTTCGTGATCCTCAATTCTGATGTTTCCCACTGTTCCCATTTCTGCTAGTTCTCATTACTTTCCTCTTTATTCGATTTACTCTCAGATCATATTCTGGTCTCATTAACTTGTTCATTCCATTTAACAAAACCTCCAGTTATTCTTCGCTTTCAATGAGAGTAGCAATGTCATCAGTGGGTCTTATCTCTGATGCCCTTTAGTACTGAATTTGAATCACGCAAATGAATTTTCCTTTTATTTTCGTCATTACTTCTTCATTGTATAGATTGAACAGTGAGGTGAAAGACCACATCCCTGTCTCACCTTGTTACTTGGAGCACTTCACCCTTGGTCTCCTACTCTTATTGTTCCCTCTACTTGTATAGATTATACACTGGAGCACCAAAGAAACTGGTACAGATACACGTATTCAAATACACAGATATTTGTAAATAGGCAGAATACGGCGCTGCGGTCGGCAAAGACTATGGAAGACAACAAATTGTCAGATCGGTTATTGCTGCTATAGTAGGTTATCGAGATGTAAGTGAGTTTCAACGTGGTGTTACAGACGGCACACGAGTGATGGGACACAGCGTCTCATAGGTGGCGATGAAGTGTGGATTTTCCCGTGTGACTGTTTCACGAGTGTACCGTGAATATCAGGAATCCGGTAAAACATCAAATCTCCGACATCGCTGCTGCCGAAAGAGAATCCTGCAAGAACGGAACCAATGACGACTGAAGAGAATCGTTCAACGTCACAGAAGTGCAACGCTTGTGCAGACTACTGCGGATTCCAGCGCTGGACCATCAACAAGTGTCAGCGTGCGAACTATTCAACGAATCGTCATCGATATAGGCTTTCGGAGCCGAAAACCCACTCGTGAACCCTTGAGTGCAAGACATACAGCTTAACATCTGACCTGGGCACGTCAACACCGACATTGGACTGTTGACGACAGGAAACATGTTGCCTCGTCGGACGAGTCTCGTTTCAAATTGTATCGAGCCGATGGACGTGTACGGGTATGGAGACAACCTCATTAATCTATGGACCCTGCATGTCAGCAGGAGACTCTTCATGCTGATGGAGGCTCTATAATGATGTGTGGGGTGTGCAGATGGAGTGCTATGGGACCGATGATATGTCTGGATATGACTCTGACAGGTGACAAGTACGTAAGCATCCCGTCTGATCATCTGCATCCATTCATTTCCACTGTGCATCCCGATGGGCTTTGGCAATTCCAGCAGAACAATGCAACACCCTACACGTCTAGAAATGCTACAGAGTGGCTCCAGGAACACTCGTCTGAGTTCAAACACATCCGCCCTAGCCACCAAACTCCCCAGACACGAACATTATTCAACTTATCTGGGATGCCTTGCAACGCGCTATTCAGAAGAGACCTTCACCCCCTCGTACACTTGCGGAATTATGGACTGCCCTGCAGGATTCGTGGTGTCAGTTCCCTCCAGAAATACTTCAGACATTAGTCGAATCCATGCCACGTCGTGCTGCTGCACTTCTGCGTGCTCACGGGGGCTCCACGCGATATTAGGCAGGTGTACCAGTTTCTTTGGTTCTTCAAGGTATATTATCCGCCTTTCTCAGTAGGTCACGCCTATTTTTCTCAGAATATCAAACATCTTGCTCATTTTACATTGTCGAACGGTCTTTCCAGGTCGACAAATCCTATGAACGTCACTTGATTATCTTCAAACTTGCTTCCTTTATCAACCAAAACGTAATAACTGCCTCTGTGGTGACTTTACGGATCATGAAGCCAAACTGATCATCACCTAACAAATCATCAGTTTGTTTTTCCATTCTTTTCTATATCATTCTTGTGAGTTTTAAGCTGCTTGTCCGAAAATTTTGGCATTTTTCAGCTTTTGTTCTTTTCGGTATTCAGTGGTTAATGTTTCTCCGAAAGTCAGATGGTATATCGCCAATCTCATACATTCCACATACCATAGAGCAGGCGTTTTGTTGCAACTTCCCCCAATTCTTCTAGAAATTCGTATGGAATATTATCTACCCTTTCTACGTTAATTCTTAAATCTTCACTATTGACATATTTTGCTTCTTAGATCACGTCGTAGACAGACAATCAGAGTAATCTCTACCTATCTTCTCTCTCCTCTACATTTAAGAGTGGAACTCCCATTGTACTGTTAATGTTTCCGTCCCTGCTTCTATGTTCGTAGAAGGTTGCTTTGATTTCCTTGTATGCCGAGTCGGTACTTTAAACAATGTTTTCTTTTTAGATTTCTTCGCACTTTCCATGCAGCCATGTCGTCTAGGTTCCCTTAACTTACTAATTATTTCATTCGTAAGTGACTTGTATTTCCGCGTTCCTGAATTTCTCTGAATAGCAGATACAAAAGTCCTGAATATACATGAGTCCCTCCTCAGACTACAAGTCTGGGAGGAAAGAGGTACCATTCTGCTGCGTGACACAACACTTGGGTGTTGCGGGGAACGAAAGGGTGAATGTAGCAGGCAAGGAGGCGTGTCGAGATCGTCAGTTAGTACAATTTTCCACCCCTCTGCATGCTGTCGCCCCATTGTTGAGGTATAAAGTAATACGTCGATAGGAGGAAGTGTGGCTGGAAGTGACAGACAGTAGGTTTTGTAGTGAAGGCCGCAGTCCTGCCTTGGGGTATGTCCTTCCAGCCACGCAGGCCCGACGAAGTCCCCCTCACTCGTCTTCGCATAGGCCACAGGTATATTAACCATGGCTTCCTGCTCTGGCGACTCGACCCTTCAATGTGTGGAGCATGTGTCGTACAGATAACTGGGCGTGAAATTTTATTACACTGTGTTTTACTTTTAGACTAGATGGCAGCGGCAGATTCGTCCTTAGATCTTACCTGTAAATTAAGTGACGTTCGAATGAATTTGGTGAGAGTTTTAAAGTTCTGTGATATGTCCGACTTGTTTCCAAATATTTAGGAAGATGTTGATAATCTGTTAAAAGATTCCTGTCTCACAAACGTTTCTTGTAAGTGGTCGGCCAGTCGTATTTCCCTATCCTTTTGTTTTAACTCCTCTGTAGTTTTACTAATGTGCAGCATCTTTCATCACTCCGTGAGGTGCCGGGACAAGCAGTGTATTTAACACTAAATTCTTCTAGAATATACATATGTAAATGATGCTCTAAGCCCCCCCCCCCCCTACTCAAACTCCGACTTTTGCTGTTGCACATGGATAAAAAAATATACGCGTACTGACTGTAATCAACCCTGCAAGTGGAGTAGAAAAGAGTTTGGCACCTGCAGTAATTTAATTTGATAATTAAGTTAAATAAAGGAAGGTTTCATTAACGTAGTGAGAAATGATGGGTTGCTCTACCGATTAACAGAATGAAAGTTCTGTCCAAAATAACAATATGATTTATTAAGACTAAACACAAATAATAAACAAAAACACATGAAACATTTATAATACATCAAATTGGCTCAAGTTGGATACTCATACAAACACTGTGAAGGTGAAGTTGTCCCTAAACTAGATTGTGAGGTTTAAGACGAAGTGGTATGTGGAGCCAATTCCTCGCCACTCAAATCTTAAGAGAGACACACTGCTAACCCAACATTAATTGCTGCTACTCAAGACAGAACAAAGTTAGAAAAAGACGAACTGGCGCGCTCTGCTGAGCTCTGATTATCACCTAGGAAAATCCCTATCTGCCGGTGCTGCGGACATACATTACCAAACTGTCTTCTTAACTGCCAGAACACGATCTGGCGTACCGGAGGCGATGGCTGGTTGCTTCGACGTCCTCGACCGAAAGGCGAGAGCTGACTCCCTAGTGCACCCGTACAGGCCGAACACACAACATTCCCGCCCCCACGACAGTGGCCGTGGTTAAACGTTCCAATCAGCAACTCGAAAACCGGCGGAAAATTCCACTCCATTGCCGGAACACTACCATTCCACCAATGGAGATTCTTGGCGCCAATTTCTGCGCTGATTTTGCTACGTCACGGAACTATGCCCTGAGCAAGCCAATCACAGTTACTATTTTGCAGAAAGCGCGGGAATTTTCCCACCACAACTGCCTGGATACACAAGTCATTCCCACGCCTCGCTGGTAGCCCGCCAGAAAGTGTTTTCGCTAAGTTTCTGAGAAGTAACGGATCTTCTAGCCCAGCCGCTACTTCAGACCCCTTCGGGCGTGTCTTTTGACAATGTCGGCGTCTGCAAAGCATTCACTCGACTTCCTCACACCTGTCGGCTTAACCCTTTCCAGATCAGCGAGCCCGCCTGTCACCGGACCACCCGGGTGACGAGAGACACTGCGTGGGAAGTCCGCATGTGAAGGAATAGCAACTTTACACTGCATGCAATTGGAGAGGAATATCGTAAGTTAGAAATATGAGACGGGGCTCATGCCACCTCTCAACTCTTCAGTTGTCTTAAGGATCATGAGATAGAGTGAGTGTGTGGGTCAACCCAAATGAGGTGGAGGTGAGTGAGTGTCATCTTGTATGATTACTCCAGACCGTGTGATAAGTTCCTAAGCTCTTATCCACAATCGTTCCTGCGAATATTTGCAAGGATGTGGCTTTTCATTAGTAATCGAAGTTCACGGTTCCAGGTTCGAAACCGCCACCCTTAGCGTGGAAACTGTCCCTAAAAGCGGAAGAAGCAGCAGTCATCAAAGGCATCAGAATACAGAAGCCAATGGCAACCACAGCATTAAAGACACATAACGTGTTTCCCAAAGAAATGTGGCCTGTAATTGAAAAGTGTCATGATGATCTCTCCATTGGCAAAAGATTCCAAAATAGTCCCCCTTTCAGACCTCCGGGAGAGAACTGCCTAAAGGGAGGCGACCAAGACAAAAAGAATTAATACCCAACAAAGGACAACGTCCTACGAGGCGGGACATGGAATGTCAGAAGCTTGAACGTGTTAGGGAAGCTAGTAAATCTGGGAAAGGAAATGCAAGGGCTCAGTCTACATAAGCAAGGATCAGTGAAATGAAGTGGAAAGAAGACAAGGATTTCTGATCAAATGCCTATAGAGTAATATCAGCACCAGCAGAGAATGGTATAACGGCAGTAGGATTTGTTATGAGTAGAAAGCTAGCGCAGAGAGTATTTTACTGTGAACAGTTCATTGGTAGGGTTGTTCTTATCAAAATCGACAGCAAAACAACACCGACATCGATAGTTTATGTATACATTCCGACGTCGCAAGCTGATGATTAAGAGATAGAGAAAATGTATGAGTATGTTGAAATAGTAATACAGTACGTAGAGTGAGATGAAAGTCTAATAGTCATGAGGGATTGGAATGTAGTTATCGGGGAAGGAGAAAGTGAAGAGTTTACAAATTAATATGAGCTTCGGACAAGGTACGAGAGAGGAGAAAGACTAGTTGAATTCTGTAATATGTTTCAACTACTGACAGCGAATACTTTGTTCAAGAATCAAAAGAGGAGGAGATGTACTTGGAAAAGACCGAGTGATACAAGAAGATTTCAGTTAGATTACATCACGATCAGACATAGATTCTGAAATCAGATATTGGATTGTAAGGCGTATCCAGGAGCAGATGTAGACTCAGATCAAAATGCAGCAGTGATAAAGAGTAGGATGTAGCTTAAGAGATTAGTGAGGAAGAATGAATTCACAAAGAAGTGGAATACAGAAGTACTAAGGAATGACGAAATAAGCTTGAAGTTCTCTAAGGCTACAGATATAGCAATAATACATAGCTTGATAGGCACTACAGTTGAAGAGGAATGAACATCTCTGAAAAGGACAGTCATAGAAGTTGGAACGAAAAACATTGGAAAGAAAGAAGGTAACTGCGAAGAAACCATAGACAACAGAAGAAATACTTCAGCTGATCCATGAAATAAGTAAGTAGAAAAATGTTCAGCGGAATACAGGAATACTGATATACGAGTCGCTGGGGGATGACATACATAGGAAGTGCAAGAAAAATACATTAAAATGTAAATAAATTGAAAAAGAAATGATTTTCAGAAGTACTGACTCGGTATTTAGGTAAGTGAAATAACCTTCGAAGGATTAAACGATAGGGTGCTAACATTAAGAAGGGAATGGCAACTCCACTGCTAAATGCAGAGGAGAAAGTGAATAGCTAGAAAGAGTACACAGAAGGCCTCTATGAGACGGAACATTTGTCCTATGTGAGAAGAAGAAACTGGAGACCATTTAGAAGAGATAGAGGTTTTAGTATTAGAATCAGAATTTACGAGAGCTTTAGAGGAGTTAAGATCAAGTAAGGTAGAATGGATAGGTAACAGTTCGTCAGAATTTATTAAATGATTTGGGGAAGTGGCTACAAAATGGCTATTCACATTGGTGTGTAGAATGTATGAGCCTGGTGACATACCATGTGACGTTCGGAAAAATATCATCTACACGTCACTTCATGTACAGGTAAGATCTGTGGATAAATCTGCCGCTGCCATCTAGTCTAAAAGTAAAACACAGTGTAATAAAATTTCACGCCCAGTTATCTGTACGACACAAGCTCCACACATTGAAGGGTCGAGTCGCCAGAGCAGGAAGCCATGGGTAATAAACCTGTGGCCTATGCGAAGACGAGTGAGGGGGAGCTCGTCCGGCCTGCGTGGCTGGAAGGACGTACCCCAAGGCAGGACTGTGGCCTTCACTACAAAACTTGCTGTCTGTCACTTCCAGCCACACTTCCTCCTATCGACGCATTACTTTATACCTCAACAATGGGGCGACAGCATGCAGAGTGGTGGCAAATTGTACTAACTGACGATCTCGACACGCCTCCTTGCCTGCTACATTCAACCTTTCGTTCCCCACAACACCCAAGTGTTCTGTGACGCAGCAGAAAGGTACCTCCTTCCTCCCAGACTTGTAGACTGAGGAGGGAGTCACGTATATTCAGGACTTTTGTATCTGCTATTCAGGGAAATTCAGGAACACGGAAATACAAATCTCTTCCGCATCAAATAAGTAGTAAGTGAAGGGAACTTAGACAAACGGCTGCATGAAAAATGAAACGAAATCTAAAAAGAAAAGATTGTCGAAAGCACCGACTCAGCATACAAGGAAATCAAAGCAACCTTCTACGAACATAAAAGCAGGGACGGAAACATTAACAGTACAATGGGAGTTCCACTCTTAAATGTAGAGGAGAGAGGAGATAGGTAGAGATTACTCAGAATGTCTGTGACGTGATCTAAAGGTTCTAAAGATCGAAAAGATCTATAAGATCTAAAAGATCTAAAAGATTGTGGACCTGGTACTGTTTTGGATTCCACGTAGTGTAGAGAGTGATTCTAACAGTAACAGCTGCAAATACCGCGTTAAAACCTGCTGGTGGTATAAACACCCAGTCTTCTTCTATGAGCGTCTATTACACTCATAGGAACAACAAGTAGTGCTAAGTTTTGTGAATGTCCAAAATGTTATGACATTTGGATCACTGAATGCAAATGATGCGGTAATTGTGGAGTTATGTTTCGTGAATTTCATCATTTGACATGTGGATTGCTATGTCGTAATTGTTACTGTTACATTCTTTCAAGCGACTCACTAAGATATACTGTAGATTTAACGATATATATCTCTTATTCCACATTTTCCATTTCTGGATATGCTTCCTAGTCATATTACGTGTCTGAAAAGGTCGGTATAGCATTCAATGATAGGGTATGTATCCCTCGAACTCTTGCATGTAGGTCTTTTTGCAATTTTCATGACGCTTGAGGCAAAAACTGAGACTGAACCAGCTCCCAGATGAGGAGACCAAGACCTCGAATCTTAGGCTCAGCAAATGGTATCCTGCTCTCTCTCAGATAGTGCCTAATATGCTGTGTGAATGATAATAACATCTTGAATCTTTGACTCATCAAGTAAAATCTTATTTAGTTTCAGCTTATGTCTGAGGGCGGCTGTGAAGGGTGACTGGATCCAGAATATTTGGCTCAGTAACTGAGACCTCATTTACTTCCAGCTTGTTTCATAACGTCTATTAACGGTGAAATTTGAAAACAGATACTTGCAGCAGATTTTTTCTTACTTTCTATTTAGGTATTACAGTTCTCAGTAGCGTATAATGATGGGACGGAATGTCCTGATACCGATAATGTATTTCAATATATAAGGGGAAAAGAAAGGGAAAAGTTGTTAGAAAACACCTCGAGAAGTTCTTGTCCTATTTACTACAAATTTTTACACGATAATCCAACAAGCTTTCAGACGGATAGTTTTTCTCTGCAGAAGGTCTACATAATCCTCTACAAAAAACTATATGCTGTTTAAGAGACAGCATTGCATATTTTGGGAGTTATATTTGTGGCTAATGACTGGAGTACTACTATGAGATCCTAATCGTCCGAAACTTTGCAATGCTACCTGTTTGCAGATTAAAACTATGGAAAATAATGTGAAGCTATTATTCTCACAGATCCTTCAGCTGCTGATGTGTCTCGCAGATCCAACACACCAATGATCTCACCCGATTTACCAATTCAGTTTAAACAAATAAATATTTGTTTTGCGATAACAATAAAGAAGGCTGAAGGTCGCACATTCATATTCGTTGGACTTTATTTACGATCAGAGCAATTTTACAATGGTCAGTTAAACTTGCCCTTTCACTAAATTTCACCATACAGTATTCCAAAACTATAACTGTATTGCATCAACGGAGAAATAACACAGCCAACCGGTTCCAAATAACATCAGACATTGTTCCTTGCAAGGTGTACGTACCAAATTTTTCACTTGAGCATATCTGCTCTATGTTTTGACTATTCCCTTCTCGCAATGTAACTTCACTGCTTTTAAATGTTCATTCTGGTGAAAACATCCCTAAATGTGTCGAAACGTAGGTAAATCTGTTAAACAATTATTTGCGGTCGGTTGACAGTGACATTTGTCCATTGAAACTTATATACGGTTGCTGAAAGGCAACTACATCAAAACTGTGCTATACTGTGTACTGTTAGTACATATGTTATATACCAAAGGCTATATATCATAGGGTATATACTTTTAAACAACAGCTAGATTCACCTACGACATCTGGTGACGTCACATATTCAACGATTCTCATCCACGTCATCTGGTGATGTCACAGGTTCAATATTTCTCCTGGTCCACTTTTGCGGTATTTCCCGACACACAGACACACAGACACAGACACACACACACACACACACACACACACACACACACACACACACACATATATATATATATATATATATATATATATATATATATATATATATATGTATGTACTGATTAGCCACAACATTATTTCCATGTACGTAATGGCCGGTATGTCCCCCTTCGGCGCTGATATCAGCAGCGATGCATCGTGGTATGGAAGCGTTGAGACCTTGGCAAGTCGCTAGAGGGATTTGGCACCACATCTGCGCACACAACACACTAATTTCCATAAAATCCCAGATATGTTCGATCTGGTTCAGATCTGGTGAGCTGGGGGGCTAGCACGTCAATATTAACTCGTCCCTCTGTTCCTCGAACCACTCAATCACATTCCTGGCACCATGATATTGCGAATTATCTTGCTGAAAAATGCCACTGCTCTCGGGAAACGTGATCGTCAAGGAGGGTTCAAAATGGCTCTGAGCACTATGGGACTTAACATCTGTGGTCATCAGTCCCCTGTTATGGAGGGGTGTACGTAGTTTGCAACCAGTGTACGATACTCCTTGGCCGTCACGGTGCCTTGCACTAGCTCCATTGGACCCGTGGATACCCATGCGAATGTCCTCAATGCATAATGGAGCGGCCGACAGCTTGTTTCTGTCCTGCAGTACATGTGTCACGAAGATGTTCCCCTGGAAGACGAGGGATTTGCACCTGCAACTGCGCCAACGTCCAGTGCAAATGGTCACGTGCCCTTTTCAGCCGTAATTGCCGATTTTGTGGTGTTAACGTTGGCACATACGTGTGTCGTCGGCTGCAGAGTAGCATCACTTAGGAGTATTTGGTGCACTGTGTTCGGACACACTATTACTCTGCTCAGCATTAAAGTCTGATGTTAGTTCCACCACAGTTCGCCGTCTGCCGTGTTTTGCCAGTCCGACCAACCTATCACACCCGAGAGCTCTAATGAGGGGAGGCCGCCCAACTCCCAGCGTCTGCGCGTGGTTTCAACTTGGTTTAGCCACGTGTTGACGACACTCAACACAGCACACTTCGAATACTCGGCAAGTGGTGCCGAGCCTCCGGGCCATCATAGTCTGCCTTCGCTCAGACCCATTCTCCACACAGACAGCACGTACACTGAGAGTACACGCAGCGTGCTTGAGTGTGTATAGGATTCATTCCTCGCCAGAGCGCCTGGAGGGGTTTGTATCGATAGTAGGTCGGTGGTCGTAATGTTCTGGCTGATCTGTGTATTTGCCTAAAGCAATGAAAAAGATCCTGCCTGCCAGACGCATGGCTCCTACCCTGAGCCCCATGCGAGAACGTCGCGCACGTAGGCCCGGAGTAACACTGACTTGAATACTTGGGTTGGGGTGAGCAGGTGTGACAGAACGCTGCAGGTGAGGCGACGATCGTCATCTGGTAATGACACATCTTCAACATTTGTCATCCACGTTTGGGGTATTCCCCGACATTTGCGACTCCATGTGCCTTATATTAAATTACTTGTCTCAGCGGCATCTACGTCGTTTCAAAGATTTTTAAACGTTATTAAGAATCACCTTGTACATATATATATATATATATATATATATATATATATATATATATATATATATATAGTGTAACGGGTATACGTACACATGTACGCACATCAGTGTGTTGGATGTTTTTTTTCTGAGTCGAGTAGTTTTTCACAAACAATTCAGAAACTCTACGTCATAACGTTTTCTGCACCGTCGTACTGCCCCACAAAGTGGATTATGCCTGTTAGTATAGACCATCAGTTCTTCGTTCACGTGTCCGCACTTCAACACGGGACCTGCTGCCTATGGGAATAAAAGCGTTAACAGTTTGCTCTTGCCACATGTAGTTGGAGGTACTAAAACACATAAAAACATAGACTTGTTGTAGCTATAATTACTAGTCTGCATATAATATAAATGCTGTTCAGTATACCTTCCTCACTCATCAATAGAAATATTTGCGCGTGAACCCATTACACACAAATTTTTTGCCTGGTGAGGTGTGTGTTTCCCTTTCACGAAACGGGAGCCGAAATTTGCGCCCTGAAAAAATGCACTGGGATATCACAACTTAGGACGTATAACGAATTTTCATACATATTTAGCAAATGCGAAGCAGCGTAGGGTTCACTAATGTGAAATAAACTAATATTATAGGTAGCTAAGTAAATGAGAGAACATTATTTTTCTCAGATTACTGACTACATAACATAGAGTGAGAGTAAACCAAAAATCACGGAATGGTGCTGCCTGGGAATCAAAATCATGCGTGAGCGATGAAGCGAGGAGAAAGAGCGCCTTCCTCGCAAAAAGAAGTCTGCTAGTATCGAACATTGCTCTTAAACGGAGGAAGAAATTTCTAAGAAAATGTACATTTGGAAAGCAACGTTCAGTAGAAACGAATCACTGTCCTCGATAAATTCGAAGGGTAGAAAAGAGGTATGTAGTGGGAAGTCACAGAAGAACTATGTGGACAGATAAGGAGAGAATCGGTGCGAAAAGATATACATGGAAAACTCTAACTAGCTGAAAGAACCAGATAAAAGTGCATGTATCAGAAAATAACTTACATTCTACTAGAGGGAGCGGTGGAGGTTAAAAGCTATAGGCGAGGGTAGACACTCAGATACATTCAATGAATAAATGAGGAAATTGGCTGTGTGGGCATCTCTGAAACGATGAGCTGGCACATGAGAGTATACCGCCCCAACACAGGGAAAGAAGGCGACAAAAGTGCGTCCCAGAAAACGATTGAGAACAATAGGAAGGTGTAAGATGGCACTGGTTAATACTTCTTCAGTTTACATTGCAGTCACCCATAGACAACACAACATAATTGAAATGGGAGATAACACGGAATAGAGAGTGGTATGCCGGCCCGGTGTGGCTGAGCGGTTCTAGGCGCTACAGTCTGGAACCGCACAACCGCTACGGTCGTAGGTTCGAATCCTGCCTCGGGCATGGATGTGTGTGACGTCCGTAGGTTAGTTAGGTTTAAGTGGTTCTAAGTTCTAGGGGACTGCTGACCTCAGAAGTTAAGTCCCTTAGTGCTCAGAGCCATTTGAACCATTTTTAGACAGTGGTATGGTGATGGAATAAACATATGCATCAAAAAGTAAGTTTTTTCACAACATTTATTCGCTTCAGAGAAACTTAAACTGTATTGACAAAAATTAATAATCCAAAGCAGGCGTTATGAGAGCCACGATGAAAATAACGTTCGAAATGTTCCTTTAAATATTGAAACAAAATTATAAATTCTTTCCCATAATCTGTCAGAGAACGAATAGTAACAGAATTTAGATAGTGAAAATATTAACAGTATCAAAGCGTAACTCAAGGAGCAGAAAACAAATATTTCCGATTAATAATCAGGCATTGACATGAGGTGACCAGATTGAGCTTAGCCCAGGCATCGCCCGCTCCATTCTCATAAGGCCCTTTCACGTTTTAACTTGTGAACAACACACCTTAAAATATTTGTGCTCAGTAATCTAGCAAATAATTGTGGTAGTTTAACACAAGAGTGCTTAAAGAGAGCAAACGTCTTAAAACATTAACCTCTTGTAACGATTTTGACACAGTCATGTACTTAAAAAGGGGGCAACAATTAAAAATATTAAGCTTTTAATGTCGATCCATGATTGTGCCAATTAAAAAAGAATTTCAACTCGGGAAGGTACGTTTAAAGCTCTTTACAAGTATACCTGAAAATAACTGGACTATGCTCTGATATCTCGGAGTTCTGATACACACTGAGGACTAAGATCAATATAAAGGTCACTAATCAGAGCGATACAGCGTTACACGCCTTAACCGAAATTAGACTTCTGTAAGAAAGCCTGGCACAAAAAACAGCTCAAATCGGAAATCATAACCGTTACTGCAGTCACACATTGCAAAAATTTCTCTCGATTTTCTTTCTACTCCGGTCCTTGGCTGTATAGTAAACACAGGCAATTCAACATTCACAAACCAAGCGGGAGAAATAAGCAGCATGCCATCTTTGACGAGACAGAATTGCCACCACGATGCCAGAAGAAAGCTGTAATTCTTCGGTTGTAATAGCCGCAATCGTTACCGTTGGCATGGGCTCCAATACGGCGACGAATTGAACCTCATTCCCCAGTGATAAACCCTAGTCACCATGTGGAACAGATAGCGAACATTTAGCATGAAGATAGCGCGCTTGCTGCTAAAACATCTCGATGCGCCACTAAATTACCTATTACGGGATGCTGTGAGAACGCGTCGCTATGAATACAGAGAAGTTTAATAAGTAGCAGGTATTGATTATCACGCGTGCATGGCTGAATGACGTAACATACTAATATATCTGTCCGCTGAAACGGAAATTACTGACTGGATCCATGGAAGACTAAATGATATTTACCAGAGGAGATCATCTAACTCAATCACTTCTTACACTCCACAAAATTCCAATATAGTGATTGGTTCTTGTAACAGCGCACATGAAGTAGATCGAAGAAGCAGACGAGATTTCCACAAGCTTTAAGGGAGTTAAGTGGTGGTGAATGGCGGCAGCCGCTGACAACGTGCGGCCTGCTCTGGGCGGCATGCGGGCTGCCGCGGCTGGCTGCAGAATTAACGGCCGAAAAACCTGCCAGCAAACAGCGTGTGGTGTGAGCCAGGAAGACGGCTTTTGATGTTCGCCACGGCCGCTAATTCCCTCCCTTGGTGGCGACGGGCGGACGTAGCGCGGCAGAGTGCAGAGCAGGGGCCGTAATGGGAAAGCAGCTGCCCGCGGCAGTTCTCACGCACCCACTGTGGGCCGTCTGGTTCTCCCACTTTGCTTCTGGTCGTGTTTCTTGCGGCGTTGGATTTTTCACGGTTCTCTAAACGATTTAAGAGTGGAAGGAGACACACAAGTCAAAATAGCGTTTTTGATCAGATAGCATTTCGAATTGCTGAAAAAAAAACGTCGTTCGAAAGTAGAAGACGGGGATAAAGAAAGCGAAGAGGAGAAGTGAAAGAGAGACAAATATTTATTTGCTGTGGTGCTTGCTGCGACTTTTACAACCTCCAGCACAGTAGAAAACTGTTGTTTGAGAGTGACACTAAAACGGATGTTTGCTTCAAGACATTTATAATCAGAAGTATTATAGGATATTAACATTATAGGACAGTAACATTATAAATTTGGAGACTGAAGATGTACCCTATATCACTTTCACTTCTTATTATAGGATTTTAGACATATTAAATAACAACTCAACATAATTTTTTTTAATATGGTTCAAATGGCTCTGAGCACTATGTGACCTAACTTCTGAGGTAATCAGTCGCCTAGTACTTAGAACTAATTAAACCTAACCAACCTAAGGACATCACACACATCCATGCCCGAGGCAGGATTCGAACCTGCAACTGTAGCGGTCGCTCGGTTCCAGACTGTAGCGCGTAGAACCGCACGGCCACTCCGGTCGGCTTTTTTTTAATAGCTAGAAATGTGTATCGTGTAGTTGCTCACTCTGGAAGTCAAATCCGTTATTGCGGGGAAGTTTCGGTTTGTTTCTCTGAAGAGGAGTAAATCTCATTTGTCAGTATTTGACCAAGAGAGAAAGGAGGTGACACATCTACGTTGTCAGAGTGGTGTTGTGCAACCTATAGAGCTTATTTTGGTGAGAATAAAACATGAGTAGAAAGTTAATGTTTATTTATTACAATTTACAGTTCTGTGTTCTCTTGACAGCCTCTTCTGACGCCACTTGCCAGTTCAAAATGTTCAAATATGTGTGAATTCCTAAGGGAGCAAACTGCTGAGGTCATCGTCCCCTAGACTTACACACTACATAAATTCACTTATGCTAAGAACAACACATACACCCATGTCCGAGGGAGGACTCGAACCTACGACGGGAGGGGCCGAACAATCCGTGACATGGGGTCTCAAACCACGCGTCAACTCCGCGCGGCCCCTTGCCAGTTACATCGACGCATACCTCTAACCCGACTTAATGTTTGGCTGGCCGGTCTCTAAACCCACTGCTTCAGCAATTCGGCCGAAGTCTTGAATGATGCAGTCTAGCAGGAGAAGCATTACCGTGAGATTATGTCTCTACATTGCGACAGAGCGTCTTCGATCCTCCGGAAGTTAACGATCATCCGCGGTTACCCATCGAGATGTACAGTGCTGTTGGAAGCCGTAATCGTCTGTTCCTGGCCCCAACAGACAGGTAGGGCCGGGAACCCGGAAGTGCCTGTAACGATGGTCAGGAACAGAAGCAACAAATGGTCCTCTCAACAGACAGTCGCGATGGTCCTAGTGCAATAAATACCACACAATGTATTGGTGTTGGAAGCATCAGCAGTGCGGAACGTGACCTGTGAGGAGTTCCATGAGTGGTAAGTCGTGGTTACTTGAATTTTGTCATCTCTGCGTGCTCACGAGGTGTGCTAGAACATCGGATGCGTAGATGTCACTGCACTGAAATATTCGCTGAACTGAGTGCTCTGACACGAACAGCATCGATACTAATGACCAACTGAATTCAAAACTGAAGAACTGCTGTATTTATAGAGTCAAGAGGGAAGTAATGAATTGAGGCTCTGTTCATTATGAACGAATGTGACCTACCATTTTACTACTGATCATTCGTCCTCGTTCTGCTATGTTTACTTAACATTTAGACACAGGCTGTTCACTGCACTGTTGAATATGTAACGTGTGCCTGATGATTGGTGCCTATATAGCAACTTGTGCTCATGTGTGCGACCTACTGTGTTGATTGTTTCACCTCTGTCTGGGTCTGGTGTTGCCTGCGGCTGTGCAGCGTGAACTTAAGGGAAATTTTAATTTCTTCCCCTTTTCTCATATGTAGAGTAATAGTATTTATATTTTACAACACTTGGCTAGCATGGGTGCCTATTTTATTCACTTTTTACTGAGAAAACTCGTCCGACGCCGTTCCACAACCTCCTCTGAAATAACAGCCGATGTGATTTGCAACTTAAATGCTTATTATCGCACCAGTGGTCAACGCTGCCAACCATCGGGCGGCACATCTAGATACTTAAATACGAGTAAAGGGACACGGGATACAATTAATGACGATTCTTTTGCAGGGTCTGTTAAGTTTAGCGGCCTCCTTTACACACCTGTCTATGCCCTTAAGGTCCCGTGACGATAGTCCACACAAGTCTTTTTCACATATTATCTTTTGAATTAATAACCAAAGTTAACTTCTAGATCCTAGATTCTACATTAGCTTTGAAACTTGTAGAACCGAACTCTGTTCCGTTGCCGTTCGCGACGCTCGGCAACCGGATAGCTACTAATTTCAATCATGTTGTTTTTCTTTGTGTTGCCAGATTAGGGCTTTTGAATAAAACTCACTATTTCCAAAATAGAAAAAAAGTGGTTCAAATGGCTCTGAGCACTTTGGAACATCTGAGGTCATCAGTCCCCTAGAACATAGAACTACTGAAACCTAACCAATCTAAGGACATCACACACATCTATGCCCGAGGCAGGATTCGAACCTGCGACCGTAGCGGTCGCGCGGTTCCAAACTGAAGCGCGTAGAACCTCTCGACCAAACCGCCCGGCTTACTTTAACACAAACATTATTCTTGGCCAGTTGGAGTATAAATCTGCTTCACAACCTAATCATAACAATTCGTAACAGAATACTGGGACAGTGGACGGCAGCGATCAGTTAGAAGCAAAGGCCGCGTTAGGATAACCTCAACATTACATCATTTCTTTGAGAAATTATGTAAGTGAAATGTGTGACTAGTTACACCACAGTCGATTGCCTACAACACAGAAACTCTTTTTGGAAGCGCTTGTACGTAATAAGGAGAAATTAAAATGATGAGAAAATAGAATAATGAAGAATTAGAATATAAAGATTAGCTTTTCGTGACTAATGCTGACGCACTGTCTGATTCAAAAAAGTATCTTTCTTCGTACCTTAGGACTGTGTGGCACCATGACTCTTGTAGGAAGCTGTAATACATACACAGCACCCCCCCCCCCCCAATACACACACACACACACACATTAAAATATCGTCAACGTATCTGCAATAGGAGAGAGTGCCTAGTGATTAGGCGTAGAAAGGTATTCTTGAAGAATTAGAAATTTTTAAAGATCTTTCTCGAAATGATAGCCTCATTCTCAATGAGTTGCGTAATAAAAATGTCTTCAACGGTATAACACCGTTATTTGACATTTAATTTCGGGTCTCCTTGTGCAGTTACCGAAATGTTTTTTTCCATCTAAGTCAACTCATAATTAAATGGTTTATTGGCTGTATTTCATGTTACATCGTTCTCAACGGGCTCTGTTATTCAGCCCTTTTTGTATTTTCTATAATGATGTTTTCATACTTTAAACAGAACTTCTAAGCTCTGGGGTATACAAAATGTTACTTTATCTGCCGCTGTTAAACAAAATATTGCCTTTTACATCATGTACTGAATAATGTTCTACATAATATTTGTCTGACTATATTTGAATTATAAGTAGCCAAGTTGTACTCGCGGCTGCTAGATGGCACTCTTGGTGCGATGTTCACCTGCCCACAGTTGGTGCCTCAGTCTGATGCTACCTGTAGCTCAACATACGCGAGCAGTCCGTAGTGGTTCGCGTTCCACGCATTTTACGTTAAAATTGTGACTAAAGCTTTTTCGCTTAATATTTATTTTATGCTTGTTTTCCCACTGTTAATCAGTTGGCAGTTTTGAATTTGTATTTTTATGCTTTTACATAAGCAAAAAGTTACCATGTTGACTGTTGTCATATGAAACTTTGCCTGTGAGTTCATCTACTAAATACTGTTCATTCTAACATTTAGCTGTCTATATTTTAAATGTTAAGTAACCTACTTATATTTACAGCTACTAGATGGCACTCTTGGTATAATGTTCACCAGCCCGCACTTGCTAACTAGGACGCCGCAGTCTGTTGCTAACCTGTGGCTTTATAGGTATGAGCAGCGCATAGTGGCTCGACTTTCATGTATTCTTTTTAAAATTCTGTTACAAAAGCCCATCTGGCTTCTTATTTATTTCTTACATGACATGTAAGCACTGTCTCTTTCTTGTACTGTTAGTCAGTACTTACACTTTTAAACAAAAATTTTTCTTTCCACGTAAATTTGTAGGTTTGTTATAGGCCACTTTAAATATTTACATTCTGATGAAGACACTCTTAGAAGTTTTGAAACCTGGTCAAAAGGACTAAAAATTGTGACTGAGGGCTTCTTTAGTTAAACTTTAACAAAATTATGACATTGTTCAACGTAAAGTTGAGATATGACTTCACACATGTTAAGCAAAAGGCCAGATGCAATGTCGTACAGGCGTGGACGAACAAGAGTAAATAATTGGCAACGCCGAATTTCGCCGCTAGTTTTCTGACAGAGCTCCACGTCGATTATGTATTTTCTTCACAGATTTAAGGCACAGTCAATATGCTGGGACTAGTCACTTAAACTCGTAGGCGAAGAACTGGAATGTAAAGATGGGGGTTATTCTGTTAGTTATGTTTCTGGATAAAATTGTTGTGTGTTTTTGATACAGCTTATATGTAATGGTGCGCCCACGAAAGGAAAGAACGACACTTTTTTTCATCTCACGGAGGACCAACGTAGTATGCTTAACTTCTTACAGACCTTTCGAATATGCAATGGCCACCAGATGATCAAAAAAGTTTGTTGAAGACAAGGTGGTTTAGTGTAATATTTATTTTTAAATTCTATTATTTTCAGTGAATAACCTTGTTAGTACTGGAATACAGAGTTTCAAATCACTGAAAGTATTTAAACTGAACATTGAAGTGAGTTACAATCTATGTCATATCATTCACAAGAGGATCTCACTATAGGACAACTGTAAAATGGAAAATGTCTACATTTGGCTGTCAATGCAATAGACAAGTCCTTGGTCTCAAAATAACGAATAACATTTTTGAAGTGTTCATTCCGTTAAATTTTTGTACGACATGCACAAGCATTCCACAATACGTTTTTTCTGTGTATTTCTTTTAAAAGGCAGGGTCAGCTTCCATCCCCATCTTTCAAGCAATCTGAACTTGTGCTCGATCGCTAGTGAGCTCGATGTTGACGGTACGTTAAACGCTAATGTCCCTACCTTTCTTCTAAACAGGTTTGCAGCACATTCGACAACAAAATCTTATTTCCTATACCGCGTTGGTCGTGATTTGGAACACAGAGATTGGATCACTGGTGTCGGAGTACCAATACCATAACCTTCCTGTGCAGCGTGTACATCCTAAGAAGATGGTTGACATCTCTAGCACCTTCCTCCAAATTTGTGTTTGTTGAGTCCAAATCGCAGATTAATAACGCCACTCAGTAAATCTTGATGACTACAGAGTATGATCATTCAGCGCAGCAGTATTTACCACGTCCGTGACGAGTCTCACTGGCCGCAGCCTGGATCATCTAACACAGCTTTACCCTCTTGTTATTTTCCTGTATCTACGGACCTCTAGTTTTGTTCAGACGGAACACGATTTGAGTTGTATTCACTTTCTCACCGCTTACTTGCCCCTCATGAGGCTCAGTAGAAAGCTGGGTACTTGCAGCTTACCCTTCGTGGAACGTAGGAGACCGGTTCCTGTTGTCGCTTGCAACACATCTCCAGAGCAGCCAGTTACATATTTAGTTTCTCCTGTGCTTCTTAGTAATATATATTGCATAAATTTTGTGTTTATGTATCTGAGAGGTCCGTTCTTTAACAAATCCTTATATGCAGGAGGCTTACTTCCAGTCGCTTGGGACTTCGCGCTGGGCGAGAGTTTCGTGATAAATGCAAGCAAAATAAGGGGCCAATGTCGTAGAGGACTCTTTGTAAAAATGAACTGAGATTCCATCCGAATCTGTCAATTTATTTGTTTTCAACCCTTTCAGTTGGTCCTCTACGCCGAGGATGCTTATTAGTATGTCAACCATATGGGACTCCGTGCTATGGTCAAACGACGGTATGTTTGTACGAGTCTGCTGCGTGGACGATTTCTTAAAAGCGAAATTTAAAACTTCGGCTTTCAGTTTGATTTCTTCTACTGCCAAACCATGTTGGTCAACGAGGGACTGGATGGAAGCCTTAGACCCACTTAGGAATTTTAGATAGCACCAGAAATTTCACCAGTTTTCGGACAGATATTTTCTTGTTTTGACAGTGGTAGGTGTATGCTACCGCATAGATGTTTTAAGAGACGCACAAATCTCTACTAACCTTTGCCTGTTGTCATTGGCGCTTTCTCTTTTTCAACCGAGAGTGCAACAGCCTTTGCTTCCTCGGCATTTTGCGAAATTCGTTGCTAACCCACGACGTGTCTTTTCCATCCTTAATCCACTGACTAGGTACATACCTATCCAGAGCACGATTTGCGTTCTATTTATACATTCTTCATAATTTCTCTACTTCCGCCGGCCGAAGTGGCCGTGCGGTTAAAGGCGCTGCAGTCTAGAACCGCAAGTCCGCTACGGTCGCAGGTTCGAATCCTGCCTCGGGCATGGATGTTTGTGATGTCCTTAGGTTGGTTAGGTTTAACTAGTTCTAAGTTCTAGGGGACTAATGACCTCAGAAGTTGAGTCCCATAGTGCTCAGAGCCATTTGAACCATTTTTTTTCTCTACTTCCATCATACTGCAGTTAAATGATCTCCAGTCATTGTTTAAGATGCATGATAGCAATAGCTTACATGTTCTGTCTAGCAGAAATGCTCTACTAGACTTGATTAATTTGTTAACATCAATAACCGTCTTCGCCATGATGTAATGATCACTAATTCCTCTCTCTCTACACCGATGCCGTCGATAAGGCCGGCCTGTTTGTAACTACAAGGTCTAAAAATGTGTCCGTTACGTGTCGGCTGTCGAACTAGCTGCTCAAGACAGTTTTCGGAATATGTGTTCTAAAGAGTTTCGCAAGACTTCCTGTCCGTATTCGTTGACGTTCAGTGTATACTCGGTAGGTTAAAGTCACCTCCACCTGGTCTTTCATGATCTTGGTATCTATGAACTACAGACCGTAGAGTTCCCTTGTGTGACTCCAGAACTGTCATAAATGGTTCAAATTGGTCTGAGCACTATGCGACTTAACTTCTCAGGTCATCGGTCGCCTAGAACTTAGAACTAATTAAACCTAACGAACCTAAGGGCATCACACACATCCATGCCCGAGGCAGGATTCGAACCTGCGACCGTAGCGGTCGCCCGGCTCCAGACTGCAGCGCCCAGAACTGTCACAGCGTAATCGAGTGGCCGTTACAAACAACCAGCTTTTACTTAGATTCATCTAGACCAGATAACTTCTGTGTTACACTCTATTTCAACCTCAACAGAGACAATATTTTTGTCAAATGCAATGCACACTACCCATCCTTTGGCGTCTAGTCTGTCTTTCACATAATCCTTCCATGACTCGTTAAATATCTGAGTTTCCTACTAAGGACTTTAGCCTGATCTCGGTTCAAAGACTAATCGTACAGTGAGAATTTACCTGAAGGGTAGTTAATTGAGGAATTTTGTTACGAATAATTCGATGATATTCTGATAATCTTTCGACAGTCGAAGTGGCTTTACTCTGAACGCAGTCTGATATCTTTATCTACCAATCGACTAGTGACTGTTCATCAGTGCCTCAAACTACTGCTTTGTCTAAAAAATTCTCATATGTACTCCACAAGCACTCCACTACACAGCTACATGTGTCCTTTGTGTATTCCACACCTGACCTATCAAGTTCTATAATTCTCTACCGGATAAGGCAGGTCTATAAATCTGCAGCTGAGACGGTCACATGGTCAACGAAGCCACTGGTTGACACACTTCACTCGACTCCTAATCAAAGAACGTCCACCACGATGCTGGAAATTGGAAACTCTGCTTGAACCCTGCACTTCAGACCAGCAGCCTTCACCTCCTCCGCCAGCAGCCTACATGAACTGAGAGTGTGACAGACGTCGTTGACGCCGACGTAAGCCACAACTTGTAGACATCTGAATCCCACACACTTGTCAGCTGCAGAGAAGGCCGCTTCCACATCTCGGATAAGGCCAACCGACAGACATATCGAGAATATCGAGGGCACATTAGCTTTTTTTGAAGTCCTGAACGCTGTCTTTCTAAGGGGCTGCATAATACGCGTAACATTACAACTCCTGATAACTACCAAGCCCTCCCACGTGTGCCGCTGTGAAGCTGCTCAAGCAACGGCCACCTGTTCACTTATATGGCGAATAGGCGAGGCCGGAGGCCTAGCGTTCACATTGGGCCTCCGTCTCGAGCGACGACAACACGTTGCATCCCGCTACTCACCCTGCTCTGAGGGCACATCCGCCGCGCCAGGTACATGATGAGGTGCCTCGACGGCATAGTCGAGGGCCGAAAAAAGCGACACACGAGGTATCCCTGGCGATGCTCGAGATTCTCCGCCAGTGCTACACCTTGAGGCAGCAGTCTGAAGGCGGCTGACCATAGCTAAAACCACTTTCAACTGTTCGCAAACTGCGGCCAGCTGCTCATGAGTCTGCATATAGCACTTATACATCCTACCCTAGAAAGACTAACTCAAGAAACAAACATTTAAAACTGACAGATACCTAAATATGCAAGTTTTTTTCCTCGTGACGTGTCACCTAAGAACACTGATACTTCAATGAACAGTGTAACTGGCTTCAGAAGAAATGCAACAGACGTACAGACTGCATGAATTTACACTTACAAAATTCGAGATTAAACCTTTTAAACACAAAACCGTGCACAAGACTTAAGCAGTATACGCTTCTAAGAAAACACTGGAAAAGCTATATACGTAACTTTCCGCCCTGCAGACGTGTCACGGGGGACAACTGACAGGTTGAGTGCCTAACTACACTGTCTTCAAAACAAACAAATGAGCAACTCTCATAATAATAAAGAACAGCCGTCTTCAGATACAAATCGTGATTTTATTAAAATTCACGAAGCATTTTGCAACACAATAATACTGCAAACAACGTATAAAATTAAATGAGCAGCTACTGCGGTACTGACTGCGTGAATACGCACTTACAAAATTGGAGAATAAACCTGTAATTCATCACACAAAGTATAAATTATTAGTCATTTTGTATCCTGCTACAGTCATTTATCTTCCCGTATACCACAGCGTCATCAGAAAACAACCGCAGATTGCTGCCCATCCTGTCTGACAGATCATTTATGTATGCAGAAGATAACAGTCCTGTCAGATTTTCCCGGGGCACTCCTGATGATATCATTGTCTTCGCTGAACACTCCCCTTCGAGGTCAACATACAAAGCACGATTACTTAAGAATTCTTCGAGTACTCACATATCTGGGAACCTGCTCTCTATGCTTTACCTTCCTTAACAGCCATCGGTGGGGTACCGTGTGAAATGTTTTTAGGAAAACTAGGTATATGGAATCTCCCTGTTACCGTTCATCCATAGTTGGCAGTATATCGTGTGAGAAAAGGGCCAGCTGAGTTTCACACGAGCGATGCTTTCTAAAAATCGTGCTGATTAGTTGACGTAAGCCTTTCAGTCTCTAGGAAATTTATTATATTCGAACTCAAAATATATTCTACAATTCTGCAGCAAATCGATGTTAAGGAATTTGAACCAGCCAGCTGTAAATGTAGAAGAATTTAAGTGAAAGCGGATGACTAGAAAAATCAAACCAGTAATGAGCGATACAGCATTAGTGGCGTCCTGCTTGACAAAGTAACGTCATTTAATTATGTGGGCGTCACGCTGCAAAGCGACATGAAATGGAATGAGTATGTGGCAGGGAAGGTGAATGGTCGACTTCTGTTTCTTAGGAGAGTTTTAGGAAAGTGTGGCTCATCCGTGAAGGTGACCGCATGTAGGACGCTAGTGTGACGTATTCTTGAGTACTGCTCGACTGTTTGGGATTCATCCCCAGTCGGATTAAAGAAAGACATCGACGCAATTCAGAAGTTGACTGCTAGATTTGTTACCGGCATCTTCGCGCAACACGCAAGTGTTACGGAGATGCTTCAGGATCTCGAATGGGAATCCCTGGAGGGATGGCGACGTTCTTGTCAAAGAATACTAGTGAGAAAATGCAGAGAACTGGAATTTGAAACTAACTGCAGAGAGACCCTACTGCTGCCAACATATATTACGATTAAAAACAACGAAGACAAGATACGAGAAATTAGGGCTCATACGGAAGCATATAGGTAATCGTTTCCCCTCGATCTATTTGCGTAGCGGAGCAGGCTATCCTTCGTCACGCACCATACGGTGATTTGCGGAATACGTATATATGTGTAGATGCATACACATGTGAGAATACAAGCAACGAAGAATGAAGTACGTATATACATGTAGATATACAGACATTTGAGAATCCAAACAATGAAGAACGAAGTACTTCATTTCTTTTGAGAATGATATTCTTGGTAAGTTGTATTATTTTCTTTATTATCTGTGCGATTGGCCGGTTTCGAACTTTGGTCATTTAAAAGTACGTCGTTTAAGCTTACCGTTCACATGTGCCAGCGATATTTTATACTGCAAAATGCAGCTATAAATCTGGAAGATTAAGATACGGGATTGAAAATCACCAAATCTCGAAATTGGCCAATCACAAGCACAATTAAGCCTATGTGGACCATGTTTTCGTTCTCAAAATACGCTGAGGCTGTGGACCCAAGGAAAAAAAAGAAATACTGCCTTTCTGTTGGGCAATAATTCCTTCGGACGTCTTTACCACTGATACGCAGGCTCCCAACCAGTGTTGTGTTTCGTTTTAACAGCTCAGTAACAGAGGAAAAACAAGTGATAAAATTACCATTAGTGACGTCATGACCTTCCCATCCGATCCACATCTTTTGTCTTTCTCTGCATATCCCGTGTAAACGTTGACAAGTACTATGTAGGATGTCATCTCAGAGGCACGAAAGCTAATTTGAACGTCTTACTTAAAGGCTTATTCTTCACATAAACCCTAGAAGTGCTATTTCCTGATCAAGTTGCTAGTCATTCATCGACAGTAATCTACTCATGAGGATACCAAGTTCTTACACAAATTAGAATGAAATATATCAGACACTATCCTGATGTAACTTGTCTTTGATATCTTCAATTCTTTTTTATCTTGAACTTCTGTTGCCAAATCGCAGATATTTCAGTACGGACAACAATCTGTTTCCTTGACATTGCAGCAGAATAAAAAGACAGCCTATAAGCTACATCACGTTCCTACACATCTGAAGCTTCTGCAGGATGTCCGTGAGTTCGACCTGTCACTATAGGAACTGTTAATCCACCATACACTTCAGCTGCACGTTTCTGGCAATGAGCTGCATTAAAAATTACAATTACACTTTTCGCCTACCTTTTCTTTTCTCGACAATAATGCTCACAATTTCTAGCGAAACAAACAACAGAAATAATTATGTGATCGTTCTGAATGTTTTCCCCTTGCTCGCTTCAAGAGGTGCTACATTCAAAATGTTCTGAAGTCAGCTCCACCAATCTTTTGACGGTTCACTGTTAAATTCCAGCCTGGGCCTAGAAACAAACACATCGCTAATGTTTACCTCATCTTCCTCTATTTTCTCACGTGAATGTGTTATCTTCTGATACTTCAACTCCAACATCTGATGGAATGATATGACCTTCGTCGGGACGTTCCATGTTGTTTCTCATTGTCATAGTCATCGTAATTGTCAATGATGTACAGTATCCTCTAGATAGTACTTCAGAAATCATTAAATACAGTTGACATCTGGACGCATGTGTTTCAAGCTCAACTCTGAATGTCTGTTTCAATTCGACAATACTGAACTGAGACAATATACAGAGTAGTCATAATAACCTGGAAAGCTTGTAAGGGTTCTGCAGCGTGGGTTGTGCTGCGAGACAGATCTAAAGAAAAAATTCAGATACGTTACGCCCCTTCCGAGTTAATTAGCACTGAAGTTGGCCTATCAGGCCGTTGTGCAGCTCAGCAGAGATGGTGTCGCAAAACGCGTTCTTCGTTTGGTTTCCTAAAATTTAAAAATGTAGCGATACAAAAACTGGACACAGGACTGTAATGACGACTGAACCGGTGACAAAGGCTGGGCAACGTCGTGGACTGATTTGTATGCTATGAGAAAAACTAACATTAATTGTATCTGGTGGCCACTTGAACTTGCACACACAGACACCTGACTGTATAACTTGAATGTTAATTAACTAGGAGCTGGGGACTAATTTTTTTTTTTTCTCAACAGTTATTTCTCAGCACAACGTGCCCTGTAACACCCTTGCAAGTTTCTCAGAGGGTTTCTGAACACCCTGTATGTTATTTTAGCTAAGAAATGTCTGAAGGTAAAGTTCGACAATGTAACAATTAAATAACGACGATGATTGAGAGAAATATATTGTAAGACCTTCAACTGGTTGTTGGTTGGTTGGATTGTTGATTCGGGAGAGGGGACCAAACAGCGGCGTCATTGGTCCCATCAGATTAGGGAAGGATGAGGAAGAAAGTCAGGCGTGTCCTTTCAAAGCAACCATCACGGCATTTGCCTGAACCGATTTAACGAAATCACGGAAACCCTAAGTCAGTATGGCCAGACGCGGGTATGAACCGTCGTCCTCCCAAATGCAAGTCCACTGTGCCACTTTCCGCGATGACCTTCGTTTACGACAGACTAGAAAATGAGACATTTACTACAATTCAGGGTAGTCTTATGACCCTCCAACGTATACCATCATTAATATTTGTAGACATAAGAAAAGCAGAGCTAGTCACGAGAGTGAAAAAAAGTCAGTCATTTTAGGACAAAGCCATGAAACCACAAATGCTAAGCTCTTCAGATAAAATTACACTGGGAAGAAATTAATCTGTGATAGAATAAATCACCTGAAAACGCATGGGTTAAAACGAGACAGGTTATCAGAATGTAGTATTTTAGTGGCGAATTAAAATGTAGGCCAAGTGCAGCCACTTGTGGAAGTGTTCATAAGTATCTGAATGATGTGAATTTTTTTGCGTCGTATTCAAAAATTTATAGAAAATTTATCTAAAAGCGGTAACTAGCAAAATATACACTTCTCAGGTATGTCAGGACAACACCCACACACACCCTCCCACCCACCCACCCACCCACACACACACACACACACACACACCCATCCACACCCCACCCACACGCACCCATACGCATCCACACGCACGCAAACGTATCCACATGCACCCACACGCACGCACACACACTCACTCACTCACACACACACACACATACACACACACACACACACACACACACACACACACACACACACACACACTCACACACAAATACACACACACACATACATAACCACGTATGCACAGGCACAATGTTTGTGCCATAACTTACAAGTTAATCATCAGTTGTGCAGGTGCAAAGTTTTGCTTCTGTACCATACATGGTGTACGGCACATCAGACCCACAGAACACATATTATTCACATGTGTTTATTTTATGATGGTTTTCAAGTATGACAATGTTAATTCAACATCTAATATATTAGCAAAAAATCACCTGCAACACTAAAAATGCAATGCTTAAGTGAAGTATCACAGTGTTATCCCATACTCCCTCTCCCAACACATGCTCATTTATCTTTCATACTTCTTACTGAAAGATGATTGCAAAGTCCTTAATTCACTACCCCAACACAGTTTTTATATCTAAATAATTACAAATAACGTGCTATGATGACAGTTGAGATTTCATTTTACGCTTAAAAGAGGCAACACAGCAAAACAAAATTGCCACGATTTTAACTTGCAGAAAATGTGTTGCAAACCGACTAGCAGGCTAGATCACAAATAATTAGGGAGCTACTAAAGAATTTAATTAATTCCATTCTTTGGCCAACTCCTGGTGTAGGGCATAATGCACTTTCACATTAAGCATTCCTACATATAAATTATTTTATGATATTTATCAGTTGTTATGTTGTATCTTCAATACGTAAAAGATGTTATCATTTCAATCTCATGCTATGTTACTGATGGTTCACAGAATGAACCATCATCACCTTTAGTTTATAGAAGATTTTCACTAATATCTCACTTCAGCAAAGCAACCCTTTACAGAAGAAGAGATACTCCGTAAGCTTATACACTAGAAAAATATAATCTATCATACCGATTGACAATTATTGCTTTGATTACAGATTATTCAGATGTGCAAGAAGTTATCTGTAAAAAGGAATATTGAAGGGTGGCTGAAATATTTACCAAGCAGAACTACGGTGAGAATGCTCTCAAAAACCTCTACAGACTGTATTTCCCGTAGTCAGTTACTAAATAGTACTAAATGTAACTAAAATATGCGAAGTAAAATGATATAACAAAGCCAAAGGCAAACGAACTGACCACAAACGATTTGAGCAAGTAATAGTTTGACGAGAGTTTTGACTGTGGGTAATACTTAAACTGCTTATTTTCGTAATGCACACGGAGAATTATGTAATAAGAAATGTTTACACGCCACAGAAAATGAGCAACGACAGTAGTCAAACAAGACAAACATGAAGTGGGGCCAAAATTACTGGTGGAACAAGATAGAGATGAAAGACCTATATCTCTAATATACAAACGTGTTTTCTCTCTCTCTCTCTCTCTCTCACACACACACACACACACACACACACACACACACACACACACACACACACACACACACACACACAGGTTGCTTATCATAATATGCAGGTACAATTGCAGATTTCTGATAACACGAATAATCAAACTTTGCAGAAATAAAAATGAATTCTAAAAATATGTAAGATTTCATTCACAAAACATACATGATACTAACGTCATAACTTAAATGTTGAATAGGATTAAAAGTAATTCATATGGTTTATATACTGGCACTACCTCCAAAGCTCATGGATTAAGCACCATTTCTTGGTGACCAAAGTTTGATTGTTGCAGCCCACTTTGCAACCACAATGAAGCTTCAAATAAAATATTTCCAAGTATAAATTGTCAATATTATTTATTAAAATACTCACTGAATGCTTATTTGCTGCACTTAAATGTATGACTGGCTACTAGATAAGCGTGGTTCGATCATTGTACCACACATTCATACCAAGCAATAATTTAACTTTATCTGTGTTCTGTAACATTGAAATCGCCGCGCGGGATTAGCCGAGCGGTCTAAGGCGCTGCAGTCATGGACTATGCCGCTGGTCCTGGTGGAGGTTCGAGTCCTCCCTCGGGCATGGGTGTGTTTGTTTGTCCTTAGGATAATTTAGGTTAAGTAGTGTGTAAGCTTAGGGACTGATGACCTTAGCAGTTAAGTCCCATAAGATTTCACATACATTTGAACATTTTGTAACATTGAAAAACACAAAAGAGTACTAATACTTATGTAAGATTCAGTTTACCTGGCGTTTGTTTCTAAAAATTACGAAGATTATCGTCATGTGTAAATTCGTCACAACTTGCTTCTCAAAGCAATGTCAGAATCAGCCAAATATTATAGTTATGTCCTGCTGGGGTGTGAAGTTCAAATTGCTCTTCAAATTCTTATCGTCTTCTGCTGTCACACAGTGGAGACTATACGATACTTCAATAAAATGGTATCCTGAATAGTAGCAAAACACATCTCTAAGGTAAGAAAGAAGGGGTGGTATTCTCTCAAGTCAGCCAAACATTATATTATCACACACTAGGATAGAAACTTTATCTGGCAGTAAAAAAATGTGTCATCTTGAGCTGATACTGTCAAACATTACAGCTAGACTCATGCTAGGACATTTACTTCATTGTGGTGTAGGAAACGGTTCTCATCTTCTACTGATAATGCTTCCATGTGGTGTCACACAATGGAGCCTACAACACACTTTGATGAAATAGAATAGTGAATAGGAAAATACACTGTCACATAGGTAAGGAATTAGTGTTCCTATGATTGTAGGTAGGTACTATCTAAGACAGTCAAACACTATAGTAACACCAGGCTAGGACATTAAATATCTTGTAGTACACAATGTTTCTCATCTTCTGCTGATTATGCTATGAATACAAGGCAGTGACATTTGAGACAAAGAAATAGGCATGCAGAAGTGAAACAGTATTCTGAAACAAGATGCTGACATTGTCTTTGCCATTATTTGACAGTTTATGTCCCGTAAATGGACAACAGGTATCAGATACTCAATCTTAAGTCTATATTACGCAACAGTGGTTGCTGATAGCGCAGAGGGTGTCAGCTTCTGGGGACATTTGCTGTTGGGGAGGTGGAGGTTGTCAGCTACTGTGGTTGCACGCCATTTCACAGCAAAACTCTAACAAGTTGACCCTGTGTTACAGGGAAGCTATAAGAAGTTGGCCTCCATGTTGAAGCAAATCCGTAATATATTGTCCCGTACTACAGGATTTTCCATTGTATCCATTTCTCATACGATTGGTTGTGATCAGCTGATATTGTAACAGCTATTTTTCTACTCATGCAACGATCATAACTCGGCAAAATATGACATGCTTGGAGATTTCGTCAATGTACCGATGGAGACAACAGAAAGTTTATTGTGATATCGACTAAAAATTTTCAACCTTTGATCTCGCACATTCCTCCCGTTGACAAGTTTCCTCATATTACAATAAAACTGTAACAAACTGCCCATGTTACATCAGATATGTATAAAGTTGCCCCATGTACAGGAAAACTATAAAACTTTGCCCTTTGCTCCATGTTACATAAAAACTGTAACCATAGGCTCTCAAATTTATCGAAACAGTGTAGAAAATTGCACATGTTATGGTGAACTGTGGCGAATTACCCATGTTACAGCCACTGCCTAAATTTTGATAAATAATCAGCATTGGCGACCGAAGACTTCCGGCAT
Source organism: Schistocerca piceifrons (assembly GCF_021461385.2). Taxonomy (NCBI): domain Eukaryota; kingdom Metazoa; phylum Arthropoda; class Insecta; order Orthoptera; family Acrididae; genus Schistocerca; species Schistocerca piceifrons. The sequence goes on along the minus strand of NC_060140.1, from coordinate 444,803,092 downwards.
AGGAAGTCAGTCTCATTCTGCCAACGGCCTTGTCAAAGAGGGCGGAGGAGCGGATAGAGGTTCAGGGCACTCTCTTGTCCTAGGGGTGAGAAATTGCCCCTAAAGGCGGAAGAATCAGCAATGATCAACGACATGAGGATGTAGACGGCAATGGAAACCACTGCATTAAAGACACGTAACGTGTATCCACAGAACATGTGGCCTGTAATTGAAGAAGTGTCATTATGATCTCTCCATTGGCAAAAGATTCCGGAATAGTCCCCCATTCGGATCTCCGGGAGGGGACTGCCAAGGGGGAGGTTACCATGAGAAAAAATTTGAATAATCAACGAAAGGATAACGTTATACGAGTCGGGGCGTGGAATGTCAGAAGCTTGAACGTGGTAGGGAAACTAGAAATCCGAAAAGGGAAATGCAAAGGCTCAATCTAGATATAATAGGGGTCAGTGAAGTGAAGTGGAAGGAAGACAAGGATTTCTGGTCAGATGAGTATCGGGTAATATCAACAGCAGCAGAAAATGGTATAACAGGTGTAGAATTAGTTATGAATAGGAAGGTAGGGCAGAGGGTGTGTTACTGTGAACAGTTCAGTGACCGGGTTGTTCTAATCAGAATCGACAGCAGACCAACACCGACAACGATAGTTCAGGTATACATGCCGACGTCTCAAGCTGAAGATGAACAGATAGAGAAAGTGTAGGAGGATATTGAAAGGGTAATGCAGTATGTAAAGGGGGACGAAAATCTAATAGTCATGGGCGACTGGAATGCAGTTGTAGGGGAAGGAGTAGAAGAAAAGGTTACAAGAGAATATGGGCTTGGGACAAGGAATGAAAGAGGAGAAAGACTAACTGAGTTCTGTAACAAGTTTCAGCTAGTAATAGCGAATACCCTCTTCAAGGATCACAAGAGGAGGAGGTATACTTGGAAAAGGCCGGGAGATACGGGAAGATTTCAATTAGATTACATCATGGTCAGACAGAGATTCCGAATCGGATACTGGATTGTAAGGCGTACCCAGGAGCAGATATAGACTCAGATCACAATATAGTAGTGATGAAGAGTAGGCTGAAGTTCAAGACATTAGTCAGGAAGAATCAATACGCAAAGAAGTGGGATACGGAAGTACTAAGGAATGACGAGATACGTTTGAAGTTGTCTAACGCTATAGACACAGCAATAAGGAATACCGCTGCAGGCAGTACCGTCGAAGAGGAATGGACATCTCTAAAAAGGGCCATCACAGAAGTTGGGAAGGAAAACATAGGTACAAAGAAGGTAGCTGCGAAGAAACCATGGGTAACAGAAGAAATACTTCAGTTGATTGATGAAAGGAGGAAGTACAAACATGTTCCGGGAAAATCAGGAATACAGAAATACAAGTCGCTGAGGAATGAAATAAATAGGAAGTGCAGGGAAGCTAAGACGAAATGGCTGCAGGAAAAATGTGAAGACATAGAAAAAGGTATGATTGTCGGAAGGACAGACTCAGCATACAGGAAAGTCAAAACAACCTTTGGTGACATTAAAAGCAACGGTGGTAACATTAAGAGTGCGACGGGAATTCCACTGTTAAACGCAGAGGAGAGAACAGATAGGTGGAAAGAATACATTGAAAGCCTCTATGAGTGTGAAGATTTGTCTGATGTGATAGAAGAAGAAACAGGAGTCGATTTAGAAGAGATAGGGGATCCAGTATTAGAATCGGAATTTAAAAGAGCTTTGGAGGACTTACGGTCAAATAAGGCAGAAGGGACAGATAACATTCCATCAGACTTTCTAAAATCATTGGGGGAAGTGGCAACAAAACGACTATCCACGTTAGTGTGTAGAATATATGAGTCTGGCGATATACCATCTGACTTTCGGAAAAGCATCATCCGCACATTCCGAAGACGGCAAGAGCTGACAAGTGCGAGAATTATCGCACAATCGGCTTAACAGCTCATGCATCGAAGCTGCTTACAAGAATAATATACAGAAGAAACGAAAAGAAAATTGAGAATGCGCTAGGTGACGATCAGTTTGGCTTTAGTAAAGGTAAAGGGACGAGAGAGGCAATTCTGACGTTACGACTAATAATGGAAACAAGGCTAAAGAAAAATCAAGACACTTTCATAGGATTTGTCGACCTGTAAAAAGCGTTCGACAATATAAAATGGTGCAAGCTGAAAAAAGTAGGGGTAAGCTATAGGGAGAGACGGGTCATATACAATATGTACAACAATCAAGAGGGAATAATAAGAGTGGACGATCAAGAACGAAGTGCTCGTATTAAGGGGGTTGTAAGACGAGGCTGTAGCCTTTCGCCCCTACTCTTCAATCTGTACATCGATGACGCAATGATGGAAATAAAAGAAAGGTTCAGGAGTGGAATTAAAATACAAGATGAAAGGATACCAATGATACGATTCGCTGATGACATTGCTATCCTGAGTGAAAGTGAAGAAGAATTAAATGATTGTGTGATGTCCTTAGGTTGGTTAGGTTTAAGTAGTTCTAACTTCCAGGGGACTGATGACCTCAGATGTTAAGTCCCGTAGTGCTTAGAGCCATTTGATCCAAGACACAATAGTTGTGCACAATTTCATGGCAACATTGGGCTACTTGTTTCAGTTTTTCTGTAACATTGGATGCCGCTTCTTTCATTTTTGGTGTAACATTGTGGGCAGCTTAAAACAGATCTTCTGTAACATTAGGCAACTCTTTACAGCCTTTCGGTAGAATGGGGGGGGGGGGGGGATGAGGGAAGGACACAATCCCAATAGCTGATGCCCATCATTAGCTGACACCCCCAACAGGTGACAATCACTGCAGTATTACTGTCAGCTACTGGTATTAAATTATAGTATCAAGAACCGGTAACTGACACCCACTGCAATTATGGCACATGTTGTATGATCTTCTGGTTTTAGAGTACTATTATACTTCAGGTCTGATGCTTGAGACGTCTAGTGGTTCAATTTCACATTATGTAGAGGTGTCTGGATACATTGGATCAGACGGAGTAATTATTGAAGGACCATGTAGCCTCCACTATGTGGGCAGCAGTAGTTAGAATTATCAGCTTAAGATGAGAACTGAGTTGTACTGCAACAAAATGTTTACACGCTAGCGTGTGTCCTACACTAATTTTTTTCATTATAAGCAGCGACCGGAGTGGCCGTGCGGTTCTAGGCGCTAGAGTCTGGAACCGAGCGACCGCTACGGTCGCAGGTTCAAATCCTGCCTCGGGCTTGGATGTGTGTGATGTCCTTAGGTTGGTTAGGTTTAATTAGTTACAAGTTCTAGGCGACTGATGACCTCAGAAGTTAAGTCGCATAGTGCTCAGAGCCAGCCAGCCAATATAAGCAGAAGATGGCGAACATTTTGTGCTGCCTGGTGAAGTTACTATCCTAGCAAGTTTGCGTCACAATGTATGAATGAATTTTAAAGAATAGCAGCCCTCGTTTCTTAACAATAAAAATGTGTATTCTTACTATCCAGTATGTTGTTTTTTCAATGTGTCATGTAGTTCGTTCTGTGAGACAGCAAAAATTACCAACGTTTAGAACTCTAGCTGAAGCTAATCCCTAATATAAGATCACTATAAAATTTGGCAGACTTGCATATGGTTTTAGTGACATGTTCTGATGAATTGACCCCTGGGAGAAACGTTGGTAATCCTCAGTCACAAATGCACTTTAATCTATAATTAGGATCTTATGTGTTTTGCAGTGCTACAGAACCAGATTTTATGTTTTTTTTTGTGAAGACAATTTGTGGTGCAAAGATCGAACTACGCTCATCTATTAACACATAATATACTTAAGAAATGCAAGTAAGCGTACTGCACGTTTTTAATAAGTAATACAGACCATTTGGATTTGGAAATATTCCATTGGAACATTCATTATGACTGTAAAGTGTGGAGCAACAATCAAACTTTGTTTATCAACAAGAGCTGCATAACTTCTATACGTTGTCAGTAGTGCCAACATGCAGGTCATATACATTCCCTTCAATTCTATGGAACAGTTAAGTTATGACAGGTTTGCCACATGCGTTTTGTGAATGTAATGTCAAATATTTTGAGAAATAATACAATTTCATTTTTGTGGAACGTTTGAGTATTCGTTTTGCTATCAGAGATGGGTAAAAATATTTGCTCCATATAATAAGTATCCCCCCCCCCCCCCCATGAACCATGGACCTTGCCGTTGGTGGGGAAGCTTGCGTGCCTCAGCGATACAGATAGCCGTACCGTAGGTGCAACCACAACGGAGGGGTATCTGTTGAGAGGCCAGACAAACGTGTGGTTCCTGAAGAGGGGCAGCAGCCTTTTCAGTAGTTGCAAGGGCAACAGTCTGGATGATTGACTGATCTGGCCTTGCTGTGCTGGTACTGCGAACGGCTGAAAGCAAGGGGAAACTACAGCCGTAATTTTTCCCGAGGGCATGCAGCTTTACTGTATGATTAAATGATGATGGTGTCCTCTTGGGTAAAATATTCCGGAGGTAAAACAGTCCCCCATTCGGATCTCCGGGCGGGTACTACTCAAGAGGATGTCGTTATCAGGAGAAAGAAAACTGGCGTTCTACGGATCGGAGCGTGGAATGTCAGACCCCTTAATCGGGCAAGTAGGTTGGAAAATTTAAAAAGGGAAATGGATAGGTTGAAGTTAGATATAGTGGGAATTAGTGAAATTCGGTGGCAGGAGGAACAAGACTTCTGGTCAGGTGACTACAGGGTTATAAACACAAATTCAAATAGGGGTAATGCAGGAGTAGGTTCAATAATGAATAGGAAAATGGGAGTGCGGGTAAGCTCTTACAAACAGCATAGTGAACGCATTATTGTGGCCAAGATAGATACGAAGCCCACACCTACTACAGTAGTACAAGTTTATATGCCAACTGGCTCTGCAAATGACGAAGAAATTGAAGAAATGTATGATGAAATAAAAGAAGTTATTCAGATTGTGAAGGGAGACGAAAATTTAACAGTCAGGGGTGACTGGAATTCGAGTGTAGGAAAAGGGAGAGAAGGAAACATAGTAGGTGAATATGGATTGGGGCTAAGAAATGAAAGAGGAAGCCGCCTGGTAGAATTTTGCACACAGCACAACATAATCATAACTAACACTTGGTTCAAGAATCATAAAATAAGGTTGTACACATGGGAGAAGCATGGAGATACAGACAGGATTCAGATAGATTATATAATGGTAAGACAGATATTTAGGAACCAGGTTTTAAATTGTAAGACATTTCCAAGGGCAGAGGTGGACTCTGACCACAATCTATTGGTTATGACCTGTCGAAGAAACTGCAAAAAGGTGGGAATTTAAGGAGATGGGACCTGCAGAAACCGAAAGAACCAGAGGTTGTACAGAGTTTCAGGGAGAGCATAAGGGAACAACTGACAGGAATGGGGGAAAGAAATACAGTAGAAGAAGAATGGGTAGCTTTGAGGGATGAAGTAGCGAAGGCAGCAGAGGATCAAGTAGGTAAAAAGACGAGGGCTAGTAGAAATCCTTGGGTAACAGAAGAAATATTGAATTTAATTGATGAGAGGAGAAAATATAAAAATGCAGTAAATGAAGCAGGCAAGAAGGAATACAAACGTCTCAAAAATGAGATCGACAGGAAGTGCAAAATGGCTAAGGAGGCAAGGATGGCTAGAGGACAAATGTAACGATGTAGAGGCCTATCTCACTAGGGGTAAGATAGATACTGCCTACAGGATAATTAAAGAGACCTTTGGAGATAAGAGAACGACTTGTATGAATATCAAGAGCTCAGATGGAAACCCAGTTCTAAGCAAAGAAGGGAAACAGAAAGGTGGAAGGAGTATATAGAGGGTCTATACAAGGCCGATGTACTTGAGGTCAATATTATGGAAATGGAAGAGGAGGTAGATGAAAATGAAATGGGAGATACGATACTGCGTGAAGAGTTTGACAAAGCACTGAAAGACCTGAGTCAAAACAAGGCCCCCGGAGTAGACAACATTCCATTGGAACTACAGACGGCCTTGGGAGAGCCAGTCCTGACAAAACTCTACCATCTGGTGAGCAAGATGTATGAGACAAGCGAAATACCCTCACACTTCAAGAGGAATATAATAATTCCAATCCCAAAGAAAGCAGGTGTTGACAGATGTGAAAATTACCGAACTATCAGTTTAATAAGTCACAGCTGCAAAATACTGACACGAATTCTTTACAGACGAATGGAAAAACTAGTAGAAGCCAACCACGGGGAAGATCAGTTTGGATTCCGCAGAAACACTGGAACACGTGAGGCAATACTGACCTTACGACTTATCTTAGAAGAAAGATTAGGGAAAGGCAAACCTACGTTTCTAGCATTTGTAGACTTAGAGAAAGCTTTTGACAATGTTGACTCGAATACTCTCTTTCAAATTCTAAAGGTGGCAGGGGTAAAATACAGGGGGCGAAAGGCTATTTACAATTTGTACAGAAACCAGATGGCAGTTATAAGAGTCGATGGACATGAAAGGGAAGCAGTGGTTGGGAAGGGAGTAAGACAGGGTTGTAGCCTCTCCCCGATGTTGTTCAATCTGTATATTGAGCAAGCAGTAAAGGAAACAAAAGAAAAATTCGGAGTAGGTATTAAAATTCATGGAGAAGAAATAAAAACTTTGAGGTTCGCCGATGACATTGTAATTCTGTCAGAGACAGCAAAGGACTTGGAAGAGCAGTTGAATGGAATGGACAGTGTCTTGAAAGGAGGATATATGATGTACATCAACAAAAGCAAAACAAGGATAATGGAATGTAGTCTAATTAAGTATGGTGATGCTGAGGGAATTAGATTAGGAAATGAGGCACTTAAAGTAGTAAAGGAGTTTTGCTAATTGGGGAGCAAAATAACTGATGATGGTCGAAGTAGAGAGGATATAAAATGTAGGCTGACAATGGCAAGGAAAGCGTTTCTGAAGAAGAGAAATTTGTTAACATCCAGTATTGATTTAAGTGTCAGGAAGTCATTTCTGAAAGTATTCGTATGGAGTGTAGCCATGTATGGAAGTGAAACATGGACGATAAATGGTTTGGACAAGAAGAGAATAGAAGCTTTCGAAATGTGGTGCTACAGAAGAATGCTGAAGATTAGATGGGTAGATCACATAACTAATGAGGAAGTATTGAATAGGATTGGGGAGAAGAGAAGTTTGTGGCACAACTTGACCAGAAGAAGGGATCGGTTGGTAGGACATGTTCTGAGGCATCAAGGGATTACCAATTTAGTATTGGAGGGCAGCGTAGAGGGTAAAAATCGTAGAGGGAGACCAAGAGATGAATACACTAAGCAGATTCAGAAGGATGAAGGTTGCAGTAGGTGCTGGGAGATGAAAAAGCTTGCACAGGATAGAGTAGCATGGAGAGCTGCATCAAACCAGTCTCAGGACTGAAGACCACAACAACAACAACGTAATAAGTATTTTATTTTGGTCCGATAAACTGGATTTTCAAGACAAACATCTTTCACCTCTATCTTGTTCCAGCAATATATTTGGCCATGTTTCCACTTGTTCTCTTCCAAATCGTCTTTGATTGTACAGTGACTATCATAACCTCCGTCGTGTGTATTGCTATTTCATGAGAGTCTTTTCTTTCATTTTGTCTACTGGAGGCGCAGGTTGTTCCCCCTCCTCCCCGTCGCATCTCACATCGCATCTCATCCAGCAGGAAGCTCTAAGCGCTCTCCCCGCTCATTACAATGCATGCTCTCAACGCGCCGAGTTACAGTTCAATTGTAGGAACCTCACCATGCAGGAGGAAAGACTGTAGATCGGCGACAGTGATAAAGGCTGTGAAATGTGCATGGAGACGTATAATGCGGAAACAATGTTGTTTGATTCGCCCCCTACAAATACCGTGCAAAACAAACTGATATTCTACAAAAACAGCTCTTTTATGCAGCTATTGGACAAATATTTTGGGAGATCGACTCATAAATCCATGTCGATCAAACGATCGATTGCAATGGATGAGCTGAGCAGCGGTAGTTTAGGTCAACAAATGCTACAGAAAAGATATGCTCACTGGTTGTGAAGTCAAAATCGCATTAGTGAAGTATCATCGCCATTCTTCCTTAACTCGTACACTTTATAAAAATTGTGCTGAAATGGGAACTGATGAGGAGGGGGGAGGGGGCAAGGGGCTTGGGGGGGGGGGGGGTTAACGTGCTACTACTAAAATCGTAAATGTTACATGTAACGAGAAGTGATCTGAATGAATGGAACTGAGTTAACAAATAATGTGGCTTAGTTTTTTAGTTATAGTCTAATCACTTCATGTATATTCTTCCAGCTGAAACGCAGTTGGAACGTACCTATTTTTCAGTAAGTGCGGTATCTGTTATTAAAGTCAGCAGTTACAAATGTAAAGAATGAAGCTAGTCTGTTAGTTAAAATAATCTTGCCCACACAGTTCCTATCCCTGCTTCATTTACAAGACTGTTCCCCGTTAATATCTGCGCTCGATTTGATTCTGTTCTAACCGAAATTTCGATAACGGTATATATACGCTCTGCAGTCTAAATTTAATGAACTTTTTGCCATTTCACCGACTAACATGTATTGTGCGATACGTGGAAAAATATTTCTAGGGGGACTGAAGGTTAAGTGTGGTCCACGGTTGTCGTTTTCATCACTTAGAACTTATGAGTCGACTTTTCTATCTCATCGCACTACAGCAAAAGCTGAAGTGCACTAGAATTGCAAATTATAGAGAAATTTAACCGCAGCTAAAAATGCTGTCATTGAGTTAAGTCTTTAGTTAGCTTTTATATTCGACCTAGCCACTTATGAATAACATTCGAAATAAGAGCTTTCATTCGTTTCCCGCCCGGTTTCTGGAATAAGTTCGTGGTAGGTGATACTGAGATTTAACGTCCTACCGAAGACTAAGTCATTTGTCTGGAGAAGGCTGTCGTCTGTGCCATTTCAAATGATCATCGTGACATTCGCCATAAACAACTTAGCATAATCACAGAAATCCTAAACTTGCATGGTCGGAAATGGATGAAAAGCCACCCTCCAGAAAATGTAGTCATTGTGATACAGCACCGTCAACTTACTAGAGCCTACTATCAACGCAACATCAGAAAGATTATATTTTGACGTCCGTTGAGCGATAGATTTATTATTTGGATAGTTACATGTGTCATAGTGGTGGTTCCTGAAGAGGGGCAGCAGCCTTTTCAGTAGTTGCAAGGGCAACAGTCTGGATGATTGACTGATCTGGCCTTGTAACAATAACCAAAACGGCCTTGCTGTGCTGGTACTGCGAACGGCTGAAAGCAAGGGGAAACTACAGCCGTAATTTTTCCCGAGGGCATGCAGCTTTACTGTATGCTTACATGATGATGGCGTCCTCTTGGGTAAAATATTCCGGAGGTAAAATAGTCCCCCATTCGGATCTCCGGGCGTGGACTACTCAAGAGGATGTCGTTATCAGGAGAAAGAAAACTGGCGTTCTACTGATCGGAGCGTGGAATGTCAGATCCCTTAATCGGGCAGGTAGGTTAGAAAATTTAAAAAGGGAAATGGATAGGTTGAAGTTAGATATAGTGGGAATTAGTGAAGTTCGGTGGCAGGAGGAACAAGACTTCAGGTCAGGTGACTACAGGGTTATAAACACAAAATCAAATAGGGGTAATGCAGGAGTAGGTTTAATAATGAATAGGAAAATAGGAATGCGGGTAAGCTACTACAAACAGCATAGTGAACGCATTATTGTGGCCAAGATAGATACGAAGCCCACACCTACTACAGTAGTACAAGTTTATATGCCAACTAGCTCTGCAGATGACGAAGAAATTGAAGAAATGTATGATGAAATAAAAGAAAATATTCAGATTGTGAAGGGAGACGAAAATTTAATAGTCATGGGTGACTGGAATTCGAGTGTAGGAAAAGGGAGAGAAGGAAACATAGTAGGTGAATATGGATTGAGGGACAGAAATGAAAGAGGAAGCCGCCTGGTAGAATTTTGCACAGAGCACAACATACTCATAACTAACTCTTGGTTTAAGAATCATGAAAGAAGGTTGTATACATGGAAGAACCCTTGAGATACAGACAGGATTCAGACAGATTATATAATGGTAAGACAGAGATTTAGGAACCAGGTTTTAAATTGTAAGACATTTCCAGGGGCAGATGTGGACTCTGACCACAATCTATTGGTTATGACCTGTAGATTAAAACTGAAGAAACTGCAAAAAGGTGGGAATTTAAGGAGATGGGACCTGGATAAACTAAAAGAACCGGAGGTTGTACAGAGATTCAGGGCGAGCATAAGGGAGCAATTGACAGGAATGGGAGAAATAAATACAGTAGAAGAAGAATGGGTAGCTTTGAGGGATGAAGTAGTGAAGGCGGCAGAGGATCAAGTAGGTAAAAAGACGAGGGCTAGTAGAAATCCTTGGGTAACAGAAGAAATATTGAAGTTAATTGATGAAAGGAAAAAATATAAAAATGCAGTAAGTGAAACAGGCAAAAAGGAATACAAACATCTCAAAAATGAGATCGACAGGAAGTGCAAAATGGCTAAGCAGGGATGGCTAGAGGACAAATGTAAGGATGTAGAGGCCTATCTCACTAGGGGTAAGATAGATACTGCCTACAGGAAAATTAAAGAGACCTTTGGAGATAAGAGAACGACTTGTATGAATATCAAGAGCTCAGATGGAAACCCACTTCTAAGCAAACAAGGGAAAGCAGAAAGGTGGAAGGAGTATATAGAGGGACTATACAAGGGCGATGTGCTTGAGGACAATATTATGGAAATGGAAGAGGATGTAGATGAAGATGAAATGGGAGATACGATACTGCGTGAAGAGTCTGACAGAGCACTGAAAGACCTGAGTCAAAACAAGGCCCCCAGAGTAGACAATATTCCATTGGAACTACTGACGGCCGTGGGAGAGCCAGTCATGACAAAACTCTAACATCTGGTGAGCAAGATGTATGAAACAGGCGAAATACCCTCAGACTTCAAGAAGAATATAATAATTCCAATCCCAAAGAAAGCAGGTGTTGACAGATGTGAAAATTACCGAACTATCAGCTTAATAAGTCACAGCTGCAAAATACTAACACGAATTCTTTACAGACGAATGGAAAAACTAGTAGAAGCCAACCTCGGGGAAGATCAGTTTGGATTCCGTAGAAACACTGGAACACGTGAGGCAATACTGACCTTACGACTAATCTTAGAAGAAAGATTAAGGAAAGGCAAACCTACGTTTCTAGCATTTGTAGACTTAGAGAAAGCTTTTGACAATGTTGACTCGAATACTCTCTTTCAAATTCTAAAGGTAGCAGGGGTAAAATACAGGGAGCGAAAGGCTATTTACAATTTGTACAGAAACCAGATGGCAGTTATAAGAGTCGACGGACATGAAAGGGAAGCAGTGGTTGGGAAGGGAGTAAGACAGGGTTGTAGCCTCTCCCCGATGTTGTTCAATCTGTATATTGAGCAAGCAGTAAAGGAAACAAAAGAAAAATTCGGAGTAGGTATTAAAATCATGGAGAGGAAATAAAAACTTTGAGGTTCGCCGATGACATTGTAATTCTGTCAGAGACAGCAAAGGACTTGGGAGAGCAGTTGAATGAAATGGACAGTTTCTTGAAAGGAGGATATAAGATGAACATCAACAAAAGCAAAACAAGGATAATGGAATGTAGTCTAATTAAGTCGGGTGATGCTGAGGGAATTAGATTAGGAAATGAGGCACTTAAAGTAGTAAAGGAGTTTTGCTATTTGGGGAGCAAAATAACTGATGATGGTCGAAGTAGAGAGGATATAAAATGTAGGCTGGCAATGGCAAGGAAAGCGTTTCTGAAGAAGAGAAATTTGTTAACATCCAGTATTGATTTAAGTGTCAGGAAGTCATTTCTGAAAGTATTTGTATGGAGTGTAGCCATGTATGGAAGTGAAACATGGACGATAAATAGTTTGGACAAGAAGAGAATAGAAGCTTTCGCAATGTTGTACTACCGAAGAATGCTGAAGATTAGATGGGTAGATCACATAACTAATGAGGAAGTATTGAATAGGATTGGGGAGAAGAGAAGTTTGTGGCACAACTTGACCAGAAGAAGGGATCGGTTGGTAGGACATGTTCTGAGGCATCAAGGGATCAGCAATTTAGTATTGGAGGGCAGCGTGGAGGGTAAAAATCGTAGAGGGAGACCAAGAGATGAATACACTAAGCAGTTTCAGAAGGATGTAGGCTGCAGTAGGTACTGGGAGATGAAAAAGCTTGCACAGGATAGAGTAGCATGGAGAGCTGCATCAAACCAGTCTCAGGACTGAAGACCACAACAACAACAATGTGTCATAGTCCATAATTTACTATCACCAGTGTTGTGGGTGGAGCGTCCTTATCCATAACCAAAAACGCCCTCAGTCCCGCGTTCGAATCCCACCTTGTCAAACGGCTCGGTGAAGCGGCTAAGCGTTCTGTGTACTGTCTTTCCCTTGAAGCGGGAACTCGCACTAAAGACGGAAGCATCAGCAACGATCAACCACATCAGTATGCTTAGAGCAATGCAAGCCACTTCATTAAAAGTTGCGCGTTTCGCCTGCGCGAGCGAAAAATTTATTTCTTGATTTCGCGTTGCTCCATGCTGAGCGAAGGAAAGTAAGAAGATCGGAATGTGACTGGACTTTGTTACAGAACAGGAAATGAGAGGACGTGTAGGAAGTGTGTGCAATGAAACATTATTTGTTAGCCACATTACTGTATAATTTGTGTTTTTTTGAGATTCACAAGCGATATGTAATGTTAATGTGGAGTTGAGTAACGGCTACAATACAAGCAATTGCATTTCAAAGGTAACTGTGCGTATTTAATTTTGATCAAAGGATTCTGTAATGAACTATTATGTACTACAAGCTTGTATATGACTTAGAACATTTGGTGCTCTATGTTTGCTGTAGAATCTGCTTCAGTAACACGGTCAAAAACATAGAGAATGTTTTCTCTGCTAATAAGAACTCATTTCACTCGCAGACAATCATCGAACGACCAAATGCGAATGGCAGTGTTCCAATTCGAGAAGATCCTATAGAAGTTTTCTTTCTCTTATATTTGAAGAATTTTACAGGCCACCGCCGGCGTCGACAGCTACTCCTACACCACGAGACTAGCTTGTCTACGTATACGACACTACGTACGTTGTGGGAGTAGTCGACGTTGATGAAGATATTGTCCTTCACAGACATTCTAACGGAGACGCTACACACACTAGTTCAATAAGAACGAGTTTAATATTACCAGCTTAAAACATTAATTTCTTCTTTTGAGCAGTAAAATGTAGTAAAAATGGCCTTCACTCATATTTTCTACCGCTTCCTTGATACTTTTATTAATAGACAATATCACCTTCTGATCGTTATCCACTACCCAATCGTCTAATTGTTGGTTAAACTGCTGGGTGTCTTCTTGAAACTTTTGTTCCACTTGCCTTTCACATCTGGACGCTAATCCCTTTCCTGTTGAGACCAGGTTTTCTACCTCTACTACTACCGTTTGTTGTCTCTCCCGCACGGTTTCAGTTTCACCATTTACTCTGTTTATTTCGATCGGAAATTGTTTGTGGGTTTGCTTCACACTTTTTATTCTTTCCTGATTTCTGTATGTTCATTTGTCAAAGTACTCACATTTGCTAATACTTCAACAAAATTTTTCCTTGTGGGCAGTTCGTTCACTTTATTTGTTATGCCCTTTACTTTCTCGGCTAACTCTGCCTGTTCTGAAACTAAATTGCTTACAGCGGTTGTCAGATTTGTTACTTTAGCCACTATATTTGCCTGTTCCTCAGCTATGGTTTCGACATTTGCAGAAACAGCCGCCTGCACAGCTGACATATTCGCTTGCTCAGCAAACAGTTTCCGCTGAGTAACAGACATGTTGGACTTTTCCGAAGCTAAATTTTCAACTGTTGTTGAAATATTCGCTTGCGTGGCAGATATGCGAGAAAGTTCGGAAGTTAAATTTTCAACTCTTGTTGAAATATTCGCTTGAATAGCAGACATGTGAGACTGTTCTGCAGCTAAACTAGCTACTGTATTCATCAAAAGTTTCATTTGATTTAAGAGCTCAGCCATATTACCTTTGGATTCTCCTTGGCCAACATCTAACGTTTTCTCTGGGTTTTGTTCATCACCACTGGGCTGCACATTCGTTTCCTGTTCGCTCTGCATTTTAAACTGTTATCTGGTTTTAACGATAAGAATTCAGTTCTTCACTATCTTTTTTAATTACTTTATTCTGGACACAATTCAGCATTATCCCACGAAAATATACTATAAACCAGAATATCTCTCCACACTTGTGAACACACAAAAGAAAACACATATCACTCTGCATATACTAAAGCATATAATAACTAAATATACAAATATTCCTAACCCAGTCGTTATCTACAATACCAGACTGATGCGTGCAATGAGTTAGCAAGTCATTCTTGTTCTTGCCTTTACTGCAGAAGTTGATATGTGATGGACCCGCGTTGTTGTCGCTGTCTTTTGTCGAATGTAGCTCACGCAAAATGATTCCATCAGTCGTGAATGAAATTACTCAAAGCACAAAATTAGTACATATACATAACACAATATACACATTTATCACAACGAACCACACAATATCGTAAATACATGTAACTGGATCGTCATGTATTAATTTAGTTTTGGTCATAAAATAGTTGACAGTTTCTATGTTTCACTCCTTGTAGGTCCCATCACGTTTTAGCCAGTTTTACTATACTTTACTGCTCAAAAGAAGAAATTAATGTTTTAAGCAGGTAACATAAAACTCGTTGTTATTGAACTAGGGTGTGTAATGTCTCTGTTTGTATGTCTGTGAAGAACAATATCATGACCAGCGGCGACTACTCCCACAGCATACGTAGTTTCGTACATGTAGATAAATTACTTTCGTGGTATAGAAGCAGCTGCCATCTCCGGAAGTTTCCTGTAAAATTTCTGAAATGTAAGAGAAAGAAAACGTGTATAGGATCTTCTCAAATTGGAACACTGCCATTCGCATTTGGTCATTCCATGATAGTCTGCGAGTGAAATGAGTTCTTTTTAGCAGAGAAAACATTTTCGACGCATTTGACCTTGTTATTGAAGGAGGTTCTACAGCAAACATCGAGCACCAAATGTTCGAAGTCCTATACAGACTTGTAGTACATAACAGTTCACCACAGAATCCTTTGATCAAAATTAAATACGCACAAATACCCTTGAAATTCAACAGCTTGTATTATGGCCGTTACTGAACTCCACATTAACATTACATATCACTTGAGAATCTCAAAAAACACAAATTATACAGTTATGTGGCTAACAATTACTGTTTCATTGCACACACTTCCCACACGTCCTCTCGTTCTCCTGTCTCGTAACAAACTCCAGTCACATTTCGATCTTCGTACTATTCTTCGCTCAGCATGGAGCAACGCGAAATCAAGGAATAAATATTTCGCTCGAGCAGGCGAAACGCGCCACCTCATGATATATATATAGCCCCTTCACTAACTGAAACGCCCGGGTTCCCGGGTTCGATTCCGGTTGGTGTCAGGGACTTTCTCTGCGTCGTGATGACTGGGTGTTGTGTGATGTCCTTAGGTTAGTTAGGTTTAAGTAGTTCTAAGTTCTGGTTCACGGGTTCGATTCCGGGTGGTGTCGGGGATTCTCTCTGGCTCGTGATGACTGGGTGTTGTGTGATGTCCTTGGGTTAGTTTGGTTTAAGTAGTTCTAAGTTCTAGGGAAATGTCAAGTAACAACCACAACCACCATGTCATCCCTCACCATCACCACACCATTTAAGAAGGCGAAGCGCAATAAGCGCTAGAACTTCGTCCCCAGCTGAGGGTTCAGCCCTCAGTCATGTGCGTCTGCCGACTGATGACCATAGGTGTTAAGTCCCATAGTGCTCAGAGCTATTTGAACCATTTTATTAACAGAGGGTTACCATACCAATCAGCACACTTCCACCATCCGCCGCCGGCCAACGATTGCCATAGCGAGCCACTACCGATTCGCGGCTGTTGAGGAGGGAGGGGATGAATGAGTTACGGATTCTGAGGGTTATTACACCAATCAGCACACCTCCACCAACCGCCGCGGGCCAACGAATACCATAGCGAGCCACTACCTATTCGCGACTGTAGGAAGGGAGGGGATGAATGAGTTACGGATTGTGTGGGCTTTTGAAAGAAGGAAAATTTGTGGCAAAGTCCTGAGCTTACTCACTACTTAATCTAACTGAAATTAACCGTCCCCAAGGTCGACACACACACCCATGCCCGAGGGAGGATTTGAACCTCCGACGGGAGAAGCCACGCGGACCGTGATCAGACGCCCCCGACCGCACGGCGCTTCGTAAGAGAAGCGAGACAAGAGAAAGGCTAATTGAGTTGTGCAATAAATATTAGTAACAGCGAATACACCTCTTAAGGATTACAGGAGGGGGAGGAATATTAGAAAAAGGCCGGGAGATACGGGAAGGTTTGGTTTCTTCATGGTCAGCCAGAGATTCCGAAGTCAGATACTGGATTGTAAGGCGTACCGAGGAGCAGGTAATGATTCAGATCACAGTTTAGTAGTGATGAAGAGGTGGCTGAAGTTTAAAAGACTAGTCTGAAAAACTAAATGCTCAAAGAAATGGGATACTGAAATAATAAAAAAAATTAAGAGATATGTCTGAATTTCTCTGAGGCTACAGGTGCAGTGATAATGAGTAGCTCACTATGCAGTACATCTGAAGCCTAATGGACATCAGTAAAGAGTGCAATCACAGAAATGGTAAAGGACACCGTAGGCACAAGTAAGAAAACTGCGAAGAAACCACGGATAACAGATGAAATACTTCAGCTGATCGACGATAGAGGGAAGTACAATAACGTTTAGGGAAATGCAACAGCACAGAAATAAAATTCATTTAGGAACGAAATAAACAGGAAGTACAGGAGAGCTAAGGCAAACTGGCTGCATGATTAATGTGAAGACTTCGATACAGAAATGATTGTTGGAAGAACGGATTCAGCATACAGGAAAATCAAAACAACCTTAATTGAAATTAAAAGCAAGAGTGCTGACATTAAGTGTTCAGTGGGAATTCTGCTGTTAAATACAGAGTAGAGAGCGGATTGGTGGAAAGAATACATTCAATGCCTCTGTGAAGTGGAGGACTTATCTGAGACTTGATAGAAGAAGAAACAGGAGTCGACAGGGAAAAGTTAGAGGTACCAGTATTAGAATGAGCATTTAAAAGACCTTTGGAAGACTTAAGATCAAATACGGCAGAAAGAAGAGATTAAATTCCGTTGGAATTTCTGAAATCATAGGTGAATTAGTAACAAAACGACTATTCACAATGGTGTGTCAAATATATGGGACTGGCGATATACATCAGACTTTCGGAAAAGCATCATCCACACAATTCCGAAGACAGCAAGAGACGACAAGTGCAAGACTTACCGCTCAATCAGCTTAACACCTCGTGCATCAGCCGCGCGCGGTGGGTGTGCGCTATAAGGCGCCTTGTCACGGTCCACGTCGGAGGTTCGAGTCCAACCTCGGGCATGGCTGTCTATGTTGTCCTTAGCATAAGTTAGATTAAGCAGTGGGTAAGCTTAGGGACCTATGATCTTAGCAGTTTGGTCCCGTAAGACCGTACCACAAATTTCCAAATTTTGCTCGTGCATCCAAGTTGCTGACAAGAATAATATACAGAAGAAAGAAAAAAAATGAGGATCTGTTAATGACGATCAGTTTGGGCTTCGGGAAGGAAAAGGGACCAGAGAAGCAGTTCTGACTTTGAAGCTGATAATGGAAACAATGAGAAAAGTCAAGACACGTTCATTGGATTTGTGGACCTGGGACAAGCTTTCGATAATGTAAAATGCTGTAAGATTATCGGAATTCTGGGAAAAATAGGGGTAATCTATAAGGAAAGCGGGCAATATCCAATATGTACAAAAACTAAGAGGGAAACAATAAGACTGTAAGACTAAGAACGAAGTGCTCGGAATAAAAGCAGTATAAGACAGGGATGCAGTCTTTCGGCCCTATTGTTCAACCTATATGTCGAAGAAGCAATGAGGGAAATAACAGAAATATGGACGAGTGAAATTAAAATTCAGAGTAAAAGAAATACAATGATAAGATTCGCTGATGACATTCCTATGCTCAGTGAAAGTGAAGAAGAATTGTAGAATGTGTTGAATGGAATGAACACTTTAATGAGTACAGAACATGGATTGAGATTAAATCGAAGGAAGGCCAAGGTATTAGAAGTAGAAGAAATTAGAGCAGCAAGGATTTTAAAATTAAAATTGTGGATGAGAAAGAAGACGAAATTAAGGAATTCTCCTACCTAGGCAGCAAAATATCCTTCGATAGACGGTGTAAGGAGGACATCAAAAGCAGACTAGCACTCTTGAAAAGGCTTTCCTAACCAAGAGAAGTCTACTAGTATCCACTGGACTCGCATTCGGGAGGACGACGGTTCAATCCCACGTCCGGCTATCCCGATTTGGGTTTTCCGTGATTTCCCTCAATCGCTCCAGGCAAATGCCGGCTTCCTTCCCCGTCCTTCCCTAATACGATGAGACCGATGATCTCGCAGTTTGGTCTCTTTCCCCAAACAACCCCCCCTCTACTAGTATCAAACAAAGGTCTTAGCGTGAGGAAGAAGTTTCTGTGAATGTTCATTTGGAACACAGCATTGTATGGTAGCGAAGCACGGACTGTGGGAAAACCGGAAAAGAAGAGGATCGAAGCGTCTGAGATGTCGTACTACAGACGAATGTTCAAAATTAGGTGGTCTGATAAGGCAAGGAATGAGGTGGTTCTGTGCAGAATCCGAGAGGAAAGGAATATGTGTAAAAAACTGACAAGGAGAAGGGACAGAATGATAGGACACTTATTGAAGCATTACGTGATAATATGTATGATACTAGAGGGAGCTGTAGAGGGCAAAAACTGTAAAGGGAAACAGAGGAGATGAAAAGGTTAGCAAAGGAAAGGAATTCGTGGCGGGCCACATCAAACCAGTCAGAAAACTGATGACTCAAAACAATAAATAAATAATTAAATAATATTAGTTTTTTCTATATAAATGACAAATTATTTCTATTCAAGGATTTCTCCGTGGCAAAGAAAGGGTTGCTAAGGAGAAATATCTTAAAATCTGAAAACATTTCCTCTCTCTCTCAGACTCTTAATTTCCGTGGGTGGATCGTCAAAATGGTTTATAATGCTTTATTTTACCCTATTTCGCTGCCAGAGGTAGTGTGGTGTGCGTACTGTAAGACCTTCAGTACACACACCATCAGATTATTTGACCTGTCACTCTAACGAAGTAGGCGAGTGTCAGCAATATGTCTCATGGTCTTATCGTGGCGTGTTTATCTTCTGCCGTTAGGTCAGACGATAGAAATGCCACTTTCACGCTTAGAGTAGCGGATTGACAGTGACCAACTTTAAACAGAACTTGATTAATTTTGACACACATTTATTAAAATAATAACAAGCATAAAAATTACTTAACTTGGTTCTGGATGCTATTTACAATTGACAATCTGAAGTTCCTTTGGTATTGGTACGCTAATCTTATGCTCACATATATCTCTGATACTTGACAAAAGTGTCTATACATTTATCTTCATGGCTATGTACAGGAATATGGTAATCTTCTTAGGCGCAGACTGAAACTTGACTATAGACTGGTACAGACAAATGTAGAACTCATACAGACTGGTACAGACTAATGCAGAATGGTACAGACTGGTGCAGACAAATACAGACTGACTAATCGGAGGTCTGTATACTCGTTATAATACCTCATGAATTCATGTATCACTGTGCGAGTGTGATCCGAGAGGAGAAAAAGTTCTACGTTAGCAGCAATCTCATTGCCTGCGTTACATATTAATATGCGGATCGGTGGAAGCAGAATCTGGTCCGTCTCTATGGCAGCGCCATCTCGTAGTGCGGAGATGGGCGAGCGCTGCGCCTGCACTGTTATGCTTAGCGGGGCGCGCTCTAGTGGGAAAGTTGTGTACGCGCTAACTACTCAGAACTATGTACGAAACAGGTAGATTAATCAAACACCTTTTCATGGAAAAGCAGGATTAGTCAGTGGTTATGCAGATAATTTTTCCCTCTGGTAGTGCACGTGTGCATTACCTCTGTTACTCTTAAACTCGGCTGGAATGTTGATGGCAACTTTCGTAAGTGAATAAATGCACATTGAGATTCTGGTTAATATCCCAAACTGCTTGAAGAGATGCCTACAGGATGTATGCGCAAAACCTAGGCATCATTGAAGTTAACGTCCGCCCCTGGTAGCTGAGTGGTGCCGGCACGATAGCTCAGCATGTTCAGTCAGAGGGTTAGCTGCCCTCTGTAATAAAAAAAACTGAGTTAATCGATCAACAACGAACTTAAACGGATGTCTTACGGCGTCCGCCCTGAGCAGATGCAACAAACGACACCGAACAAAATGAAATTAAAAAGAAAGTGGTCAGCCCGACAGAATGTCAATCCTAAGGGCTTGGGTTCGATTGCCGGCTGGGGCGGAGATTTTTCCCGCTCACAGGCTGGGTGTTGTGTTGTCCTAATCATCATCATTTCATCCTCAACGACACATAAGTAGCCAAGTGGCGTCAAATCGAAAGACTTGCATCCGGCGAACGGTCTACCTGACAGGAGGTCCTAATCACATGACATTTTTAATTCAAGTTAACCCCTTTTGTGCAATAAAGACATGTCGGCTGAATGAGGAGACATTCGTGTAAAGTTACCGCAGAAGGTTACCCAGCGAGCGATCAGTGAATCAAAAGATGCAATATATGTTAAGTTACTGACTTGCATATCTACAAAGTTGGCAGTCATTCTTATGGGAAAATAGAGGCAAATAAATGTTTTAACAGATATGCTACATGATTCTTCTAGTTTAAGTTTTATGTACATTTTCAACATAGGATTATACCGCCAACCGATTTCATGTGACCTGTTGGTACATTGACCACAATTTGGACACCTACTAGGGGTGTCTCCGTCAGATTGATATTCTGATAAATCGCAAAATTACATTGCTAAAAAGCGTTGCAGCCACGTGGCAAAGAACGATTCACTTCACCTTTGACTTGAGCATCCGGTTGGCTCTATTTGGCTGTATAATCCTATGTTGACACTAGTATACGATTGCTGAGTAACAGCCATGTTTAAAACTGTATGTTTCCTGTATATTTATAACAAAGAATTTAGAACTTCCAACAGTGTAATTTTGTTGGTACACTAAATTAATAGAAGGTGATACAATTTTGACAGTATAAAACTGGATTGAATGGATTCCTTTCAAAATTTAAAACCGACCCATTTGCGCAAAACAAGGAAGTAAGGTTCAAAAAACATCATTTACTATAACTCTTCAGGCTTTCCCGGCGATGTAATGACATCTAGGGTTGTCGGGTGTTCTGCCGGATATCAGCGTCGTACTTGCACGATATTTCGATCACGTAGCTTGTAACCTTCATCAGATGCGACCTGAGACTGCTTCTCGAGTGGACCTGGTCCAGTATTTATGCCTATGGCCTTCCCCCTCCACCAACGGCTGCAGGCGCTTCCTCTGTGGTCCGCGCCCATTCCCTGCGACCTGCTGGAGCGTTGCTGCTCCGTTTTCCGTCCGCTGCGGTTCTAGGTGTTCCCTCTGCGGTCCGCGCCCACCAAACCCGCTCCTGGGGGTTTCATCTACGGTCTGGGGCACCAAGCGTTCCCCCTGCGGTCCGCGCCCGCTCACCACGACCTGTTGGAGCGTTGCCGCTCCGGTTTTCGTCCGCTGCGGCTCTGAATGTTCCCTCTGCGGTCCGCGCCCAACAGTCCATTCTTGGAGAAAACTGTTCTGAGACGTTCTATCTCAATACGTAGATTCTCTTGGTCTGACAGGGCACATGCTCTGTGGACCAAAGTCTTCGGAACCCCATTCTTCTGTGCAGGGTGGTGACAGCTGCTGGCCTGCAGATATAAATCAGTGGGTGTTGGTTTTCGGTACACTCTGGGGCCAATTGATCCACCTGCTTTCCTCTGGACTAGTACATCCAGAAATGGCAGCTGGCCATTCTTCTCCAGTTCCATGGTGAACTTGATACTATGGTGGCACGAGTTAAGATGTTCAAGAAACTCATTGAGCCTGTCCATCCCATGTGGCCAGATCACGAAGGTGTCATCCACATGCCTAAAGAAGCATGTGGGTTTAAATGTGGCTGTCTCCAATGCCCTCTCCTCAAAACTCTCCATAAACATGTTCGCAACCACAGGGGACAGTGGGCTGCCCATAACTACACCTTCAGTTTGCTCGTAATATTGGTTTCTGTACAGGAAATACGTGGATGTCAGTGTATGAATGAACAGGTCCAACAGAGCACCGTCAAATTTCTCTGCAATCAGTTCTAGTGAGTCCTTCAGTGGGACCCTGGTGAACAGCGATACCACATCAAAACTAACCAGATGTCTGAGTCTGGGATGTGCAGTTGCTTGAGGCATTGCAGGAAATCTTCTGAGTTGCGGATGTTGTGAATACATTTCCCCACATAAGGAGACAGGAGACCTTTCAAGTACTTGGCTGTTGTGTACGTAGGTTCCCCAATATTACTGACAATTGAACGTTTATTTTAGGCAGACCATACAGTCTAGGTGGCACTGGCGCTTTTTCCCATAGTTGTCTGATGATCTTATTGGGCATCCCTGTTTCCTTCAAGAGAGCACTACTCTTCTTGGCCACCTTGTCCGTGGGGTCACACTCCAGAATTCTGTATGCAGGGTCCTCCAGAAGTTGGCGTACTTTCTCATCATAATCCACCCGCTGCAAGATGACAGTGGAGTTCCCTTTGTCTGCTGGCAGTACCACAATGCTGTTGTCTTCCCGCAGTTTCCTGAGTGCAAGCCTCTCCTCGGTTGTGATGTTCGATTTCGGCGGCCTGGCCTTGGTGAGGGCCCTGCAGGTCTCTTGGTGGACTTCCACTGCCACATTAGGTGGAACTGTGGATGCAACTTGCTCTACTGCACTGACGAAACCTGAAATGGGTACGTTTCTAGGGGTCGTAGCAAAGTTGAGACCCTTGCTGAGTACCTTTAAGGTTGTATCATCAAACTGTACGCCACTCAGATTCGTCACAGTGCGTGTCTCTTCCATCTGTTGTGCTTTCTTACTCATGCCGTCAAACTTTGCAGATTGGCAGGATGAGGCATTCCTTCTAGCACACTCAGCTAAAGACCAGGAGGCACAGTCTACCCAATCCCAATCTTCTCTTGTTAAGGAGGCTGCCATGTACAGATGAATGTGTAACAGCTCCCTGGCCACAACATCTATCATGTGGCGCATATCTCGAATCCTCTCTCTCACCAGTGCCATGCTGGCTCTGCGTTTTATCTTGTTTGCCGCTCTGGAGTTGACGTGATGTTTAATTCTGGCAAATACTGGTACCACTTCTCATCTCGACACCTCAGCAAAAAACTGAGAGAACTCAGCATCTTCCCACATTTAAACCCACATGCTTCTTTAGGTATGTGGATGACACCTTCGTGATCTGGCCACATGGGATGGACAGGCTCAGTGAGTTTCTTGAACATCTTAACTCATGCCACCCTAGTTTCAAGTTCACCATGGAACTGGAGAAGAATGGCCAGTTGCCATTTCTGGATGTACTAGTCCAGAGGAAACCAGGTGGATCAATAAGCCCCAGAGTGTACCGAAAACCAACACCCACTGATTTATATCTGCAGGCCAGCAGCTGTCACCACCCTGCACAGAAGAATGGGGTTCTGAAGACTTTGGTCCACAGAGTATGTGCCCTGTCAGACCAAGAGAATCTACGTATTGAGATAGAACGTCTCAAAACAGTTTTCTCCAAGAATGGATACACAGACAGACAAATTTAGAGGGCACTCCAACCAGCCACTATACCACAGGTTCCTGAAGGAGACCAAGA
Source organism: Schistocerca piceifrons (assembly GCF_021461385.2). Classification (NCBI taxonomy): domain Eukaryota; kingdom Metazoa; phylum Arthropoda; class Insecta; order Orthoptera; family Acrididae; genus Schistocerca; species Schistocerca piceifrons. Next base: position 444,779,071 of record NC_060140.1, on the reverse strand, counting down.
TGAAGCAAAGAAGGTGGCATATTGCCCTATGCTGGCTCTATTCCTGCCAGAATCAGTAGGATCCTCCGTAAACACAATATCAAGTGTGTTTTCTGTCCATCCAACAAGATCGGGGGACTGCTGGTGAGTGTCAAAGACGACCTGAGGTTACGAAAACCAGGGATTTACAATATACCTTGTCAATGTGGCATGGCCTACATTGGCCAGATGACAAGAACTGTGGAGATCAGGTGGAAAGAACATCAGAGGCACACTAGATTAAGACAGGTGACTAAGTCAGCCATAGCTGAACACTGTCTAGAACTACATCATGCCATGAAGTATGAGGATACCAAGATTATAGCACAATCACCCAGATTTTGGGACAGTGTTATAAGAGAATCGATAGAAATTAAAATGGCTGACGATCTTATGAACCGTGACACAGGGTACCAGATAAGCAGAGCCTGGGATCCGGCTCAGGAATTGTTAAAGGAGCAACAGGGCCACCTGCAACACTACACAAACAGAAGAACCAGAGACATGGAGATGGAAAACGAGCCCCTGACGGACTGACAGGCGCACCAGACCGAAGATGGAACACCGAGAAGTGGGACTGGTGGGCGCGGACTGCAGAGGGAACATCCAGTGCCGCAGCGGACGAAAACCGGAGCCGCGCGCCGCGTGGCTTCTTTGCGAAGAAACTTCAGTCTTCGAGTAAAGCGGAGTTCACAAAATATACATGTTTTGCCTCCTATTTAATTCTGGTGGTGCGTCTTCTAGAGGTGATTGGCTTCTGGTTGTTTCCACTCTGTTTTCTTCTTCAGTTACAGCCTATGCCGTAAGGAGCTGGGGCCAGTGTGTGTTGGCATTGCGCCGTATCTTCTGCCCCAGAGAGCGTATGTACCGGTTCTCGGATTGCCGCGCCTGTTCGTAGAAGCGGCGGGCAACCAGACGGACGTGGTCCTTGACTTTGCGGACCTCAGCGAGGTCGTGCAGTGGTCCAGATGGGAAGTCCCGCGGCAGGTGCAGCGCGAGGCGGAGAGCCCTGTTCTGCAGAGATTGTAGTTTCTTCAGGTGGTCGTCTGCCGCATTCCCCCAGACGACAGCCGCGTAATCGAAGACAGGGCGGATTAGCGCCCTGTACAACGTGACGCCCAGTCGCGGAGGAAGAGTCGACGTCGGGTTGAGCAGGGGGTTGAGCTGGAGAAGTCGACCCCTGGCTTTTTTTACGACGCACTTCACGTGTGGGGCCCAGGTGAGGCGGCGATCTATGGTGACCCCAAGATACTGCGCTGTCGGTCGCCAGTTGACAGGACTGCCTCCAACGACGAGTGGGGCCAGAGTGGCTGGGATGACATGACGGGTTGCAATGAAAAATTGCGTCTTGGCGCCGTTGAACTGCAGTTTCCACTTGTTGGCACAATCGGCTAGGGTGTCGACAGCGTGCTGCAACCTCTGGCGAAGTGTGTCCGTGCGCATACTTCGTGAGTAGAGCGCAGTGTCGTCGGCGTACAGTGCTAGGTGCACACGAGGGACCGTCGGCGTATCAGCCGTGTAGAGCGTGTACAGGATCGGCCCCAAGACCGACCCCTGTGGCACGCCTGCTCTGATGGGACGGACTGTTGACAGGCCAGTTTCTGCACGGACGTGAAAAGTCCGTCCATCGAGGAAGGACCGTAGCAGACGGATGTGAGATCCAGGGACCCCCATTTCGAGAAGTTTGAAGAGCAGCCCATCGTGCCAGACACTGTCAAAAGCGCGCGAGACATCAAGGAAGACTGCTCCAAAGTATTCGCGCCTCGCCAAGGAATCGAAGGCTTCTTCTACGAGTCGGAGAAGTTGGTGCTCCGTAGAGTGGCCCTTACGGAAGCTGATCTGGGCATCTGGGAGTAGAGCTTCGGCGGTGACGTGTTGCTGTAGCCTCTTCAGGTAGATACGCTCGAAAACTTTCGAGATGGCAGGCAGCAGACTGATTGGGCGTTAGCTCTTCGGCTGCTGGAGATCTTTTCCCATCTTAGGAATAGCCACAATCTCAGCATGCTTCCACTGCAGGGGAAAGTGACCGGTGCGAAAGATCTTGTTGAAGATTGCAGCCAGGTGAGTAGAGGCGTCCTCAGGCAGTTGTTTCAGCATGGCAGTGGAGACGTCGTCAGGGCCTGCAGCTCTCTTTGGATTGAGGGCCTTCAGAGCCGTCGAGACTTCTTCAGGAGTTGGGGCCTCGATGTCATCATCGCCCTCCGTTTCCAGATAGCGAGGGAGCCAGTCGGCGACCATCTCGGCATGTTCTGCGTCCAGTGGATCCTCTACAGGCTTGAAGTTCTCTTCAAAAACATCGGTGAGGGCATCAGCCTTCGCGTTTGGTTCACAGACATTTCCGGTTGCAGTTCGGAGAGGCGGCATACGCTGCGTTCGCCGTAGGAAGTGTTTCGTGGTCCTCCAGGCAGACCCATCGTCAAGCTGAAGAGTCGCCACACGGCTAGCCCACTCCCGGTAGCGGTGATTGTACGCAGCCACCGTGATTTCGCGCCGCATACGATTGAGTTGCCGTTTGGTGGCGGGGTTCCGTGTACGCTGCCATTCGCGGTACACTCTGTTCTTCTCGGCAACTTGTGCAAGGAGATTGGGGGGCAGCTGTCGAGAGTGGTCCTGGCGCTCGCGCCTGGGCGGAGCTGCTTCTTCGACTGCGGCGAGGGCGGCGTCCGTGAAGTGGAGGAGGGAACCTTCAGCTTCTGCGTCGTCTACAGGTGGCATCCCAGCTAGGGACTCGGTCAGGGTGTGGCGAAAGAGATCCCAGTTGACTCCAGAGAGTGTCACCCCACGCCTGGGTAACTGCAGTGGGTCGAGGGCGGCGTCAAAAACAACTGGCACATGGTCAGGGGAGAGAACATTCCGTTTCGAGGCGAGGATGCGGTGCGGAATGCCTTTCACGACCGCGAAGTCGACGATGTCCGGTTGTCCATTAGCGGGGAAGATGGTGGGACCATAGGGACCCACTACCACGGCGTCATTGCGATCCACGACTCGTAGGACGCGGCGTCCGCCTCTGTTGGTGAGTCGTGAACGCCAAGCGACGTGCTTGGAGTTATAGTCTCCAGCGATGAACAGCTTGCCTCCGATGGAGAGAAGAGATTCTAAGTCCGCATCTACCCATGGATGCGACGGTGGTTTGTAGATGGCAATGAAGGTTATGGCTCCCGCTGACGTGTGCGTGACAACTCCAATCGCCTCCAGAGTCACGAGCGGCGGCAGTTGAATCTGGTAGTGACGGATCCCATTCCGTACGTAGATGGCCTTTCCTCCGCCGGCAGTTGGCCTGTCAGCACGGTAACAGGAGTAGTTCGGCGCTTTGACTGCAATGCCTGGTTTAAGGCGGGTTTCGCTGAGCAGACAGATGTCCACGGCTTCATCACGAAGAAATTGACGAAATTCGCCAGCTTGTGTGCGTAGACAGAGGGTGTTCCACGCGACGACCGTGGCAATCTTCTGTGCAGCGGTCAGGTGCTACGTGAGGACATCAAGCAGTTTTGTTGTGCTCGCCACAAGTGCGGTGAGTTGAGTAATCAGACTGGCGATGTCCGTGGCGGAGGCGGCAGAAGCCGTATCTTCTCTGGCGCTGATGGAAGTGGCCACCTCTTCGCCATTGTATGTGGCTTCTTCTGGAGCGTTGGTTGTGCGACCCCGCGTCTTGCGCCGGGCGCCGCGGCGTTGGGGGCGGGCACCAGACGTCACTGGTAGGGCAGCAGAGGAGGGGCCCGGTTCCGGGTCCGACGAATTCTGCACAGGTGGAGTGGCGCAGTTTACTAGTGGATGTCGTGCCCCTGCGTCTTCAAAAACATCGCGGCTGTGTGAGTCTTCATTGCGGCGACGTGCCTGTGGGCCTGCATGGTCGGCGTCATCGCTGTTGGGTCGGCGGGGCGCCAGTCCTCTGGCGACAACCGTGGCGTGGGAGATTGTAGGTTCGGCCTTGGCAGACTTCTTCTGTTTTGCGGCGACTGGCTGGCCTCGCTGACGAGCACTGGCGCGTCTCCAAGCTTCACAGCCGCGGTAGCTGGCAACGTGAGCGCCCCCACAGAGAGCGCACGTTGGCTGCTGCTTCCGAGGGATGGGGCAGTCCTTCACTGGGTGTGCACCGGCGCATTTCACACATTTTTCAGGCATGGAGCAATGCCGGGTGACATGGTTGATGCCCTGGCGCCGGTAGCACTGAACAGGGCCTCTCTTGGCGCGCAAGTCTTCTGTGGTCACCGAGACGTCGGCGAGTCGGGTGAGCTGGTAGAGCTTCCTGTTCTCGACTGTATCGGTTGCGATGACGAGAAACAGGGGCATGTAGTCACGTGATTTGGGCTGCTTCATCTTGACCACAGTTCTGACACTGAAGTCGAGCTCTTCGAGTTCTTCTTTAATGTGATCCGGCTCCATGTTGAAGGGCAGATGCCGGATGACAATCTTCAGGACGCCTTCCGGTGTGGTGGCGTGAGTGAAGAAAGGGATTGCCCTTTCAGACGCCTCCTGCGTCACGGGTCGGTAGGCGTCTGCTGAGCGCAGCGTAATCTTGTACATGTCTCTTCCGGCGACCTTCACATTGTAGACTGCCGTCGTCCAGCTATTGAGAAGCTGTGGCAGCTGCCGGAAGGTCCCTTCGTATTTCAGAACGATCGGCGGAAGTGGCGCATCACTCCTTGGCGCCGTGGAAGGGCGCGGTAGTTCCTCTGGGGCATCCTCAAGGGCAGCAAAAGTGTTGGCAGTGGATGCCGGCTAGTGGGTGGACAGCTGTATGGCGTCGCTTCGGGCGAGTGAATTCGTCAGCATCGTCAGCAGGCGTTTGTTTCGATCGCTTCTCAGCCGGTGAGCTGCGCCCGCCGGTAGGGGCTGTATCTTCTTCTCTTCTGGTTTTGCCGGATTGCCGACGAGGTGGTGGTACGGCAGACTGCTCGTCTTCTTCCGACTCTGGAAGCGGAACTGTAAGCGCATCCATAGCGATATCCATCATGTCCTCATTCCTTGCGTGGTCCGTCATAAGTGGGGGGCCAGATGGGACCGCCGACGTAGCAAGCTCCGCCGGACGGCGATCTGCCACACCCTTCGCAGTACGTAGCTCCGTTCGCTTCGACATCTCTCGCGCGAATGTCTCGCGTCACGGGGACCGGAGCGGCCACGCTCCAACAGGTCGTGGTGAGCGGGCGCGGACCGCAGGGGGAACGCTTGGTACCCCAGACCGTAGATGAAACCCCCAGGAGCGGGTTTGGAGGGCGCGGACCGCAGAGGGAACACCTAGAACCACAGCGGACGGAAAACGGAGCAGCAACGCTCCAGCAGGTCGCAGGGAATGGGCGCGGACCACAGAGGAAGCGCCTGCAGCCGTTGGTGGAGGGGGAAGGCCATAGGCATAAATACTGGACCAGGTCCACTCGAGAAGCAGTCTCAGGTCGCATCTGATGAAGGTTACGAGCTACGTGATCGAAATATCGTGCAAGTACGACGCTGATATCCGGCAGAACACCCGACAACCCATGATGTCATCATTTACTATAGTCCCATGACAGCTATTAAATGCAACATATAACTGTCTGTACCAGGTGAACATTAATTGATTCCTGAATTTAAACGGAGGAAAATGTGTCCTATGAACATGTGTCCAGGAATGAACGGTGTGGGTGCAGCGACAACAAATATTCTTGGAACACTGTACAGGGCTGCGTCGCACCCACGTCGTAATACATGTTCGAAGTGCCATCCGTGGGATTGCAAGTGATATGGACGGTAGTGGCTGCCATGCAGGACATCCTCAGTACTGCTTTGGCTTACACCAAGGTGGCGGGCCACTTACCTGGAGCTAGTGTTAGGTTTGTCTAAATATCCTGTCGAAACTGATCCTCTAAATGTGGTGTACGCACAGTCCTCTCTGGACATACGACTGTGTGAAAGGACCCATAATCATACAAACGCCCCAAAAGGGCCTGAAATATGGTTGGTGACTGTGAAGGTACTTGTTTTGGTATAGCCGTTCCGCCTTTCGATCGTTTCCGTCTGCCTGGCCATTCACAGACACCATCCCGGCTTGTTCCCGACATGAATGCAGAGCCATTCTACTCCTTACAGTATGCTGCGCTTATCATACAAAGTGTAACGCACAAGGAGCACATGGCACGTCGTCAGAGGAATTGTCATTCGTCAGCGCCCTCTACCGTTGCACTGCATTTCTGGATACACGTTCATAGGACCCTTTTATCTACATTTCCAATTAGGAATCCGTCCATGCAGTTTGTTGCTTTTATTAATGGTCACCCCGCGTAGTGTTTCTATGGCGGGACATCTATGTGGATATTTGTTTCGCTATAAACAGTGAGAGGCGAGCCTCTGTATACCATAGTAACAGTACACTAAAAATTATGAAGTGGGTAAAAACCTACTAGAAGACAACAGCAAAGTCAATGGAGCCAAGAAATGACTACGTCAGCTGATTTAACTTTCGTGGTAGTGATACCTGTTTATTAAAACAGGGCCCTAGCGTACCATTACACGGCGAATCGATACAGTAACTTTTCTTGCCGTCATTGGATCAGGTAAAATGAGATGTATTTTAACATTATTATGATTGATGATTTATTCAGCATGGTAAATATGTGCAGAACTTTCCTTCGACACTTGTTCTGCGGAGCAGAAGAGAACATCTCCGCTTCTTGCAGCTACCCGGCCCCTCTCTCCGCGGCCTAGGACATTAGAGCATTACGACCGCAGCGTCACGAGTTCCAGAGGGACCCGTTAATCCTTATTAGACAGTCCTTACCGGCGGTTCCCGGAAGGATGACTCTCGCGGGAATTACAGATCGCCTCGACGCTGCACAGGCTTCTGGTTTTAGGACCCACTGTATATGTAATGCAAAGACATAGGGTCTCTGCACTAAGTTCCGTCTATACAGGGCGGTTAGAAACAGTTTGAAAACTTGAAAGGATGTTGCAGGGCGATTGTACACAGGATTAATTGTTAAGAAAAAAGTTCCATACGTGCGCCGATTCCCAGTCAGTTATCATTGAAGTTACTTAATCAGGTACTTGCGCATGCAGTTTCAAGCCGCCGGCCAGAGATATTGCCGACATAACAGTTCTTCGTCTGGTTTCCTAAAATCGAACAAGTGAGCGAAGCGAAAATTATAACTACAGGACGTCGGCAAGTCAATCTGGACCTCGGAATGTTAGTGGCTGAGGGCAGTAAGGTCCGAACCCAAGCCAAAGACAGAGGCACAGAGCTGTCTCGTGTGCTAACATCTCTCGCTACGAGAACTATTGATAGGCCACCGTGAATGCTAACTAAATTAGAAGCGGTACGACGTATCAAAATTTTTCTTGGCAACTGTTTCTAATCACAACCAACCCTACAACACCCTTACACGTTTTTCGGACAGCTTCTCACCTCCAAAGTAGGAATTTACGATGAAGAATAGCACTGCGTCCCCTTGGAATGAACTGCTTTTGAGTATGACTCCTGAGACATTTAGCTTTGAGTCGGTAGAATTTCTATTCCGCCTTATACCTGTGAGAGCGATTCGTCGCAGGGACCCCGTAAGACACTGAAAACAGTGGGGAGCCGTACTGATCGATAACAGCTTCAAGACGGAGCACAGCTCTTGGAGAACGATATAATCTGAGCTCAAGGCGCCCATTACTCGCCAGACGAAAGTTCGAATTTTCCCAACGAGACTGGTTTCAGGTAACCTAGTCAACGACACCATGCCCAGCACCTCCATAGAGAAGTACTCAAAGTATTCCAGGATGGGCACTGTCTTCCCGAAGTAGATGTTTGCTGGCGACAGTTGTAATTAAGAAAATGAATTTTCTTAAAAGAAAAATAAGAATTGGGTTTGTGTCGTAGCAGGGTTGATATCAGAATCATAGTGGCCCGAGTAATCTCGTGTCAATATTCCCAACATGAGAATGCCTTCACGATCAGCTCGAAAAGTGCCCTGATGTCATACCTGTATTGCGGCATATTGATTTGGAAGTAATCGTTCCGCGCGACCGTCTTGTACCAATTAGTACGCTTACACAGCATCACAGGTGATTATCTTACTCCTTTTACTTGACCTTATCCCGTATTTTTACGGCGTGGGGAAGTTAACCCCGATTTCTGCCCAGGACGAAATTTGTTTACTCCATCTGTCTGCGTCGTGCGGTAGCGTTATCGTTTCCCGCGCCCAGGTTCGATTCCCAGCGGGGTCAGGGATTTTCTCTGCCTCGTGATGACTGGGGTTGTGTGATGTCCTTAGGTTAGTCAGGTTTAAGTAGTTCTAAGTTCTAGGGGACTGATGACCATATATGTTAAGTTCCATAGCCATTTGAACCATCTGTCGGCGATCTATTCTGTTAAAAGTGAAATTTTGCGAATCTATAACTGAGGCAGTATGTCGGTACCAGGCCGGTATTTACCTGGTTGGATGTGGAGAATCGCCTAAAAATCACATCTCGGCTGGTAGGCGCACTGATCTTCGTGTTGAGCCGTGTTGAGTCACTGCACAGCGGGCCAACTCGCTTCAAAACCTGGACACAACAGAGGAAAAGGTTCGCACTCCGATTTTAGACCCTCAAAATCATGTGTGGCATCCACTGGAGATACTTTATGATTTCTGTGATATCATTCCAGTCTGTCCGCTTCGATAGCTGAGTGGTCAACGTCACGGATTGCCATCCGACGGGCCCGGGCTCGACTTTATACTAGGTCGTGGATTTTCTCCGCTAAGGGACTGTCGTACTGTCTTCATCATCATTTCTTCCTTATCCGGCGCGCAGGTCGCCCAATGTGGCGTCGAATGTAATAAGACCTGCACCAAGGCTGCCGGACCTGCCCCGCAAGGGGCCTCCCGGCCAGTGGCGCCAAACGCTCATTTCTATTTTTCCATTCCAATCCCAAGTCGATGCCGTGACAGCGATAAACAGAAAATTGGAAAACGACGCTTTTCATATTTTTGTGGCGTGTCTAACGTATGGCACTGACCATACCTAGTTGTTAGCATAAAGTAGAATGGATAGCACTCCAGAAGGTATGTTCATAATATTTTTAAACAGTGTGATTACTTTTATCCACTTAAAACTAAACCCTAACCGACATTAGCCGTGCGTGATTCCAGTTCAGTAAATGACTCTCTTAGTACGTAGCAGTATAGTAAGCGTGTTAAAACGTATTTGGGTGCACATATTGGAACGTTTTTAGTAGACAGTCATCTCTCTACCGTTCTGCAGTGTCATACAATAAAAATGGATCTCTCATTATTGAAGTAATCTCAAAAACTGTTATCTGCACAGAAAATGTCATTAGGGCTTCCTGAGAATTCTTGGGGAGCTATTCGGAATTCCTGTTGTTTTTCCACGAAATGCTGCAGAGCTATTCAAATTTGGCACAGAGAGCTCTATAATCAAAACATATCTATCAACAATTGCGAAAAAAAATGTATATTTCTCGAAAGTCGCGTGCCAACTTCCCCGGACTCAGAACATTCTGCAGTAATGCCCAATGCCGATCTCAGTCCACATAGTCTTGGTGCCATAATCGATTGGACGGGTATCTGAAGATGCGCAGGGAGCGCGGGATAACGATATCCGGCGTTACCGAGAGGATTTTAAGAGCAAATATTCCAGTGAGGGAAGGGTGCATGACGTATTTCATCGGATCCCGACGCATTGGGGTCCACCCAGCGCAGTGTTCCGGGAAATAACAACTGAAATCTGATTTCGCAGGATAGAGCCGATCAGGTTATGGTTGTGGAGGGCGCCGTAATCAGTTACTGTTAGTTGCACAAAACACACAAACTTTATTTTTCTAAGAACGACTTAATTACAAATTGCCTTAAAAGGATCAAATTTAAACAATACGGCTGAAGGCCTAGTTAAACTTACAGTACCTCCTGGGCTGAAGGCCGAAAACCACACCAAAAACAAGAACAGCTTAAGGCCTTAACATTAGTTATAAAAAGTACTTATATACACGCTGCTGAAGACCTTACTGCTGCTCCGTCCCGACTGAACTCCTGACACAAAACAACCCGGAAGTACTGGCGGCCGCTCCAAGGATAGTACGACAGTGCTCTTATCGATAAGCGCTGCTCTTGCCACTCACGGTCATTGGAGTCAGCAACTTAGTGACGCCAGTAAATCGAATAAAAAACGGGATAGTAGTATCTCAAAGGCAAGATGTCTAATAATAAACGGCACGGCTCAGCAACGAAGAAGTTAAACGGATGCCACCTGAGGTTTTTTATTTATGTCGTGTGACTAGGGCCTCCTGTCGGGTAGACCGTTCGCCGCATGCAAGTCTTTCGATTTGACGCCACTTCAGTGACTTGCGCGTCGATCAGGATGAAATGATGATGATTAGGACAACACAACATCCAGTCCCTGAGCGGAGAAAATTTCCGACCCAGTCGGGAACTGAACCAGGGCCCATAGGATTGACATTCTGTCGCGCTGACCACTCAGCTACCGGGGGCGGACACCACCTGCGGTAAAAGATCTGCTTGTCTAATCCTCTCCCAGTGAACAACCCGACAGTGATCCTACTGAAGACAGCAATGACACAAGTGACGAACACGATTACGATGTCGACCGGAAAATGTAAAAAAATCGAATAAAACACTTCACTATGATAATTTCGACTTAAAACTGCCTATAGTTGACATTACAATACTTCACACTCGAAGTTTTACTCGAATCTACTATATTTATAATTTTTTTATCCTCCGATTTGGATTCGCCACTTTGCATATTGTAGTTCGCACATGGGATTTCTACTCAGCGGCAAAATAGTCTACAAAATATACAGTTTTTTAGGATTATATATCTATTTTTAAATTATGAGCAGGTTTTGAAGCGAGTTGACCCACTATGTGCCGGGCGGATTCGATATGTGGTCGGCGTGACACCTCAAATTCCAGAAGCGGTGTGATAACGGGTGAGATCAACCTGACGACACGCTTTACCATCTTCTGGTGTACGTCGGTGGCACTACTGGATCCACGATAATAACTTTTCTTTATAATACAGTACAGATAGAAGTTCCAGTACAATTACAAGTTGACATAGGTGGAAAGGAAATCCTCGAAAATATTTAAATACGCCATAATGACGATCACCAATGTCACTTGCTGAACGCAATTCAATCGGCTGCTACAATCAATCGTTTGCTGTCAAAGTAAAATTCGGTGCAGATGTAGTCTGTGAGTAACTTACTCCGTCCATAGCATTGATCACTGTCTACAGTTTCCTTCCATCTCTTCGGTGTTTCATAGGAGGATTCAGTCTCTGGAAGAGCTGTAATGTTCCATTCTTCCGTTCTCGGTGTCTCCATGGCACCGTGAGAATTTACACCTGCGGCTATGACCATAATCTTCATGCACTTGCTCCCAAGTGACACAAAACAAGTTTCGCTTCAAGGTTGCTAACGGCGTGCTTCAGCCTTCGCCAGTAGGGAGTGGAGACGGCTGACTCACATGTGGAAGCGGCCACATGGTGTTAGAAATGCGGCAAATTGTTTGGGGACAGAGAACCTGTATCACATGTTGATGCTTGTTTTAGCGAGTGAGAATTTTCTCAGCTTATAAGGACCATTATTCCTTATATGCATCAATTAAATCAATATTACTTAAAGTACTCAACTGCAGAGCCAACGGTGGTGACTAAAACGCAAACGTTGTGTTTAGTTCCAGCAGAATACCTTTGTAGCGCGGCCATGTTTACTGCAGGATCCCGGGTTGCAAGTTGTGACGGCTGACGCCGGCAGGACTACTGTCTGGTCAACCCAAGTTGCATCCAGCGAAGCCGTTAAGGAAAATAGAATCAGAGCTTGTAACCGAAAACAAGCAGAGTTTCTCGGATGCAAGAAACCTATGGGGCAACAGTACCTCCTTGAAAGCCGTTGTACAAGCCGTCAAGTAAACTTACAGAAAATGTTAAGCTCGTCTCACACAGAGCGAGCTTCACTGTAAGCTTATTTGCTGGCTCACTCCACGGCTACCAAACAGTCTCCGTCAATTGCTTGTGGTTACTTGAACCTTATATAACTGTTCTACGCAAAGCTCTGTTTCAAATGAATGCCTTGATGAAGTCTTAGGGTAGAGCTAAAACGCTGCAAAACGATGACTTGTAGCCCTGATCCTGCAGTCAGATAGACTATGCATTGGCTGATAAAATAACCAGATATGTGAAATGTAAGACAAATGAAAAAAAGAGAAAAGTGTTGTACTCTATGGTCTAAAATTGATACAAATTACACTAGAGTATTACATCGAGTAGTGTTTATTCAAGCCAGCAACCTCAGTGCAACAGAAAGTGGTCATAGGATTATCAGTTACAAGACAGGCGGAAAAATAACTTTACTAAATTTGCAATGAAGTTGCAATAACTGCTCAACAAGAATGGTAGCAGAATTACCAATCTAAATAGTGCTCCAACACACACCAAAAACCGTTTCTTTTCGTGATTATACTAAACGAAACATCCGCCAAAATAATTCAGAGTTCAGCGTGATGATATATATATTAACAAATGAGAGCTAACGAGTTGGAAGGGGTACTCCGCCTCGTCTCAGTTCTGTAATGCGAGCGGAAAAGTTAAAAACCCTTACTGGGGCACATACAGACTTCGAGAAAACTGAGGTCGCTACACATGTTACAATTTTCTGACGGGACATACACACGACCGAGTACCACTCCTTACCTCAGGGAGGTCTGTCTTCTGCCTTCTTCCAGAACTCGACGTAAGTGTCACAAGAGTTAGTATTGTCGAGGCCATTCACCATCCACAGATCTAACTCCTAAAAATCGAAAAATTTGGAAATTTGTGGTAAGATCTTATGGGACCAAACTGCTGAGGTCATCGGTCCCTAAGCTTACACACTACTTAAACTAAGCTAAGGACGACACACACACCAATTCCCGATGGAAGACTCGAACCTCCGATGGGGGGGGGGGGGGGGGGTTGGATCCGCGTGGACTATGACAAGACGCCATTCAACCACGCAACTACCCCGCGCTGCCCAAACAATTGAATATCACACGTTACCAGAGGCAGGTTCGACTCCTTCCCGATCTCAGTGTAAACTACCTCGAATCACTCCGTTATTCTCTCCTCCTAAAAGTGTATGTATCCAATTGACTGCCGTAGTGTACCGCCCCTGTCGACTTCACCAGTGGCCGAAGGCCACCCAGCCAAAAAAAATGGGTCTTATGTTTTACAGTCATTCTTAGACTCAACTTGACAACATTCCATGATGAAACACATGTCAAAAATGTTTTACATCAACCCGGTTCCCAGAACTCTTGAAGATGACTGTGGATGTTGTACTACTTTGACTGTTCAGATATTTCACTCAACCCGCCCAAAGGTGTAAACAATCATGCATGAGGAGCGCCTATTAGACGGTGGGGGTCGGACAAGCGATCAGTTCCAGTCATTCCACAAAAAAGGAAGTACAAAGCTCGTGTTGTCTGTAGGTGAACCATGCCTAGACGGACAGTACCACGGTTCGATCGCGTCTGCATTGTTACTTTGTGCCAGGAAGGGCTCTCAATAAGGGAAGTGTCCAGGCGTCTCGGAGTGAACCAAAGCGGTGTTGTTCGGATATGGAGGAAATACAAAAGAGACAGGAACTGTCGATGACATGCCTTGCTCAGGCTGCCCAAGGGCTATTACTGCAGTGGATGACTGCTACCTACGAATTATGGCTCGGAAGAACCCTGACAGCAACGCCACCATGCGTTTCGTGCAGCCACAGGACATTTTGTTACAAGTCTAACTGTGCACAATAGGCTGCATGATGCGCAACTTCACTCTAGACGTCCATGGCGAAGTCCATCTTTGCAACTACGACACCATGCAGTGCGGTACAGATGGGCCCAACAACATGCCAAATGGACTGCTCAGGACTGGCATTACATTCTCTTCACCGAGGAGTGTCACATATGCCTTCAACCAGACAATCGTCGGAGACGTGTTTGAAGGCAACCCGGTCAGGCTGAACGTCTTAGACACGCTTTCCAGTGAGCGGAGTAAGGTGGAGGTTTCCTGATATTTTCGGGTGGCATTATGTGGGGCCGACGTAAGCTGCTGGTGGTCATGGAAGGGGTCGTAACGGCAGTACGATATGTGAATTCCGTCCTCCGACCGTTGTTCGACCGTATCGGCAGCATATTGGCTTTGCATTCGTATTTATAGACGAGAGTTCGAGCCCCCATCGTGCACATCTTGCGAATGACTTCATTCAGGATAACGACATCGCTTGACTGGAGTGGCCAACATGTTCTCCACACATGAACCCAATCGAAAATGCCTCGGTAGATTGGAAAGGGCTTTTTATGGATGACGTGATCCACCAACCACTCTGAGGGATCTACGCAGAGTCGCCGTTGAGGAGTGGGACAATCATGACCAACAGTGCCTTGCTGAACTTGTAGGTAGTATGCCACGACGAATACAGGCATGCATCAATGCAAGAGGACGTGCTACTGGGTATCAGAAGTACCGATGTATACAGCAATTAGGACCACCACCTCTGAAGGTCTCGCTGTATGGTGGTACAACATGCAATGTGTGGTTTTCTTGAGCAATAAAAAGTGGGAAATGATGTTTATGTTGATCACTATTCAAATTTTCTGTACAAGTTCCGGAACTCTCGGAACCGAGGTGATACGAAACTTTTTTCGATGTCTGTATATCGTAACAGTTTTTAACAATGAGGATTTATACGCATTCAGACACACTCAAACCACCCACAGTGTAAGTATAAGTATCATTAGTTTATAAAAGAAAATAGCCTTCTTTCTTACACATGTGCGCTCTCACATTGATTGACAGTAATATGTTTTAAATATTGCTTAAAAATTGCTTATTTCTGCTTGCTGCAAGTGCCTTTTGGCACTATTTTTAATGTCCATGTCATCTAATATATGCCATTCAGCACTTTTAAATTGCAGTGCTTTTTAACATTGACCGTAACCATATATACACAAAGCTACTGGAAAAGATGACATTGAAAATGAAGTCCCATGCTTCTTGACAGAGCCTATGGGAACGATGCGGGAGACCCGCATCGCCGTACTAGGCAAGGTCCTAGTGGATATGATTTTCCGTTTCTTTCCTCCGACTGTAATGGTGATGAATGATGATGATGAAGACGACACAACAACAGCCATTCGTCTTGGGGCAGGTGAACATCCCTGACCCCGCCGGGAATCGAACCCGGGACCCCGTGCTCGGGAGCGAGAACGCTACTGCGAGACCACGAGTGGAGGACAAAGGCAGAATAATTTCCAGTAAATAGCTATAGAATACGACAAGATATTAAGTATTCATGCCACATTCATTTAATTTGTTACTGTGGATGATGCTATCTTCAGAGAACATTTACGTAATGACATATAATACTACATAATACGTCAATACAAAAATAAATACTCATATGGAGGTTCCAGGGAAGACAGCTACTGTGCAATGCTATCTTGTGAACTATCATACGTTCAAATCGCACGAATCGTGTGACAGTTGTTACCGGTAGTTCTAAGGTTAATCGTGAAAAAATTTAGACACTGTAAAATATTCACTTATGCAATTTTTAAGATGTTGAAAATATTGTTGTTTCACTGGCTGCACCTCATTTCTCTGAGATCACAGACATATGACATTTGCTTTACTATGGAAATGTGATTAACTATTGAGTTTTTAAACGTTGTAAGTAGCCATATTCCAGACTGCCTTAAATTTCACCATTTCTGGTGCATCTTCTGTTCTACGTGTATGCAAGCAACTGCCGTCCACAGTTTTCCAGCTCTGGGCTCATCCATTTCACGTTACGTGCTGGTCGCCTTAGTACCTCTTCTGACCCGTACCGGTCACTTTGACTAAGCAGATCCCAGCATGACCTTGGATCCGCCGGGTAGCACAATGCAGCGCAAATAAATTCACCTTAACCCATACCAATTCCAGGTGCCCAAATAACTCATCTAAATACGTCTAGCGTTACTCATCTCCTCTTAATGTGACACACTACCTTGTAAAATTAGCACATTAAGTCGCACCAAATTTTAAATACTTACATAAGGTAATAAATAAAAGGACAACTTGTTTATCAGACTAATAATGGAAGTATCTTTGTGGTGGTGTATGATCTAGCACAAACTATAATATTACGACACATTAAACAAATTCCCAATAACGTTAATTTAAACTCAACTAAGCAATTAGGAAAAGTGTTTTAGTGCCTTTGCATTCATTTCAGACCACTTATTGGTATCGATCATTTCATCACTGCACTTCACTATCACGACTTTTTACGCAACACACGATTAGTGCTCTGGAGTGGAAATTTAGTCCGTTTGCATTCCAGCTGTCTCTGCAGAAACTCATCAGCCCTATATTAGAACAAATAAGCTCTTGGTCACAAATATTAAGTCAAAATTGACCAGCTTTCGACGCTACTATGAGCGTCGTCTTCAGAATTAAACTAACTGTTCTAAAATATATTATGTATATAATACATTAATAAAATTAAAGTTTATACTGACTGGAAAGAGATGCAGTACTTACAAGTCTCATTTTAAAGAAATCTTATTCCTCTTAGTTAAGTGATCAGATAGCTATGTAATTCTGTGTTAAAGAAATATGGTACCGATGTAAAACTGTATTAGAAAACGCCATATTAGCTATGGTCCCTGCACTTGCCACACATATGGTACACAAAGCAGGCGTACCCCCATGGGGGATAATGTAATTATACCCTCAAATGTTACAAATTAAAACTGCAGAATAAAATGTATCGCCGAAAACCTTCTCTGTATGACAGTAGTTCAAAAATATTTCTTATAAACATTCCATTTACAAAAATTAATCACTCAAATGAGTGTCCTGTAGCGCTAAACTGTGCTTCTGGCTGTAAAATAGTTTCTGTCATTGCTTAACGGTAAAAATGTACAAAGTGTCGTGGTTATTATTGTCGATAAACAAAGTTCTCCAGAAATAAATGAACTTACCTTATCATTTACCAAAATAATGTGCTATGCATATGAATATCGTAGTTATTATGCTCATAGCTGTGACCTTGGAAGTACTATACTGTAACGTGTTGTTGTGTAACGAAAAATACCTGTGCCGTAAAAGTCATTACCAAAACATGTTTTACTTTCCAAAAGACCACAGAAATCTGTGCAGACATAAACAGATACAGCCCAAAAGCAATAATGAAGAATGTGTCACTCATTAGTAGCGTTGTAATACAATCATGTAGCTGTCAAACAAACGAGAAACTGTGTGTGGGGTGGCAGGTGGAATAATAGAATAAATGTTTTGTATTTATGCTGTTGTTTGCCGTTCTCAACACTGGCTCTCTAACTACAATATTGGCAACCAGAAAGTGATTACAAAACGTGAAGCCTGTAATTAGAATTCCTAGTGCCCACTTCATCTGAGAAATACATTTATAGCTACAGCTTATAGCTCTGAGGAATTGGGAGATTGTCTGAGATTCATAATCAAAAACCATTCTCTCTACAATGTTCACTATATTCTGAAAGTCACAGACCAAAAAGAATCCACACAATCCAACTTCCAGAGCAGTTCAGAGTCTAATGCGCTGATGCCACTATAACTGTTCAAATTAAATGTTTAAGTGAATGCTCGCCATGGTTTGATGATAATGTTCATCAAACGCCATGCTAATAATGGTAGAATGTCTGTCCTGCGGTGGCATGTGAAAATACGATATACACAAACTAAATATAGATCATTAACGTCATCCCAAAATTAACACTTCACTCGAAAACGATTTCATGGTTACGCGTATCCTGAGTAACTTATAACTGCATCCGAGGTTCTTTAAATCAACGATACCGACGCGACACGACTCCCGGCACAGGTGGTGCGGTAATCAGCGTCTGGAGAGAACTGGGGCCTTCCTCTTTCTCGCGCAGAGTTCTTACATATAAAGCCACGGTGCGGACGGCTAAGGGAACGCCTGATCAAATCAGCTCTCCCGACTAGCCGCTGGGCTAGTATCGCACCACTTTAAGTTATCGAATAAATCATTGCTTCCTTTGCGGATGGCCAATGAAGCTTTCAATCTAATTGTGCAATCAGCATACATGTAAGTAATCATAACAAAAGTCTGACGTGGCTAAGTCAAATATTTTGGGCGAGAGAATTAATTTAATTACACTACACATGGTAGACGAGCTCTGAACTTGCTCATTGGAGTTACGCTATAGCTATAGTTTTATAGTTATTCTGTTGAAACTTCTCACATTCTTATGATTATAGCAGATCTCCCTTCTACTTAAACTTCCTAGCTTTATTTATTCGCCTACTTAATCTATCTTGCTTCCTTAATTTCTAAGACAAAATCCAGAAAATCATGAATTTCAACAAAAATTTTAATTTGTGAGATCCAGAATACTGTTTCTACTAAATTATTATGCAAAGGGAATCTAAATATAAATTTTTAAGTTTCTAGCTCTTTTCTGTTGCGCCAATGATTTTTACAGAAAAACATCCAAATTTCGAAAATGGTTAAAGTTATTGAACTGATATCCAACACATATTGATTTTGTATTACTCCTGACATGCTAGAAACGTTTCAGGTTATTTACTTGATTTTTAAAGTATTGCGCAACATTTATGACTTCAGAGCTGGTTACAGCGGACTGGTTGTCCCACGATGAAAAGACTGATGTGAATTTTATAAGGCGTTAGTAGGCTGCTTCCCTACATGTGTCATATGTAATCTCTAAGGAAGTACTTTAAATAAAAAATGTATTTCCAAGTAAACCAGAATGTTGCAGTAAAACCTCATTAGCAGTACATGTTCCAAGTATGTAAGCCTTATAGTCGTTACATAATCTTGCAAAAAAACAAGCAAAAATGTACACACAATAAGACTGTGTCGTCTATTCCCTAGAAAAGGGAACCATAATATTACTGTCTTAATTAACACTCATGCCAGCTACGTAGTCAGTTTCGTAGGTACGTTCTGTGACTGCCTGTGGTGCAAGTGATTGTCTATTATATCTTTGTTGTCGTGCCTCGTTTTGGAATTTGGAGATCTAACTTCTACAATTTCAACTTGTCAAGAGGGCCCTTCCTTGTTTGAATCACGCCACTTATGATTAAAGAAATGGCTCTGAGCACTATGGGACTTAACATCCGAGGTCATCAGTCCCTTAGAACTACTTAAACCTAACTAACCTAAGGACATCACACACATACATGTCCAAGGCAGGATTCGAACCTGCGACCGTAGCGGTCGTGCGGTTCCAGACTGAAGTGCCTAGAACCGCACGGCCACTCTGGCCAGCATAAAAGATTCTAACTACTGAGGGCTCTAACTACTGATAGGCATGTGGTTAGCAAAGGAAAGATTTTGTCGCAGAACAAACAATGTATTTACGAAATTTTACCTTAATGAGGAGACAACCAGTTCAAAAATTATATAATCATCAGTAATAAATCTCAATGACGGATAAACATCCAGACCAGCCGCTCGCTCTAATACTGCCAACCTCCAACACTGCTAATTATTAACCCATAGCCCCGTCACTGCTGACTACTCAATCCCAACTTCCATCACCGCTGACTGTTAGCTTCCAACCTCAAGTCCGCACAGCACTGTCAGAGTTATTAATGCAAAGCGCTACATAGCGCAGCCAACATATAAACACACAAACAGCCTAGTTACACATTCACAAAATGTACACGATGGGGGCGCGAATTGTCGACTATGAAGACGAATGTCTCGCCAATATGCTGCCGATATGGTTGCACTACCTGTCGGGGCATGGCATTCACGTATCGTACAGCCGTTACGTCGCCTCCCTTGACCACCAGCGGCATACGTCGACCCCACATAATGCCATATCAAAACATCAGGGAACGTCTACCTTGCTGCACACGCTGTACAGTGTGTCTAAGGCCTTCCAAACACGTCTCCGACGATTGTCTGGTTGAAGACGTATATAATACTCATGGGTGAGGTGAACGTGATGCCAATCCTGTGCGGTACATTTGGCATGTTGGTGGGCACATCTGTACCGCGCTGCATGTTGTCGTGCTTGCAAAGATGGACCTCGCCATGGACGTCGGCAGTGTCGTTGCGCATCATGCAGCCTATTGCGCACAGTTTGAGTAGTAACACGACGTCCGGTGGCTGCACGATAAGCATTATTCAATATGGTGGCATTGCTGTCAGGATTTCTCCGAGCCATAATCCGTAGGTAGCGGTCATCCACTGCAGTAGTAGCCTTGGGCGGCCTCAGTGAGGCATTTTATCGACAGTTCCCGTCTCTCTGTATCTCCACCATGCCCGAACAACATCACCTTATTTCACTACATGACGCCTGGACACTTCTCTTGTTACGAACCCTTCCTGGCACAAAGTAACAATGCAGACGCGATCGAACCGCGGTATGGACCGTCTAGGCATGGTTGAACTACAGACATCACGAGCCGTGTACCTCCTCCTGGTGGAATGACTGGGACTGATCGGCGTTGGACCCCCTCCGTCTAATAGGCGCTGCACATGCATCGTTGTTTACTTCTTTGGGCGGGTTTAGTGACATATCTGAACAATCAAAGGGACTGTGTCTTTGACACAATATCCACAGTCAACGTCTTTCTTCAGGAGTTCTGAGAACCAGGGCGATGTAAATCTTTTTTTTATATGTGTATGTTTCCTGCGCAGTGGCTCTGCGAACACTGAGATCAAGCTAGTCACCTTCTACATCTAGGTTCATAACAATACATCGTCGGTATTGTATCATCTTGTAGTTAGAAGAATATGCTTAAACATGGAACATGGGATTTTTGCAGATTTATTGAGTTTCGTTAATGTTCTATTTATCGGGTCTACAAATTCCTGCATGTGCTTTCTTTATAGTGGACGAGATGGTATATGCCCATAGGGTAGAAATTACGCTACATGGTGTTCTTCTGTCGTCCCTAGTCTTTCTATAAGTTGTCAGAATATAGGCTAGATGAACTCACTCACCCCAGGGGGCTCTCCTCTATTTGGTGAGTTTGTGTTCTATTTATCGGATCTACAAATTCCTGCATGTGCTTTCTTTATAGTGGACGAGATGGTATATTCCCATAGGGTAGAAATTACGCTACATGGTGTTCTTCTGTCGTCCCTCGTCTTTCTATAAGTTGTCAGAATATAGGCTAGATGAACTCACTCCCCCCAGGGGGCTCTCCTCTATTTGGTGAGTTTGTGCGTGGTGACCACGGGGCCCCAGCCCTCGCAGCATCGCTTCTCTTTCTGCACTGCAAGTCTCCTCTTTTCCTGTCCATTTCCCCTCTCTTGGGGCGATGTCTCGTGCCTTCATTTGCTCTTGAAGCTCATTTGCGTTGGTTTTGTTGTAGGAATATTCCCTCTTACACTGCTGTTTCCCTGCACTGCTCTTTCCCTGTACTGCTCTTTCCCTGTACTGCTCTTTTCCTGTACTGCCCTTTTCCTGTACACCTCTTTCCCAGTACTGCTCTTTCCCTGTACTGCTCTTTCCCTGTACAGCTCTTTTCCTGTACTGCCGTTTTCCTGTACAGATCTTTCACAGTACTGCTCTTTCCCAGTACTGCTCTTTCCCTGTACTGCTCTTCTCTGTGCTGCTATTTCCCAGTATCGCTCTTTCCCTGTACTGCTATTTCCCAGTACGCTCTTCCCCTGCACTGCTCTTTTCCTGTACGGCCATTTTCCTGTACTGTTCTTTCCCTGTACTGCCTTTCCCAGGATTGCCCTTTCCATGTACTGCTCTTTCCTCGTTTTGCTCTTTCACTGTTTAGCTCTTTCCCTGTTTAGCTCTTTCCCTGTTTAGCTCTTGCCCTGTTCTGTTCCTTCCTTGTCCCTTTCTTTCCTTGTTCTGCTCTTTCCTTGTCCCTTTCTTTCCTTGTTCTGCTCTTTCCTTGTTATATTCTCCTTTTCCTCCGCTGCGGCGTTTGAGGCCATCCTTCCTTTCTTCCTTTCCTTCTTATCTTTTCTTCTCCTAGCTGTGAGTGCCTGACGGTCATCCATGCATAGCAGGAGACTGGTAATTCCCAGCTCTGGGTTGGCATGCAGGGCCCGCATGTTCCCCCTGGTACAGCCCAGGCCCAGGGAGAGGTGATTGCCTGAGCTGTTACCTTCCTCCTCTGCTAATTGATCCCTCTGTCTGTCATTCGGGAGGTGTGACCTAAGGTGAGGACAATAACCTAAGGCGGGTGGCTCCCCTTTGGAAGGAGCGTGCCATCGGAGACACTGGCTGTCATGGGGGACTTTTTCTCAATGACTGACTTTCCTTCTCTTTCTCCGAGTGTTTCACATAAAAGAAAGTGGAATGAGGCTCCTGTCACAATGTCTCTTCCTGTTGCTCCTCGATATCTAGTAGTCTCACGTTTAGGAAAACCAGACTTTTGCTACTGTAAACCCCTTTGATTTACAAAAACACGTGGATGGCATCCCTGGCCCTGTGAAGTCATGCTCCCGTCTCCGCACTGGAACTCTGCTTTTGGAAATTGATAGTGCTCCACAGGTCCATAAACTACTCAAGGCCCAACCCCTCCACGAATACCCTACAAAAGTGGAAGCTCACAGGACGCTTAACTCATGTCACGGTTTTATCTACACCTGGCTGTTGGATGGTTTGATGGAGGACAAAATAACTAATTATCTATCGGATCAGGGCGTTACTGCTGTTCATCGAGTTATGAAGAAGGAAACTGCCGATTTGGTGCCCGCTCCCACATTGTTCCTGACTTTCCATCGGTTAACACTTCTTACCAAGATAAAGGCCGGCTATGAAGTCACCTCGGTGTGCTCTTACATTCCCAATCCGTTGAAGTGTTATAAATGCCATCAATTCAATTATACTACCACATCATGTAAAAACGCAGGTATATGTGTCACCTGTAACGGGGATGCACACGAGGGCGCCTGTTTACCTCCTTCCCCCCCCCCCCCCACCCACACACACACGCACTGTGTTACTCATCATGGAGAACATTGCATGGGGGCTTAATTAAATAAAATGCAAATATTTTTTAGTAGCTGTATGTCCGATTACGCTGTGTCTCGTAAACGGTGGGCCCTGACTAGTATTATTACGCAATCTGACTGCATAGAATAACAACAACAATGAAAGAAAATTTTCGTTAACACAGTTAATTAATTAAGTCCCCAGCAACTATAAAACCTACTAAACCAAAGCACAAGTGTAATTGTTCTGTGTGTGGCAGTGTGACTCAACGTACACATCTGGCACGGTTCTTCTTCAACAAGACAAGAAATTTTAAATACTATTTATACTGAAGTAACTAAAAAATAGAAATACTATAATTGCGTAAGGAAAGCAGAATTACACTCTAATACAAGAACAAAAGCCAGATGCTTTGTTGACTGAACCTGTAATGACGCATTATTCAGGACATTGAAATTATGAGAAAAAAAAGAAAAGTAGTTTGTTACCTTAATTTATATCGATGAAAAGCACTCTAAACATTACAATCTCTCCACACCGACTCGCTACTACCACATCTCAACCAGAACTCTCCAATATCACATCTCAGAAAGCATTGCCTACTAGCACATCTCAACAAACACTCTACTACGAGCTCTCCCCAAGAACTGACTACTACGAGCTCTCGACAGGCACTGACTACTACGAGTCCTCGACAGGCACTGTGGAGGCGGCTGAATAATACTCTTTGGCGCAATCTCTGGCGCTGTGGCTCAGTGTAGCCACCTTTCATATGCCCCTCCTCCACGGGCCAGAATTTGATGGTATTTTTGCCAGCATTGGTGGTGAAAATACCACCAAATTCGTCCACAAAAATAAAAGATAATATTAATACCTAAATATCACATAATTAGATAAAATTTTGGGCTTTGCACTGACCTTTCAATAACCTAATATATGAAATACAGTAAGCAATACAACTTCTTTTCATACATGTGACCTTACATAAACGTTCACACAATACACAAAAAATCAGTTTATACAAAAAAAGACACCAACAGGTGACATCTTTTCAGTAGAAGCAATCCATCAGTGGCACCCATCAATGTTGAGTAGGTGCAGACAGCAAGAAGTAACATCATTTCAGTAGAAACAGTTCTAACAGTGGCACCCAGTAGTGTTGAACAAGTGCAGACACCAACAAGTGACGTTATTCCAGTAGAATCAGTCCATTAGTGGTACCCAGCAATGTTGAGCAGGTGCAGATAGCAACAAGTCACATTTCTCAGCAGAAGCAGTTCCATTAGTGGCACCCAGCAATGTTGAACAGGTGCAGACCCCAACAAGTGACATTATTTCAGTTGAAGCAGTTCATCAGTGGCGCCCAGTAATGTTGAGCAGGTGCAGACACCAACAAGTGACATTAGTTCAGTAGAAACAGTTCCATCTGTGGCACTCAACATTGTTGAACAGGTACAGACACCAACAAGTGACAACTTTTCAGTAGAAGCAGTCCATCAGTGGCACCCAGCAATGTTGAGCAGGTGCAGACACCAACAAGTGACTTCATTTCAGGACAGCAACAAGTAACATTTCTCAGCAGAAGCAGTTCCATTAGTGCCACCCAGCAATGTTGAACAGGTGCAGACCCCAACAAGTGACATTATTTCAGTAGAAGCAGTTCATCAGTGGCACCCAGTAATGTTGAGGAGGTGCAGACACCAACAACTGACAACTTTTCAGTAGAAGCAGTCCATCAGTGGCACCTAGTTATGTTGGTGTAGACACCAACAAGTGACGTTATCTCAGTAGAAGCAGTCCATCAGTGGCACCCAGTAATGTTGAACAGGTGCAGACACCAACAAGTGACATTATTTCAGTACAAGCAGTCCATCAGTGGCACCCAGCAATGTTGGGCAGGTGCAGACAGCAACAAGTGACATCATTTCAGTACAAGCAGTCCATCAGTGGCACCCAGCAATGTTGAGCAGGTGCAGACAGCAACAAGTGACATCATTTCAGTACAAGCAGTCCATCAGTGGCACCCAGCAATGTTGAGTAGGTGCAGACACCAACAAGTGACATTATTTCAGTAGAAGCAGTTCCATCTGTGGCACCCAGCAATGTTGAACAGGTGCAGACAGCAACAATTCAGTAGAAACAGTCCATCAGTGGCACCCAGCAACGTTGAACAGGTGCAGACACCAACAAGTGACGTTATTCCGGTAGAATCAGTCCATTAGTGGCACCCAGCAAAGTTGAGCAAGTGCAGACAGCAAGAAGTAACATCATTTCAGTAGAAACAGTTCTAACAGTGGCACTCAGTAGTGTTGAACAAGTGCAGACACCAACAAGTGACGTTATTCCAATAGAATCAGTCCATTAGTGGCACCCAGTAATGTTGAACAGTTGCAGACAGCAACAAGTGACAACTTTTCCGTAGAATCAGTCCATTAGTGGCACCCAGCAATGTTGAGCAGGTGCAGACACCAACAAGTGACATTATATCAGTAGAAGCAGTTCCATCTTTGGCATGCAACGGAGTTGAGTAGGTCCAGAGAGCAGTCCATAATATTCACTATCACTGATCACACTGTTCATCAGCGTTTATAAGCAGAAATTAAACATGTCCTAGTGGCACCAATCATGTAGAAAAAGTACAAGTAACAGTCCATAATATTTACTATCACTGATCACACAGTTCATCAGCAGAAATTAAACATTTCTAAGTGGCACCCATTATGTTGAAAAAGTGCAGGTAACAGTCCATAATATTCACCATCACTAATCAGACAGTTCAGGCATGAACAATAGTTTGAATACACATACAAATGCTTTTACACACTAAACATATAAATTCTAATAAACACACAAATGATATCAGATAATTGTCATATTAACTATTACAAATACTCAAATATCAGTAAACCTATAATATTTATGGGTGTCAGTGCAAGCCACAGCAAACAAGTAAAATAATATTTAGGAGATAGGTGGGTAGGATTAGGAAAGGAAAACACACAAAACACACTCACTCATCTTTCATCCACATTAAGTACTACTGTATAATTGAATAGTGTTAACTGTGTAAATGCAATTCTGTCAAAATTTGATGTTCATCATGTGTATCAAGTAGTAGTAGCAGCAATGTATAACAGTCAATAATAGTTAAGTCAACGTCATAGTCATCATGTCAAGACCAATGCTTTCCAAGCCAGATCAAAATGTATGGTTGCTGAACAACTGTCAGTGAGCCAAGTTATGCAATTACTTCCTCTCTCCAAAAAAAAAAAAAAAAATATATATATATATATATATATATATATACTGCTTAGTGATTTAACAAAGTGTGTGTAGACAATCTTCCTTCCACTTTAGTGTTCTAGTCTGCTATCTTCATCCTCCTTGTTCCATATAAACCAACAAAAAAAAAAAAAAAAAAAAAATATGCACCTCACTTACTTTACCTTTATCCATCAAAACTCCAATAATCATCAGCATCACATAATCTCAATACTTCAATAATACCTGTTACGGCGATACATATAAACCTTATCATTAATAGCATTTACCTTACCTCTTGTCCACCAAAGCTCCAATAATCATCAACTTCACATAATCTCAATAATACCTCAATAATACCTCTTCAATACGTCGATACATATAAACCTTATTACCAATATCATTTCACTTCCATAACAACTCTTTCCTCTAGTCAGTCTCCTCGAAAAAGTACAGATAAAATCCTAATGCAAACCTCATCATCCCATACAATCCGAAGACACATTGTCAACACACAACCTCTGTGTAATCCATCTGACCCAAATCTTCTACTCATTATGAATTATAAACAAAAGAAATGCATACATGAC
Organism: Schistocerca piceifrons; assembly: GCF_021461385.2. Classification (NCBI taxonomy): domain Eukaryota; kingdom Metazoa; phylum Arthropoda; class Insecta; order Orthoptera; family Acrididae; genus Schistocerca; species Schistocerca piceifrons. The sequence continues at coordinate 444,752,265 of NC_060140.1, read as the reverse complement.
CTCTAACAGACTTAGTTCGAATAACTCTCAGTAATTAAGTACGATTACGGAGTGTGAAAGATCATAATGTTTCACAGTGTATACACCACTTCAAGAATTAAGGCAAACAGAAGCAAACATGTGGAGTATTTATTGTGTCAAGTGTCACTTCCTATTTCAATTGCTCACGAAAAATGCAGTGTAATAACTGTCAATGGTCTAAACCTAGTTTGGTATGTCATGTCGTTAGCTTCCTTCCTATTAGCATAAATTTATACAGCTTCCACAAAACCTTCAGCTCATGTGGCTTCTATAAAGTTTCTTGTACTAATGTCGTTCGTCGAATTATAGCAGTTCATTTTCTTATCTTAAAAATATCAGGCACTGAGTGTAAGCAAAACATGCAATAGCGAGTAAATATACCAGTAGAGAACAGAATGTCAACAAGTGGATGCAGCACAATTCCTACAACGAGGCTCTGCCAAGGAAACAATCTATAATTAATACAATAGTGTGACCTAAACTCTATGTTTGTACACCTTATATCAGCATTTCTATATACCAAATTAAAGAGTAGTTATGACAACAAAACAGAAATGTGGAAATATGCAATCCATACGCATAGCAGCAAACATGTTATCTAACATAATAAACAGGTCATTAGCATCATATCAGCATAAGCAAATAAATGTTCATATCTAATCTTAATAAGTAAACATGAAGGCGCAAGCAGATAAATCACAAAGTATAACTTATATACATATCAGCACAAGTAATCAGGTGACAATTATAATTTAAATAAATAAGCACAGCAGGCACATAATTAAAAAAAATATGACATCAGTGAAAAAGCAGTGCAGCCAAGCGATGCATAATATATACAAGTTACAACCCAGTTCATTAATAATCATTGCCAAAATCAGTTAACGTACGCAAGCACGTCGCTTCACAAGTAATTTCATAGAACATAAAATTTAGCACAAAGTATAAATCACGTAACCGCGAGCAGCAAATTACGTCTAAAGTACGTACCTAAGTGGAAATATGTTACCTGAAAAATAAACTCAATTAATCGTTACCTTTTTAGTTTATTAGTTTCTTCTTCGAAATGACATTCTTCCTGAAATTTTCTCGATAGCTAGTCGTCTTAACGTCGGACACGCACAGAATTTACCTGAAGTTCTTAAATATTTTATAGAACCGTATCCTGAAAAATACTGAATGTTAAAAACATAATTCATCAAGTCACTATAGCTTTATACTGAATTTAATCGGAGAAATTAGACTGTGTATTTGTTTACGGCTGTCAGTGCATTCGCACTGAGCGCTCGATCAGCTGTAGGCGCGTGACATAGGAAGCAATTGTTTGCGGTCAACGACTGCCTTGTGCGGCGCGCAGACTTGACTGTTGCTTTGAGTATATGCCGCCGCCAAACCACAGCGCGGTATCCTTGTACTCTCCGCATGTTTACATCTAGCTGTTAGTTTCTCTAAAGTATGTCATTCCGCAAAAAATTTAACGTTTGATATATGATGTATTCCCTTAGAGCGTCGAGATTTAAGAGTTTCTACTTCGACAGTGTTATCATGAATAATTTTGCGAACTCTATATGGACCGTTATAAAGCAGATAAAATTTGCGACACAAGCCTTTTCCCTTGTGAGACAAACGATGAGACTCAATTAACACTTTTTGACCAACTGACAAGGTTTTTAAACGACCAGGACGTTTAGATGATTTCTCTCTTCTAGCAGCCGCAGATGCAATATTTTGTAGAGCCAGGTTGACAACTTCAGAATGCCGCAGTTTCCGTGTAGGCGGAAAAGGAACGATTTCAGAAATGCGATTTGTCGGTGCTTTGTTTTTTAATATCAGAATAGGTAGTAAAGAAGTTGAGTCATTAGGAAGTTCATTCAGAATGTTTTGAAAAATATGAAGATACTGATCCCACGTTCTGTGAGTCTGATGACAATAAAGACGACACAATTTATTGATTTCCTTTATCCATCTCTCTGAAGCGTTAGATTGAGGGTGAAAAAGTAAAGTGAAGATTGGTTTAATCTTACGACGCCGTAGAGTATGAAGCCAAATTTTAGAACGAAACTGTGATCCATTATCTAATATAACCTTATCAACATGACCAACTTCTTTAAGAAAATGGTTAATGAAAGCATTAGATACTGAACGAGCTGTTGCTTTGCGTAATGGTGTAAAACACACATATTTTGATGTCAACTCCACTGCTACGAAAATGTACGCAAAAACCATTAGTAGAACGGACCACTGGACCTAACAAATCGACTGCAGCCATCTCCTTTAATTTCGCTGGAATGATAGGAAACAACGGTGCTCCGTGAGAAATTGTTGGCGGCTTAGCCTTTTGACATAATTTGCATTTGGCAAGAACAAATCGAATGCGTTTTTCCATATTACTGAAGTAGCAATTTTCTCGTAATTTATGAAAACATTTTCTGGGACCAAAAGTGCGCATAACTGAAATGTGTGTACTAAATCAATTTGTTGACCCACTCATCAGGAATACAAACTAACCAAACAGAGTTGTCGACCGATTTTCGTTTAAAAAGAACTTTCCAGATAGTTCTCAAAAACGAGGTGTTGCCAAATCGTCCAATTTAACAAAGCGTCTAAGAAAATTACAGACACCAAGGAAACTACGAACATCACGTTTTGTGGTAGGAACAGCATAACTACGAATAGTGTCAAGTTTTTCTGGATCAGGAAGAATACCTTCTGCAGAAATAATGTGACCGAGAAATTTCACCTGAGAACGACCAAATTCAGATTTTTCTAAGTTCACCGTAATGCCAACTCTTGCAAAAATACGTAATAATGAATCCAAAATTTTGTTGTGCTCACTCCAAGAATGTTTAGCAATAAGAATATCGTCAACATAAGAAGTAATATTGTCACGAAGATAAACAGGTAAAATTTCGTTTAAGCTACGAATGAATGCTGATGAAGATACAGTAAGTCCAAACGGTAATTTCCGAAATCACATTTAGGTAAAATAGTCATATCCGGTTATTGTTTACTTACTCTCAAGACAGATAGATAGTCGAAGAGTTGTTTTGACAGATGCAAAGAATAGTAAAAGAGTAGGCAGCGGTGCAGAAAACTAAAAGGGAAATAGCACTACTACAGCTCGGGGCCCTATGCTCGCTACGGCACATATTCACTTAGAGTAGTGAATCCCCTGAGGACTTTAATAGCTGCACATAATTTCTAGTTTGTGACTTAATGGCAAATTTGGCGGAAATGCGTACATAAATTGATCTAGCCATGAACATGGATGTATGTCATTCTTAGAGTTGCGGAAGATCTTAAATTTCCGAACAGTCAAAAAGTGTTTATAGTCAAAGTTTTCGCCTCGTGGCGACAAAGACCTACCGCTTCTGTCCCAGTCCCAATGACGATTATTGTCAAGTTCGCGCGCCTGGCGCTCTCTTGTCGCATCCTGTAAATGAAACAAATTATTTTCTTCAAACCCCTCTGCTATCTGTGATTCCTAATTTCTTTTGCTGTCTTTTCCTACAATTTCGCCTTCGATCTGTTTGACTTGCTTTCGTAATGCCTCAACTTCCCTTTTAACGCGTTCATTAAATTTTCCCTGATTTTTAACATGTTTATTTATGTTCTGGTACTCTTCGGTTTCTGCGAATGGTAATGGAGCTGTATCATCCGAATCTCTGTCCCCATGTAAACTAAGATTTGTCAATTTATCTGATATCTCCTCAACTCTTTCCGCTAAATCACCTATTTTTTCTTTCTGTTTATTTACGTCTTCCGTAAGTGTCGCGACTCGGGTTTCAGTATTGACACATTTGGTAGCTAACTGTTCATATTGTTGTGTTAGATTATTTATTCTGTCATTTGGTACGGATTCCTCGATTCTCTCAAATATTTCTTTCTTATCGTGTGCACGTTGTAAATTTAACTCTGAAAATTTTTGTACTATCACGCGATCTCTTTCTTCCTGTTCTCTATCCTGTTCCCTTTGTCTAATCTCTACTGCAATTAATCTATTATTGTGAGAATGCAAAATCGGTTGTACTTCTTCTCTGATTTCTTTCTTTAACTCATCTTTCATATTTTTGAAACATGTCCCTATTCGTGAGTCTAACCGTGTTTCCAGTGTTCCCATCTCAGTTCTGATTGTTACTATTTGTGAGTCCAACCGTGTTTCCATTGTTCCCATATCAGTTTTTAATTCAGATCCCAAAGTTCCTATCTCTGTTTTCAATTCAGATCCAAACCGTGTTTCCATTGTTCCCATTTGTGATCCCAGTGAGTCTAACCGTTTTTCCATTGTTCCCATTTGTGATCCCAAATTTAATATTGCAATCATCAACTGCTCCATGTTAACTGTTTCAAAATTCTTTTCGCCCCTAACATTTCCCGCAAAACCAGCTTCCTTCGTCATAGCTGTAAAGCTATCTGTGTTCGATACTATTTCAGAATCTTCTATCGTTAATCTCGTATTCTGTGAATTTTCTGATTGAGAAAAATTTTGAAATGGTTCCGGACTGTCTTCCCGACTTATTAAATTGTTTTCAATTCCATTATTCATCGTACTGTTGTCCTGTGTTGGCGAGTTCGCCATGTGAACAATTTCGTCATTCTCACTATTCATCATTTTCGCCTTTTTCTTCGACCGCGTAATCATTCACAAAACATAAAAAAATTCGTCACTGCACGAAAATTACACACAGTGACTCTTTATCTCCAACAATACCATTTACATGAAATGTTTCCCTCAAACACGATTAATCGAACAATTGAAATAATTGCACTAAATTGTCAAACGCGTATACAAGACAACAAATCAAATTCTGAGAAAAAATACCATTAGAAGAATGACAATTACCAAATCTACACATGCAAAATAGAGTACAATTACTAAACTCCAGATTACTACAACAACACTACTGTCTACTATTTTTACAATCAGAAGAATTCCAAGGGACGATCCGAAGCAGCGGTCGCCACGTGCATGGGGGCTTAATTAAATAAAATGCAAATATTTTTAGTAGCTGTATGTCCGATTACGCTGTGTCTCGTAAACGGTGGGCCCTGACTAGTATTATTACGCAATCTGACTGCACAGAATAACAACAACAATGAAAGAAAATTTTCGTTAACACAGTTAATTAATTAAGTCCCCAGTAACTATAAAACCTACTAAACCAAAGCACAAGTGTAATTGTTCTGTGTGTGGGAGTGTGACTCAACGTACACATCTGGCACGGTTCTTCTTCAACAAGACAAGAACTTTTAAATACCATTTATACTGAAGTAACTAAAAAATAGAAATACTATAATTGCGTAAGGAAAGCAGAATTACACTGTAATACAAGAACACAAGCCAGATGCTTTGTTGACTGAACCTGTAATGACGCATTATTCAGGACATTGAAATTATGAGAAAAAAATGAAAAGTAGTTTCTTACCTTAATTTATATCGATGAAAAGCACTCTAAACATTACAATCTCTCCACACCGACTCGCTACTACCACATCTCAACCAGAACTCTCCAATATCACATCTCAGCAAGCACTGCCTACTAGCACATCTCAACAAACACTCTACTACGAGCTCTCCCCAAGAACTGACTACTACGAGCTCTCGACAGGCACTGACTACTACGAGTCCTCGACAGGCACTGTGGAGGCGGCTGAATAATACTCTTTGGCGCAATCTCTGGCGCTGTGGCTCAGTGTAGCCACCTTTCAACATGCTTCTTCTTCTCGTTCTTGTCCCGTCTATCAAGACGAGCGAGCTGTTCAGGAGATAAGAGTGAAGGAGAATGTACCTTTTCCTGTTGGCCGGAAACTGTTGGCGAACCGTAAACCAAATGTCGCTTCGTCTGGAAGCTACGGCACTGTGTTAGCCTCTCCCCGTCCCACGAAAAACATGGATACCCAAACTTGTGACTTACAGTTCAGTTCAATGGTGGCAAAGTCGCCTCCCCTTCAAGCTGACACTCCATCTCCCGCTTCCTGGGCTGTAGATTCTGCTACCCGTTCTTCGCCCTCACCGGCGAAGACGGTTGCAACGCAGCCACCGAACCATCAATTCAAAAAGGATTATTCCCTGGAAGATTTCTTGCGTACCTTTAGTTCACAGCCGTCTGGTTCTTCTGCCAATTGCCAACAGGGAAAACAATCATCCAAAGGCAAACAGTCTTCCCCTTCTCCAACTCGTCGGCTGTCTTCGACTCATCAGTCCTTTTCAACTGGCCGACACTGGGTAAGCTCCACTGATCCTGCTCAGCTGATGGACGAAGATCCTCCATCTGTGGATTCTACTGGCCGTCCTTCCCCGACGGCTCGCCCTAAGCGGCCGTCAAGGTGAGTGTTGCTTGTTCATTCTCCAGAGTTCCTAAATTTTATGGCCATTTTACAATGGAGTATCCGTGGTCTTCGGTCTAACAGGGTGGACCTCAAGCTGCTCCTGCGATCGCAATGTCCGCTTGTAGTCTGTCCTCAAGAATCCAGGCTACGTCCTCAAGACCATTTTGCTTTTTCCCATTTTACTACGATACGGATGGAACTTCCCCTTACGGAGGGGGTTCCTGCTCATGGTGAGGTAATGCTGCTTCTACGAGATGATGTATGTCATCGTCCAATACGCTTGCATGCCCACCTGCAAGCAGTTGTTGCCCTGTTTTCCTTCTCGAATTCACCTTTCCTTCTGCACCATTTATATCACTTCGTCTTCTGCTGTCACTATGGCGGACCTGATGCAGCTTGTTGCTCAACTTCCTCCACCCCTTCTGCTCCTCGGTGACACCAATGCCCATCATCCTCTTTGGGGCTCGCCTGTCGCCTGCACGAGGGGTTATCTTTAAGCGGATCTTCTTAATCATCTTAATCTTGTGTGCATTAACACTGGCGAAGCCATGTTTCTCTCTGATTCCACGCACACTCGATCTGCTCTGCCCAGCTCGCTCGACATCTCGATTGGTGTGCTCTTTCCGATACTTACTCGAGTGACCATTTCTCTTGTGTGACTCGCCGGTACGATCATAGCCCGTCACAGCGGCCTGCTCATTTGAAATTCTCTCTTGCTGACTGGAGGCTATATCCCTCCTTGGCAGTCTTTGGCGAACGGCCGTTTCCCAGCTGTGATGATCAGGCCGAGCAGGTCGTGGAAGTTGTTCTCTCGGCTGCCGAATCCTCTGTCCCTCGTAGTACTACTTCTCCCCATCGGGCCCCGGTCCCTTGGTGGACTGTGGAGTGCGGCAATGCGATTCGTGCCCGACGACGTGCTCTTCGGATCTTTCACCGTCATCCTACGTTATCGAACTGCATCCGGTACAAACAACTACATGCGCAGTGCGTCGCACTATTAAGGAAAGCAAGAAAGCATGCTGGGTTCCCTTCACCAGCTCGTTCAACAGTTTTACTCCGTCCTCTCTGTTTAGGGTGGCCTGCGCCGGCTTTCCAGGGCTACTGCCCACTCCCAGATCCCTGGTCTGTCTGTGGCGGGAAACATCAAAGTCGACCCTGTCGATATTTCCAACGCTTTGGGCCGGTCTTTGCGGAGGTTTCAAGCTCCACCCACTACCAACCTGCCTTCCTTCCTCGGAAACAGGCGGAGGAGGGTCGTGCGGTCTCTTTTCTCTCTTTGAATCGAGAATGCTACAATACTCCTTTTACTATGAGGGAGCTCCAACATGCTCCCTCCTCATCCAGATATTCTGCTTCTGGGCCCGATACAACCCACGTCCTTATGCTGCAGAATCTTCCTCCTGCGGGAAATGCTTTCGCCTCGAAACCTACAACCGTATTTGGACTGACGGTGTATTTCCCACGCTTTGGCATGAAGCTATTATTGTTCCCCTATCTATGCCTGGTAAAGATTGCTATCGTCCAATTTCGCTTACCAGCAGCGTTTTTAAGGTGATGGAACGCACGTTCAGTGGTCGATAATTGTGGTGTCTGGAGTCACACCATCTTCCCACTAATGCTCAGTGTGGGTTCCGAAAGCGCCGCTCAGCGGTTGATCATCTCGTCACTCTGTCGACGTTCATCGTGCAGAAGTGACAAACAGATGCCATATTCTTTGATTTGGAGAAAGCCTATGATACCTTCTGGCGGACAGGCATTCTACGTACTATTCACACATGGGGCCTTCGCGGTCGTCTTCCCACTTGCATCCGGGAATTTTTAACAGACCGAATTTTCTGGGCACGTGTGGGTTCCTCCTTATCCCAAACCTTTTCACAGGAGAACGGGGTGTCTGGTGGCTCCGTACTGAGTGTCGTCCTCTTCGCCACAGCCATCAAACCAATTACGGACTGCCTTCCAGCTGGCATTTCCGGCTCTCATTCCGTTGACAACTTTGCTATTTATTGCATCTCCCAGTGGACGTGTCTCCGCCTCTATTTGTGGAGTGTCACAAATGGTTTCCTCTTTCCTGCTACCAAATCCTTTTGCGTCAATTTCTGGTTGTACAAGGCGTTTCTTTCACTGTCCTTGTAACTGGGCCAAAATGTTCTTCCGTTAGTGGATGCAAAGAAGTTCTTAGGGCTTACGTTCGATAGGAAACGCAGTTGCTCCTACCTAATTGCACGCTGCATCCGGTCCCTCAATATCCTTCGTGTATTGACTATTACCTCTTGGGAAGCTGACCATACTGTCCCCCTCCGCCTTCATCGATCTCTTGTCCGCGCGAAGTCGGATTATGGATGCATTGTCTACTCCTATGCATGGCCGTCTATCTTACACCGTCTAAATACAATACAGCATTTGGGGATCCGTACTAGCCAAGTTGAGAGTCCCTACGCAGAAGCCGGTGAACTACCACTGTCATACCAGCGCGACACCTTGCTCAGTAGATACGCGTGTCGGCTTTCTTCCATGCCAGGCCATCTAACATTTGACCCTTTTCTTAATCACATTCTTGACCGCCAATACGAGATGCTAGTTTCTACTTTGCGGCCTCCCTGCGCCCGCTTTCGTCACCTGCTTCAGCAGCATCAGTTCACACTTCCTGCCGCTTCCGACTGGGCGAGAGCCAAAAATGGCTCTGAGCACTATGCGACTTAACTTTTGAGGTCATCAGTCGCCTAGAACTTAGAACTAATTAAACCTAACTAACCTAAGGACATCACACACATCCATGCCCGAGGCAGGATTCGAACCTGCGACCGTAGCGGTCCCGCGGTTCCAGACTGAAGCGCCTTCAACCGCACGGCCACACCGGCCGGCGGGCGAGAGCCCTTCACCACCTTGGCTTCAGCACAGGTATGTGTTTATTTTGACTTCAGGTCTTTCCGGAAAGATTCGACTCCCGAGCTGACCTATCGCTGCAAATTCTTGGAACTTCGCTCATAACTGGCCTATAGCACATTTTTGTACACTGACGGTTCCAAGTCCGCCCACGGTGTTGGCTGTGCTTTTGTTGTCAGGGATGATCAGTTTCAATACCGGCTTCTCTATCAGTGTTCAATTTCTACCGCAGAGGTTTTTGACCTCTATCAGGCTGTTCACTACGTCCGGAGGCACCAGCTCACTCGCTGTGTGGTATGCTCTGACTCCCTCAGTGCCCCTCAGAGTCTGGAAGATCCAGATCCAGTCCACCTCATCGTTCGACGGATCCAGGAATGCCTACATTTGTTCCCGGATGGGGGAGCCCAAGTGATGTTCATGTGGGTTCCTGGCCATGTTAGTGTGCCTGGGAATGACGATCCTGATGCTGCAACCAAGGCCGCAGTCCATCTCGGTCGGCCCGCTTCTTACTGTTACCTCGCAAGATATTCGTACTTTCCTCTATTGACGTATCACGTCACTTTGGCATGACCGTTGGTGCTCCCTTAATGGGAACAAACTCAGAGAAGTCAATCCTCTCCCCGGCCGTCTCGCCGTGAGGAAGTAATGTTAGCTTGGTTGCGGATAGGGTACTGTCGCTTTAGTTACCGCCACTTGTTGAGTGGCGATCCTGAACCCAGCTGTCCTTTCTGTAGACAGCAATTAACAACCAGACATTTCCTGATCCTCTGCCCCTATTTTAGCCACTTATGTCTCAGGGTCGGGCTGCCGCCCCCTTTGCCGGACATTTTAGCGGATGATGTGTGGCTCGCGTTGTAAGTTTTTTAAAAAGCACTAGTATTAGAAAAGAGTTTTGCTTTCTACCTGCTGACTCCAGTGTCTTGTCGATGTCTTTCAGATACTCTCCTGTAACGTCTTGACGTTTTAGATTTGTTTTTCCTTCCTTTCTGTATTGGATCTCGAAAAGGTTTTTTACCCTCATGGTGCCAGCATTCTATGGTTCTATACTGAGCGCTTATGACCTTAGATGTTTTGCCCCGTAACCCCCCAACCTCCCGCCCCCCCCCCCTCCCCCAAAAAAGAAGAACTCATTGATTTTCATTACTTTTCCAATTATATGTTCTATTTCATTATTACACGTTACAACGTGCCTCATGGTATCAAAAGTATTTTAGAATTACTTTCTTTCGATATTGTTTTATACATAAATCTACTTTATGTAAATCTTACGACATCATGTTCTTGAAATTCTCTCTGATTTTTTTTATTAATGCGGTTAATTTGTAGATAGTTATTTATGCTCAAGATCGGAGAATCTCATCTGTTAAAGGGTACACAGTATTCTTCAACAAACAACTTGGCTGGTATAATAGATTTGAGAAAGGTGTATAGGGCAGTGTTATGTCTGAATGGCAGGTCTTCATGGAACTGCCATATAGACCGTGGGAAAATGTAGATCAATAAATTTAAGGGATTAAGCGTGTGAGGGGGTTCGTGCGCTGCAGCTAGATAGCTGAGCCGGTAAGAGCACTGCCCTCCAAATGAGAGGTTCTGTGTTGGAGTCGCGGACTGGTACACGGTTCTATTATACGACGGAGTTCCTAAACAGCGCACTCTACGCTTCGAAGTAAGGGATTACATTTGGGAACAATCTCCTATGCTAGGGACAAAACATTATTCCGCAATGCACTTCCTTCCATGAGTGGCCCTGCAATGAATGCAGCAGTTCTGTGAAGTTTTGATGGTAGCAAAGACGGTGAAAGCAAATCTATGTGTTGTATCTGAATATCTCACCCTGGAAGTTTAAATGAACATAAACAGTGTGAACGGGAAGAAACATTTATTTTTGAGGTTACTGGTTTCGATCATTTACTGACCACAAAAATTAACATATCTTATGGTCGTGTCTTTTTATATTCATTTTAAAGTACTAAGAAAAACCGCCGTTCTTCACGAGAAATGTTCTCAAAAATTAATTACTCTGAAAGATCATTCCACTTAAAACTTAGTTACGGAGCTCGAGTCCCAATCCGCCACGTGAGGGTGCGCATTATACCTAGAGGACAGTGTATCTACGAAGACATAATGTTCTTCGGTCAGTATTTCAGTCTAGTGACTGGTTTTAGAATAGCGCACTAAAGACCACTACGAGCAGTTTTCGCCATTTTTTAAAGCTTTTGTTGTTTTTGGATGTGAAGTTGTCTTTTGATGCAATTGTAAATGTTTCGAATTCTGCACATTTATGTGTTGCATAATATGTTAAAGATGTTTGGAATATTTATAGCAAATAAAATGTATATATTTTTTACAACTAGGTACATAAAACGTTTATGTGTTTTTGGAACTAGGTACATAAAATTTGGACGGTAAAACCGAACTTCGTCGGTCTTGTATCATTTTGTACTTTGGAAGAGAAAAATATAATTAAACATGGAATATGGAATATTTTCCAATTTATTGAGTTTCGTTACTGTCTTAACAACCTTTTCTCCCTTGAAATAGGTAAAATTTATGCTAGTTTCCCACAAATTCAGTTTCAACATGTATTTAACTTTTAACTAGTTTCTGAGACTACAGTTTAACTTGACTTCGCTTACTGTTCATTGATTTGTAGTGGTATAATAGTGATGTAACAGATAGACGGCTGAATACAGTAGTGACAAGATTTAGTCTTTTGCGACGCTTTTTAGTATCAGTATGATATTTTTTCGTAGGTACATGACTATATTTAACCATGGAAGATGTTTTTACGTATGTAAACAACTTAATTTCAGTAAAAGACAGCACAACATGATGGCAACACTTCAAAATGGAGTAAGAAATTGTGTTAAACTTCTTTTAAAATGTTGGGAAAGTCTGAAAAGTGACCCAACGTACAATACTGTCCCCTACTTTTATTGTGCAAGAGAAAGAGAGAGAGAGAGAGAGAGAGAGAAAGAGCGGTCAAGACACACCGTGGTTTAACAACGAAATTTGGAAAGTGATGAGGAAGAAAAGTTGTTGCACGCTCAGTTCAAAAGAGAGCGCGTAAATGACGACAGGGAATCATTAGAAGGGATACGTGGGACCGAGAAAGGACCTATACATATAATTACCATCGTCATGTCTTAACACAACATCTGGCCGAGAACCCGAGAAAATTCTGATCCTAAGCAAATCGATAAACGGGTCTAAGGCTTCGTTCCAGTCACTCGTTGAGCAGTCTTCTGTGTCAGTAGAAGATAGGAAACTGAAAGCTGAAGTTTTAAATTTCGCGTTTAAGACATTTTTCACGCAAGAGAATCGTCGTTTGAACATCGCACACAGTCTCGTATGGACGATATAGTTGACAAACAACTGAAATAGCTGAAACCATATAAATATTCCTTACTGGGATTGCAGTTATCACGAATCTCCCGCCCAGCACAGATTCCCAAGCGACTGGATAAAGCGCAGGTGACACTTGTGTTTATAAGTGTACAAGAAAGGTCCTTCAAAATAGCAGACCAATTTCCTTAACATCGGTTTGCCGTAGAGCTCTAGTACGTGTTCTGAGTTCTAATACAATAAATTTCCTAGAGACCGAGAAGCTTTTGTCCACTAATCCGCACGGTTTCATCAAGCGTCGCTCGTGCGGAATTCAGCTTCTCTCACATGAGATACTGCTAACTATGGATGAAGGGCAACAGGGAGGTTTAGTACTCCTTTTTTTTCTTTTTGGGTCATCAGTCTTCTCACTGGTCACTGGTTTGATGCGGCCTGCCACGAATTCCGCTCCTGTGTCAACCTCTTCACCTCACAGCAGCACATCCAACCTACATCCTCAATTATCTGCTGGATGTACTTCGATCTCTGTCTTCCTCTACAGTTTTTGTCCTCTACAGCTCCCTCTAGTACCATGGATGTCATTCCGTAATGTCTCATAAGATGTCGTATCATCCTGTCCCTACTCGTTATCAGTGTTTTCCACATATTCCTTTCCTCTCCGATTTTATGAAGAACCTCCTCATTCGTTACCTTATCAGTCCACGTAATTTTCAACATTTGCCTGTAGCACCACATTTCAAATTCTTTGATTCTCTTCTGCTCCGGTTTTCCCACGGTTCATGTTTCAATACCAAACAGTACTGTGCTCCAGACGTAAATTCACAGAAATTTCTTCCTCAAATTAACTTCACTTGGCCAGGAATGCCATTTTTTAAAGTGCTACTCTGCTTTTAATGTCCTCCTTACTCCGTCCGTCATTGTTTTACCGCCTAGGTAGTAGAATTCCTTAACTTCATTTATTTAGTGATTCTCAATCCTGATATTCATATTCTCGCTGTGATCGTTTCTGCTACTTCGACTTTCGTCTTCCTTCGATTTACTCTCAGTCCATATTCTGTACCCAATAGGATGTTCATTCCATTCAACATAAAATCTAATTCTTTTTCACTTTCACTCATCAGCGAATCGTATCATTGACTCCCTTTCACCTTGTGAATTTTAATTCCACTTCTTAATCTACCTTTCATTTCCATCGTTGCTTCTTCGATGTAGAGATTGAACAGTAGGGGGGTAACACTAAATCCCTGTTTTATACCCTTTTTAATTCGAGCGCTTCGTTTCTGGTGGTCCACTCATACCCTTCCCTCTTGGATCTTGTACATATTGTAAAACACCCATCTGTCCCTGTAGCTTATCCGTATTTTCCTCACAATTTTGAAAGTCTTGTATCATTCCACACCGTCAACGCTTTTTCCAGGTCGAAAATCTTAATGAATGTGTTTCTGCTTTTCTTTAGTCTTGCTCCCATAATAAACCGCAACGTCGGAATTGCCTCTCTCGTGCGTTTACCTCGTCTAAAGCAAGACTGATCGTCATCTAACACATTATCGTTTTTCTTTTCCATTCTCCTGTATATTATTCTTGTCAGCAAGTTGGATGCATGAGCTACTAAGTTGATTATGCGCTAATTCTCGCACTTGTTAGCTCTTGCCGACTTCGGAATTGTGTGGATGGTATTTTTCTGAAAGTCAGATGGTATGTCGCCAGACTCATACATTCTGCACACCAACGTCAACAGTCGTCTTGTTGCAACTTCCCTGAATCATTTATGAAATTTTAATGAAATGTTATCTACCCCTTCTGCCTTATCTGGTCGTAAGTCCTCCAAAACTCTCTTAAATTCTAATACAGGATCTCCTATCTCCTCTAAATCTACTCCTGTTTCTTCATCTATCAGACAAACCTTCCCCCTCATAGAATCCTTCAATATAATCTTTCCACCTACCCGCTCTCTCCTCTGCATTTAACTGTTTAATTCCCGTTCCACTCATAATATTACCAAGCTTGCGTTTAATGTCACCGAAGGCTGTTTTGACTTTCCTGTATGTTGACTCATTCCTTCTAATAATCATTTCTTTTTCGATTCTTCGCGTTTTTCATGCAGCCATTTCGTCTTAGATTTCCTGCATTTCCTATTTATTTCATTTCTCAGAAACTTCTATTTCTGTATTCCTAAGTTTCCTGGAACAGTTCTTAATTCCTCCTTCTGTCGATCAGCTGAAGTATTTCTTTTGTTACCCATGGTTTATTCACAGTTACCTTCTTTGTACCTATATTTTTGTTTCAAACTTCTATGACTGCCCTTTTCAGAGATGTCAGTTCCTCTTCAACTGTACTGCATATTGAGCTATTCCTTATTACTATGTCTATAGTCTTACACAACTTCAAGCGTATTTCGTCATCCCTTAGTGCTTCTATGTCCCACTTTTTTTCGTATTGATTCTTCCTCACTAATCACTTGAACTTTAGCCCGCTGCTCATCATTATTACATTGTGATCTGAGTCTACATCTGATCCTGGGTACGCCTTACAATTCAGTATCTGCTTTCGGAATCTCTGTCTGACCGTGATCTAATCTAACTAAAATCTTTCCGTATCAACTGGTCTTTTCTAAGTACATCTCATACTCTTGTTGCTCTTGAACAGAGTATTCGGATTTACGAGCTTAAATTTATTACAGGATTCAATTAGTCTATCTCCCCTCTCATTCCTTGTTCCAAGCCCATATTCTCCTGTAACCTTTTCTTCTACTTTTTCGCCTACAGCTGCTTCTAGTCCCCAATGACTATTAGACTTTCATCTCTCTCTGTATTACCCTTTGAATATCCGCATATATCTTCTCGGTATCTTGCGTCTTCGGCATACACAATAGAACTGTCGTTGTCGGTGTTGGTTTGCTGTCGATTCTGACAAGAACAACCCCATAACTGAACTGTTCACTGTAACACACTCTTTGCCCTACCTTTCTATTCATAAGGAATCATATTCCAGTTATACCATTTCCTGCTGATGTTGATATAACCTTAGACTCATTTGTCTTCTCTCTATTGCAGTTGACTGACCCCTACTATATCTAGATTGAGCCTTTGCTATTCCCTTTTCATATTTCGAGATTCCCTACCACATTCAACCTTCTGAAATTTCACGCCCTGATTCGTAGAATGTTATCCTCTCCTTTATTATTTAGTCGTTTGCTCATGGTCCCCTACCCCTTGGCAGTCCATATACCTAGTTTTCGGAGAAGCATTTGACAAGGTGACCCACTGCAGCCCATTGACGAGGATACGAACATACGGGACAGTTTCCTAGATGCTTGAGTGTTTCGAACAATTCTTAATAGAAACCAGTATGCTGTCGTCGACAGTGAGTTTTTATCGAAGTACGAGTATCGTCAGGAGTGCCCGAGGCAAATGTGACAGGACCGCTATTATTTTAAATAGATCTAAATGATCTGGCGGGCAGGATGAGCAACATTATAAGGCTGTTTTCTGACGGTGTAATGGTATATGGTGTGTGGTGTCGAAGTTGCGTGACTGTTTGAGGATACATGATGACTTAGACAAAATTTCTAGCTGGTGTGATGTATGACAGCTATTTCTAAATGCAGAATAATGCAAGTTCAGATACGGCATTATTAGTGTCCTGTTTGAAACAGTCAAGTCTTTAATTATCTGGGGGTAGCGGTACAAAGCGATATGAAATTGAACTGTAACAGGGAAGGCGAATGGTCGAATTCGGTTTTTTGGGGGAAATTTAGAAAATTGTGGTTCATCTGCAATGGAGATCACATATAGGACGCTAGTGCAGCCTAGTCTTAAGTACTGATAGAGTGGTTGGTATCCGTACTAGGTCAGATTAAAGGAAGAAACAGCAGTAATTCAGAGGCGGGATGATAGATTCGTTACCGGGGAATTGGAAAGACACGCAAGTATAACAGGGATGCTTCGGAAACTGAAATGGGAATGCCCGGAAGTAATGCGGCGTTCTTTTTTAGGAACACTATTCATAACATTTATAGAACTAATAATAAAAAATAAAAATATGAAAAAATGGAAGAATAGGAAATGAAACAAACTCCTCCCGCGGGCAGGTGACCCTGACTTGGTCATGAGGCCTGTGTTTTCTGAGGACACATTAGACAGGTTCAACCATACCAGGCAGGTAGAGGAGCTAACTAAAAATGGCCAAATCAAGCAGTCCGTTAAGACAATAAGAAAACCCATACCTTATCAGTCGTCGCGCGACTCAACTAAAATCGATATCGTTTTTTAAGCTATGGCGATCTAATGTCAATATTACGTTTGAGTAAATGTTGTGAATCAATGAAAAATGCTCCTATCATTGCACAAGAAAGGCGAATTTGCCCTGGACAGCGTCACGGATATAAAAGAAGGCAGCTAGCCTTTGAACTTAATCTAGTAGCATCAAAGAGAGTTAAATCAAAACTGATTGTAGAACGATTCTATTGCCGATAACAGACAATTCGTGTAAAGACCAGGATAAGATGCGAGAAATTAGAACTCATTTAGATGCATATAGATAGTTGTTTCTTCCTCGCTCTCTTTGCGAGTGGAACAGGAAAGGAAATGACTAATAGCGATTCAGGAAGTATGTATGTAAAACGAGATACCGATTTACGAAAAGTTACGAAAGAAAGGGCGACGACTGCAAATGAATCCTCCATTTTTTACGTAAAAGAATAAAATTTAAGATTTTTTTTTTTTTGCTGTAATAAGCATTAGAAAAATTATTTCGTGATGAGGGTGAAATGTAAGGAAAAGAATTGCTATAAGTGCTGCAACACAGGAAAAAGGAGAACGTGTGCCCGTACGCTCGTGGATGTTTGCAGGTCGCGAGCGCACAAGTGAGTCGGGCGGCCGGCCAAGCACTCATCCGTGAAGGAGATAGCGCCGGCCCGCAGGAGCGCCGCTAGCAGCAGGTAGCCCCGCTGCCCCGCGCAGGTATTTATGGGAGGGGCGGAGCGGGGGCAGGTCGCCGCAGCTGCGCGCCCGCACGGAATGGTATTGCCAAATTGTGTCCCGCGAATGTGCTGAGAGACGGACGACCTGCCAGCGCTTGGAATGCGGAGAACATTCCTACTTAGGGACCCAGGACCCACTTCCTCCAAAACGCGATTACATTTATGCGCAGAATCAAGATACTGCGTTGCGACATGAGGGTAGTTGTAGGACAGCTAACGATACCAAATTTTTGCGATCTTTTCAAGCAGTTAAGGAAGCTAAATGATTAAAAAGGGGCCTCTTACCTACATTTCTGACTGCTTCATCGAACCTTTTATTTTTGTTTCCGGACAGCTTCAGGTTTCAAGAGCCTTGATCATATAGATGGTAAGATCTTCCAGGTTATTGAGCTGCTTCGTATTTATTCTGTGTGTTGGATGTATCGACCCCTCTGCTGGGAAATTCTTGTGGTGTCCAAGGTTACGTTGTGGTGACTACTTTGTGGATTCCTCTGGTGTCGTGGTGGGATAGTAATTAATTCCTTTCAGTGAGTCAATTGCTAGCTAACACTTGCACTAATTCATACCATTTCGGTGATTCAGAATAATAACATTACTAGCTCTTACATTTAAGAGATTGTGTGATAAGGTTTGCTTTCTACCATTCCCGTCTGCCGTGCAAACAATCTACTACAAGTATGATGAAAGTTATTTTATTTAGTTATCTTTTCAGAATAACTACTGCATGACGTATTTTTTAGCTTTATTCGATACTGACATAGCCGTATAAAGTTGCACATAAAATACAAGTTAAATTCGGTTTTACTTGAATCGCACGTGCTGAGACTATTTAAAGTGATACATATGACAATAAGAATAACATTATTACGGTAATTACAAGGAGCGTTTGTAAAAATCTTTCACCTTTCGGGTTTTTCGCGAGAAATATCACCTTTTCCCATGTCAAACTGTGTTTCGTAGAAATGTGTAGCATTTTAAGCGCTGCTTTTGAATATAATCAAAAACCCTGGTTATTACAGCTCATTATCGTTTCGTTGTTTATACGGTAAAGACTTTATTCACCTGTGGTTTAAAACCATTCAAAGTCTCTGGACGTGCAAAACAATGCTCGTACCAAACCAGAATTATGCCGAGCCCTGTGAAAAATGATTTTGTGTTTGATCGAGCACGTAAAGCTTTATCGGTGAAAATGCAGTAAAATGGCTCTGAGCACTATGCGAGTTAACTTCTGAGGTCATCAGTTGCCTAGAACTTAGAACTAATTAAGCCTAACTAACCTAAGGACATAACACACATCCATGCCCGAGGCAGGATTCGAACCTGCGACCGTAGCGGTCGCTCGGCTCCAGACTGCAGCGCCTAGAACCGCACGGCCACTCCGGCCCGAAAAATGCAGTAAATCAAACTAACCCGAAAACTACTATAAAAATAATTGTTAGAAAAAAGGTCACCTTATTTCCAAACAACGGAAAATGTTTTACTGCTTTTTCTTCAAAAGCTACTAAGCTAGCGTGCAGAAAATTTATTTTCGGACGATAAAAAACAGGCTCGTCAATTTTCGTTCAGAATCGAAAAGTTGATTATATTTTGTCGTGTATACATTGTTTCGAAGCCCTTTCTGCTTTTTTCAGCCAGTTACATACTTAATTCGCATTGGCAGTTGCAACTTTTCGCGCCAAAATTATTAACGAGAGTTTTTCTAGAGACAGTTACTTAATTTTCAAATTTTATTATTGCCCATTTAAATAATGACATGACTTTTAGGATGACAGATATTAAGATGTACACTTTTGAATTGTTTATTATTCGTTGCGCGAAACGTTCAGCTTGAAATATAGTAAGATTCAACAGTATGTTTATCTCTGGAATACCGTTTATCGCAATTTGATCTACGTAAAACACCCACTATTATCATAAACTTCATACAGCATTTAATAATTCACTTGGTATCATATTTATGCCTGCTGTTATTTTGTGCACTATATTAAGTATTTATTTTTCATACGTTTGCGTACGGTCTCATGTATATATGAATAAAATGTAAGTATAAAAGAAGATAACATGAAAGACAAAAACTAAAAAGTACGTAAAAAAACTAAATAATAAAAAGTAAAAATATGAAAAGGTAAAAGAATAAGAAATGAAACACACTCCTCCCACGGGCAGGTGATCTTGACTTGGTGGTGAGGCCTGTGTTTTCTGAGGACACATTCGACAGGTTCAACCATACCAGTCAGGTAACTGTAGATGAGCTAACTAACAGTGATCAACTCAAGCAACGTGGTTCTTAAGACTATAAGAAGACCCGTTCCTTATCAGTCGTCGCACGACTCTACTAAAATCGATATCGTTTGTCAAGCTATGGCGGTCTAATATCAATATTGGTATGAGTAAATGTTGTGACCCATGAAAAATGCTCCTACCATTGCACAAAAAAGGCGAATTTGCCCTGGATAGCGTCAAGGATATATAAGAATGCAGCTAGCTTTTAGACTTATCTGGTAGCATCAAAGAGATTTAAATCAAAAGGTCTTGACATATTCACGCTTTTTCACCAGTTGAGCCTACTCTCCCAGAGCAGCAAGATCTTGACACACCTGTATCTTGCAATTTTCAGGCTAAATTTCCCTATCCTGTGATTAAAAATCCAGAAGATTCTCCCACCCTGGTAAACAATGAATAATGGCGTCCAAAATAAAAGCAACCAACGAAAATTATCCAGGGTTGCTTTCCTTTTACCACAAAACAGTGTATACAGGTGATTGTACAATAGAAACAATGTAGAGAATACAGACGTAAACCATTTCAACAGCAGACAAAAATGTTCTTCCTTTTTTTCCAACTTAACGGATTTGCACACACGTTCTGACAATTGGCTAATGTTTCCAATACAGGGTGTGCCCACCTCTGGCACGAATACAGGTATGACGACGACGGGACATGCTTTGAATGAGACAATGAAACCCGTTATTCCTGCAGAGCTGCTCGCAAGTGTTGGAGAGTGGTTCGCGGATGCTGACGTGACACAACCCATCTCCCTAGTGCATCCCAAACACACTCTTTGGGACTGAGATCGGGAGAGCGAGCAGACCACACCATGCGTGCAATGTCTTCCGTTTCCAAGAAAACATCAACCACTTCTATTCTATGAGATCGAACATCATCGTCCATGAGTACGAAGTCTGGGCCCACAGCACCTCGCAACAACCGGTGATAAGGTCCCAAGACCTCGTCGCGGTACCTGACAGCAGTTAAACGTTACCGATTCACCCGTACAATTTCATCAAGAGGAGTTCAAGTGGTCAACGTAATCCCTGCCCACAACATTAGGGATCCTCCTCCATATCGATCTTTTTCCACAATTCCCTCCAGATGCGAATCCGTCGACAATCATATCCACATCTGTGGAAAGAAAATTGATCCACTGATTGACTGTCCAAGTGGGCATTTTGACTTTCCCTTATTTTGAGGCACGTCAGAAGTACACATACAGCAGGTCTCCGCAAGTAACAGCCAGTCTGACAAAGCCTTAGGTTTCTATTAACAGTCGCCACATCCGAGGTCAATAGAACGATTCACACAAAGCCATCGGGCAACATCATTTTGCGACTGTCCTGCTTCCATTCATCCTGTGGCCCTCCACCGCAGGGAATCTGGTAGGCGTCCTCTCTGTGGCGTACTGCACCATCTGTGACTGCCTACACAGTGATTGTCATTGTAGGACTATTCGTCAAACACTATACCGTTTGACGGGTGCCCTGACGTCATCGTTGGCGTTGTTATCCATTGACCGCAATGCCATCTTCTGTGCAGGAAACGATCGAACATCTGTTGACAGTCTGTATGGTTATGTCATGGATTACACACAGGATGGGTGAGGAATTTGTTCCTGGAGAAATCTATACAAATTTTTCAATAGTTGAGTGGGGGTGTCACATGACGCAGACGCCGAGCTAAGAGGATGCACCAGCAGTGGCAGCGGTAGCAGCAGCTGATGTTATTTGATTGTTATTTTAGTTTAGATTCTGTTTCCTTTTCTCTTTTCATGTGTATCTTTGCAAAGAAGTGAACTATACCTGCGCATTTTACTGTGCAGACAAACGGTAAGCAAATTATTGTAAGTATTAATTTTTGGGCAATTCTTGATGCGTATCTTTCTGTAACGCGGCTGCATAGTATAATTTTTTCCGCTGCCAGGAGCTCCACGTAACGCCACTAACTTTGAATCTCGCGTTGGTACACAGCATATAGTTTAGATCAGTGCATTCCAGTCTGCATAATTGTCTCGTGCAATAATTTTTGGGTAAGCAGAGTTTCTAGTAACTGGTGGTAGTAGATACGTCCACTACAATAAAGAAATTTATTTCTGTTTGAGAGCTTTCCGTCTCATGATATAGTGAGAAATCTACAGAGTAGAATTTAGAGTTTCTGTATTCTTCTAGTTATATTCTGCGTCCATTCCAAACTAGGAAGCACCATTTGAGACCTTATATCTATTTGTTACAAACTACATTGGGGCTGTGCTTGTTGTGAGCGGCCACAAGTAAAATTGATTGCTGTCTGTAAACAGCTAGAAGTTACTTTGGCTACTGTCGACATGTTTCCGGTGTAGTGGGACGCGAAATTGAAGCGTCACCCATCCACCAGTGTCAGCCCAGTTTGCAGGTGAATATAAGATTAATTTAGTGTTTGTTTATGTATTTTGTAATATTTGTAATGTTTGTGAATTATCTAAAGTTTTGTATTTATTTTTGTGTTTCACGTACGGAGAGGGCGGCGCAACGAACGGAGACAGCATCTTCACTGCCGGGACCAGAGAGAAAATTGCTGGCCACTATACGTGGCGGGTCGACAGCCAAAGAGCAACAGAAGATCCTGAAACCGAGATGTTGCGTCGTGCTTCTAAAAACTGAAAAATATGAATCTGTAATGTTTCTACAACAATGACGTCATAGAAAGTTTAATCATGTTGCAAATGTTCAGACCTATCTTGTCAAGGCTCATGTTCACGTCTGTATGTAGTATGTTGTTGTTGTTGTGGTCTTCAGTCCTGAGACTGGTTTGATGCAGCTCTCCATGCTACTCTATCCTGTGTAAGCTTTTTCATCTCCCAGTACCTACTGCAACCTACATCCTTCTGAGTCTGCTTAGTGTATTCGTCTCTTGGTCTCCCTCTACGATTTTTACCCTCCACGCTGCCCTCCAATACTAAATTGGTGATCCCTTGATGCCTCAGAACATGTCCTACCAACCGATCCCTTCTTCTGGTCAGGTTGTGCCACAAACTTCTCTTCTCCCCAATCCTATTCAATACTTCCTCATTAGTTATGTGATCTACCCATCTAATCTTCAGCATTCTTCTGTAGCACCACATTTCGAAAGCTTCTATTCTCTTCTTGTCCAAACTATTTATCGTCCATGTTTCACTTCCATACCTGGCTACAATCCATACGAATACTTTCAGAAATGACTTCCTGACACTTAAATCAATACTGGATGTTAACAAATTTCTCTTCTTCAGAAACGCTTTCCTTGCCATTGCCAGCCTACATTTTATATCCTCTCTAATTCGACCATCATCAGTTATTTTGCTCCCCAAATAGCAAAACCCCTTTACTACTTTAAGTGCCTCATTTCCTAATCTAATTCCCTCAGCATCACCCGACTTAATTAGACTACATTCCATTATCCTTGTTTTTCTTTTGTTGATGTTCATCTTATATCCTCCTTTCAAGACACTGTCCATTCCATTCAACTGCTCTTGCAAGTCCTTTGCTGTCTCTGACAGAATTACAATGTCATCGACGAACCTCAAAGTTTTTATTTCTTCTCCATGAATTTTAATACCTACTCCGAATTTTTCTTTTGTTTCCTTTACTGCTTGCTCAATATACAGATTGAACAACATCGGAGAGAGGCTACAACCCTGTCTTACTCCCTTACCAACCACTGCTTCCCTTTCATGTCCCTCGATTCTTATAACTGCCATCTGGTTTCTGTACAAATTGTAAATAGCCTTTCGCTCCCTGTATTTTACCCCTGCCACCTTTAGAATTTGAAAGAGAGTATTCCAGTCAACATTGTCAAAAGCTTTCTCTAAGTCTACAAATGCTAGAAACGTAGGTTTGCCTTTCCTTAATCTTTCTTCTAAGATAAGTCGTAAGGTCAGTATTGCCTCACGTGTTCCAGTGTTTCTACGGAATCCTAACTGATCTTCCCCGAGGTTGGCTTCTACTAGGTTTTCCATTCGTCTGTAAAGAATTCGTGTTAGTATTTTGCAGCTGTGACTTATTAAGCTGATAGTTCGGTAATTTTCACATCTGTCACACCTGCTTTCTTTGGGATCGGAATTATTATATTCTTCTTGAAGTCTGAGGGTATTTCGCCTGTTTCATACATCTTGCTCACCAGATGGTAGAGTTTTGTCAGGACTGGTTCTCCCACGGCCGTCAGTAGTTCCAATGGAATATTGTCTACTCCGGGGGCCTTGTTTCGACTCAGGTCATTCAGTGCTCTGTCAAACTCTTCACGCAGTATCATATCTCCCATTTCATCTTCATCTACATCCTCTTCCATTTCCATAATATTGTCCTCAAGTACATCGCCCTTGTATAGACCCTCTATATACTCCTTCCACCTTTCTGCTTTCCCTTCTTTGCTTAGAACTGGGTTTCCATCTGAGCTCTTGATATTCATACTAGTCGTTCTCTTATCTCCAAAGGTCTCTTTAATTTTCCTGTAGGCGGTATTTATCTTACCCCTAGTGAGATAGGCCTCTACATCCTTACATTTGTCCTCTAGCCATCCCTGCTTAGCCATTTTGCACTTCCTGTCGATCTCATTTTTGAGACGTTTGTATTCCTTTTTGCCTGTTTCACTTACTGTATTTTTATATTTTCTCCTTTCATCAATTAAATTCAATATTTCTTCTGTTACCCAAGGATTTCTACTAGCCCTCGTCTTTTTACCTACTTGATCCTCAGCTGCCTTCACTACTTCATCCCTCAGAGCTACCCATTCTTCTTCTACTGTATTTATTTCCCCCATTCCTGTCAATTGCTCCCTTATGCTCTCCCTGAATCTCTGTACAACCTGTGGTTCTTTTAGTTTATCCAGGTCCCATCTCCTTAAATTCCCACCTTTTTGCAGTTTCTTCAGTTTTAATCTACAGGTCATAACCAATAGATTGTGGTCAGAGTCCACATCTGCCCCTGGAAATGTCTTACAATTTAAAACCTGGTTCCTAAATCTCTGTCTTACCATTATATAATCTATCTGAAACCTTTTAGTATCTCCAGGGTTCTTCCATGTATACAACCTTCTTTCATGATTCTTAAACCAAGTGTTAGTTATGATTATGTTGTGCTCTGTGCAAAATTCGACCAGGCGGCTTCCTCTTTCATTTCTGTCCCCCAATCCATATTCACCTACTATGTTTCCTTCTCTCCCTTTTCCTACACTCGAATTGTAGTATATAAGAACATAATAAACTAGTGTATACTACAAAAGTTTAAATACGGTGTTCCGAGAATTTATTTATGAAGAACTATATTAAGGAAGAAGTATTATTGATTTTTTTGACAAGATTATTAATTTTTTACAACGTTCATCGCGAGTTCGAGTCTTAAAAGTGTATTCAATGTAGTTTAATTGTTTTTTAAAGCAGATAACTTGTATTAATATAATTTCTGAGAAGAAACAAACGACATCTAAATTGAAAGCAGTTTGCGCAAACCAATTGGACTGAGTAACGTAATTATGCGCATACGACTCAAATGATGATGTTTTAACTACAGTTTCGTTCAAGAACCATACAGAGACAACGTTAAAAAGAATTTAAATAATTTTGAAGGGTTTTGTAACTGACGTAGGTGACGAAGTCTGCACATGCTCATATGTCAAAAGAAAATCATTTATACAAAACTTGGCAGGATTCGAACCTGCGACCGCAGCAGTCACGTTGTTCCGGACTGAAGTGCCTAGAACAGCTCGGTCACAGCGGACGGCTCCTCATTCGTTAATGGGTGGCAGACAATGGTGGGTTCGTGTGTCAAACAGCCACTGAGGCCGAGTGGTTCTGCTGCCACGGTCGCAGGTTCGAATCCTGCCGCGGGTATGGATGTGTGGAATGTCCTTAGCTTATGTCCATTATAATTATCCGGGCTGTTATGCCGTGGTCGGTTGATGAATTCTGTGTCAATTCCCAACGTTTCGTCTCCGACTGCGGGAGACATCTTCAAGGGGGTCCGTAGCTCGATGGAAGGTCCAGCACACCCACTGGCTCGCTACTGACTGCCGCTAAATTCCGTGTCCGCGCGTTCCCGCGCCGCTGCTTGACGTCACATGTTTTGAAAACGTCAGTGCAATTGGCCGCTGTCCGTCGCCGTCGATCGCCGTTGCCATCACCCAATAGTGGACGGGTCGTACATATCTTCTTTAACACCGGCATCCATGTACCGTTTAATTTTACGCCCTCCTCCTTTCGGTTGAAATTATTTAGGTGTTTAGCGATTTCGATTGCCTCCCTGTAGAGCCTTTCGTAATATCCGCTTGTGGCCGCTAGTACTTGCGTCTCCTCGAAACGAATATTGTGGTTTCCTGGCTGGAAATCATGCTCCGCAACAGTTGATCGTTCCGTTTCTCCTCTTCTGCAATTTCGCTTGTGCTCTTCCAAACGTTTAGAAACAGTTATTTTAGTGGTACCCACCTAAACACCTCCACAGCTGCCTGGGATCCTATACATTCCAGCTTTTTCCAATGGTTTACGAGCGTCCTTGGCAGGCTTAAGGTATTCCTGTATCTTCCTGGTGGGCTTGTAAATTACGGTAATATTCCGCTTCGTCAAGATCCTCCCTATTCTTTCAGTTACATTTTTAACAAATGGCAGGAAAACCTTAGATTTTGCAGTAGCCTGTACGTCAATATGATTTCTGCATGGCTGCCTCAACGAACGTTTTATTTTGGCGGACGAATATCCGTTCTTCATTAGTGCATTGTGGAGATATTCCATCTCAGCGTCGAGCAACTCAGGTTCACAAATATTTCTAGCTCTGTCCGCTAACGTTGTCCGCATCTGTTGTGGGTGGTGGTTCGAATCCCGGTGCAAATAACGGTCCGTGTGCGTGGGTTTGCGGTATTCAGCCAGCCTTGCACCAATCTGCGATCTTAAGGAAACGAAAGTATTATAGCACCATAATTAAAGTTAATACATATAATTTCAGTGACAAACTACTATTACTGAAACACAGCAAGTCGTCTAGAGTGAAGAAGACGAAAAAAATGGAAAATACCGTAATGCAATACATAAACCTTGCTCGGGTACTGTTAGTCATCTTATCTTTTTTTTGCGCTCTAAATAAGTCCACGTGGCTACGGAGCTCGATATAGCGCGTATTTCCGTGTGATGTGCTATGGAAGGGTCAGGGCACTTTTGTTTAATTGCAAGAAAATTCACTATAGTTAATTTTTACGGGACAGACTTTTGCCTTATGGTTACAGACTAAGAATATCTGAGAAACTGTGTGCTCCAGGAAAAGTAGCGCTCAGTGTTAAACTCTATTACATGCCGAATAACTGATAACAGGAACTGTGGACTATACGAAGGGACGTTAAATTGAATATAAGAACGGAATTGGACACTTCGCTTTGTGAAAATAAAAGATTACGAAGTTTGTACGACTATATCGAAGTGAAGTAATGGCCCATAGTTCTTGCTATAATATCTTTGAGGGACGAAGAATAAAAGCCACGGACATTTTAATTGTCATAATTACTGAGAGTAATCGTAGAATCAACCCTCCTTTTCCCTCTACCCAAAACTCAATCATTCATGATCATTTAATTGTTAATTTTGGATAACGGGGTGTTTCACGTCCTTAACGGCCATATGGACATGTATAAGAAATATATGGCTGTTATTTTGCTCTGCACTACAACATATTCAACGCTGATTAGTATTATTTAAGTGTAGACCTTAGGTAACTTGTAAGTATCTAATGCCGGATGACTTGTATAGCGTAGCGGCAATTTTGTTTATGGTGCCCTACGTAGATGTAGAGAAACAAGAGAAACAACGTAAGGTAACTGAATGCCAACAGTTTGCCAGCCGGTGTGGCCGAGCGGTTCTGGGCGCTTGAATCTGGAACTGCGCGGCCGCTACTGTCACAGGTTCGAATCCTGCCTCGGGCATGGATGTGTGTGATGTCCTTAGGTTAGTTAGGTTTAAGTAGTTCTAAGTTCTAGGGGACTGATGACCTCAGAAGTTAAGTCCCATAGTGCTCAGAGCCATTTGAACCAATACCAACAGTTTCATGAAAATTAAACGATTTAAACAAGGCACACTACTTGCCGGCGTATTGTTGTGCCTAAGACACAATGTACACTGACCGCAACGCGAAGCGATCCGATGCGACGTGATGCGATGCGAAGCAGATTCCCCAAGGCGATGCGATGCGATGGAGCGTTCCTATTGCACGTGATGTGATGTGCCGTGATGTGAGGCGATGCGATGCGAAGCAGACTCCTGAGATCGATGAAACGGTGCAATATGGCCAACGGGGATTAGTACAGTCTGATTATTACTAAACTATATGGAAGAAGAAGTAAATTAGGTGTAAACTACGGCGTGCACACACTTTATTCAACATGTAAACGTCACTACAGATATTCGTATTTGAGTTATGAGATGTTCGATATGTCTGCCATTCTTGGCGACGATGTGGTTCAAACGAATAGAGAGATTCTGCATGACCCGCTGAAGTGTTTGAACATCGAAGCTGTCGATGACATACTGAATGGCGGTTCTCATCTCAGCTGTACATCTTGTCTTTAATATAGCCCTAAAAAAAGGAGTTGCTTGTGTTCAGATCCGGAGAATGTGGAAGCCAATAGAGGCCCATTCCAGTGGCTTCTGAGTATCCCAGAGCCACAATGCGGTTCCTAAAGTGCTCCTCCAGGACATCAGACACGATTCTGCTTCGTTTGGGTCCAGATCCGACTTGCTGAACCACAGCCTCTCAAAATAAGCGTCACTTGGAATAATGGGGTGGAACTTGCAAAACCTTCACCTACTGTTCGGTAATAACCGTGCCGTCAAGGGATATCGCACCGGTTATTCCGTGACTGGACACTGCACACCACACAGTCACCTGTTGAAGGTGAAGAGACTTCTCGATCGCGAAATGCGGGTTCTCAGTCCCCCATATGCTTCAATTTTTCTTATTGACGAACCCATTCCAACAAAAGTGGGCTCCATCACAAACCAAACCATCCACGACCATACTAATTCCCACCTTTCCCTGCGGCCAACCGTGCAGTTTGAAAGTCTTAGCGCTAACCGTTCCGAAGTTATGACGATTTTATCTCATTTAGTTCAATAACTGTCACCCTGTAGCTGCTGTGCAGTCTTGGAATGGTGCAGTTTCTTGTCTATCCTTTAAATTCGTTTTCAATAGAAAACAGCGCTGTCAGAATTAAAGGCAGTCGTCAATGCACACATACAATCAGCAATGTCTTGAGAAAAGGTGAAGAAAATTTTGGTAGTTCACAATGTGTACAGAGACAGATACAGTGTCGACTGTGACAAGACAATAGATTACAGAAGCAAAACACACATCTCAGAAAGGCTATTTGAAGTGACGAGAAATTTACGATCAACATCGGGTAAGTACATATTACAAAGTGTACAAAAAAAACTTTTTAATAACATGATGTTACTGCAAGTGATATATTCACCACATTTAACACATAACGTACCTGAAAGGGAGCTGAAATAATGTTCATGAGAGTTCACTGAAACTGTCGATGTTTCCATACGCTTGGGGTTTGAAATAATAGTTTCATCTTGAGTATTTTTCGGTGCGTAACATGACGTGAAAGAATGTGCTGTGGAAGAGGTTGAAGAAAAACTGCAGCATTTTAATTCTAGCTCTCAACTGAGTTTCAGGTGATAGTTTTTCCATAACGACCAGCAAACGCCGCACGAGATGATGTCATCTTGCGTCTCCTATTTGACATTTGTTGCTAAACTTAAGCTTTTGTTTTTCTATAACAACTGCGTGTTTGCAAATTTCTTTGGTCTCTTATTTTGGTTGTCTGGCTTTGGGGAGAGTTAGGGTGAAGGCTGTGTAACGGTGCCAACGGAACTTTATGACAGACTTGAAGAGCTGGGTTCTAATGAACAGTCGTTGCTGTCGTCAGTTGAAACAGTCTTATCCGTAACGGCCGTTGACAAAACTGTACGTCGCAACTTTGAAATGTGGTTATTCTCCTGTATTAAATATTGCTTTTCGTCTGCTGTTAGTCAAGAAAATTAGTACCAAAACAGAATTAGATTTTCACTCTGCAGCGGAGAGTGCAATGATATGAAACTTCCTGGCAGACTAAAACTGTGTGCAGGTCCGAGACTCGAAGTCGGGACCTTTGCCCTTCCGAGGCAAGTGTTCTGAAATACCCAAGCAGCCTCACTTCCGCCAGTACCTCGTCTCCTACTTTCCGAACTTCACAGAAGCTCTCTTGCGAAACTTGCAGAACTAGCACTTCTGGAAGAAAGGATATTGAGGAAACACGGCTTAGCCACAGCCTGGGGCATGTTTCCAGAATGAGATTTTCACTCTGCAGCGGAGAGTGCGTTGATATGAAACTTCCTGGCAAACTAAAACTGTGTGCCAGACCGAGATTTGAACTAGGTACCTTTGCCTGTCGCGGCAACTGCTCTACCAGCTGAGCTACCGAAGAACGACTCACTCCCCATCCTCAAGCCTTACTTCCGCCAGTACCTCGTCTCCTACTTTCCAAACATCACAGAGGCTCTCCTGCGAACGTTGCAGAACTACCACTCTTGGAAGAAGAGCACTTTCCCTCCAAAGTCAAAGATCCCGAGTTCGAGTCTCGGTCCGGCAAACAGTTTTAATCTGCCAGGAAGTTTCAGTACCTGGACAGTTGGACTGGTACGCTGGCGAGGCATCTTCGTCCTCTGAACATTCTACACGAGTAATTTTGAGTCCCGAGAGGAACGTATCACGTACACTTTTCCACTTAGTCTTCACCGCCTACAGACATGAATATACGATGACACACATACACACACACACACACACACACACACACACACACACACACACAAACTACCACAACACCAAAGACTGGCGCTAGTACAAGGTGGAAAGACGACGTAGAGAAGGACATCGCAGTGTTAGGAATTTCCACAGGGTGGAGAGAGGCTGCGAGAGATAGAAGGCAGTGGAAGCAGATCGTTTGTGCAGCGCGTGTTCTACAGAGCTTGTGATCGCTAAGAAGAGAGGCCATTATGACGATGCAAACCAGGTTTCTGCGTAGAACCTCCTCATTCCTTACCTTATCAGTCCACCTAATTTTCAACATTCGTCTGTAGCACCACATCTCAAATGCTTCGATTCTCTTCTGTTCCGGTTTTCCCACAGTCCATGTTTAACTACCATACAATGCTGTACTCCAGACGTACATCCTCAGAAATTTCTTCCTCAAATTAAGGCCGGTATTTGATATTAGTTGACTTCTCTCGGCCACAAATGCCTTTTTTGCCATAGCGAGTCTGCTTTTGATGTCCTCCTTGCTCCGTCCGTCATTGGTTATTTTACTGCCTAGGTAGCAGAATTTCTTAACTTCATTGACTTCGTGACCATCAATCCTGATGTTAAGTTTCTCGCTGTTCTCATTTCTACTACTTCTCAGTACCTTCGTCTTTCTCCGTTTTACTCTCAAACCACACTGTGTACTCATTAGACTGTTCATTCCGTTCAGCAGATCATTTAATTCTTCTTCACTTTCACTCAGGATAGCAATGTCATCAGCTAATCGTATCATTGATATCTTTTCACCTTGTATTTTAATTCCACTCCTGAACCTTTCTTTTATTTCCATCATTGCTTCCTCGATGTACAGATTGAAGAGTAGGGGCAAAAGACTACAGCCTTGTCTTACACCCTTCTTAATACGAGCACTTCGTTCTTGATCGTCCACTCTTATTACTCCCTCTTGGTTGTTGTACATATTGTATATGACCCGTCTCTTCCTATAGCTTACCCCTACTTTTTCAGAATCTCGAACAGCTTGCACCATTTTATATTGTCGAACGCTTTTTACAGGTTGACAAATCCTATGAAAGTGTCTTGATTTTTCTTCAGCCTTGCTTCCATTATTAGCCGTAACGTCAGAATTGCCTCTCTCGTCCCTTTACTTTACCTAAAGCCAAATTGATCGTCACCTAGCGCTTTCTCAATTTTCTTTTCCATTCTTCTGTATATTATTCTTGTAAGCAGCTTCGATGCATGAGCTGTTAAGCTGATTGTGCGATAATTCTCGCACTTGTCAGCTCTTGCCGTCTTCGGAATTGTGTGGATGATGCTTTTCCGAAAGTCAGATGGTATATCGCCAGACTCATATATTCTACACACCAACGTGAATAGTCGTTTTGTTGCCACTTCCCCCAATGATTTTAGAAATTCTGATGAAATTTTATCTATCCCTTCTGCCTTATTTCACCGTAAGTCCTCCAAAGCTCTTTTAAATTCCGATTCTAATACTGGATCCCCTATCTCTTCTAAATCGACTCCTGTTTCTTCTTCTATCACATCAGACAAATGTTCACCCTCATGGGGCTTTCAGTGTATTCTTTCCACCTATCTGCTCTCTCCTCTGCGTTTAACAGTGGAATTCCCGTTGCACTCTTAATGTTACCACCGTTGCTTTTAATGTCACCAAAGGTTGTTTTTACTTTCCTGTATGCTGAGTCTGTCCTTCCGAGAATCATATCTTTTTCGATGTCTTCACATTTTCCCTGCAGCCATTTCGTCCTAGCTTCCCTGCACTTCCTATTTATTTCATTCCTCAGCGACTTGTATTTCTGTATTCCTGATTTTCCCGGAACATGTTTGTACTGCCTCCTTTCATCAATCAACTGAAGTATTTCTTCTGTTACCCATGGTTTCTTCACAGCTACCTTCTTTGTACCTATGTTTTCCTTCCCAACTTCTGTGATGGCCCTTTTTAGAGATGTCCATTCCTCTTCAACTGTACTGCCTACTGCGCTATTCCTTATAGCTGTATCTATAGCGTTAGAGAACTTCAAACGTATCTCGTCATTCCTTAGTTCTTCCGTATCCCACTTCTTTGCCTATTGATTCTTCCTGACTAATGTCTTGAACTTCAGCCTACTCTTCATCACTACTATATTGTGATCTGAGTCTATATCGCTCCTGGGTACGCCTTACAATCCAGTATCTGATTTCTGAATCTCTGTCTGACCATGATGTAATCTAATTGAAATCTTCCCGTATCTCCCGGCCTTTACCAAGTATACCTCCTCCTCTTGTGTTTCGTGTACAGCCTTAGAACTACTTAAACCTAACTAACCTAAGGACATCACACACATCCATGCCCGAGGCAGTATTGGAACCTGCAACCGTAGGAGCGACTCGGTTCCGGACTGAAGTGCCTGGAACCGCTCTGCCACAGCGGCGGGCAACGTAGCACATTGCTGATGTCGATACTATCATTGTCGTACAAAGCCTTCATTCAATGAATTTCAATTGGTTACACGTTTTCTGCGGTTAGAAGCTCGACTGAAACTTGCTGCTTCTTGCCCACGGACTTTGTTACGTTACTCGCCGCAGTGTTGCACGCTATAATTCGGAGCCGTCTAGTGGCAGTGTTACAGCTTGCGTCAGCGAAGCGGGGAAGTCGACGGACCAATATGCATTGTATGTAACATCTCAACAGATATTAAGAACAGAATAAAAAATTCTGAAGCGTTACACTTCACCACGCCATGCTAATAAATACCATTGAAAGAGAGGGATGTTCAAGAACTCGTTCACGGTCGTACACCACACTCAGAATTTAACGAGATCAAGTTGAGCGTAGGCTATTTTCGGTTCCATGCGTATATTATTTATTTGTGGATGACTTCACTCACTTTGAAAGCAGTTTTCCCTGGAATGCAGCGTCTCTTAGTAAATATTCTTAGTCTTTTTATGAAAGATTTTCATTAGCATATTTTTTTAAATTTCAATCAGTTGCTTCATTTAGGTGCAAGACAATTAAGGTAAGTTACACTGAAGACGTTTTCAGAGTACATCGTATGCTGTCGTATTGCAATTGACAGTCCCTGTAAGACCATTGAGAAAGCCTTTTGTGAATAATGTCTGAGAGAAATTTGATGTAATATTTTATCACCCATTCCAGATCCGCCAGTGTAATGTTTCTAAGCCTGAATAAAGTTAACGAACCAAGTTCTTAGATACAATGTAAGGGGTTTGTCTCTTACTGTCTTTGGTTCTCACATGCCCTGTGCACATGTCTTTTAACTAGTTTTAACTGACCAATTAGAAGTTCGTCAATTTCTTTTTAATCAGTTTCATTTTCGCACGATATAAGGAACAGGAATGTGGATGGTCGATGGCACAAGCAACAGTTTGTTCTTCTACATTTACCTATGGAGGAGGCGCAGTGGTTAGCACATCGTACTCGCGGCCGGCCGGAGCTGCCGAGCGGTTCTAGGCGCTACGGTCGCAGGATCGAATCCTGCTTCGGGCATGGATGTGTGTGATGTGCTTTGGTTAGTTAGGTTTAAGTAGTTTTAAGTTCTAGGGGACTGACGACCTCAGCAGGCCTCAGAGCAAATTGAACCGCACTCGCATTTGGGAGGTCAGCTACTGTACAGCCATACAGATTTGTCTTCAGTGATTTTCCTTAATCGTTGCAGGCTAATGTCTAAATTGTACTTTTGAATTGGCACGCCCGATTTCCTTCCCCTTTCTTGACAGAAACCGAGCTTGTGCTCCGTCTCTAAGGAACTCGATGTCACGGGACGCTAAACGCAATCTTTCTTCATTCTTCCACATTTGCGCTGGAGGCCATCTATTGCGATGTGAGGTTCGAAAGAGTCTTTCGTGCCATCTCGTAACTCAGTTTTTTAATATTTTTTTGCACACTGACCTCATTTTTTTCTAATATCGTTGCGAACTCGAGAAAAAAGAAGCTGTGGTCTTCCCAGAAACCCTGCGCACGCTTTCTGTGGGTGAAGACAGCCATGAAATAAGACAGTCGGTCCTGAGGCGTAGCAACATTGCCAGCCCAAGGTGCTGGGTTGTGACAGTCGCTTGAGGGCGGAGAGAGGGGTCGTTTTTGTTGCGCGGCGAGGGGGTGGTGGGCAGGAGGTGGTAAGGGTTGCTCCTGGCGACAGCGGACCAGGCGGCGGCTTCGATCAGAGCTCCGGGTAAGCTGCACAGGTGCACGATTTCCCTCGGGTGCTCGCCCCGCGCTAAGACCTCACCACCGGCGTTCCCCTGCGTTTCGTTCCCCCCCCCCCCCCCCCTTTCCGCCGTGCGTGGTCCCGGTGCTCCAGTCGGGATTTCGCTAGTGATCTGGGGAATCTTTTTGGTAACTGCGGGAGAATATCTTCTGAAGTACCAGAAATTTAAAAGTGTGGCGTGGTCCACAATATTTTCAGGCAGTGTACAGTCTTCTAAAAGGAGGACACAGTGGCTAGTCAAAATTTACAGCTGTTTACCAACCGAAACAGCTTTAAATAGCTTCATACAACATAAGCGTTTTACTATGTGTATGTAGCTGCCAGCACCCTTCGGATCACGACATAGCACATTCAGTAGTCTGGATCCTTGTCATTCTGGATCAAAAATTGTTACCCAAGAGATATTGCTATCAAGTTAGTAGATTACAAATGAACCGCATCATCTTCATCTTTGCCTAGGTGTGGTGTGTCGTCTTCCGGAGCCTTGGCTTTGCTCTGCCGCGACTGGTCCATTTGTTTTTAAATAGCTCTGGGTGTCTCGCTTGGCGTTGGCTTGCTACGTTCACTTGTGTTAACGCGCCACAGCAATGCCTCTGCGACGTGGTTACCGTCGTCGCTGGCGGCCCAGTGTACCTGTCTATCGCAGTTTGAAGGCGATTGATATTGACTTGTCTGGGCAGTTTAATAAACAGCAATTGATTGGAGGTCCAAATGTTTTTCGTAGACTCCATCTGAACTTTACCTGTGATGTGCAAGCAGTGTTTGGAGGTAGTACCTGGCTGACACTTGCTGTAGTAAGGGGCAATCAAGCAGATTATGGTAGCCTTGAAGCATTTCCAGATGCTAACATTTTGGCTTGGAAGACATGGAGTATTGCTGAGACTACTGGACTCTTGGCTAAACAACCTTATGGTACTCGTGTTCCAAGCATGCCACTTGTTTTGACTACAAGAAAGAAGAAGAAGTTAAATGCTGATGAGTACCTCTTTTTTATGGGCTAAAGTCGGCAATGGCAATTGTAAAATAAAGATCAACGGTGATTGTATGATTTATTACGGACAATACAGTGTGTTCTGTCCTTTCCTTATCTCTTTTCCTTATCTCCTTCCATTTCTTTATTCAAGAAATGTATTCACTTTTTGTTTGGTGGCCGTACGGTCGTGGGTTGCACGCTAGGCGGGTGACCTTGATCGGGACTTAGCCGCTGCACGAGGCTGTCGGGCAACACGGGAGAAACCTGCTGACGACTAGAGTATCGAGTGCTGCTATCGGAGTCAGACGAGGAGTTTAGTTTCCGGTCGTGTGGCTGCGCAATGTTGCGGGAAAGGTGGTATAACTTCCTGTGAACGCACGTGGGTGCTACGAGCGTGTGAACTCGGGACTGTGCCAGTTGTTCTGGACGGGCTGTGAGATAAGGAAGCTCGGCGTGGCAACTGTTGACGCGGCGCGTCCGCGTTGCCATGGCGGAACTGGGGCGATTGACATAACTCGAGTTGGTGCTGGTTGCAACCTGTCGCCGAATGCTTGTCTGCCTTCTGGACTAAAGGTGAAAATTTCTTGAGTTGATGTGTCTCACTCAATTTCTGCCCGTGTCGTCGGGTGTGTTTTGCTCTAAGGTCGTGTGCCATGGTGTTTCGCAATTTTAGTAGGCGTGCCCGAAATCCCAATTCAATGATCTGCTGATATATTGTCAAGTGTAACTATCACTAGAAAAGAGTGTTAACGGTGCCTTAATAACTGAACCTAAAATATTATCTGTGGTTGAAATTTTATCCTGACCCAAGTGCAATTACGATCTTGTATTTCACGAGGACATGCAGCTTTACTGTATGATTAAATGATGATGGCGTCCTCTTGGGTAAAATATTCCGGAGGTAAAATAGTCCCCCATTCGGATCTCCGGGCGGGGACTACTCAAGAGGATGCCGTTATCAGGAGAAAGAAAACTGGGGTTCTACGGATCGGAGCGTGGATGTCAGATCCTTTAATCGGGCAGGTGGGTTAGAAAATTTAAAAAGGGAAATGGATAGGTTAAAGTTAGATATAGTGGGAATTAGTGAAGTTCGGTGGCAGGAGGAACAAGACTTTTGGTCAGGTGATTACAGGGTTATAAATACAAAATCAAATAGGGGTAATGCAGGAGTAGATTTAATAATGAATAAAAAAATAGGAGTGCGGGTAAGCTACTACAAACAGCATAGTGAGCGCATTATTGTGGCCAAGATAGACACAAAGCCCATGCCTACTACAGTAGTACAAGTTTATATGCCGACTAGCTCTGCAGATGATGAAGAAATTGATGAAATGTATGACGAAATAAAAGAAATTATTCAGGTAGTGAAGGGAGACGAAAATTTAATAGTCATGGGTGACTGGAATACGTCAGTAGGAAAAGGGACAGAAGGAAACATAGTAGGTGAATATGGATTGGGGGGAAGAAATGAAAGAGGAAGCCGCCTTGTAGAATTTTGCACAGAGCATAACTTAATCATAGCTAACACTTGGTTCAAGAATCATAAAAGAAGGTTGTATACATGGAAGAATCCTGGAGATACTAAAAGGTATCAGATAGATTATATAATGGTAAGACAGAGATTTAGGAACCAGGTTTTAAATTGTAGGACATTTCCAGGGGCAGATGTGGATTCTGACCACAGTCTATTGGTTATGAACTGCAGATTGAAACTGAAGAAACCGCAAAAAGGTGGGAATTTAAGGAGATGGGACCTGGATAAACTGAAAGAACCAGAGGTTGTACAGAGTTTCAGGGAGAGCATAAGGGAACAATTGACAGGAATGGGGGAAAGAAATACAGTAGAAGAAGAATGGGTAGCTCTCAGGGATGAAGTAGTGAAGGCGGCAGAGGATCAAGTAGGTAAAAAGGCGAGGGCTAATAGAAATCCTTGGGTAACAGAAGAAATATTGAATTTAATTGATGAAAGGAGAAAATATAAAAATGCAGTAAGTGAAGCAGGCAAAAAGGAATACAAACGTCTGAAAAATGAGATTGAGAGGAAGTGCAAAATGGCTAAGCAGGGATGGCTAGAGGACAAATGTAAGGATGTAGAGGCTTGTCTCACTAGGGGTAAGATAGATACTGCCTACAGAAAAATTAAAGAGACTTTTGGAGAGAAGAGAACCACTTGTATGAATATCAAGAGCTCAGATGGCAACCCAGTTCTAAGCCAAGAAGGGAAGGCAGAAAGGTGGAAGGAGTATATAGAGGGTTTATACAAGGGCGACGTACTTGAGGACAATATTTTGGAAATGGAAGAGGATGTAGATGAGGACGAAATGGGAGATAAGATACTGCGTGAAGAGTTTGACAGAGCACTGAATGACCTGAGTCGAAACAAGGCCCCGGGAATAGACAACATTCCATTAGAACTACTGATGGCCTTGGGAGAGCCAGTCATGACTAAACTATACCATCTGGTGAGCATGATGTATGAGACAGGCGAAATACCCTCAGACTTCAAGAAGAATATAACAATTCCAATCCCAAACAAAGCAGGTGTTGACAGATGTGAAAATTACCGAACTATCAGTTTAATAAGTCACAGCTGCAATATACCAACGCGAATTCTTTACAGACGAATGGAAAAACTGGTAGAAGCGGACCTCGAGGAAGATCAGTTTGGATTCCAAAGAAATGTTGGAACACGTGAGGCAATACTAACCTTACGACTTATCTTAGAAGAAAGAATAAGAAAAGGCAAACCTACATTTGTAGCATTTGTAGACTTAGAGAAAGCTTTTGACAATGTTAACTGGAATACTCTCTTTCAAATTCTGAAGGTGGCAGGGGTAAAATACAGGGAGCGAAAGGATATTTACAATTTTTACAGAAACCAGATGGCAGTAATAAGAGTCGAGGGGCATGAAAGGGAAGCAGTGGTTGGGAAAGGAGTGAGACAGGGTTGTAGCCTGTCCCCGATGTTATTCAATCTGTATATTGAGCAAGCAGTAAAGGAAACAAAAGAAAAATTCAGAGTAGGTATCAAAATTCATGGAGAAGAAGTAAAAACTTTGAGGTTCGCCGATGACATTGTAATTCTGTCAGAGACAGCAAAGGACTTGGAAGAGCAGTTGAACGGAATGAACAGTGTCTTGAAAGGAGGATATAAGATGGACATCAAAAAAAGCAGAACAAGGATAATGGAATGTAGTCAAATTAAATCGGGTGAGGCTGAGGGAATTAGATTAGGAAATGAGACACTTAAAGTAGTAAAGGAGTTTTGCTATTTAGGGAGTAAAATAACTGATGATGGTCGAAGTAGAGAGCATATAAAATGTAGACTGGCAATGGCAAGGAAATCGTTTCTGAAGAAGAGAAATTTGTTAACATCGAGTACAGATTTAAGTGTCAGGAAGTCGTTTCTGAAAGTATTTGTATGGAGTGTAGCCATGTATGGAAGTGAACATGGACGATAACTAGTTTGGACAAGAAGAGAATAGAAGCGTTCGAAATGTGGTGCTACAGAAGAATGCTGAGGATAAGGTGGGTAGATCACGTAACTAATGAGGAGGTATTGAATAGGATTGGGGAGAAGAGAAGTTTGTGGCACAACTTGACTAGAAGAAGGGATCGGTTGGTAGGACATGTTTTGAGGCATCAAGGGATCACAAATTTAGCATTGGGGGGCAGCGTGGAGGGTAAAAATCGTAGAGGGAGACCAAGAGATGAATACACTAAGCAGATTTAGAAGGATGTAGGTTGCAGTAGGTACTGGGAGATGAAGAAGCTTGCACGGGATAGAGTAGCATGGAGAGCTGCATCAAACCAGTCTCAGGGCTGAAGACCATAACAACAAACATTTTACAATCTGTTGAGTGGTATTATCATTTAGTACTGGCCGTCGCATTTACTACGTCAAAGATTTACGAAGGCTAGTGGGCGTCATTAACAGTTCCTGCCTAGATAGGCGTTATATTTTGAACCATGTGTTTCAATGTTTAGTAATTTTTATTTTATGTGTTATAGAGAGTTGCTGTCATGCCCTATGTGGACGATTCGCCACGTTGGTGAAGTTTCTAGTTGTTTTGCTGGTCTGAGCCATATTGCTAAAGCAGGCAGTCCTAGCACAGCTGATTGTAAATTTTTCCTAGGGGTGAGGAGCACGGACTGGTTTTAAGTGTTAACTCACTAACTTCAGCCTTTCTCAAATATTTATTACTACTAATATTAAGGCCCTTCAGACCGAGTGGCGACGTCACTACCTCTTTTTGGTTATTAATTTTATCTTGTTAGCTTGTTTCATTAAAAAAACCTTTGGTTTATGAATTTGTCTTTTGGTATTTACTGCTCTTTTGGACGAAGTAAATTAACTGTTGGTTTTGCATTCTTGTAGCATTATCAAAACAGCATTTGTGGTTATACTTGATTGCCCCTTCTGGCCGAATGATTAAAGTCATTCCTTTCAGTAACTTATTTCGTTGGTCAATAATTAATCGAAACTGTTGGGTCCTTCAGGCCGTGATTATCTCCTTATGTTGAATCTTAAAGTTGTCATTCTGACATTACAGTTGTGAATGTTCGGCAGCCCCTCAGGCTTGGAGTTTAAAAAATTTTATTGTGTATTGTGATATATATAAGTTAACAAGTGTTTATAAATGTTTAATAAAACTAAATTGTGAAATTGTGTTTGAAACTGTAACCTTATTTGGGTCTACGCTTTCACTCCCTGGAGCCTTTCAGCTTTGCTTACCTTACGTTTTGGTTAAGTTTTCCCATACCACGACGTATCAACAAATTAATTATTAAACCTTAAGGACTGCAACGGCTAGCTTATAAGTGCTAATACTAGAAAAATAGGAAAATAGTATTGCACGATTTATTCTCAATACTATAGAAAGAGCTCCTGTCTTATCAAGAACAGTTTACACCAGCTCAACAGGCAGCTTAAATAACACTCAGAAGGAAATCAGTTTAAATTTTTTTAAGGCGTTAACATACAACATATTCAGCCTCGAACCTTATGTAACGGCTAAAACGGCACTCTCCTGAATCACACAATGAACAGTACTACAAGTAAAAGCAGACGCAATTGCAACGCACAGAGTGAGAAACTACATACGCGCCAACTTCCGAACACGGAACGCTTGACTTTCCACCTAGCCAAGAAATAAGTCACTGAACAAGACGATGGCGGAAACAAACCATATTCCGCAACATGGCAACGCACAATAAGGCTCTACAGCTGGACATCCACTAGCCCAGGCACGTCACACCACGGCCAAAGAAACGCCAAATCCGTACAGAGAAGCAATCCACGTCTGCACCTATTTCGCGCCCACCTTCTCACCAGCCGACCGAACTTGCCACGACACTCAAGCCGAGGCCGCCCGCCATCTCGCCGAGTCGAACAGCCGGAAACCAAACAGCACGAATCCTACCAAAAATAGAATAGATACGAGGTGTTACGGCTCACGTACGGAACTAACAAAGGAAAGAACACCTTCAAATACATAAATAGTGCAGAAAAGACGGTTGCTATATTGAAGAACTGTAGTAGTTGGATGACGTCATACAACGCAGCACGTAAGTGTAAGTCGTCACTAGAGTGACTACGTAGCTCTAACGGAGTAAGAAAGGAAGGGAAGAAGATTAAGACTGAATGACTATACACGGTTCTAGATTCATATTACAGTTAGTTTTGCACAACGATATCTAGCAGGAGATTCATCTCCATCCCTCCCCATGTTCACTCATTGCGCTGCACTATGTTGTTATTACCGTGGAGCTTTCAGCAGTAAGCGTCAGGATGCGACTGTATACTAGTTGGACAAGGCTGGTATCAGGACAGTTCGTTAATGCGGGTCACCTCCGTTCGGCGGCAAGCATACATTCAGAGGTCAACCTGTTATGCTGGTAAGAGGATTATAACATCCTGGGGATAAACCGTCCTTGCGATTGACGGGTAGTTTACCTATTGTTTGGTTAAATGGTGTCCAAGAAACCGTCAGAAGACGCTTCGTCATTTTCGAACTCTCTCTTAAGGTAATCAAATACCTCGCCACGTACGAAGTCTCTAAAGGTAACAGCATAGAGAAGTTGTACATACCAGGTTTATACTGCGTAACAGTTTATAAATTCTGGCGTTACTGCGATGGTCGTCTCTCCCTGCATAGGCGAGAGATTGAAAGAACCAGAGCT
The DNA here is from genome assembly GCF_021461385.2 of Schistocerca piceifrons. Classification (NCBI taxonomy): domain Eukaryota; kingdom Metazoa; phylum Arthropoda; class Insecta; order Orthoptera; family Acrididae; genus Schistocerca; species Schistocerca piceifrons. The sequence continues at coordinate 444,710,259 of NC_060140.1, read as the reverse complement.
CCAAGCCCTAATGGATAGGACTGAAGCTCGAATAGTTATAGGTACAGAAAGCTGGATAAAGCCGGAAATAGGTTCGCCTAAATTTTTTCAAACTATCTAACAGTGTTCAGAAAGGATAGATTAAATACAGTTGGATTGTTGCAAATGTCGCAGCATTTATTGGTATTTATTGCTGTCAGAAGTAGTTTGCCTTGTATTGAAACTGAAGTAGATAGTTCCTGCGAAATACGCTATGTGATCAAAAGTATCCAGGAACGTGGCTGAAAATAAGTTCGTGGATCCCTCCATCGCTAATGCTGGAATTCAATACGGTGTTGGCCCACCCTTAGCCTTGATGGCAGCTTCCACCCTCGCAGGCATACGTTCAGTCAGGTGCTGGAAGGTTTCTTGGGGAATGGGAGCCCATTCTTCACGGAGTGCTGCACTGAGCAGAGGTATCGATGTCGGTCGGTGAGGCCTGGCACAAAGTCAGTGTTCCAAATCTTCTCAGAGGTGTTCTATAAGATTCAGGTCTGGACTCTGTGCAGGCCAGTCAGTTACAGGGATGTTATTGCCCTGTAACCGCTCCGCCACAGGCCGTGCTTTATGAACAGGTGCTCGGTCGTGTTGAAAGATGCAATCGCTATCCCCGAACTGCTTTTCAATAGTCGGAAGCAAGAAGATGCTTAATACATCAATGAAGGCCTGTGTTGTGATAGTGCCACGCAAAACAACTAGGAGTGCAAGCCCCTCCATGAAAGACACGACCACACCGTAACAGCAAACCCCTCCGAATTTTACTGTTGGCACTTTACACGCTGGCAAATGACGTTCACCGGACATTCGCCATACCCACACCCTCCCATCGGATCACCACATTGTGTACCGTGATTCATCACTCCACACAACGCTTTTCTGATGTTCAGTCGTCCAATGTTTGCGCTCCTTACACCAAGCGAGGCATCCTTTGGCATTTACCGGCGAGGTGTGTGACATATGAGCAACCGCTCGACAATGAAATCCAAGTTTCCTCACCTCCCGCCTAACTGTCATAGTACTTGTAGTGGATCCTGATGCAGTTTGGAATTCCTGTGTGATGGTCTGGGTAGATGTCTGCCTATTACGCTTTTACGACTCTCTTCTACCGTCGGCGGTCTCTGTCAGTCAACAGACGAGGTCGGCCTGTACGCTTTTGTGCTGTGCGCGTCCCTTCACTTTTCCACTTCACTATCACATCGGACACAGTGGACATAGGGACGTTTAGGAGTGTGGAAATTTCGCGTACAGACGTATGACACAAGTAACACCGAATCACCTGACCCCGTTCGAAGCCCATGAGTTTCGCGGAGCGCCCCATTCTGCTCTCTCAAGTTGTCTAATGACTACTGAGGTCGCTGATATGAAGTACCTGGGAATAGGTGGCAGCAAGATGCACCTAATATTAAAAAATTATGTTATTCGGGGTATCCTGATTCTCTTGATCACACAGTGGCGTATGGGTAGAAGTTATACTTATCAATCGGTTTGAACTATTAATGTTATCGCTTCACCTACGCCCACCCCCCGCCCCCCCCCCCCCCCCCCGCCACCGCGACTTAGAAGATGTAGTTACTGAACAGTTCAAAGGAAACTTAAGTCTCATTTGAAATAGGTATCCCACTAATATAGTTATAGTCGGTGGTGACTTCAACCTACCCTCGACATGCTGGAAAACTTATACGTTTAAGCCGGCGGCAGGCATAAAACGTTATCCGAAATTGTACTGAATGCTTTCTCAGAAAATTATTTTGAACAGTTAGTTCATGAGCCAACTCGAAGCGTAAATGGTTGTGAAAGCATACTTGACCTCTTAGCAACAAATAATCGTGGACAAATAGGGAGCATCGTAACGAATATAGGGATTAGCGACCACAAGGCAGATGCTGCTAGGCTGAATACCGTAGCACCTACAACCATCAAAAAGAAACGCAAAGTACATACATTTAAGAAAGGCTGATAAAAATGCTCTTAACGCCGTTTTAAGAGAGACCTTTCACTCCTTTCAATCTGGTCATGTAAGGAGAGAGAAATTGTGGAATGATTTGAAAGAGATTGTATAAACAGCAATTAAGGGATGTATACCACATAAATTAATAAGTGGTGGTGCTGATACCCCATAGTACACAAAACGGGTCAGATCGCTGTTGCAGCGAAAAAAGCATGCCAAATTTAAAAGAACACAAAATCCACAAGATTGGCGAAGTTTTACGGAAGTTCGAAATATAGCGCGTACTTTAATGCGAGATTCTTTTAATAATTTCCATAATGAAACTCAGTCTCGAAATCGGGCAGAAAACACAAAGGATTTTGGTCATACATAAAGCACACCAGTGGCAAGACGCAATCTATACCTTCACTGCGCGGTAACAATGGTGAAGTCACTGATGACAGTGCCACAAAAGCAGGGTTATTAAACACCGTTTTCCAAAACTCTTTTACCAAAGAAGACGAAGTAAATATTCCCGAACTCCAATCAAGAACAGTTGTCAAGATGAGAAACATACAAGCAGATAGCGTCGGTGTAGCAAAGCAGCTTAAGTCACTTAAAGGCAAGGCTTCTGGTCCAGATTATATACCAGCCACGTTCCTCTCAGAGCATGCTGATACAATAGCTCAATATTTAGCAATTATATACATCCGCTTGCTCACAGAAAGTTCTGTATCTAAAGACTGGAAAATTTTTCAGGTCAAACCAATATCCAAAACGGAAGTAGGAGTAATCCGTTAAATTACAGGCCTATATCACTAACTCTGATTTGCAGTAGGGTTTTGGAACATGTACTGTATTCGAAGATTATGAAGTACCTCGAAGAAAACTATTTATTGACAAGTAGTCAGTACGGATTCAGACAATATCGCTGTTTAGAAACACAACTAGCTCTTTAGACTCATGAAGTAATGAGTCTTATCGACAAGGGATGTCAAATTGATACCATACTTTTCGAATTTCAGAAGGCGTTAGACACCGTTCCTCACAAGCGTCTTCTAACCAAACTGTGTGCCTGTGGAATATCGCCTCAGTTGTGCGATTGGATTCGTGGCTTCCTGTCAGAAACGTCACAGTTTAGTGATAGACGGAAAGTCATCGAGTAAAAAAGAAGTAATATCCGCGTTCCACAAGGAAGTGTTATAGACCCTCTGTTGTTCCTGATCTATATTAACGATATAAGAGACAATCTTAGTGGCCGTCTTATATTGTTTTCAGATGATGCTGTCATTTACCGTCTTGTAAAATCATCAGATGACCGAAACTGATTGTAAACTGATTTTGATAAGACATCTGTATGGTGTGAGAAGTGGCAATTGATCCTGAATAATGAAAACTATGAGGTTATTCACATGAGCACCAGAAGAAATCCACTAAATTTCGATTACGCGCTAAGTCTCACGAATCTGAAGGCTGTAAATTCAACTAAATTCTTTGGGATTACAATTACAAATAACCTAAATTTGAACGATCATATAGATAATGTTGCGGGTGGAGCAAAACAAAGACTGTCATTCACTGGCAGGACACTTAGAAGGTGCAACAGATCTCCTAAAGAGACTGCTTACACCACGCTTGTTCGCTATATTCTGGAGTATTGCTGTGCAGTATGGGATCCGCGTCAGGTGGGACTGACGGATGACATCCGAAAAGTACAGAGAAGTGCGGCTTGTATTGTATTATCGCGAAATAGGGGAGATAGTGCCAGAGACATGTTACGTGAATTGGAGTGCCAGTCATTAGAACAAAGGCGTTTTTCTCTGCGGCGGGATCTTCTCACGAAATTTCAATCTCCTGTTTTCTCCTCCGATTGCGAGAACATTTTGTTGGCACCCACCTACATAGGGAGAAATGATATTCACGATAAAAGAAGAGAAATCAAGGCTCGTACAGAAAAATTTAAGTTCTCGTTTTTTTCCCGCGCGCCATCCGAGAGTGGAACGATAGAGAGACAGCTTGAAGGTGGTTTATTGAACCCTCTGCCAGGCACTTTATTGTGAATAGCACAGCAATCATGTAGATGTAGATGTAGAAATATCTTTAACATATATCACCAAAACGAAAAAAAAGGAAGCCAAGAATCGTAACCGTAGTATCCCAGCCATCGATTCCACCTGCCAGGTGGCATGTCACTGATATTAAGTTGATGGGCTAATTATTGAAATGGTCATGAGAGCCACTTTACATCCTGTACAGTGTTTGCTCTATTTCAGCAATCGGATTACACTCAAGAGGTAGTTCAAATTGGAATCCCTGAAGGGAAGATGATGATCTTTTAGAGGAACACAGTTGAGAACCGACATTTGAAGCTGCCCACAGAAGAATCCTTCTGCTGGCAACGCACATTTCGCGTAAGGACCGCGACATTGAAAACACGATCGCAACGACTACGTTACTGTCATCCTGCATAAAACATTGTCTTGGTTCTTTAGGTACACACAAGAGTCGCTGATAGTGTTACGCTTTCTTGTAGAAATGCTATCTGCGATTTGGAATCTAGTCCATCCATTCAACGACATACTCGCATTGGATCCTACGGAGACATCTTTTAATGATTACGGGCACTGGTGAATCGTATTCGTGTCCCACTCATATCTCGAAACGAGTTACTTTTTTCGATCCTATATGCTACAGTAACAGTCCTACATGGATTTAGACAGTGCTTGTGCATCTTGTAACTGCTCCTAAGTCTCTGTCTCGCCCTCTCCGCAGCTTCTTCCATTTGCTCGTCTCAATCCCGGTCGGAACTGAACGGATGTCGGAGAACACTATATCTAAGACGTTCTGCATCCCGTGGAGGAACAGGGTCAGCTGATTTAATGCGACAGGACTGTGTTTGGACCACTCGGTGGAAGTGGGAACATGTTGATATTGCTTTGCCAACCGTGCAGAATGTGAAATGCCAGAGCCAAACGAAGCTCTCCTGCTTTTGTTAGAGGTCATATGTGCTTTACACAGGGGCATAGTCAGTACACTGTTTCTGCATCTTTGACTTCCTTATTTCTACATGTTGTGTGCATGGTGTCTGTGTTGTCTATAGGGTAAAACTTTATCTGTGTTTAACAACCAACTGCATCGTTATTATTGCTATTATTTTACCTAAGCTTAATAACGATTTCAATTAAACTGGGCTTATTACTGAAGACGATTCTGCTTGTATTAAGTAGTTAAATGAGAGCTGATCCATTTCTGTGTTACTTCATTTAGTCTTATCTTACATCTTGTTCGGTGGATTAATCTCACTATTTGTATGTGTTTCAGTATCTGAGTCTATTTCTGTGTTTATGTTTGTGTCTGTGTAATTCCAAGTATCCTGGACGGTGTTTGCTCTTATTTGTGTATTTGTTTTTTCCAGTTTGCATAATTAGTGTAACGTATGTAACACATTATCGGTTATGTCATTCAATATGATCCAATCGTCCGGCTGCTGTAGGATTTGTTCTGTGTTGTCATATTCAGTTCGGGGTCGTACGTGTGTGAGTCTGCCACAGTGCAAAGTGACATGTTCAGGAGTGCCTAGTTCTCCCAGTCTACATGGGTGTTCCGCTGAGGCCAAACGGATGGAGATGTTCTGGGTAGGGACCACGGGCTGTGAGAAAATGGACCACGCTACGAGCGCGATCTACATGTTTTAACATAAATCATTCCTTGATGTTGGGGAAAAAGGTGTAGAAGCACTGTCCTTTTTCTGTAGAATTCCATTCTCTCTGTCAGACATCACTTCGGCAACAGTTTATTTGCCGCCTTTCTGTGAAGTCCTCTCCGGCAATTTAAAATTCCTTGTCGCGTCTGACTTTTCTTCAGTCAGTACGCTGCTTCTATTTCACGGATGGTGTCGCCTGTGGGGCACATTTCCATCACCACGCATTGTGCATCCGCCGATGTTATGCCCAAAGCCTCCTTCATCCGGAGCAGAACACTTCTTTGGCTACTTCTCACAACGATTTTGTGTGTTGTAAGCCTCAGTGAAAGCGCCCAGGCGCTCTCTGCGAAGCATTTTGTGGATCGGAATAGTACAATGTGGAATTATACAGGGTGGTCCATAGATAGTGACCGGGTCAAATATCTCACGAAATAAGCATCAAACGAAAAAACTGCAAAGAACGAAACTCGCCTAGCTTGAAGGGGGAAACCAGATGGCGCTATGGTTGGCCCGCTAGATGGCGCTGCCATAGGTCAAACGGATATCAACTCCGATTTTTTTTTAATATGAACCCCCAATTTTTGTTACATATTTGTGTAATACGTAAAGAAATATGAATATTTTAGTAGGACCACTTCTTTTACTTTGTGATAGATGGCGCTGTAATAGTCACAAACGTATAAGTACGTGGTATCACGTAACATTCCGCCAGTGCTGACGGTATTTGCTTCGTGATACATTACCCGTGTTAAAATGGACCGTTTACCAATTGCGGAAAAGGTCGATATTGTGTTGATGTGTGGCTATTGTGATCAAAATGCCCAACGGGGGTTTGCTATGCATGCCGCTCGGTATCCTGGACGACAGCACCCATGTGTCCGGACCGTTCGCCGGATAGTTACGTTATTTAAGGAGACAGAAAGTTTTGAGCCACATGTGAAACGTCAAACACGACCTGCAACAAATAATGATGCCCAAGTAGGTGTTTTAGCTGCTGTCGCGGCTAATCCGCACATCAGTAGCAGACAAATTGCGCGAGAATCGGGAATCTCAAAAACGTCGGTGTTGACAATGCTACATCACCATATTTCTATGCACCAGGAATTGCATGGCGACGACTTTGAACGTCGTGTACAGTTCTGCTACTGGGCACAAGAGAAATTACGGGACGATGACAGATTTTTTGCACGTGTTCCATTTAGCGACGAAGCGTTATTCACCAACAGCGGTAACGTAAACCGGCATAATATGTACTATTGCGCAGAGTAAAATCCACGATGGCTGCGACAAGCGATTAGTGGGACATCAGCGACCTTGGCGGGTTAATGTATGGTGCGGCGTTATGGAAGGAAGGATAATTGGCCCCCATTTTATCGATGGCAATCTAAAAGGTGCAGTGTATGCTGATTTCCTACGTAATGTTCTACCGATGTTACTACAAGATGTTTCACTGCATGACAGGATGGCAATATACTTCAAACATGATAGATGTCCTGCACAAAGCTCGCGTGCGGTTGAAGCGGTATTGAATAGCATATTTCATGGCAGATGGAGTGGTCACCGAAGCACCATAAATGGCCCGCAAGTTCACGGGATCTTACGTAACCGGATTTTTTTCTGTGGGGAAAATTGAAGGTTATTTGCTATCGTGATCCACCGACAACGCCAGACAACATGCGTCAGCGCGTTGTCAATGCATGTGCGAACATTACGGAAGGCAATCCCGCTGTTGAGAGGAATGTCGTTGCACGTATTGCCAAATGCACTGAGGTTGACAGACATCATTTTGAGCATTTATTGCATTAATTTGGTATTTACAGGTAATCACGCTGTAACAGCATAGGTTCTCAGAAATGATAAGTTCGCAAAGGTACACGTATGACAATGGATCAACCGAAATAAAATATTCAAACGTACCTACTTTCTGTATTTTAATTTAAAAACCCTTCTTGTTACCAACGGTTCGTCTAATATTGTGAGCCATATGTTTGTGACTATTACAGCGCCATCTATCATAAAGCGAAAAAGTTGTCCAACTAAAACATTCATATCTCTTTACGTAGTACACGACTATGTAATAAAAACGGGGCTTCCTATTTAAGAAAACGCAGTTGATATCCGTTTGACCTATGGCAGCGCCATCTAGCGGGCCAACCATAGCACCATCTCGTTTCCCCCTCAAGCTAGACGAGTTTCGTTCTTTGCAGTTTTTTCGTTTGACGCTTATTTCGTGAGATATTTGGCCCGGTCACGATCAATGGACCACCCTGTATTTTGTTTTTATAGGTAGTCTGCAGTTTGTTGTAATTATACTTGCTAATTTATGCAATATTTTCATTGCTTTGTCGGTTCTAAGTCTCATGTGTTCAGTGAACTTCAGTTTGTTGTCAAAGTGGAAACTTAGATATCTTGTCATTCTTTTGCCCTGCCAGGCTGTGTCATTTAACTTGATGCTAACGTTCCATTTAAGTTTGCCTTTCTGCAGTGAGTATACTGTTTTTATTAGCTGCAATTGTTGCTTTATTTTTGTTACACCATTCATTGATGTCAACGAGGAGCTGAGTAGTCTTTTGTTATAACCGTCCACTTCACTTTCTTGGTACCAATACGAGCAAATCATCAGCGTACGCTACTATCAGCAGTCCAAAGAATTTTCCGGCAAAGCTAGTCTGGACAGGATATGAGTGAGTGCATTCAGCTGCTGCCAGTACAGAACTTCAAAACGGAAGTTAGCAAAAGCGTCCGTTAGGGCCCACGTTTCTGTTCGACACCCAGGCGCCTTCGGGTACTGAAACCTACCACGGCTAAGGAGGAGGTCAACCCACCACAAGATTACCGACACCAAGTACATCGCGGATGGGTCATCAAGAATCATTGTAGAATTCGGCGTGGGAACGAGTACACTCCGGCAACCAGTGCGAGAACCACCTCGTGCTGGGCTCGCTGGCACTCTACTGCGGTGCTGGGGTCACTGACATCACCTCCGGGGTGTGCAACAGCTGAGTTGACTGGATAGACGTCAGCTAACATCCAGGACACAGCGGGTTCAGCAACAGACGGTGACCGGGCGAAAGAGTGGTGACTTGTAAGCACTGTGAATAAATACAGTGACTGCACTCCAGTAATGTTTCACTGGCGTCGCAGATGCTTCACAGATTCCCAAGAGCTATCCTGACTTCACGCAGAGGTGACTCCACTCGGCCCTCTGTAGACGTAAGCTGGATGACGTGATGTGTCTGCTAACGGACGGTGGTTCGATAGCTGGGACAAATTCCTGGCCGAAACTATTTACAATAACGAAGAACAGTGCTCAACATCATGGGAAACGACACAACATTACTGCAACAATGTTTTAATGCTATGCCACTGCCTCAATCCGAATATGACAGAAGCTATCAAAATCTCACACTTAAAGAAAGTAAGTACAGAAGACAGGCAACAAGCTCTTGTAGCAAAAGATATCACTTCAGATGAGTTCATCGAGGCCAGATCGTAGCGGAATTGTACGGAAATGTTGTCGAACGAAAGAGCTATGACAGAATCCCAGATGCTGTGCCTATGACAACTGTAAAGACTTCCAAGACCTGGCTTGTCTCATGCGCTGTGTTGTAAGAAAACATATACACGAGGTTGTGTTGTTGTTGTTGTGGTCTTCAGTCCTGAGACTGGTTTGAGGCAGCTCTCCATGCCACGCTATCCTGTGCAAGCTTCTTCATCTCCCAGTAGCTACTGAAACCTACATCCTTCTGAATCTGCTTAGTGTATTAATCTCTTGGTCTCCCTCTACGGTTTTTACCCTCCACGCTGCCATCCAATGCTAAATTTGTGATCCCTTGATGCCTCAAAACATGTCCTACCAACCGATCCCTTCTTCTAGTCAAGTTGTGCCAGAAACGTCTCTTCTCCCCAATCCTATTCAATACATCGTCATTAGTTATGTGATGTACCCATCTAATCTTCAGCATTCTTCGGTAGTACAACATTGCGAAAGCTTCTATTCTCTTCTTGTACAAACTATTTATGGTCCATGTTTCACTTCCATACGTGGCTACACTCCATACAAATACTTTCAGAAACGACTTCCTGACACCTAAATCTATACTCGATGTTAACCAGTTTCCCTTCATCAGAAACGCTTTCCTTGCCATTGCCAGTCTACATTTTATATCCTCTCTACTTCGACCACCATCAATTATTTTGCTCCCCAAATAACAAAACTCCTTTACTACTGTAACTGTCTCATTTCCTAATCTAATTCCCTCAGCATCACCCGACTTAATTCGACTACATCCCATTATCATCGTTTTGCTTTCTTTGATGTTCATCTTATATTCTTCTTTCAAGACACTATCCATTCCGTTCAACTGCTCTTCCAAGTCCTTTGCTGTCTCTGACAGAATTACAATGCCATCGGCGAACCTCAAGGAAGGTTTTTATTTCTTCTCCATATACACTCCTGGAAATTGAAATAAGAACACCGTGAATTTATTGTCCCAGGAAGGGGAAACTTTATTGACACATTCCTGGAGTCAGATACATCACATGATCACACTGACATAACCACAGGCACATAGACACAGGCAACAGAGCATGCACAATGTCGGCACTAGTACAGTGTATATCCACCTTTCGCAGCAATGCAGGCTGCTATTCTCCCATGGAGACGATCGTAGCGATGCTGGATGTAGTCCTGTGGAACGGCTTGCCATGCCATTTCCACCTGGCGCCTCAGTTGGACCAGCGTTCGTGCTGGACGTGCAGACCGCGTGAGACGACGCTTCATCCAGTCCCAAGCATGCTCAATGGGGGACAGATCCGGAGATCTTTCTGGCCAGGGTAGTTGACTTACACATTCTAGAGCACGTTGGGTGGCACTGGATACATGCGGACGTGCATTGTCCTGTTGGAACAGCAAGTTCCCTTGCCGGTCAAGGAATGGTAGAACGATGGGTTCGATGACGGTTTGGATGTACCGTGCACTATTCAGTGTCCCCTCGACGATCACCAGTGGTGTACGGCCAGTGTAGGACATCGCTCCCCACACCATGATGCCGGGTGTTGGCCCTGTGTGCCTCGGTCGTATGCAGTCCTGACTGTGGCGCTCACCTGCACGGCGCCAAACACGCATACGACCATCATTGGCACCAAGGCAGAAGCGACTCTCATCGCTGAAGACGACACGTCTCCATTCGTCCCTCCATTCACGCCTGTCGCGACACCACTGGAGGCGGGCTGCACGATGTTGGGGCGTGAGCGGAAGACGGCCTAACGGTGTGCGGGACCGTAGCACAGCTTCATGGAGACGGTTGCGAATGGTCCTCGCCGATACCCCAGGAGCAACAGTGTCCCATATTTGCTGGGAAGTGGCGGTGCGGTCCCCTACTGCACTGCGTAGGATCCTACGGTCTTGGCGAGCATCCGTGCATCGCTGCGGTCCGGTCCCAGGTCGACGGGCACGTGCACCTTCCGCCGACCACTGGCGACAACATCGATGTACTGTGGAGACCTCACGCTCCACGTGTTGAGCAATTCGGCGGTACGTCCACCCGGCCTCCCGCATGCCCACTATACGCCCTCGCTCAAAGTCCGTCAACTGCACATACGGTTCACGTCCACGCTGTCGCGGCATGCTACCAGTGTTAAAGACTGCGATGGAGCTCCGTATGCCACGGCAAACTGGCTGACACTGACGGCGGCGGTGCACATATGCTGCGAAGCTAGCGCCATTCGACGGCCAACACCGCGGTTCCTGGTGTGTCCGCTGTGCCATGCGTGTGATCATTGCTTGTAGAGCCCTCTCGCAGTGTCCGGAGCAAGTATGGTGGGTCTGACACACCGGTGTCAATGTGTTCTTTTTTTCCATTTCCAGGAGTGTATTTTAATACCTACTCCGAATTTTTCTTTTGTTTCCTTCACTGCTTGCTCAATATACAGATTAAATAACATCTGGGAGAGGCTACAACCTTGTCTCACTCCCTTCCCAACCACTGCTTCCCTTTCATGCCCCTCGAATCTTATAATTGACATCTGGTTTCTGTACAAATTGTAAATAGCCTATCACTCCCTGTATTGTACCCCTGCCACCTTCAGAATTTGAAAGAGTGTATTCCAGTCAACATTGTTGAAAGCTTTCTCTAAGTCTACAAATGCTAGAAACTTAGGTTTGCCTTTCCTTGATCTAGTTTCAAAGATAAGTCGTAGGGTCAGTTTTGCCTCACGTGTTCCAATATTTCTACGGAATCCAAACTGATCTCCCCCGAGGTCAGCTTTTACTACTTTTTCCATTCGTCTGTAAAGAATTCGTGTTAGTATTTTGCAGCCGTGACTTATTAAACTGACAGTTCGGTAATTTTCGCATCTGTCAACACCTTGATTCTTTGGGATAGGAATGATTATATTCTTCTTGAAGTCTGAGGATATTTCGCCTGTCTCATACATCTTTCCCAACAGATGGTAGAGTTTTGTCAGGACTGGCTCTCCCAAGGCTGTCAGTAGTTGTAATGGAATGTTGTCTACTCCAGGGGTTTTGTTTCGACGCCGGCCGGCATGGCCGAGCGGTTCAAGGCGCTAAGTCTGGAACCACGCGACCGCTACGGCCGCAGGTTAGAATCCTGCCTCGGACATGGATGTTTGTCATGTCCTTAGGTTAGTTAAGTTTAAGTAGTTCTAACCTCTATGGGAGTTATGACCTCAGCAGTTGAATCCCATAGTGCTCAGAGCCATTTGAACCACTTGAACCTTGTTTCGACTCAGGTCTCTCAGTGCTCTGTCAAACTCTTCACGCAGTATCATATCTCCCATTTGATCTTCATCTACATCCTCTTCCATTTCCATAATATGTCCTCAAGTACATCGCCCTTGTATATACTCTTTCCGCCTTTCTGTTTCCCTTCTTTGCTTAGAACTGGGTTTCCATCTGAGCTCTTGATATTCATGCAAGTGGTTCTCTTTCCTCGAAAGGTCTCTTTCATTTTCCTGTAGGCAGTATCTATGTTACCCCTTGCGAGATAAGCCTCTACATCCTTACATGTGTCCTCTAGCCATCCCTGCCTCCTTAGACATTTTGCACTTCCTGTCGATCTCATTTTTGAGACGTTTGTATTCCTTTTTGCCTGCTTTACGTACTGCATTTCTCCTTTCATCTATTAAATTCAATATTTCTTCAGTCACCCAAGGATTTCTAGTAGCCCTCGTCTTTTTACCTACTTGATCCTCTGCCGCCTTCACTACTTCACCTCTCAAAGCTACCCATTCTTCTTCAACTGTATTTCTATCCCCCATTCCTGTCAATTGTTCCCTTATGCTCTCCCTGAAACTCTCTACAACCTCTGGTTCTTTCAGTTTATCCAGGTCCCATCTCCTTAAATTACCACCTTTTTGCAGTTTCCTTAGTTTTAATCTACAGTTCATAACCAATAGATTGTGGTCTGAGTCCACATTTGTCCCTGGAAATGTCTTACAATTTAAAACCTGCTTCCTAAATCTCTGTTTTACCATTATATAATCTATCTGAATCCTGTCTGTATCTCCATGCTTCTCCCAAGTGTACAACCTTCTTTTATGATTCTTGAACCAAGTGTTAGCTATGATTATGTTGTGCTCTGTGTAAAATTCCACCAGGCGGCTTCCTCTTTCATTTCTTACCCCCAATCTATATTCACCTACTACGTTTCCTTCTCTCCCTTTTCCTCCTACTGAATAACCGTCACCCATGACTGTTAAATTTTCGTCTCCCTTCACTATCTCAATAATTTCTTTTATTTCATCTTACATTTCTTCAATTTCTTCATCATCTGCAGAGCTAGTTGGCACATAAACTTGTACTACTGTAGTAGGTGTGGGCTTCGTGTCTATCTTGGCCATAATAATGCGTTCACTATGCTGTTTGTAGTAGCTTACCCGCACTCCTATTTATTTATTCATTATTAAACCTACTCTTGCATTACCCCTATTTGATTTTGTATTTATAACCCTGTATTCCCCTGAACAAAAGTCTTGTTCCTCCTGCCACCGAACTTCACTAATTCCCTCTATATCTAACTTCAACCAATCCACTTCCCTTTTTTAAATTTTCTAACCTACCTGCCCGATTAAGGGATCTGACATTCCACGCTCTGATCCGTAGAACGACAGTTTTCGTTCTCCTGATAATGACGTCCTCTTGAGTAGTCCCCGCCCGGAGATCCGAATGGGGGACTATTTTACCTCCAGAATATTTTATCCAAGAGGACGCCATCATCTTTTAACCATAAGGTAAAGCTGCATGCCATCGGGAAATATTACGGCTGTAGTATCCCCTTGCTTTCAGCCGTTCGCAGTATTAGCACAGCAAGGCCGTTTTGGTTAGCGTTCCAAGGCCAGATCAATCATCCACACTGTTGCCCCTGCAACTACTGAAAAGGCTGCTGCCCTTCTTCAGGAACCACACGTTTGTCTGGCCTCTCAACAGATATCCCTCCGTTGTGGTTGCACCTACGGTACGGCTATCTGTATCGTTGTGGCACACAATCCTCCCCACCAACGGTAAAATCCATGGTTCATGGGGGGTCAGGTTATGGCAGACTAAAATGTCGGACCGAGTAGACGAGAGAGAGCAACAATAATCATCGACCCCACACTGCTGGAGCTAACAGTCAACGTGAGAAAATAGTGTCGACCATCAATATTCATGCCCCAGCTTGTACATTCGTACCAGACCCTGACACTAGGATGTGATGCCCACGAATATAAGCGCTTACTAAATCTGTGCGCATCACGGGAAAACAATTTCTTTTTAGTCATCCGTCTTCTGACTGGTTTGATGCGGCCTATCGCGAATTTCTTCCCTACGTGAAACTCTTCATCTCAAAGTAGCACTAGCAACCTACATCCTCAACTACTTGGTGGATGTATTCCAGTTTCTGTCTTCTGTCTTTTGCCCTCTACTGCTCCGTCTAGTAACAAGGAAGTTATTCCCTGGTGAATTAACAATTGCCCTGTCACCCTGTCCCTTCTTTGTCAGTTTTTTCACATGTTGCTTGCGTCTCCGCTTCTGTGCAGAACCTCCTCATTCCTTAAATTATCAGTAAACTTAATTCCTCTGCAGCGCCACATCTCAAATGCTTCGATTCTCATCTGTTCTGGTTTTCAGGCAGTCCTTGCTTCACACCCATACAATGCTGTGCTCCAAACATACATTCTCAGAAATCTCTTCAACTCAAGGCCAATGTTTAATACTAAGAGACTTCTCTTGGCTGGGAATGCCCCTTTTTGCCAGTGCTGCTCTCCTTTTGATGTCCTTCCTCAGTTCGTCAGTGGATATTTTGCAGCCTAGGTAGCAGAATTCCTTAACTTCATCTACTTTGCGACTGTTAATCCTGATGTTAAGTTTCTGGCTGTTCTCATTTCTATTATATCTCATTACTTTCGTCTTTCTTCTATTTACTCTGAGTCCATATTCTGTACTCATTAGACTGATCATTCGATTCAGCAGATCCTTTAATTCATCTTTACTTTCCCTCAGGATAGCAATGTCATCAGCGAATCGTATCATTGATACACTTTCACCTTGAATTTTGATTCCACTCCTGAATCTTTCCTTTGATTTCATCATTGCTTCTTCGATGTGTAGATTGATCAGAAGGAGCAAAAGACTACATCCCTATCTTACACACTTTTTAATCTGAGCACTTCGTTGTCGGTCGTCCACTCTTATTATTCAGTCTTGGCTCTTGTACATAATGTATATTACCCGTCTCTCCCCACAGCTTACCCCTATTTTCCTTAGTATTTCGAATATCTTTTCACCATTTTACATTGTTGGTTGGTTGGTTGGTTGGTTGGTTGTTTTGGGGAAGGGGACCAGACAGCGAGGTCATCGGTTTCATCGGATTAGGGAAGGACGGGGAAGGAAGTCGGCCGTGCCCTTTGAAAGGAACCATCCCGGCATTTGCCTGGAGCGATTTAGGGAAATCACGGAAAACCTAAATCAGGATGGCCGGACGCGGGATTGAACCGTCGTCCTTCCGAATGCGAGTCCAGTGTCTAACCACTGCGCCACCTCGCTCGGTTTTTACATTGTCGAACGCTTTTTCCAGATCGACAAATCCTGCGAATGTGTATTCTATTGTAAACCGCAACGTCAGAATTGCTTCTCTGGTGTCTTTATCTTTCCTAAATCCAAACTGTTTGTCATTTAACACATCCTCAATATTCTTTTCCATTCTCTTGTGTACTATTCCTGTAAGCAGCTTGGATGCTTGAGAAGTTAAACTGATTGCACGATAATTCTCGCAACTTGCCAGACCTTGCAGCCTTCGGAATTATGTGGATGGTATTTTTCCGAAAGCAAATGGTATGTCGTCAGACTCATACATTCGATTTACCAACAGTAATAGTCGTTTGTCACCACTTCCCCCCATAATTTTAGTTTATATTCAATGTTACCTACTTCTCCTGCCTTACTTCATCTTAAGTCCTCCAAAGCTCCCTTAAATTAAGGTTGTAGAAATTGGAACCCCTATTTATTCAAAACTGACTCCTGTTTGTCATAGAGGCCTTCAGTGTACTCTTTCCTCCCATCCGCTCTCTCCTCTGCGTTTAACAGTGGAATTCCCGTTGACTCTTAATGTTACCATCCTTGCTTTGAATTTCACCGAAGCTTATTTTGGCTTTCCTGTAAGTCTTTCCTGTAAGTCTTTTCGACAATCGTTTCTTTTCTGATTACTTCATATTTTTCGTTCAGCCATTTCGTCTTAGCTTCCCTGCACATCTTATTTATTTCAATACTCAGTTACTTGCATTTCTGTATTCCTAAACTTCACTGAATATTTTTGTACTTCCATCTTTCATCGATTAATTGAAATATTTCTTCTCTTACCCGTGGTTTCTTCGCAGTTACCGTCTTTGTACATATGTTTTCCTTTCCACCTTCTGTGGTTGCCCTTTTTAGAGATGTCCATTTCTTTTCATCTGTACTGTCTACTGAGCTATTCATCAGTTCCGTGTCTACAGCTTTAGAGAACTTCAAATAGGTTTCTTCATTCCTTAGTATTTCTGTATCCCACTTCTTTGTGGATTGATTTTCCCTGACTAATCTCTAGAACTTCAGCCAGCTCTTCATCACTACTACATTACGATCTGAGTCTACGAGGTGTGACAAAGTATTGAGACTGATTTTCTTTGCAAGATGTGGCAACCCTGCAGGCTTGCGTAGGCACAATATCTTTGATCTAGGTCTATAAGTTGCTTCTAGTCCAAGCGGCACATCGATGCAACTGCTCAGTCGTGAGTTGGGCTGTAATAAGTTCACACATGTTTGTGTCTCTCGTCACTGAAATGGACCCACATAATATTGAGCTACGGTATGCCATTTCTTCTTGCGTTAAATTTGGTGAAAACGCGACGAGAGCTTACGATAAGTTTCAGAAGGCTTGTGGAGAGGAGTTTATGTCAAGAGCTCAAGTTTTTTGTTGGCATAAAATGTTTAGCGAAGGGAGAACGAATGTTGGAAGATGAAGACCGCAGTGGACGATGTGACATTACAGCCTTTATCACTGCGATTTTTAACATGTACAAGTTTTTTTTTCTGTATTTGCGTCAGTATGTGCGAACTTCTAACATATACCAATGAATGTTGTAACCAGATATCTTTGCCGCGCTCCTGAAAAGCGCAGAATATCACGATAGCTATAAACTGTTATACGCTGCTATCGATCAGTAAAAAAAAAAAAAAAACCGATGCACCTATGTTTCAAAATAACAATTGCCAATTTTTACTTCTTCAGGGAGCCGCGCCGCTGTCTAGCTGTTCTGTGAATGTGTTGCGAGTCGGACGCAAAAGTATTGTGCTCCATACTGATATAATCATTGTATTGTAAATTTAAGAGTTTAAGTGATTAAAAATATATGTAGCCACAAACAAGCGAGAATGTGTATCGTGAAAATTCGCTCCATCGCCACAATGGGTGGCCATGTTAATGTAAGTTTCCGTTTCATAACATAGTACTTGAAGCCTTGAAGTTTATTTAATTTCAAAGAAAATCTCTCAACCTTATTTTCATTAATTATACTTGTGATAATCTTTTCTGTTTAAAAGATTTATGCAGCTTATGATCCAGCGTGTGTTCTGTCGGAACAGGAGGCTGTCGTGACGACATCGTTATAGTATTTATTCCAAGTTCTTTCAGTTCCGTTTATATGTTCGTACAAATCCAATTAGTTGGTCCCTTAGGTTTCTTTCATGTAACTTCCGTCTGTTTTCTCCGCGCGATCTTCCTCCGAAAAAAAAATTCCTGTTCATTTTTTTAGTAATTTTCGATATCGCGAAGGAGAAAAGACAGCCGCCTCCTGCTCCGAACGGAACACCACGACTTTTCTAACGTCGGAGAGTACCGGACGAATTTTCCGCTAAAAGGTAATAGAATTTCTTAAAGCTGGATCAATTACGCATGTTGCTGCTGTTCTCCGACAAATCTGGTGTGATTAATAGTAATTTATTCTGTCACGACAAAAAGAACAAATTTTATTTTTACCAAAGCAACAAAGCTTTCAATTAAGTTACTAGAAAAAAAAAAAATCATACCAGATCTGGCGCCCGAACAGGGACTTGACTAAAATATTGAAAGTGTCACGGTACTAATATATGATTGTCTTATTTCATGTATCGCTCTTTGGAACCCAATGCTGCATAAAATTACGGATGAGCAATAAATGTACGCAATCTTGAAGGACGCGGTATGTACACAAATATCTTGGGATTTAATAAGACGCAGATTTGCAGTTTTGAAGACAACGCCGAGTGAGTACCAAATTTTCGTTCGCCATAGTTCTGTCTAAAGAGTAGCTCATTGACCTTCAAATTCGACCTCACTCTATCCTTTCTGTAGCTTAACGTAAAAAACCATTTTTTTTTCTATGTAAATATTTGAACATTTTCTGTAACCTTTTGCTTGGCCTATTTGTTTTATACTGTAGTTAGTATTCTCGTGTAAGTTCAAGATGGATGCCATTTCAGTCTTTTCTGTGTAACAGCGTTGGCAATCAATTGTTTCAACGGCGTTGACTCCATCTTGTCTTTTTGCTACAGACGTGTGTCAGTTGTTACCCACGTAACATTAGACATTTGACGAACGCGCCGCGACTTTAACTTGCGCGGCAAGAATAATTGACAATTAGAATTTCAGTTGGCAGTACCCATTTTAAGTTGGCAATAGTTGAATTTCATTATGGCGGACGGACAATCGAGCGCGAACTCTGCAGACGAAAGCGACGGCACTGTTAACAAACATTACCGACTCCGCTCACGCGGAACGACGGCCAGGACAGACGACAGACAAGAGGTAGCTAACGTGGACGACACTCAGCAGGAAACACCCACCTCCCCGATCACAGTATCAGTTGACATTGTCAAAATGTTACAGGAATTGATACTAGACAGACAGGAGAGGGAACAGCGCGAACGTGATCGCGAACAACGTGAGAAAGACAGAGACAAGTTTTTATCAGAGCTGAAAACGGATATGACAACACAGATTGACTCAGTTAGGAATGACGTAAATACCATCATTGATGCGAAAGTAGGTACCCTCACTACGCAAGTAGGCTCTCTCACAGCACAGATAGATTCGGTTAAGGGTGACGTCACGGCACAGATAGATTCGGTTAAGGGTGACGTCACGGAGCAAGTAACCACTTTGACAACCCAGATAAGCACTCTGAATAACAAAATTGATAACATTGGTCAGAATCTCACAACTCAAATCGAAGCGTGTCGCAAAGAAACCGATTCGGTAAAACTTGCGTATAAAACAGTTGCACGACAGGTAGACGAGTTAGCGACAGCGGTAGCCACTGTAGAATCAAAAGTAAGTGCAATGGCGAATGACATTTCGGACCGAACTATTGACGAAAGAGTTAACAGTAGTGTTGCGTCGCACACTAAAGCACTTACCGAACATTACAAAGAATGGATTGATGTACAAGAGAAGCTAGTTGAGGAGAAGGTTACACGTGACTTGAAAGATGTTGTTAAATCCGCAACCTTAGACATATTATCTGCACCCGGCAGTTCAGGAGACACTGTTTGTGCTGAACTAGGCCAAATTAGACGAGTGTTTACCCGGGATTTGCCGGAATGGCGGAAGCAAGTAACAGATGAGATATCCGACCTGAAACAGCAAATTCAAACACTACAGTATGATAACCAGAGCGACGGGAAACACTCACTACCTTCTGAGCTAGATGAACATCAATACCAGACAACACAACAACACAACACACCACAGTACATTCCGCGACTGAAAAATGAATTTAACGATTCACACAACAACAACACTGAACAATTGACACTCACAACCCTCATGAAAGAGGAGAGTGTATTGAAACACAGAGTTTTTCAACCATTCCAACCGGAAAAGCGAAATATTCATCCAGTCGTTTTCCTAAAGAACTTTTCAGGAGTCTTTCCAGCTGCCTGGAATGACAAACAGAGAATGCAATTCATTACCGGATACATACAAGGAGAAAGTGCTATATGGGGAACCGAGATGGTTGATAAGTGCAAAACATTTAGCGAGTTTGAGAAGAACTTTTTAAGCAAATTTTGGAGCGCAGGTGTTCAGCAACGCCTACGCAAAGAGGTCTATAACGCCGAACCTTTCCATTCGAACAGTGGCGGACTTCGCTGGTACTTTGAAAAGTACTTGAGAAAGATACAATATTGGGACACTCCCATAACAACAAAAGATGTTATTATGATCCTTAAGTCAAAACTACCCATTTCCATACGCGAAAAATTAGTGAACGTGTCAGAGGAAGATCAGGACGCATTTTTATCCGTCCTTGATTCGCTCGATCTTATACACGAAGACGCGCGTGCGAATGCTAACCGTAAGAACAACAATGCAGGCACGTATTCGAATGGAAACGGTAGTAATGGAAATGGTTCACACGAAACACAATACGGAAACAAACAGTACAATAACCGCAATAGAGGCCGAAACAATGGTTACCGTAATGGTAAACACAAAAACAAGCATTACGGCAACCAACGGTACAATCCAATATACAACACGCAACAACAGTATTACGGGAATGCCCCATACCAATCAAACAATAACGGTAGTAACTTCTTCCAGAATGGGAACAAATACAAGGGTAAACGTTGCAACAATCAAAATTGCGGAGGTCAGCCACCTCCACCACAACTCTATGGGCAGCCACAACACCAGCAACAACAGCAATACACGCCTCAGCAACAACCATTCATGGAACAACAACAGTACACGCCACCACAACGGGACTTTAGATACAATAACAATAAACCAAGAAAACAATACAATCCACCGGTATATTTTACGCAGGCAAGTAATGTACCGATTTTTCAGCCTGGTAATCAAGTGCAGTACCAACAAGGGTTTGATACAAATCAACACACACAATGGGTAAAAAACCAGCGAGAATGGTCAAGTGATGTGACCGAAGAATCAAATCAGTCGCATCACAAGAAAGCGGAAAACTAAAGGTGCTTTTACGGACACATTTTAAGCCATCGAAGTTGTTGAAAAGAAATCGGAAATGGAGGCTATTGTACGACGGACCATTTGTAGTAATTAGAAAACCACATACAGGATGTTATCTAATAGCGGATCCAGCATCTGGCAGAATTAAAGGATTGTATCACCACCAGGATCTCAAGAAGTATAACGAGGCAAAGTAACGAGCAAAGGAACATTAGCCTAAGGTTTAACCTGTGAAACACCTCGGTATTCAAACACACCAATACGAGTACTCACACTTTGGCGAAAAACTATGGAGGTAATTGAAGATTTGATTTATTATGGCGTACGAAAAAGAAAGCACATTCCATTTGAGAGGACAGATTCTCAGTTAGTTTTAAGTTAGTCATAGGTGTAAGCAGTCCAAGTTGGCTGTTGGCATTGAGGAATGCCGTTATTGGTGAAAGGAGATACGGAAGGAAGTAGCAGATTGCCACCTTCCAACTCCAATGAATATATATGTATGTGAAATATTAGGTTAAGCAATTTCTTTTTCAGCCCCCAAGATGGAATGTTAGTCTTTAAGTGTACAGAGTACAGCCTATTGCGTGTAAACTGTGCGTTATTGTAAAACCGCCATGAACTATACCTTTTGTTTGCGCGATCTTTAGAATTAAACAGATTTGTGTAGCCAAGTGTTTGAACTGTCAAAAGCAGTAAATAACAGAGAGAGTATCACGTAGTATTTGATAGTTTTCAGGAGATTCAATCTCAGATTCAAAGTATCATCTACGAACAGTAAGCCTCATTAAGATTTAATAGCTAAGCAACAAAGCATTTCCTTTATTGTGTTTTACAACAGCTGTTAGGTCATGTAGTCGAGAGTGCCACTACATCGAAACATATACGTCGTACTGACAAGCCTGAAGTATTCCTGATGGTAAACGTTTCTTCTTTAAACATGTAAGGTGCACTAAAGTAATTAGTTATTTCACAGCCAAGCCCGACAAGCGCCCAGAAGAAAGCGTGATAAACTAGAAAGCTGTCACCAGATATGACTCACATTATAATAATAAAACTAAGATCTGATATTAGATTAAAGAATAGCCACTTGAAGGCACACGTGACGCATGTCATGCATCTAAGGTAAAAAAAAAAAAAAAAAATATCCTAGTGTAGTTGTGCTAGAATTTGTATATGTATATAGTGTATTTATGTTCATATTTGATCCTCTCCTCTTCCACTTCCCCATCCTATCCCATTAAAAAAAAGTGAGGATTAGAATTTGACAGGCTCATCTGAGTGCTCTTTAGACGGTTGAAGTGGAAACGAAATTTGTGGGAGAGATCCGTTAGCGAAAGTTTTGTTCTAATCGCGTATCGCGAGTAGCAATGTTGAGAGATTATAATACATTCCGCGATTAGTACTTGCTGCCAGTAACTTTAGGAAGCATGAATCTTCCGGAGAGAAATGCATGAGTATGCTCGACCAGTAGAGAGAATTTGTTCAATCTGTGCTCTACATAAACAGTGACACTAAATTTTGAAGAGAAACGAAATAACAAGCTGCTTAAAAGATTTGTTTAAAAAAAAAATTTTTTACCTTTGTAAAAGGGAGAGAGAATAACCGAAATAATCGTGCCTTGATGCACAAGTAGTGGTATTCAATACGCTAATCCGGCGTGGCGTGACTGAAAAGGTTAACAGAATTTTGTGACTGTAAGCAAACTTAAGAAATGTATGTATGTATGTAATTTATGGACATTGTTTAATCTTGTAATGTATTTACCTGTGAGTAACTTGAACTGTGAAATCACAATGTGAGATGGGAGATGTGAATTTGCAGACACTCTAAGACGTTCTAAACAAAATGCGAGTGATAAAGTGTACAAAATACGTGTGCAGTGACATGTGTACACGCAAGTGCAGGTAGTGACAGCGATCACAGCAAAACATTTTGCAAACTATATGTAAAACGTTGGCTTCACTGACCTGTGTGTAAGCAGCATGGCAAGTCGCAGGGACTGTCGTGTGAAATCCTCGAAACAGACGGTGGTATTTTCTACCCAAGTTTTCGATACGCCGATCGACGATGGAGAAAGGACACTAGACGTGTGTTTTCCGCGTGTTCTCATTTTAGCAGAGCGCGAGTGACACACGTTAAACTTCATACGAGCATACACGAGCGCGTGTTGCACTGGACTAGTAACCGGCAACAGCGCGGAGCTGCTTGCAGTTGGACTCAACAATTAACATTTGAAACACAACCGACGCGCGCGCTGTGGAGGCGTGTCATTGACCTTAGAATGTTTTCCGTCTCACAACTACGCAAGAGACATTGCTAAAGCTATCACAGTGAAACTTAATTATGAACTTTATTTATTCTGTAAAAAGAGAAGTCTTAGCTTCAAATTAATTTCCATTTAATCAGTCACGTCGGATATTTTGCGATAGATAGTTAAATAAAGACAAGGCATTACTGAGCACTGAAACGTTAACTGGAGGGGAAGGTTATCAATCCTGTCCAGAATCCTATAAAACCTTTACCTGTAAGTCAACATTATAGCACGAACCTAACACAGGTTTCTTTCTGTTTATTTGCATGTAAACGACATGACGCTTGATGCGAGACACTAGAGAGGCAGCACGAGCGAACACAAAAAAGACGCTACCCAGGGTCGTGACCTCTCGGACGACGCCGCTCACCGAACGAGAATAGACGTTGCAGACTCCGGTTAAGTGAGCGTGTGACAAATAAAAGTGTACAGTGTAGTGTCAAGTGAAACGTCCTGATTAACAACGACATTCTAAAAGAATCTAATGAAACGGATAAAAAAAAAAACATTCCGAGACCAAACAGGTCACAGACAATTTTAGAGGACTGTTTGAATAATTATTTCAATGTATCTGTGTATGTTTGTCTACTGACATGTTTTGTTTCCTATATAGAGTATTATTCATTTATCTTTGTGTGTGTTAGACTTAAGATTGTTTTTTGTCATATTTTGTTTCACAGTAACAGCAATTAAGATGACAGTGCAAGGACACCTTACAATGAACTGAGAGAAGTGCCAAAGTGCACAAAAGACACTGAAAGACATTTGTTTTCATAACTGTACTGGAAGCATAAAATAACTAGATGACAAACTCATTCCAATTTTATGTTAGAACTAAAGTAAACAGATGATAAAACACAGTAATGTCTTGAAACTACATGTGAGTCCTGATGATCCTTCCGGAATCATCATGCCTCACATGGGAGGCATTGTGACATTACAGCCTTTATCACTGCGATTTTTAACATGTACAAGTTTTTTTTTCTGTATTTGCGTCAGTATGTGCGAACTTCTAACATATACCAATGAATGTTGTAACCAGATATCTTTGCCGCGCTCCTGAAAAGCGCAGAATATCACGATAGCTATAAACTGTTATACGCTGCTATCGATCAGTAAAAAAAAAAAAAAAACCGATGCACCTATGTTTCAAAATAACAATTGCCAATTTTTACTTCTTCAGGGAGCCGCGCCGCTGTCTAGCTGTTCTGTGAATGTGTTGCGAGTCGGACGCAAAAGTATTGTGCTCCATACTGATATAATCATTGTATTGTAAATTTAAGAGTTTAAGTGATTAAAAATATATGTAGCCACAAACAAGCGAGAATGTGTATCGTGAAAATTCGCTCCATCGCCACAATGGGTGGCCATGTTAATGTAAGTTTCCGTTTCATAATATAGTACTTGAAGCCTTGAAGTTTATTTAATTTCAAAGAAAATCTCTCAACCTTATTTTCATTAATTATACTTGTGATAATCTTTTCTGTTTAAAAGATTTATGCAGCTTATGATCCAGCGTGTGTTCTGTCGGAACAGGAGGCTGTCGTGACGACATCGTTATAGTATTTATTCCAAGTTCTTTCAGTTCCGTTTATATGTTCGTACAAATCCAATTAGTTGGTCCCTTAGGTTTCTTTCATGTAACTTCCGTCTGTTTTCTCCGCGCGATCTTCCTCCGAAAAAAAATTCCTGTTCATTTTTTTTAGTAATTTTCGATATCGCGAAGGAGAAAAGACAGCCGCCTCCTGCTCCGAACGGAACACCACGACTTTTCTAACGTCGGAGAGTACCGGACGAATTTTCCGCTAAAAGGTAATAGAATTTCTTAAAGCTGGATCAATTACGCATGTTGCTGCTGTTCTCCGACAAATCTGGTGTGATTAATAGTAATTTATTCTGTCACGACAAAAAGAACAAATTTTATTTTTACCAAAGCAACAAAGCTTTCAATTAAATTACTAGGAAAAAAAAAATCATACCTGCATGTTTGTGTGCTTCTTTGATTCCAAGGGAATTGATCATAAAGAGTGGGTGTCTCCGGAACAAACAGTTAACCAATTTTACTAAAAACTAATTTTAGAAAGAATTCTAAAAGAGTTCTTCGTGCCAACATTACTGATAATTGGATTCTGCATCACGATCGATTAATTGAAATATTTCTTCTCTTACCCGTGGTTTCTTCGCAGTTACCGTCTTTGTACATATGTTTTCCTTTCCACCTTCTGTGGTTGCCCTTTTTAGAGATGTCCATTTCTTTTCATCTGTACTGTCTACTGAGCTATTCATCAGTTCCGTGTCTACAGCTTTAGAGAACTTCAAATAGGTTTCTTCATTCCTTAGTATTTCTGTATCCCACTTCTTTGTGGATTGATTTTCCCTGACTAATCTCTAGAACTTCAGCCAGCTCTTCATCACTACTACATTACGATCTGAGTCTACGAGGTGTGACAAAGTATTGAGACTGATTTTCTTTGCAAGATGTGGCAACCCTGCAGGCTTGCGTAGGCACAATATCTTTGATCTAGGTCTATAAGTTGCTTCTAGTCCAAGCGGCACATCGATGCAACTGCTCAGTCGTGAGTTGGGCTGTAATAAGTTCACACATGTTTGTGTCTCTCGTCACTGAAATGGAACCACATAATATTGAGCTACGGTATGCCATTTCTTCTTGCGTTAAATTTGGTGAAAACGCGACGAGAGCTTACGATAAGCTTCAGAAGGCTTGTGGAGAGGAGTTTATGTCAAGAGCTCAAGTTTGTTGTTGGCATAAAATGTTTAGCGAAGGGAGAACGAATGTTGGAAGATGAAGACCGCAGTGGACGACCATCAACCTCACGGACAGATGTCAACTTGGCCAGGATGCGTGAACTCATACGATCTGATCGAAGATTATTCGTGAAAATGATTGAAGAAGGACCGAACATCCATCGAGAAATGGTTCGTCTAATAATAACAGAAGATCTTGGCATGCGAAAGATTTGTGCAAAAATTGTCCCCAAAAATCTCACACAACAACAGCGAGAAACATAAAAAAATGTGGCAGTCGATCTGTTAGAGCACATGGAAATCAATCCAGAATTGTTGAGCCGTGTTACCACTGGTGATGAAAGTTGGTATTTTCAGTACGATTCAGAGACGAAACGCCAATGCATGCTTGTGTGCTTCTTTGATTCCAAGGGAATTGATCATAAAGAGTGGGGGTCTCCGGAACAAACAGTTATCCAATTTTACTAAAAACTAATTTTAGAAAGAATTCTAAAAGAGTTCTTCGTGCCAACATTACTGATAATTGGATTCTGCATCACGATAATGCGCCACACCTACTGCCCTGTCAGTACAGTAATTTTTAACCTCAAAACAAATTTCAATACTACCGCAGCCACCTTAATCACCAGATATCGCTCCGTGTGACTTTTTCAATTTCCAAGAGTCAAAACGACGATCAAGGGACACAATTTTCAAACAACACAAGATGTCCAAAAAGCTGTGACGAGGGACTTGGAGAATATTACGGAAGATGAGTTCCAGAAATGTTACCATTAATGGCAAAAGCGCTGGAAAAGGTGTGTGCAATCAGAAGGGAACTACTTTGACGGAAACAACACTAAACGTTACTAAATCGATAAGCAACTTTTTTTTTTCACATCAGTCTCAATACTTTATTGTCGCACCCCATATATCTTCTCCTGAGTACACCTTACAATCCTGTATCTGATTTTGGAATCTCTGTCTGACCATCATGTAATCTATCTAGAATCTTCCCGTATCAGCCTGCCTTTTCCAAGTTATCTGCCTCCTCTTGTGATTCATGAACAGAGTATTCGCTACTACTAGCTGAAAATTATTACAGAACACTCTCATTCCTTGTCTCAAGCCCATATTCTGCTGTAACCTTTTCTTCTGCTTCTTCTCCTGGAACTGCATTCCATTCCTCAATGAGTATTAATTTTTACCTCACTTTACGTACTGCATTACCCTTTCAATATCCTCATATACTTTCTCTATCTCTTCATCTTCAGCTTGCGACATCGGCGTGTATACCTGAACTATCGTTGTCGTTGTTGATTTGCTGTCGATTGTGATAAGAACAACTCTATCACTTAACTGCGCACAGTAACACACTCTCTGCCCTACCTTCCTATTCACAACGAATCCCACTCCCGTTATACCATCTTCTGCTAGTGTTGGCGTTACCTTATACTCATCTTACCCTAAATAATTGTCTTCTTTCCATTTGACTTCACTGACCCTTACAGTATCTAAATTGAGTCCTTGCATTTCCCTTTCCAGATTTTCTGGCCTCCCTACCACATTCAAGCTTCTGACATCCCACGCCCCGTCTCTTAGAACGTTATCCTTGATCGATTATTGAATCTTTTTCTCATGGTCACCTCCCTCTTGACAGTCCCCTCCCGGAGATCCAAATAGGGGACTATCCCGAAATCTTTCGCCAATGGGGAGATAATTATGACACTTTTTTTCAATTACAAGGCACATGTCCTGTGGATGCACATTATGTGCCTTTAACGAAGAGGTTTCGATTGCCTTCTACATCCTGATGCTGTTGGTCATTGCTGATTCGTCCGCCTTTAAGGGCAGCTTCCCACCTCGTGGAAAGTGTTTGTCCTGTATCTTTGTCCGCTCCTCCGCCCACTTTGACAAGGCCGTTGGCAGAATGAAGGTGACTTCTTATGCCGGATGGCTTTGTCCGCCAATGCTGATTATGAAACAACCCAGGTCCGAAGACGTTTTTGTTACTAATCAAAGACGCAACCGTCCCCCCCCCCTTTTTATCCCCTTTTGCTCGTTATTGTTCTTTGCATTTGCTTTGGGTGGACGTACTATGACACCTATTCAAGTGCATTGTTAATACATTCACTCAGGTTTTTTTATATTACAGAGAGAGTTAACCCTCTGATCAAACATGCTAAGCTACCGTGCCGGAAATGGTATTGCTGTTGGTAGCTATGTTGTGACTACAGCGTCGTATTTATGTCAATAACTTCAATGACCTACCTAAAACGAGTACTGATCCAGAAAACGACATTTTTTTAGATTAGAAAGTAACAAATTCGGGTCACCACATGAGGCTTGCACACTTCAAGAGAATTCTGTTTTGCTTGACCTCTGGTGCAAGACGAAAAGAAATAACTTAATTCAAAATTGAATCAAAGAGAAAACTACAAAACATGACATTTACTTCAAAATGATGAGTCTAACTAAAAAATGAATGACTGTTTAATTCAAAATATTTTAAGAGAAGAGAAGGTTTACCAGTATAGGCTTCAAGTCTGTTTCCTATTGCAGACATATTACTGAAAACTTAACCACACCTCAACTCTTCTGAAATTAAAGTATCTCTCCCCAAACCTACATTCACTCTCAGTGTTCCAGTGCGCAGCGTGCTTATCGCGGATGGATCTTCAACTGCGGCAGCAGACATCATGATGCGATCGCGAATTGCCCCTTGACTGGTCAGGAGGTAGCCCACAGAAATTGTTTACTAACTAAGAACTGGCCCAAACCTAAAAATGAATCATTCTAAAATGCTAACAGCGGCTATCTACGTAGCTTCTCAGTACATTACCGTTGACTGTCTTCCCCCTTCCCCCCCCCCCCCTCCCATTCATAGCTGGGCAGTTGGCAGACGCAGCTCCCAATCAAAATCTTCGATGACAATTTTCAATCTCCCACCAGTGTGGCTAAGATACAGGTTCCAATCAGTCGTTCTTACAGAAAGGCAGACGCCCACCCAAAATATTTCACTACTAGACTTACACACCCATGAATAGGTACCATTTACCTGCCCCACAAGAATGTGAGCTGGAATCTAAACATATCACCCTAGAGATGCCCTATATCCAAGAGCCTGGGAACGAATTTATCTCGCCTGATAGCTGTGCTCTCTGCATTCGGTCTTGAAAATTTTGCAGTCAGTAAGCACTGGCGACTAACGGGCGTCCCGTCTGATTATTTGATTTTATTGTGGCCAGCACCAGATTTCCCTCTTCAATCTCCCAAGTGCAGTAACCTGAAGTGCGTCGAATGGACAGGGTCACTACGATCACAACGGCCCTTCACCGATAGCGAAAACTGCTCGAAGCTAGCTTCCCCCTTCTACAACCCCTCCTTGACTTTGGCACCCCTCAGCTCGTCAGCCCACAAATAAATTGCTACTAGCTCATACCTTTCTCACTTCAGGCAGTGAGAAGAAAAAGAGCCTTTGCCCAGTATGCAACAGAATACGGGATATCCCAGAAAACACAGATAAAGCGTAGTATGTTTTGCGAAAATTCAAATTAATCAGTTTGTAAGAAGTAACCCATGTCCGGAAACGCACTGCTTGGGCGCTACAGATCGTCGACTTCTGAGAACGATCGGTTGTGACGGTTTTTTCAGACTCGTTTTGGTGTCTGAATACGAAAATTATACAATCATTTAGGAATTTGTGCAACGGTAGGACGACCTTAGCCTGAAACATCCTTGAGCATGAGCAACATTCCTCTACACAGCCCTTGTGCGCCTCCTACAGCGGACCTTGTGTGGTCCACCAGCACAGTAACAATGGTGACAGCAGTACGACATGTACCAGTACACAGCAGGGGAAATGACCGACACGGTGCCAGCAAAGCGGATTGCAGTGGGAAGGTTGCTCTAAGATTTGTGCGGAACGTTTTCCAAAGAGAAATGCCTCATAAAATTTCACATTCGCGGCCATGGAGAGACGCCTTCCAGAAGCTAGAAAGTTGCACGTTGGTATTGTCTACATGAAGTGTGTCCACTGTAGAGTAAGGTAATAGCACTTTGTATTTGGTACTAGTGAATACAGTTTCCTCTGGCAGATGGCGAAACATGGTGCATATCATCAACACTTGGCTCTAACACTACATCTGGACAAGGTTTCAAGACGCAGCGACTAGCACTCAGCAGGTGACACAGGAGCAGCACACGAGTAAAAGTGCCATGTGGCATGTCTTCCAGGGAAACTGGCTCCAACCATATGCGGGGAGGAAGACTATACAAGGTGGGGAGAGTTTATGTAGCCGAATTTACAACAATTCATATTGCAGCCACAGGTTTCTGCTTCACGCAATTCATGGACGAAATCACGTCCACTAGAGGTGGTATATTAAACTTACCCAACATTCACGTTGCTTTGGACGAAAAATCGCGTGTGGTGGTGACTCAAAATCACCAACATAGTTCAAAGGCACATTTTCATGCTGAGCTTTTATTAGCAGAAAACATAATTATAAGTAATGAAATAAGGAAATATACTGAGTCATAGATATAGTCCACGGCTTTATAAATATTGTATGCAGCCGCTGAAAACATTTGAAGATTTTTGATCGTCACATTATTGGCAGAATAAGAGTCACCTTTTGTTTCCTAGATATTGTCCAGATGGAACGTATTTTGGCACTCCGCCATTAATACTACATTATTTTATTATTATATTCACGAGTTGCAACCAATCGGCACTCGTAATTGCATAATGCAAGTCTCAATGTAAGTGTCGTAACTTAACTGTGTTTTATTTTAGAATATACTGTTATTACTAACCTATTTATGTTCTTTTCTTTTGCATCTTTAGTTACTGTAACATTGTTGGGTGACTTGGCATGTCAAAAAGTCGTCCAGCTCTATCCACCGTCGTCTTCAGGAGCTGTCTTATTACAAAGTCCGATTTTAGCGAATACATAGAGAGAAGAAACACGGTTAAAAATACTTGAACCGACATTTAACAGAAAAAGCCATGCTCAAGCGCCGAGAGTTTGTATGAAACATATTTTACCAATCCGTAAACTTAATTGATCGCTATTTAATATTCATTACTATAATTCATTGTACTGTCACGATCCAGATACAAACCAGTTAAATTAAGTTGGCGACCGTGATAGGACGCATTGTTCTCTGTACTATATTGTCTTCCTTTTGTTACATGTTTATTGAATACTAAAAACTGGATGCGAGACCCTATTATTGACTACTGGAATACATTGATGTAAGATGAATTGCTGGATTGTATGTCGACACCTGAAATTACGCTGTAATCGCGGATACAGGATAAGGCACAGCATCTTTACATCAGCAACATTGTCCAAGTGCTTTGTATTATCGTTGCTTGCTTGGTAGATATACGGGAATCACAATTTTTTGTTTCTATAGCAGTGATTTTAAGCTACATCGCAGTTTCCAAAATTATTTTCATTATTCACACAGCGTAACAATACAGTTTTATCAGTTCACAATATGGCTGACTTTAATGCTGTGCGACCTAATACGGCGTGCAGGCATTAGTGTTCAAAATTCCACCATTGCTCATAATTATTTCCTTGTTCAGACATTGTCGCACAGCGAGATTAATTTTTACATTTACTCTGATTACACATACAACTTTAAATTTTTATTGTGTGATACATTACATGTGGAATTATTGCCCAGAAAACTATTAGCAAAGATGGAGAACCAGAGACTGCAAGCACAGACGTAATCCGACTCTGACTTGCCTTTAAATACTGAAAATGACGGTACGGTCAACTCGAATACTAAGGAGCCACATGTTATAGACTACTCTGGTGTAGTAAATTTTGAAAATATACTGTCCACCAGAAATATGCCTAAATCTAGTTATGTACCCATCCTAGTGTCTGACGTCATGTCTAACGACGTGGCGGGGGCGGAACAGTTGCACATCACTAGTATTGATAGTATGATCGGTGCTATTTTGAAACAGATGAACGAACAAAAACACATGATGACTGACAACAAAAAACAAATGGAATCCGTTCAGAATCAAATGACACAACATAAACAGGACATGGACGCACGTATCGACCAACATATGACGTCTTGTCTGTGTGTCACTTTGAAAACAGCTCAAGACGAGATGAAAACACAACATGATGAAATTAAATCAGATTTAGCTGCACTTCAAACGTCAAACGACACTTTTTGTAGCCGCGTTGAGGAGATAAATAACAGACTGACTGGACAAGTGGCCGATCTCAACACGAAATTTTCAGAGCTTACGTTACAAGAAGAAAACACAAATAAAGATGTGACAGATATCCAAGCACAAGTAACCAATCTCAGTAAAGTATGCAAGTCCGTAGTTGCTCAGAGTAATTTCATCAGGCAGGGCATGATGATATAAAAACGCTTATTGCCGATGTCGGAAACGAGGTTGACATAATTAACGAACAGATTTCTGATAGAGTAAGACTACGCACTGACAACCATTTCTCATGCATCAACTAAGAATTTCACAGTTGGATAGAGCAAAAAGACAAATATTTTGACGAGTGCTTACAAGAAAATTTGCCTTTTTATCTCAATTCTGGTCATAATCTGTAGCGGAATGATTTCATTGGCAGATTGTGGATCCTGAACTATCCAATCATAAGCATGGAAATTTGTGCCGATATTTTGAGAAATATTTAAGTATGGGACTTTTCCTTGACGAGCCGGTTGCAACGCGCGACATCCTCCACGCAATGAAGGCATGACTGCCTTTTAATATTAAAGAAAAACTACTGCAAATCCCAGACAACGACGCAGAGTATTTTCTCACAGTGCTCGATTCTGTTTATATGCTTTACGAGGACCAGCGCTTCGTATGGCAAAACAATTGCTACTGTGTTTACACCTGCTCAATGCAAAATACGCAGGCTAGCCAACTCAATTCCGGCGAGCCGGCTGCCGTCGGACATGCAAGCCAAGAGAATCAACTGCTTCACATGGCAAATGTGTATACACAACAGAACCAACATGTTGAACACAGCACTAACAACAATTGTGACACTTGTTATTCTACTGGTGGCAATCCAAATAAGAGACGAAGCAGCAACTACAACAACAACTACTACAACGGTAATAATAATAATCAGAATGGTAACAAAAATTTTAAGAGATACGATAATAGCTATCAATCCCAACTAAACCAACAACAGAGCTGGAGTAACAACAACTACGCTGCTCAGTATCAAAACACTGCGACACCACCGTAGCTAAACAATAACACAGGCCAGTGGCAATTGCCGCCGCCGCAAATGCAAACTCAAAACTGGATTGCATACACGAACCCGCAGGTGAGTCAAAAATTGCAAAAGCAACCACCACCACAGTTTGGAGGCTGGAATAAACAATACCTCAATATAAATATTATCGAAGTAACTAGTGATAGCCGGCCGCGGTGGCCGAGTGGTTCTAGGTACTTCAGTCTGGAACCGCGCGACTGCTACGGTCGCTGGTTCGAATCCTGCCTCGGGCATGGATGTGTGTGTTGTCCTTAGGTTAGTTAGGTTTAAGTAGTACTAAGTTCTAGAGCTCAGAACCATTTGAACCATATTTTGAACTAGTGATACTCCACCTCCGTTTGTGCCTGTACCCACTACAAATGTGACGAAGCCAAACTAAAAACAGTCACTACTGTGTCCCAGGTCGTGGCTGTGGAAGATTTGGGGGGGGGGGGGATTCGGACGGGGAGCGGGGGGAAGCGGGGGGGGAGGGGGTTATGTGAGTTCAATTTTAATTTGTTATTTGACACACCTACTTTGCAACAGCACAATGATCATATACCTCACAGTTGTACACAACAACCATTATTATTCATAACGTATAATCATGAGGAAAACTTGTCTCATGGACTGTTACCAGAGAGCACACAATGTCGTTCATCATCCAATGAAATTGTTTTGGCCTCACCTCCTGGTGTTGTGGGTAGTATTTCCACTACTATTATTCTGCACACAGGAGTGGCTGTTAGTCTCATGTCCTATGATTTTTACAAGAAAATATGTGTTTGAACCCAAACCAGAGTATTCTGTCTGGAACTGGAAAATTTGAACTGCCGTAGGCAATAAGCCTTCCAGGGTTAGGAGACAGGTATTTGTGACAGTCAGGGTAGATAATGGAATCGTAAAAGGCACAAGATTCAGTTAATACAGGACACTGATTATGTTGATACACAGACACACGCACCTGATTCCAATTTGAGGAGTTGAAAACGTTAATTAGTAATAAGTTATCAGAAACCACTGCTGTCACAGATTATGAATGTAATGAACTTCATGGTGTTTTGTCCAAGTATATAAAAGTGTTTAGCAAACGACCAGGTGTGATCTACACACATGTGTACAAAACAGAAGTTAAGCCTCACCAGATATTCTTCCATAAAGCCAACAATGTGCTACTATCTCGTTGCCCTGCTGCGTGGCACGAGTTGAAACAAATGTTAGAATGGAAAATCATCGAACCTTCCACATCACCTTACTGCAGCACTTAACTTGTTGTAAAGAAACCCAACAGAACCATCAAAGTTGTTTTGGATGCTCGTGCAATTAATGAGATATTCTACCTATCTGCACGAAACCTGAGAATTTAGAGGAGCAACTCCATTAACTGCTAGATTCTAAGTATTTTTCTATGATAGATCTGACCAATTTGTTCTGGAAGTCGCAATCACGACAGAGTCTAGAAAGTATACAACATTTATATTCGGGGGTGAACCTATCAATTTTGTGTCCTCACCTTCCGTCTGAACTTCTGTTCGGGCGTGTTTATCACTGCTTTGGATGCTGTACTTGGTGTTGATTTGGTAGAATCAGTTACTCACTACACTGATGACCTGCTCATAGCTAGTAAGACTTGGTTTGAACACACTGATACTTTGCAAAATACTCTGCATAAATTCGCACAAACTGGAGTGACAGCTAATCTCAAAAAGTCGATATCTGCTTGCAGTGAAATTAAGTATTTGGGACATATTATTAATCTTCAAAGTACACAACCTGACCCAGAGAAGTTAGATGCAATTAGGAATTTTCTAGTTTGTGGACTACAAAGAAATTGAAATCTTGTCTTGGACTTTCTTCTTTCTCTCGACGATTTTCACCACACCAACTTTTAAACAGCAAACATCTATGGAACTACTCAAAAAGAATCAGATACGGATGTGGTCTGACCAATGTCTCAAAGACTTTGATAGTATTACGCATGCTTTGGTTAACACAAACATTTTGGATCATCGTGATTTTAATTTAAATTTTTGTATGACATGTGACGCCTCATCCTTCGTCTTAGGCTGTTGTTTGTTTCAAGTTGTAAAGAATGGAGAACAAGAACATGTGAAAATAATTTTTTTTGTGAGCAGCACACTTAGTGAATGTGAATGCACTTACTCTACGACAAAACTTGAAACAATCTCTATTGTGTGGCCCTTTAAAAAATTCAATTAGTATTTGTATGATAAGCACATTAAAATTTATACTGACCACCAAGTTCTCACATTTCTGTTAACTTGTAAGCTTGTATATCCCAGATTATCACGCTGGGCTTTATCTTTGCAAAACTATTCCTTTGAAATGATACATACAGGGTGTGTGAAAAAGAACTCCCTAGTTTTAAGTAAAAATTTAATTGGGAAGTTAATGAAAAATTACATCAATGAGTACATATCATGATAGAGAATTGCTTCAAGTTTTGGTTCAGGTTAGTAGACGTCAACGTCTGATCCATTTGTTGCCCTGCACAAGTCAAGACAATATTCTACTTATCGCCTCGTATTCGTCAACATTTCAGGGGTAACAGTCCCAATTGCCGCGACAACTCTTTCCCATTAATGATTGATGCGTCTGATCTTTTCACTGTACATATTTTTTATGTCGCCCCAGAAGCAAAAGTCCAACGGGGTTAAGTCTGGGCGGTGGCCAAGGTATTGGGCCAGCACTGCTTATCCACCCTCCTGGAAAGCAAGTGTCAGGAGCTTCACCCTTATGGTTACTGTTATGATGGGGGGCGCCATGTTGCTGGAAAAACACAAGCCTGTTTCCACCTCGATATCGTCAATTTGGGGAAAGATGTACTCTGTCAACATTTCACAGTAAACGTCCCTGTTTATTGTTTTTTCTAAAAAAATGAAAGAACCAATCACACAATCTTCCATCAAACTGTACCAGACATTAATCTGGTTAACTGCTAAACTGACATGTAATGTCACCTCATCACTGCACTGTACTGCACTGCACGCACGCCTGGACTGAACTGCGGGAACAGAGAAACAAAACAGTACTGGTGCCGTCTCAAGGTTAAGCAGACCTGCCAACTGCAGGGGAGCCAAATTTGGAGAGTTATTGAGTCAAAAACCACAAACCAGAAAAGTGTAAGTCACATTGCACATATTCTTGGACATATTGTTGTAGTTGTTGTGGTCTTCAGTCCTGAGACTGGTTTGATGCAGCTCTCCATGCTACTCTATCCTGTGCAAGCCTCTTCATCTCCCAGTACCTACTGCAACCTACATCCTTCTGAATCTGCTTAGTGTATTCATCTCTTGGTCTCCCTCTACGATTTATACCCTCCACGCTGCCCTCCAATACTAAATTGGTGATCCCTTGATGCCTCAGAACATGTCCTACCAACCGATCCCTTCTTCTGGTCAAGTTGTGCCACAAACTTCTCTTCTCCCCAATCCTATTCAATACATCCTCATTAGTTATGTGATCTACCCATCTAATCTTCAGCATTCTTCTGTAGCACCACATTTCGAAAGCTTCTATTCTCTTCTTGTCCAAACTATTTATCGTCCATGTTTCACTTCCATACATGGCTACACTCCATACGAATACTTTCAGAAATGACTACCTGACACTTAAATCAATACTGGATGTTAACAAATTTCTCTTCTTCAGAAAAGCTTTCCTTGCCATTGCCAGCCTACATTTTATATCCTCTCTACTTCGACCATCATCAGTTATTTTGCTCCCCAAATAGCAAAACTCCTTTACTACTTTAAGTGCCTCATTTCCTAATCTAATTCCCTCAGCATCACCCGACTTAATTAGACTACATTCCATTATCCTTGTTTTGCTTTTGTTGATGTTCATCTTATATCCTCCTTTCAAGACACTGTCCATTCCATTCAACTGCTCTTGCAAGTCCTTTGCTGTCTCTGACAGAATTACAATGTCATCGGCGAACCTCAAAGTTTTTATTTCTTCTCCATGAATTTTAATACCTACTCCGAATTTTTCTTTTGTTTCCTTTACTGCTTGCTCGATATACAGATTGAACAACATTGGGGAGAGGCTACAACCCTGTCTTACTCCCTTCCCAACCACTGCTTCCCTTTCATGTCCCTCGACTGTTATAACTGCCATCTGGTTTCTGTACAAATTGTAAATAGCCTTTCGCTCCCTGTATTTTACCCCTGCCACCTTCAGAATTTGAAAGAGGGTATTCCAGTCAACATTGTCAAAAGCTTTCTCTAAGCCTACAAATGCTAGAAACGTAGGTTTGCCTTTCCTTGATCTTTCTTCTAAGATATGTCGTAAGGTCAGTATTGCCTCACGTGTTCCAGTGTTTCTACGGAATCCAAACTGATCTTCCCCGAGGTTGGCTTCTACTAGTTTTTCCATTCGTCTGTAAAGAATTCGTGTTAGTATATTGCAGCTGTGACTTATTAAGCTGATAGTTCGGTAATTTTCACATCTGTCAACACCTGCTTTCTTTGGGATTGGAATTATTATATTCTCCTTGAAGTCTGAGGGTATTTCGCCTGTTTCATACATCTTGCTGACCAGATGGTAGAGTTTTGTCAGGACTGGCTCTCCCACGGCCGTCAGTAGTTCCAATGGAATATTGTCTACTCCGGGGGCCTTGTTTCGACTCAGGTCTTTCAGTGCTCTGTCAAACTCTTCACGCAGTATCATATCTCCCATTTCATCTTCATCTACATCCTCTTCCATTTCCATAATATTGTCCTCAAGTACATCGCCCTTGTATAGACCCTCTATATACTCCTTCCACCTTTCTGCTTTCCCTTCTTTGCTTAGAACTGGGTTTCCATCTGAGCTCTTGATATTCATACAAGTCGTTCTCTTATCTCCAAAGGTCTCTTTAATTTTCCTGTAGGCGGTATCTATCTTACCCCTAGTGAGATAGGCCTCTACATCCTTACATTTGTCCTCTAGCCATCCCTGCTTAGCCATTTTGCACTTCCTGTCGATCTCATTTTTGAGACGTTTGTATTCCTTTTTGCCTGTTTCACTTACTGCATTTTTATATTTTCTCCTTTCATCAATTAAATTCAATATTTCTTCTGTTACCCAAGGATTTCTACTAGCCCTCGTCTTTTTACCTACTTGATCCTCTGCTGCCTTCACTACTTCATCCCTCAAAGCTACCCATTCTTCTTCTACTGTATTTATTTCCCCCATTCCTGTCAATTGCTCCCTTATGCTCTCCCTGAATCTCTGTACAACCTCTGGTTCTTTTAGTTTATCCAGGTCCCATCTCCTTAAATTCCCACCTTTTTGCAGTTTCTTCAGTTTTAATCTACAGGTCATAACCAATAGATTGTGGTCAGAGTCCACATCTGCCCCTGGAAATGTCTTACAATTTATAACCTGGTTCCTAAATCTCTGCCTTACCATTACATAATCTATCTGATACCTTTTAGTATCTCCAGGGTTCTTCCATGTATACAACCTTCTTTCATGATTCTTAAACCAAGTGTTAGTTATGATTATGTTGTGCTCTGTGCAAAATTCGACCAGGCGGCTTCCTCTTTCATTTCTGTCCCCCAATCCATATTCACCTACTATGTTTCCTTCTCTCCCTTTTCCTACACTCGAATTCCAGTCACCCATGACTATTAAATTTTCGTCTCCCTTCACAATCTGAATAATTTCTTTTATTTCATCATACATTTCTTCAATTTCTTCGTCATCTGCAGAGCTAGTTGGCATATAAACTTGTACTACTGTAGTAGGCGTGGGCTTCGTATCTATCTTGGCCACAATAATGCGTTCACTATGCTGTTTGTAGTAGCTTACCCGCATTCCTATTTTCCTATTCATTATTAAACCTACTCCTGCATTACCCCTATTTGATTTTGTGTTTATAACCCTGTAGTCACCTGACCAGAAGTCTTGTTCCTCCTGCCATCGAACTTCACTAATTCCCACTATATCTAACTTCAACCTATCCATTTCCCTTTTTACATTTTCTAACCTACCTGCCCGATTAAGGGATCTGACATTCCACGCTCCGATCCGTAGAACGCCAGTTTTCTTTCTCCTGATAACGACATTCTCTTGAGTAGTCCCCGCCCGGAGATCCGAATGGGGGACTATTTTACCTCCGGAATATTTTACCCAAGAGGACGCCATCATCATGTATTCATACAGTAAAGCTGCATGTCCTCGGGAAAAATTACGGCAGTAGTTTCCCCTTGCTTTCAGCCGTTCGCAGTACCAGCACAGCAAGGCCGTTTTGGTTATTTTTACAAGGCCAGATCAGTCAATCATCCAGACTGTTGCCCTTGCAACTACTGAAAAGGCTGCTGCCCCTCTTCAGGAACCACACGTTTGTCTGGCCTCTCAACAGATACCCCTCCGTTGTGGTTGCACCTACGGTACGGCTATCTGTATCGCTGAGGCACGCAAGCCTCCCCACCAACGGCAAGGTCCATGGTTCATGGGGGGAAGTTGGACATATTAAGACTAGAGAATTCTTCTTCAAACGCCATGTCTTAAAGGTAAAGACAACTTCATTGCTGACACGTTGTCTCGTCTGCCTCAAGGCTTGAATGAGGGTAACTCTGACCTGGAGAATGTGAATGATTACCGAATGCATCTGATGGAGTATAAGCTATATCAACAGTGTTATATCGACTTATGTAGGAATGTGTCAACGTTGCAGAAATCTGATCCTTACTGGAAAAAGGTGGGAGCTTTACTCAAAAATCAACTTGACCATGCTCTGTCTAACCGATATTTGATACATAATGATGTGTTATTTTATCGCCGTCATCTAGAAGCCACTAATTGGTGTCTTTGTATTCCTAAGGATACTGAACAGAACCCAATTTAGCACACACATTATGTTTGGGGTCATTACGGTACCAAGAAGTGCCCAACAAAGCTTAGTACCTACTGTTGACTTAGCAATATTAGACGTAAGTACCACAGTGTACTCAAAACATGTATAATTTGTCGAAAATCTAAACCACTGAACTTGCCTACGAAGACTGGTTTATTCTATTCTACCCAGAAAAACTCTAGAATTTGTAGTTCTGACGTAGGTGGTTCACATCCCACAGGCAGTGGCGGTGTGAAATGTTTTCTTGCATTTTACGATTTATTCTCCCAGCATGTGAAACTGTATTCTATAAGATCTGCTACTGCCACTGCCATCATTCGTCGTTTCTCATGTGACTACATTCCTCACAGGGGGAAACCAAAAGCTATTTTATCCGACAATGCTGCATACTATATTCGTACAAGTGGCGTAAATTCTCAAAGGCAATAGTATTAAGAGTATTTTTATCTCAAGGTATAGTCCCCAGTGTAACCCCACTGACGTGTGTTCCGTGAAATTAACAGATTTATGAGAACCTACATTTCTACGAAAACCTACCAATTGGATAACATATTTGTATTTATTTGAAGAGGTACACAACAACCTTAATGTTTATGAAACTCCGTTTTACACACCTTATGAGCTCATGTTCGATCGCAAATAAGACAACGAGTGGACAACACCTTTACCAAAACTTTCTTTTCAGCAAACAACACTCGACGCAAAGGTAAGGGAAGGGAAGTCTGTGAGATGCTGTCTGCGAAAGCCAAAATTAGGAACAAAACTTCTGCGAGCACTGTCAAAAGGAAGCAGGAATTTAAAGTTGATATGCTAGTGCTCTCGCATACTCATCATCAGTCGTCTGCTCCTCAGAGGCGCAAGGCGAAGTGGAGTCTGCTGTACGACGGTCCTTACGTAGTAGTCAGCTTTCCGCATCCTGGCGCATATCAGCTGCAGCATTCTAAAACAAACAAAATTATTGGACTACACGCTCACTGTGGTCTTAGAGTATACCATGCTGAACTGTAAACACATATATGGATCATGCTTAAGTTATACACAGCTATTAAATACACATATCTCACAGTAGTTTTCAAAATGGTTAAAATGGCTCCGAGAACTATGGGACTTAACATATGTGGTCACGAGTCCCCTAGAACTTAGAACTACTTAAACCTAACTAACCTAAGGACATCACACACGTCCATGCCCGAGGCAGGATTCGAACCTGCGACCGTAGCGGTCACGCGGTTGCAGACTGAAGCGCCTAGAACCGCGCGGCCCCACCGGCTGGCTCACAGTAGTTCTACAGACAAGCTACGTATTATAAGAGTTTTATTTCAGCTGTTCCTGTCACCAACAGAAGGAAAAGCAAGCGATTCGTCTTCGCCGAATGTTTACAGCAGAAACTTAAAATTTTAAAGCTATTTTTATACCAACTTTTATACAAGTGTCAAGAAGATATATTTTCAGCCTACCTATCTGCACCGCCAGTCTTCGACAACTGGCGACAGATAGACGTGAATACTTAATGATTCTATACTCTTACATATTCACCTTGAAACTGATTGGATAAGCATCTCACCACTGAACTCACGTACTTACGAGAAGCTAAGGCCATGCTTACACTGCACACACTTACATTCGTGTTGCGAGTATTTTTTATGTTTAATGTTAGTTCATTGCTTTTGTTATTTGCTTATTTGTAGTTGCGCGCTTGGTGTTATTGCTGGTGTGGGATGACGAGTCTAAACGTATTCTGTTTCATCTGACATCATTTGCAAAAGCAAAACATGCATCTAAAGTTATAGTGATTGTAAATACTGTAAATATTGTAAACTTATGTAAAGCTATGTCGGCCTATTTCTATGTGACCAATCATACTTATGTGAAGAGAAGAGAAATATGTTTCTATGTTTATGTAAACCAAATATGTAATATGTTTGTATGTATTTGTACCGTAGGCGAAATGGCGTCCCGTCCTTGTGTGCCATTTCGCCTTATTGTGTCCACAATAGGTTCTCCAACATACAAGCTGGCGAAGTACTTGGCCAAGCTCCTCGCTCCACATGTGGGACACTGCGAACATCATGTAAAAAACTCAGCAGAATTTATCAGCAGAGTCAACCATCTACGCCTTAGTGAGGACGATATTTTGCTCAGTTTTGATATAGTAGCGCTATTTACGAATGTGCCTATCAAAGATTCTTTGGATCTAATTTACCACTACTTTGTAAGTGACGTGGTCGAGCTATTTAGGCACACTCTTACGTCCTCCTACTTCGTGTACAACGGCCAGTATTACGATCAGACAGACGGCGTAGCAATGGGTAGCCCGTTGGCTCCAGCTGTTGCAAACCTCTTCATGGAGAATTTTGTCGATGTTGCCACAGATACTGCGCCATTCCAACATACAAGCTGGCGAAGTACTTGGCCAAGCTCCTCGCTCCACATGTGGGACACTGCGAACATCATGTAAAAAACTCAGCAGAATTTATCAGCAGAGTCAACCATCTACGCCTTAGTGAGGACGATATTTTGCTCAGTTTTGATATAGTAGCGCTATTTACGAATGTGCCTATCAAAGATTCTTTGGATCTAATTTACCAC
Source organism: Schistocerca piceifrons (assembly GCF_021461385.2). Taxonomy (NCBI): domain Eukaryota; kingdom Metazoa; phylum Arthropoda; class Insecta; order Orthoptera; family Acrididae; genus Schistocerca; species Schistocerca piceifrons. The sequence continues at coordinate 444,667,327 of NC_060140.1, read as the reverse complement.
TACTTTGTAAGTGACGTGGTCGAGCTATTTAGGCACACTCTTACGTCCTCCTACTTCGTGTACAACGGCCAGTATTACGATCAGACAGACGGCGTAGCAATGGGTAGCCCGTTGGCTCCAGCTGTTGCAAACCTCTTCATGGAGAATTTTGTCGATATTGCCACAGATACTGCGCCATTGAAGCCGAAGTGTTTCTTTCGCTACGTTAACGACACGTTCGTCATTTGGCCACACGGACGCGAGAAAGTAGACGAGTTTTTGGAACACCTCAATGGCATCAACAGTAATATCCAGTCCACCATCGAGGTGGAAAAAGATAACGCATTGAACTTCCTCGACGTCCTTGTCCACCGTAAACGAAGTGGGTGCCTTGACCACAGCGTCTACAGAAAACCCACTCACACAGACCTGTACCTGCACGCCACCAGCCATCATCATCCAGCACAGAAGGGCACAGTATTGCAAACACTGGTGCATCGTGCAAGAGTAATATCAGACGACGACAACCTGCCCCACGAATTGAGCCACCTACGCACGATTTTCAGGAATAACGGCTACAGCACCCATCAAGTGAAAGAAGTGATTTCTGGGAAATATCAGAATAAGACCACCGACGAAGAGCAGGAAAAGATACTTGCTTTGCTGCCATTCTGTGGCTCTGTGTCGGGAAAGATAAGTCGCCTGTTGAAAAGACACAAGATTAAATCAATCTTCAGGCCTCCAACGAAAATCCGTCAATTACTGAGACCAATTAAAGACGCTATAGGTCTCAGAACACCTGGAGCCTACGAAATACCTTGTCAGTGTGGCCAGAAGTGCATTGGACAAACAGTGCGCACTGTGGAACAACGCAGGAAAGAACATGAGAGGTATTATCGCCTATGCTATCCAGAGTAATCTGCGTTAGCTGAGCATGCGTTATAAAATGGTCACCACATAAAATTACGCGATACCTCTGTCGTGGCTCGCACTAATGGCTTCTGGGACAGTTTAATAAAGGAAGCTATTGAAATAAAAATTACCACAAACGCCCTGAATAGAGACGTTGGCTTGCAGCTCAGCGCTGCGTGGGATCCAGTGATCGCGCGGTTGAAGAGGCCACATCGAACGCCGACTCAAAACATGCCCATATATGGCAATGTCACGGGCACCAGTGACGTCAGAGCCGGCAGCTAGCGTATATAAGGGCGCACCATGAGCCCACTGGCAGTCATAACACTTGACAATGACCAAGCAGTGCTTTGCCGAAAGCTCGTGTAGTTTTAACCAATTGACGCGGTTGGAAACCCGAGAACATTTTAATCTATGTTATCGCTGCGAGACTCTGCATTCATACACTCCGTGGCTGTGTTGGCAAAGTAGCAGGCTTCCAAGTGCTTATAGAAAGCACTGATGCTCGAATCGTTGTGGTCACTGAAAGAGAGCTAAAGCCGGAGATAAGGACAGCCGAAATTTTTGCCAAGAACCTAACTGTGTTCCGAAAGGACAGGCTAAACATAGTTGGCGGTGGTGTGTTTGTTCTGCTTGAAGTAGGTTATCTTGGCGCGAAATTGAAGTAGATAGTTCCTGTGAATTAACATGGGCACAGTGATTGTTGGCAACCTAAATACGGTAATAACTGGATCCAATTACCCACCTGACAATTCAGGTGATACAATTTCCAAAAATTTCAAACTCCTACTCCACTCATAGAATTATAGTTGATGGTGATTTTCATTTACCCTCGATATGATAGGAAAAATACATGTTTAAATCCAGAGGTACGCATAAAACATCATCCGAAATTATGCTAAACGCATTCTCCCATGTGAATAGTACACGGTTGTGAAAACGCACTTGAACTCTTAGAAGCAAATAATCCTGAGTAGTAACAAGTATCAAAACAGATACGGTGATTAAGGAACACAGGGCTGTCGTAGCGATATTGAATATTGTAACCCAAAAATATAAAGGAAAAATATACCCACTCTAAAAAGCTGATAAAAATTCACTTGACACTCTCTAGAGAGACAATTGCCACTCCTTCCAAATTAACGAAATAAGTGTAGACCACTTGTGACTTGAATTCAAGAAATATCATCGACAGCAGTTAAGAGATTTACACCAAATAAATTAACAAACGATGGAGCTGAACCTCCTCGGTACAAAAAACGGGCCACAACACTGTTGCAGAAACAATGAAAAAAGCATGCCAAATCGAAACAAACGCAAGACCTCCAAGGTTGGCGATCTTTTACAGAAACTCGCAATTTAGCACGGACTTCAGTGCGAGATGCTTACAATAGTTTGCACAACGAAACTTTGTCTCGAAACCTTGCAGAAAACCACAGAGATTCTGGTGGTATCTAAAGTATGCTAGTGGCAAGACAGAAACAGTCTGCATATAACGAAGGTAATACTAACGACGACAGTGCTGCAGAAGCACAAATACTAAACATGGCCTTCCGAAACGCCTTTCACAAAGAAGACAAAGTAAATATTCGAGAATTCTAATCAAGAACGGCTGCTACATCAGTAATACAGAATTATATATCCTCGGAGTAGTGAAGTAACTTAAATACTCAACAAAAGTAAGTCTTCCGTTCCAGACTGGATATCAATAACGATTTATCTTCGTATCTGAATTCAATGCCACATGGTTTGCAACAAAATCTTTCCTTTGCTAATCACCTTCCTATTAGTAGTTAGTGGCTTTAGTAGGTACAATCTTTTATTTGGCTGGCAGTATTGACGCTTGCTGTATTGCAGTAGTTTACATAATGAAGATTTTTGTAGGTGCTTAATGAAATGTATAGTTTATTGTCAAGACTGGTTCTTAATTATTTGAAGTAACGTTGTAATTTTTTTTTTGAGCAGTCAGATTGCGCTGCGCTAGAATATTGTGGGTCAGTGTTGACATGATAAGAAAAAGTAAAGAGAAAGTAGACTCAGTACGTTCAGTTTTACTCAGCTGTTTCAGAATCAAATAATGTAGAAGTTTCATCTTTCATCTGGCGACCCTTAGCTGTGGATACCTCACTGGTATCTTCTGATTTTTCTGGTAGTTTGTATAATTAGTGCAAGATTAGAAATTATTGTTACTGCTAGCGCATAATTGTATAAAGAATTCTCTATGTAGTTAAAGGTTTTCATTGTTGTATAATACTGTAACGAGGAAAGCAGTTGTGGCGTGCATGTGGATTTGCACTAAGTACTTTGTAGTCGCTTTTGCAATTAATTAGATACTTATTAATGTCAATGTTACTTTTTCCCTTCAAATTGTGTTTTTCTGTGTTATCGTGTGAAATTCTGTGATAATTATGTCGTGTGAAAAGCGCAACACTATGCTACAAAGTATATTAAGAAATGATAGTGACGATGAGCATAGCGTGTCGGCACTACCTTGTAATGAAGTGACAAATGTCCAAAATATTTTGGTAATTGTGCATAGGGAAATGGACCTCGCAGTAAATAATGGTGTAGGTTGTGAAACAATTAGTGAACAGGGAGGTATTGTCAATCGATCGGTCAACAATATCTCGCCTCACGAATGGGAAATGACATAACAAAATCGTTCAAATACCGTAGATTCAGGTTTTGCGTCCTTGCCCTTCTCTCAATTAAGTCAAGACTCACTCTCTCCTTTTCAAAATGCGAATGTTGTCGGTGCAAATGCACTGCCGAAAAGCACAAAGGACCATGTTCCAGACACTAATGTATTATTACAAATAATGTAACAAATAGAACCAAATCAGAAACATTCACAGCAACAAATGGAACAAAATCAGAAACAAATTAAAGAAACACTTGAACAAATACGTGAAGGTTTAACCGCTGAGTTACTTAAAATCGAATCGAAATGTCAAAAAATTTCTGAAGATGTAAAAGCAGAAATTTGTTACCATTTTCTGCCTATTCTTTCGCGACATGAAAGCGTATTACAGGATCATGAAGCAGCCATAAAAGAACTGCAGAATATTGGTCACGAAAATCAGGACACGTAGCAGGCTAAAATTGACTCAGTTGCGTCTACCGATACGGTCACGCAACTTGTACAAAATCAGGAAAAGCTTAAGGACACAGTAGATACGATTTCGATGCATATGGACACTCTGAAACTTGGTTCAGAAAAACACACGGAGTAAATCAGAACATTATCGGAAAAAGTAGTCGATCTTTCTAATCAGCTAACTAATTTATCTACGAAGGTATATGATGATCTAAATGGCACAAGACCGGTAGCCTTTACTGACACAGAAGAGTATGAGGAAATTAGGAAATTCAAACAAAATCAGAAACAAATCAATACACAGTACAAAAGAGAAACGCGGGAAGTACAAAATCAGTTGGCTCACGTAATACAAGAATTACGTATTTAAGAGGGCACTCGCGTTCCGACACGGGAAGAGGCATTCAGAAATAAGGAAGTCACAAAGTAACAACACAGGGTGTTTCGTAGTTTTTGCAAGGAGTTGAGACGAAACCGCCGACACTACGTAACAATGATCGATTTGCAACTCGTCGACATGATGATTTTGACTATAAGCTCTTCATCACAATACGTAAATTTAAAACATTCTAAAATTCCGGTAATGAAATACATCCACAAGCTCGGCTTCATCAGTTTGCACATTGCTTTCCTCCTATTTGGTCACTGAAGCACAAATTAGAGTTTATGAGAGCCCATCCAGAAAATGAACCAGCAGTAAGAATGTGATCGGTGATTCGAGACTGTCACAATGAAGGAGCGTTCAATGATGCCTTCCTTTCTGCATATTGGTCTCAGGCTACTTTTTGAATGGTCTGAATTATCTAGCGCGGTAAAATATTTTGAAGATATGTTGCACAAAAGTCAGTAATTGTCATACAAGTACAGCCTCTCAGAACTCATCCACATTTGCTTAATTAAATTGCCTAAACATTTAAGACAGGCAGGAGCTTTTTGACACATCGCAGGCACATTCCGCAGTTATTACTCACAAAACGGGAACAATTAAACGATTTGAATACCAATTTCATGTTCGTGAGCACATAAAATTTTGCGCCAGACCTTACTTAATTCCGGCACATTACAGGGACCACGTTAGAACGGAATACAATCTATGCTTGACGAGGGCATATTTGAACCAGCGGTAAGTTCATACAATAATCCATTACATGTTGTTGAGAAGAAAAACGGATCGATCGGGTTTTCCTTAGGTTCGAAACAAATAAATACCATCATCATTCCTGAAACAGACAGGCCGCAAATGTTGGAAGAACTTTTCCAAAATTTCAATGGTGTAAAAGTGTTGTCTTCTATTGATCTCAGACCCAGCTTCTGTCAGACTGAATTTCATTCAGAGTATAGAAAATATACAGCTTTTCTTTGTTTCGGCGTATGTTATCAAATTTGGAAACTTCCTTTTTGTTTGAAAATTTCTTCGGCAGCATTCATTCTTGGGCTAAATTACATATTACCCGAGTATTTAAAACGTCACATCACCTCATACGTAGACGATATTTTAATAGCTGAAGCCTCTCGGGAACAACATAATCGTATCCTCAACAGTGTGTTACGATTTTTGCAGAATCTGCAATCACAGCTAACTTGGACCAGTCTGAACTCGATAGGACAGAGGTGAAGTTCTTGGGATACATTATTTCTTCGGAAGGAATTCGGCCCGATCGTGAAAAGTTAGAAGCAATCAGAGCAATTCCAGTTCCATCCGCAAAAACAAGTCAGCAATTGTTTAGGTATCGTGAATTTTTACCGTCGTTTTCTGAATAGGCAAATTCCAGTAACACCTAAACTTTGTTCCCTCACTGGAAAAAATATTATTCTGAACCGGGACGAACAGGCAAAGTTGGAATTTAATTTTTAGAAAGAAGTGCTACTTAATGCACCAATCTTAGCACACCCAGATCTGTCACAAGATTTCTGCCTTAGCACGGATTCCTGTAAAGTTCGTCTTGGTGCCCATTTGTTTCAAGAAGTCACAGAAAATAACACTGCTGTTCAGAAAACCATCGCTTTTGCTAGCCACGTGCTAACAGGAACTGAAAAAAATTATTCCGTCACTGAATTAGCTATCGTTTGGGGATTTCACAAATATCGTTTCTTTCTTTAAGGGAAACACGTAAAAGTTTATAGTGACCATTGTGCATTATAATTTCTTATGTCATCAAAATTAAACACAATAAGCTGAAACGTTGGGCATTGTTTCTGCAGGAATTTCGCTTCACTATAATCTACATTCCTCGCAAGGAAACCTTGGTTGCGATCGTACTGTCACGTGCACCGGCTGGCCTTGAGAAAAGCAACAAAGAAGCTAACATTGAGAAAAATTTCAGTACTCTTTACTTTCAAAAAGTAGCCTTTGAAAACTTCATCACTGTATCTTTAAAGGACATTGCTTATGAACAAGACAAAAATCTGATTTGGAAAGGTATCAAAAGTAAATGGCATGAAAAGACACACACGCAGATTCGTCATTATTATCTGTTTAGAAACAACATACTGTTCAAACGTTGCACTGTCGATGATGTGTTATGGGTACTTTATATTCCTGACGATTTTGTTAAGAAGCTTGTCTGGTACATTCATTTCAGCTACACACACTTTGGTCTACGAAAATGTTATGATATTCTTCGAGCAACTTGTTATTTTAACAATATGGAAAAGAGAATTAGGAGAGTCCTGTCTATTTGTAAACTTTGTCAAAAAGCTAAACGATCCACCATCTCACATCGTGCCCCATTGTATCCTATCATTCCTACTAGATTACAAGAATTTGCTGCTATTGATCTTCTGGGACCCTTTGTCAAACCATAGAATGAATTTTCATACGTTCTAGTCGCTGTTGAACTTACTTCAAAATTTGTTTCTTTCACACCGTTGCGCAAAGCCACTGGATGGTCTGTATCCAACGTCATTGTTAAAAATTTCTTACCTGAAGTGGGGCACATTGCTAAAGTTATTTCAGGTAACGGACCACAATTCAGATCTGCTGTTTCGTCACGCATGCTTCGGAATTGTAAAATCAAGGCTGCTTTTATTCATTGTATTCTCCACATTGTAACTCATCTGAAAGGATTATGAAAGAAATCAATAAGCTTTGCAGACTTTTTTGTCACAGAAAACATCAGTATTAGCTACACTTATTTCAAAACGTGCTGAATGAAATGACTCATGACTCCACTGCTTTACCACCTATTCTTGTACTGAACAATGAGGAATCACCAAACAGAATTAGAGAGGTAGTACCTCTTCCACTACACGTAAGCTTCGACATAAAGACATAATTGATTTGGTTATTAAAGATATAAATTCTGCTGCAGACTAAAGGTGAAAACTACGTGATAAGACAAATGCAAAGGAACTACGTATTGGTCAGAAAGTTCTCATTAAAGCTCATTCATTGTCACATAATAAGAAACACTTGAGCCACAAATTCTTTCTGATTTACAATGGACCTTATAGGATCCGACGTATACAGAATGATGATTGTGTTGTAGCTGCAACTCTGCGTACTAAGAAAGTAAAGGACTACACCACATTTCTCATGTAAAACCGTTTATTGAGAGATAATTTGCTTTCTAACGCAGTCTTTGCTATTAATTTTTTACTTCACTTTACTATTGCACTTTGTCACACTTAGAAACTGTTAACATGCAATAATGTTCTGAAGTTAACTGTCCAGTCAAGAACCTATGGAACTTATTAAGACAGTAATTTTACGAGTGCACTTTTAAAGCGAACAGACTACACAGTCTCAGTGTGTGTACATTTTGCTTGTTGGTTGCACAATTACGTCACGACTATAAAGTTCACATTCTTGGAACATACACTTATAATGAGGTTTTACTGCAACATTTTGGCTTACTTCAAACGACATTTTGTGTTTAAAGTACTTTCTGAGAGGTTACAGTAGACAAAGTATTTGGTTTGTTTGACGGCTACACGATTGTACTACGATGCTACTGATGAGTGACACAGTTCTTATTATAATTTTTGCGCTGCATTTGTTTCATGTCTGCACAGTTTTCCGTGTTCTTCTAGAAAGTAAAACATATTTTGGTAATTACTTTTGTCACATAGCTACAACGAGGTAGGTATTTTTCGTAACACAACAATACGTTACAGCACAGTACTTTATTGGTCACGGTAGTAACCGTAATACCTACGACATCTATACGCATAGAATTTTTAGTTTTGTATATGATAAGGTAAGTACATAGACTTCTGGAGATCTCTACTTATGTACGACGATAACTACGATTCTTGGCACATTTTCACAGAGATTATCTTACAGCAGGGCGCACAGTTTAGCGCTATATGACACGCATGTGATTGATTATCTTACGTACTTGAAATATTTTTAGAACAAATTTAGAATTACTATGATACAGAGGAGATTTTCGGCGATATATTTAATTCCGTTGTTGTTATCTGTACATCTGTAAGGGAACACGCTTACTTTGTGTACCTTGTGTATGGTATTTGATTATACAGGTTTAGACATCGGTACCATATTTCTCTAACACAGAATTGCACAGCTATCTGATCATTTAACTGAGACAAACATTTCTTTTTACTACGCCAGTAAAAGATATTTACGTAATTACACAGATTACTTCACACTTATAAATTTGTACTTTGTCTGCATTTTGGAAACTGTTCCCATTTATCACAAGTTGCGCCATCGTCGCGAAAAAACAATGACCCGTATAAGTAATAAATTTCCTTTAATTTACCTCTATGGTCACAAATGTTTTGTTAACAGATTACCGGTTTCGGTCTTTAATGACCATCAACAGATCTGTTTCATAAAAACGAAGTCCTAATGTACTGTAGCCATAGTGGCATCTGTTAACAAAAAGTTTGTGACCATAGACGTAAATTAAAGGAAACTTATGTTCACATTTGCTTTAGGAGCCACTGGGATACTACGAGAGGTTTGAGTGATGTATGGGATCATGATTTTTGAAGTACGCTGAAACCGAAGTTCTATGCGATTCCAACGTAAATTTACAACCTGTGAAATTTTTTATTAGTGTCAAACTGTCATTGAAGCTCAAACTGCTGTCGTAAACAATTCGGTAAAGTGTATATGTGGCCTTGACGTAACACTGCGCTGGGCTGCGCGCTACGTGATTTGAAATATACTTATTGTTGTGTGGACTTTCCTTGTGCTGCTCTAGCCGCTTTGAAGCTACACGCACTTTCGCAAGCGCTCGCATGGTTGTAATAAAGAGAGGCCGTTGGCGTCGTTATTAACATTTCTTTGCAGAACGCACTAGAAACATGACACGTTATTACGTGGAAACATGTGCTTACACTGTAGATCTCGTACTTTGTGCTGCTTACAGAAATGTCTATGACGTGATGAGAAAAATTTTTCGTCTACACATCTGATTACTACAAGTATCTTTCTACAAGAGTTGAGAGAACTTTTACTGACTTATGAAATGCCATATGGCTAGTGGATGATTTTTTTTTTGCTTTGCCTTGTACATGCTTGTTTATTTTATTTTGTATCTACTTCACAGTTGCGCTGTAGCATCGGTTTTATAATATGATATTTATTACATATACTAATGTACACACTTTCTGTCTACAGATCTATTAAATAAAAATTGTATAATCTACATTTAAAAAAAAAAGGAGCACTAGGAAACGAAAGAAGCATAAGAAGGAGAAGTGATTGATAACAGGAACTGAATACATAATTTTCTTTTCAAGGAATTGGTAATTTTTTGGTAGAATAGGTTGTTGTGGTGTTAATATTTTTTCTACTTTCGCTTTGTGATGTTTAGGTATAAGTTATGGCATTTGCTGCTGTTATTTGCCAGGCATTGTTCTACTGAATTTTACTTTGTACTACTACTATATTTTTCTTGTTTGCCGCATATTGCCTAATATTAGTTGTAATGTTGTTTTCGCTTTGCTAATTTAAATATACTGCTGCTTGCTTTGCCAATTTGCATTTTCTTGTCATTGCTGTTTATGTTAACTGTTTTGAGCTGCTGCATTGCCTCATTCTCTAGTTTATGTATCTGACCTCAGTAGATTTAAGTTACTTTAAGAGAGGGTATGCTATATAAGAAAATGAATTGTGATGAGTTACGAAAAAATTTATTGAGAAGCTAAAAGAAAAAAAAATGTTGGCCAAAAGAATATTATATATTAAGATATAGTTATTTTGAAAGAGGAAATGAACTGATAAGTAGAGTTTAGTTACAACAGGTTAAGCTGGGGTTTTTCTTGGAAACAAATGATGAGGTAATATAATGGAAAATAAATGATGAGGTAAGAAATATGTGAAATTAAATATAGAAAGCATGCTTAGATAAGATTCTTCTTTGTGGCAACAAATGTTGAAATAAGAACAGAAGACCTGTGGGAAAACGAAGTTTTGATTGGAAATGAAATATCACAAGTACTGCAGTACCAAATGTTCCACTGAAAACAAACACTGTCCTTCGCTTTTTTGCTATTCTCGTATATGTTTATGTGTACCCTTGTGTATCTGTGTTCTTCCTGTCTCTGTGTATTTACCTTACAAGATTAATTGAATTTTTCTCGTCTAGTACAAAGCTGCATTTACTATGATGAGGAATACTATTATACTCAAATATGAAATGTTTTTTACTTTGGAAAGATGCTTAAACATAATTAATTCTGTTCCGCTTCCTTTTAACGTTCATGTGTCAAGTTAATATTTTAATGGATATTCTCATTTTTCATTTATTTACTTATGTCACAATTCCTGCAATACTCATGTACATGCTTATTTCTATTCCTTTTAAAGCCTGTATTACTATGAATGTTATCTGTATTATCAAGTTCATTAATGATGTTCTCCATACCTTTGTAATTGTATTTTTATGCTGTAAAATTGTAAATTGTATGGACACCAGTTCTTATTAAGTAAATAGTAGGGATTCATTTTACTGCACACATTTCTGTTGGTCATACTGTATGTGTAAAATCTCAGAGGCTACATGACTGTGTTAGTGTTTGGACGTGTGTTGATAATTCAGCAAGGGAGCAGCTAACAGCACTGCTGATTCTAAGTACACTGCAAAAAAAATTGTGAGTGCACAAGTGGCGGTTTATGGACTTGCTTTATTATCTGCAAGACTCTTCAATTGTGAGTGTGCACCAGCACAGTCGCAAACGATGGCTGCTGGCCATATTTACAAGGACTACAGTGGGTCTGCACCCTTCGTGGACCACAACTACCATATTATCTACTAGAAATACTGTGAGTCGACTCTGTGGTGACCTACTAATTCTACGAATATTCATGTCAAGAGTCAGCACTGTGTTTCCATTCGGAGCAACACTTTTTCAAGACTGCGTGGTGATCCACTACTTGTGTGGGCATTTTGTTTTACTGCTCAGACTTTGTGCATAAAACTGTCACAGACTACTAATCTGGTATATGATGAGGACTGTCCTTAGGGACTGTGAGGACATTTTCTTTTGACCAATAGTGCATTAATAATTGTGTGCATTTGATCTATTTCATATTGTTTATATAAAATATTTTAACAAATTAATCCTGGCCACTGCCCAAAACAGTTAGTAATTTTTATGTGGGGAACAGGGGACTATGCAAGTGAGCTGCTTCTGTGTTGGCAGCGCTGTGTAGCGCTTTGAATTGGATCTCTGACTGTACTTTCTTTGTAAGATACTCTGTGGCTGGTCAGACTCCTTGTTGTAAGTTAATCGCCAGTAGTGTTTGACAGTTAGAAGTTAGTCATCAGCAGTGATGGAAGTACTGTTGGGCAGTTGGAGGTGAACAGCCAGCAGTGATGGATGTTATATGTGAGAAGTTAGCATTGATGGAGGGTAGAGGTCTGAAGTGTTAGAGTTGGCCAACGATATGGAAGTATCCGACTTGGAGATTGAAAATCATTCTTGATTATATATCTTTGTACTGGATATCAATGACGATTTATATTCGTATTTGAACTCCATGTCACATTATTAAGGTAAATAAATACATTATTTGGTTTGCATCAAAACTTTCCTTTGCTAACCACCTTCCTATTAGTAGTTAGTGGCTTCAGTAGCTAGAATCTTTTATTTAGCTGGCAGTATTGACGTTCGCTGTATTGTAGTAGTTCGCATAATGAAGATTTTTGTGAGGTAAGTGCTTAATTAAATGTATAGGCTATTGTCAGGTTTGGTTGTTAATAATTTGAAGTAAGGTAGTAATTTTTTTGAGCAGTCAGATTGCGTTGCACTAGAATATTGTTGGTCAGGGTTGACATGATAAGAAAAAGTAAAGAGAAAGTAGGCTAAATACGTTCAGGTTTACTCAGCTGTTTCATAATCAAATAACGTAAAAGTGTCATCTTCTCAGTCATTCAGCACTTTAAGTACAGATACACACATTTAAATAAAGAAGTTTTAAGGTGTTCGTCTCTTCTGCGTCTTTAGTGATTCGAATATAGAAAATTATTATGCATGTGGTTCGAAGAACCATCTGCGAGGCATTTATGTGTGGTATAATGTAGACGTAGAGGTAGATGTTACTGTAGATATAGATGTATCATTAATTCCTAAAACAATCGAGGATGGAAGCCCAGCACTATCGGCAAAGTGTCGTGCCCTGCCACCATTACTGACAATGCAACGGAGAAAACTACTGATCAACTGTCAGTAGAATCTAGTCTGACAACCGAATAACGTCTCTGACAAATTTGTCCACTGCTTCCAAATCTGAAATGTAGAAAAGAGAGACGAAGCGACACTTGGCAAAACACCGTACATTACTGTGGATCATCCACCAGTTCGCTAGCACACTTAAATTGTGTCACCGACTGTGCGACATAGAATTCAGGAGGAAGCACAGAAAATACTGTAAGATTACGTAATTCGACCAGCAGAGATTCCTTGATCGATCAGCCACCATTTAGCCAGTCGCCGGCTGAACGAGACAAAATCAGGGAGGAAGCAGAGAACTCACTGCAAGAAAATATAATTGGACCATTAGAGTGCCCTTGATCGTCTGCTGCGGTCCTTGGGGAGAAGAAGGATTGTGTCTCTGCGTTGATTGCCAACGACTGAACAAAATCGCCATGCTGCACGTTGATGGCAAACTAGACTGATGACATCATGGCCAGCTTGAAAGGATTAAAGTACTTCTCAATTACAGACTCGCATACAGGGTGCTGACAAACCAAGGATGCCGTGTAGGAAGAGGTAGGGTTCGTAACACTGGATGACGTCCAAGTTAGCATTCAGAGTTATACTGTTTGATGGAACACTGCACCCACCTCCGATTGTGTGGCAGACTTCTGGCTTTGGCACGTTAAATAGACGACATGTCTTTGCTGTCTCGATGCTATAGTTCTTTTTTGAGAACACTTCACGTGTAAGCTGCTTGACAATCGTTCTGTAGTGCGTTAAGACTGCAGGAGACCACCTGACTCTAAAAAAAATTCTCTTTATCGTCCATGAAATAAGAAACTTGGGGAATATATGTAGTTTAAGCGCAGTACTTTCTAGCCCATTGAAAAGAAGAGCAGTCAGTTTTCTGTTTTCTTCTGCACATTCATGATAGGAGAAATTTTCTCGTAAAGTACTCCTAATACCAGCGACTCATACACGACTTCCGTATCAAGTCACATACTTTGCAAGAACTACTGCAGGGAAACGTCAGATTTTCCTGGATCGAGGTGCAATAAAGGTCTTTCCTTGTCCGCATAGCAGCGCTAACATCTTCCCTAGACTTTGAGTTGTATGGCTATAACGCCACTAACTAATTTCATGATGCTTGTTAATAAGATCTATCATGGATATGCTAAAATGTGTCGCGTTATACCTGAGGATGCTCCTTTTCTGACTGGAAGTAGTTGTTTGAGGAAGTGATAATACCGCTATTTGCAAACCATGTGTTTCCAAATATTTCTAGAAACCTTAAAGCATCACCTGCTCTAAATACCGTAAATGTGTTAGGAGGTCTCTTCTGGATGTATGTGTGTGTAGTGTAACCTTGTGCGGAAGACCCACGTGAACGATAAGCGGGTGAGACAAGAAGAGAACAGCTTTTGAACTGTGCTACAGACGAATGCTGAGGATTATGTGGGTTTGTCAAGTAACTAACAAGAAGATACTGAAACAAACATAGGATTAGCGAAAATTATGGCACAACTGTACTAAAAGGAGGTTTCGTTTATTATGAAACATGACGAAATGCCATGGAATCGTCTATTTGTTAACAGAGGGAAGAGAGTTGGCTAAAGAGTGTACAGGAAGGCTAGGTATTAGGTTGGTCCAGTGGTTGTAGCCTGCAGTAATGGGAGATAAAGAGGCTTCTACAGGACAGACTACTATGGAAAGCTGCTTAAAACGGTCTTTAGTCTCAATACCACAACAGTAGTACCAGTAAAACTCTGACATGAACAACTGGCCTCCTTTAGGTTCGTTTAGTTCAAACATTCTGGTATACCAGTATACCAGTAGAACAAAAAAATAATAGACGCACTGGATGCCGATAACATGTAAGGAAATTTTTAATATAACTATAAAAAGTAAGACATCAGTACTCTAGATAATAGAGTGGTCCAATATTGATGAGGAGTCAGGTTCGAATTCATCTCCTGTTAATCTGATTTATGTTCTCCATGCTTTGTCTCAAACCTTTTTTAATCGGACCTTGTTGTTTCTTCCCTATCTTATTCTAACATAGCTACAATTCCAACGGATGTGGTGGTGAATGGATATCAAACTCTCATCCCTCTTCCCTTATTGCGTTGCAGGTAAGACAGAACGAAATAGTGCCATAGTAATACAACACTATTATTCATTTAATTTATAAAAAAAATTGTCTTTAAAATTTTTCATAATCTAACTGTGTTGGCCAAAAGCTATATACAAAGTGTGATATATATGTTGTTACAGTGCTTTGCTAATGTATGTTTGTAACTTATGTAAAGAAACATGTGAAATGTATAATTTACTAAATAACGTGTTGTCGTGGATCAATGCAATGAATATCTTAGTATGTGCAGTTTTATACAACTGTGCAAGTTGTCATTTGTATAAAATGGTACACACTTAGGGACAATGTGTAGGATGTGTGTTAGGTAAAAGATGGAGTGCTGTTGTACTGTACCGCAGTTACTGTAGGAAGCGCAAAAGGTGGCACGAGTTTTTGGCGCGCTACCTATAGAGCGATCGAGAACGAGATGGCAGGTAGCAGTGAAAGAGGCAACTCTGAGACGGCGCAAGTGATACCTTGTCTGCAGATTATTGCCCAGGAACCACGGATGACGACTGCTGAGCTATTTCGGCTTGGATACAAGTTGTTGGGCTGCGTTATGAACGTTAAAGGAGACTTAATTAGTCCATACTGAAAAAAAGCTTGTACACCATACCATGGGTAGCGAAACCGCCATTTGTATCCGCCAAACCCAACGACTACAGCCAACATATTACGAACTGTATAATTAGAATTGTAGAAGCGTGAACCATTAATTCCAAATTAACTTTTGTTGAAGAATTACTGTGTAAACATAAAATTTGGTTCACCCTGTTATTTGATTCGTAATCATTCACCTACATAGGGTTCTTTACTGGTATCTGATTATTCTGAGTAAACCTATTGTAAATACATTTGACGTAGTTGATTCAGTACCTACAAGCACTGATTTTCAGCTCTAGATAAAAGTTTGAAAATAATTGCTTTTAAAGTGAAGGTAAAGGTACCCTATGATTTAAGTAGGAGAAGTGCTCAAGCGAAATTTTGCCTAAGTGCTGAAGTAGATGTTTTCAGACAAATTTAACAATTTTAATATTCTTGCTCTGTATGTGGCAGTGAGTAAAGTGGAAGTAAGTAAATAAGTTTTGAATAAAGCAAGAATAGAATTCCAATTATAAATGAAATTCAGTGAAGTAAAGTAATTATAAAAAAGAAAATTGTCTATGTGGCTCAGTAACACTGAAGTAGGATTGCATAAAACATACTGAATGACAATGGGATTGCCACACACTAAATTTAGCTTTTGACATATCATTTGTTAAAAGTAAGGTATAAACAAAGTGACTTAATAAATTTAAATGCGTGTATTATGCTGTTAGAATATTTAGGTATTTAATTTGTTGATTGTACAAAATGCAAATAGAGAAGTCCCCGTTGGCCAAAAATTTTTAACACATACTGCCGACAAGAAATTCGTGGCCTTTCTAGATAATATTGGTGTAGTAGCTAAAAGATTCCTATGTCTTTCTCAGAAACATATACTGAAAAGTTTTATTTGTTTGTAAATTTATGTTAGGGAACAGCAGGAAAGAAGGGCAAATTTGCTTCTTCTTTCTTCTGATACTTAACCACTTCGTTGCCTTGACAGATTGGCGATCATAAATCCATTAGACAAACCACTTAACAAACTTGGTACAGAAAGTTTCCATTCTTACTGTATTTCTTTCTTAAAGCTGGAAAACTGTTAGAACAAGAAGTAATAGTCTGATTCTCATATCTATTAGTCATATATCACAGTCAAATCGTGCAAACGGACAACACTCGTTGAAAGTAGGCACGTTCATGACGTGTAACTACATGCACAATTCCCCATATAATAGTGATATACGTGGCTTTTCCTGGATCAGGACGATTTCTTTTGTGGGTGTGTATTGTCATAGTTGGCGCCTGGTGACAGGATCTTTTGATAATCGCCACCCCAACTCGCATACAAAATCCGTGGCATTCTCTCCCCTATTTCGCGAAAGTACAAAATGAGCTGCCCTTCTTTGAACTTTTTCGATTAATCCTGTCTGCTGTGGGTCCAAAACTTAACAACAATACTCCAGAAGAGGGACGAAAAGTGTAGTGTAAGCAGTCTCTTTAGCAGACCTGTTGCAGTCTCTAAGTGTTCTACCAATAAATCGCCGTCTTTGGTTTGCTTTCCATTCCATGTTATCCACGAGATAGGTGTATTCTAAGTTATTAGTAACTGTAATCCCTAAGTATTTAGTATTTAGTTGAATTTACAGCCTTTATAATCGTGTATTTTAGCTTCTAAACCGAATTTCGCTGATTCCGTTTAGTACTCATTTGGATGACCTCAGACTTTTCATTATTTAGAGTCAATTGCCATTTTTCTCAACATACATATATCTTGTCTAAGTGGTTTTGCAATTTGTTTTAATCTCTGATGACTTTGTAAGACTGTAAATCACAGCATCATCTGCAAACAGTCTAAGAGGGCTGCTCATATTGTCTCCTTCATTGTTTATTAAATCAGGACCAGTGGAGAGCCTTGCGAACCCCAGACGACACTTCGGTTTTAGACGGCCGCGGTGACAGAGCGGTTCTCGGCGCTTCAGTTCGGAACCGCGCAACTGCTACTGTCGCAGGTTCGAATCCTGCCTTGGTCAAGGATGTGTGTGACGTCCATAGGTTAGTTAGGTTTAAGTAGTTCTAAAAGTTCCAGGGGACTGAGGACCTCAGATGTTGATTCCCATAGCGCTCAGAGCCATTTGAACCATTTGCACTTCGGTTTCACTCAGTGGCTTTCCGTCGATTATTACGTACAGTGATCTTTCTGACAGAAAATCACGAATCCAGTCGCACAACTAAGACGATATTTCATAGGCACGCAATTTCATTAAAGTTCCTTGTAAAAAAGGTATCGTTTATTGCCGTCACATGACATTTTCATTTGGAAATCAAATTAAAAAGTTTTCCGAATCACACTCACAGCTATACTGCTACAAGAAAGTAACAGACATATCAATGAATCTGCACTGTCGCAAAATACGGCAACAGCGCAGCTTGAGGGAAAGATTCTCGCAGTCTAGTCTGCACCTCGCGCTAGCCGCTCGGAAAGACAATGAATGTTACTGGCTGCTAGCAGTAAATGGTGGGGAATGCACAAAGCGAACTGCAAAAATCGCGAACATTAAGGGCCGGATGGACACGGGAACAAGAGAAGCTTTCACACACTGCTATACTGTACGGATGTGACACTGGGCAGTAGGCCCACCACGACAGTAGGTACAGAGAATGAATGACAGTCGACTAGGAACAGTTTCGTGCGCTGAGAAACAACTACGGCGAGCAGCCATAGGAAAAGTATCTTCTCTAACAGTGAAGACTGAGAGTGATGTTTCGGAGCCGGCCACTGAACTGGGACCACAAGCAGCTGATGCAGTAGATAAGTGAGTAGACAGTGATTCACTTGCTATAGTAAGTTCAGAGGCACTGAACAGGCAACTTTCAGTAAATAAAAAGGAATAGATCGTCACTGGGACCAAAAATCCGGCTATAAATAGCAGCTGAGCGGACGAGTAAGGTTTATTTAAAGGAGCCGCGGAGAGTTCACGAGCTGCCAACACAAATGAACCCAAAAGCAGTAAGCAAAGGAAGTGTGTAGCTGACGCTAGGTAAATGAAGAGGTCAATAGTGGACGCGAAATGGAAGATAAAAATTTACACGTTGCTGAAAAGTCATTCCGTGACAACGAATCTGAGAAAATTTTTTCTGTCATTCACAAGCCTTATTTAAAAGAAAATGAATCAGTGCGGTGATAAGAACCTTCAAAGATTACAACGTACATGAAGTAAAAGCTAGTAACGACAGGGAAGATGAGGAAGACAGTTCGGTAAAAACGAACTAAAACTTACGAAAAATAATCGGACTATTAATGGATATAAGCAAGAGAAACTAGTTACTATCGAACGAATTCAGAAGTGCATCAACTATGAGACTAACAATGATCTAAAATTCTCAAAGGAATTAAGGACTTTCGTGCGTGAAGGCGACATTGATGTTGAGGATACCAGCTTAAGTTAAACCGAAGATGTCATTCCATCATGTGGTTCAGAATCACAAGAAAAGAAGCGTACTGAAAACCTCTGTCTTTTAGAAACAATAATGCCAGAAAATGAGAATATTGCGTGAGAAAAGTTGCCGAAACGAGATATCAAACATGAAGAAGCTGTTCAAGAAGAAAAGAAAGCCATTAGAAGAGGAGCTATGTCAAGAAGAAAATTTCAATACAGGAACCAGAAGACGTAAGGTAGCCAACGAAAAAGGAATCATCGGACCAAAGGATTAGTAATAAACAACTACTTCAGATTGGGAAAGAATTTGCGATCAGAAAGAAGAAACATCAGGCACGGAATTTAAAGAAATGAACGACATTTCATGGGAAGAAGCAATGGTAGTTCAAGACTTTTGTGGGAAGAGCAGGAGCATACGGAGGTGAAAGTAACCAAACAAAACATAATACCGATTGAGGTTTATGGCAACAAAATTAGAGCATTACTAGACTCTGGCTCTCAAATTAGTGCTTCATCTCAGTCTTTTCACG
The DNA here is from genome assembly GCF_021461385.2 of Schistocerca piceifrons. Taxonomy (NCBI): domain Eukaryota; kingdom Metazoa; phylum Arthropoda; class Insecta; order Orthoptera; family Acrididae; genus Schistocerca; species Schistocerca piceifrons. The sequence goes on along the minus strand of NC_060140.1, from coordinate 444,648,037 downwards.
ACTACATCAAAGACAAACCAGGTATTTTCGCAATATCTGTGCAGGTAATCAGAATTGAAGGCGCGACTGGAAGAAAAAGTAAACCAACAATGATGCAAATTTTAATGGAATTATTAATAAAAGATGAACTCAGTACTTGTGCACCGAAGTAATTATGAGAATAGATTGGTTACAGAAGCAACAAGTAGTAATTAACTTCGTTTACGCAGTAGTTAACAGTACGAATCAAGAAGGAACTGTAAACATAGACTTTGAAGAAACAGACAAACTCATTGAACCGGAACTTCAGTCTATGATAATGGAAATAGATACAGATATTGAAGGACTATCTGAATTACTTGGAGGTTATCACATACAAAGCATCAAAAGCTTGGACCAAATGTTAGAAAAATTTCGGAAAACTATCATTGACGTACCAACACAGAAAAATGTGTTGCTACAAGTAATGGAACAATATTATAGCATGTTTCAGATGCTCCTGGCACAGTGAAAAATTTCGAATATCATGTGGAAACATTGCTAAATAAACCGTTTTTCATTTACCTATCCAGTACTTGTATCGAAGAAACAGACCATTGAAGCCGAAATTACAAGATGCTTGAATGAGGAGTCATAGACGTAGCAACAGTGAACATAATCATCCATTGTTTATTGAAGGTAAGAAGGACGGCGAAGTAAGAGTGGTAATTGATGACAGAACTTTGAATAAGATAGTTAAGAGAGAAGTAGATCGTCCTGAATAGTTAGACGAAATGCTGTAAGGATTTTACTATATTCTATATTTATCAAGCCTGAACATGACGGTCGGTTATTGGAAAATTGCTTTGGATGCAGAATCAAGAACGTATACAGCTTTCCTTTCTGCTGGAAAATGTTATCACTAAAAGATAGTATTGTTTGGCTTAAATACATCAGTTTCTGGGCTCATACGTACGTTAGAGTGGGTGTTAGGAAGAGAATTAAGCAGGAGGCTCACAATATATGTGGACGATTTATTAATACCTACACAACAACGGAAAGAATATTGTGAACTACTGGAACAGTTATTCATTGCATTACGGAAAGGGAGAATGACTCTGAAATTTAAGAACTGTGAACTGGTGAGAAAACAAATTAAATTTTTAGGACATATTATTACAGCAGAGGGAATAGAGAAGAACCCTGAGAGGCTGAAAGCTACTAGGAGGTGCCCCCGTCCAAAAAAATAAGAAATGTTTAATGCGGATTCTATGGAAAATTCGTAAGGGGCAAACTCTTAATAGGCAAGCTTTAAACAATATGATACGAAAGAACAGTGCATTCGCTTGAACCTCTGAATGCCCAAGAGATTTTGAAGAAATAAAATGGGGAATTGCTTGCGAACAACATTTTAGACGATCCTCATTTATCATTACAATTCGATAGGAGTATGAGTAGTAGTAACTATTGGACAGGAGTAGAGATCTTTCACGAAATTAAATATTAAGGAAAAATTGTTCACAAAACCATTGCTTTCGCAAGCAGAACATTAAGAAAATATGAACAAAATTACACTATTTGGGAGAAGGAAGCATTAACCATAATTTTGGGACGGAAAATGTTTCGTAATTATTTATGAAAATACAAAATAGTAATGAGTACAGACCATAAAACCCTTATAATTTAGTAGGTATGTAGACCATTGAACCTGAGGTTATCTCGTTGGGCTTTGTACCTACTGGAGTACGACAATGAGATACTTTATGTAAAATGATCCGAAAATCAGGTTGCCGATACACTTTCCAGGCTACCTGAAGGCAGAGGGAAAACTAATTTGGAAAGCAATGACGAAGGAAGATTTAAATGTTTAAATTTGAAAGAAGTAGCTGGTAGTGCAGGAATAGCTACTATATCTAAAAATGTCAGAAGGTTTGAAAAGGAAGACGAAGTGTGCAAATCAGCGAAAGTCAAATTTGACAGTGATGTTTGTCCACTGATTCCACAATTTTACAAAATCTTTAAAGGTGTACTATATATTAGAAAAGGAAATAGGAGTGATGAATAGCATGTTTGTTAGCACCCCAAAGTAGAAATAGCTGGTAACTTCCATTTATCATATGGGCATTATTGGGCGAAAAAGTGCCGTAAGAGAAAACCTGGTAGTTAAAATAGGGACTATTGCATTTGAGAAGCCTACAGAACGATTACAATCTTGTGATGTTTGCCAAAGGGCTCAAGAGACAAAGAATGCTAACGTAGGAGCTACACAGAGCCTCAAACCCGAAAATATCTCAGAGTTCTGTCTGTTCACCTGTATGGGCGCCTATCAAAAACTACTGGAAATTTGACATACATACTAGTAATTTTTGACGTTTTTTCGAAATGTATTAAACTTTATCCTCTCAGGAAAGCTACAGCTAGAGCACTATTCAATTAAATAATGGCGTATTTTAATGAAATACCAAAAAGAGAACTGTCTTACAATGGTCCACAGCTCATTCTGAAATTATGTTTGGAAAGGACAACAAGTAACAAGTATTTCAGCTTACCACTCATCCACTAATCCCGTGGAAAGCTATATGCTAGAGTTAAGAAGACTATATAGCAATTATTGTGATAAAAATCATAGCACTTGGGGTAAATTCATTACAGATTTGAAGTAACTATGAATTCATGATTAATTCATATACAGCATACACGGTTATGACGTGTATATTATATGCACAATTCCCCGTATAATAGTGTTACACATGGGTTTTTCTGGAACAGGACTATTTGTTCTGTTGGGGTATGGTGTTACAGTAAGACACTGAATTATTTCTCAGGTGCTTGAAATCTCAGTCTTGCCATCCAGAGTTTTTCCGCGATTAACCTGTATTGCCACAGATGAAAGTCAGGATTACTTTGTGACAGGGCAAGGGCATTTTTCTCCCTCACCCTTCAACAATCGAATCATCGTCTTTAATGACGTAGCCGGTAACTTGAGATTAGAATTTACGTTACCGTTGTGCTGTCACGATCTCAGCCACGGCCCGTAACAAGTGCATTGCAGTCCGAAGCGGGGCGTGCTTGCTAAAACTGAGACTCGGTGCGGCTGACGATCAGTCCTGTCACCGTCTATCGGCGGTCGAGTCGTGTCGGTGAATGGTCCGGCGGTGGGTTGCTGCGAATGCGGTGTCATCCAAGCACAAATCTCTAGCCCCCGTCCGTCTCGCTGGCTGCAGGATCAGGGCGGCGGATTGTTGAAAGACGGAGTTACGATTCGCCGCCGGGTCAGTCTTTATACGCTCCGGTACTGAATTCTGTGTTGTTGTTGCTTTCATATCGCTATAATTGACTTTCCGCTGTTAAGATGGCTGTATGAGCACGTCCCGAAAGCCAGTTAATAAAACAGAAATAAAAACTTGACGCAGACGTCTGGCTGACGGTGCCGAAAGGGTCCTAGTTACACCCTCAATGCACCGATGGTGATGCTGGAAAGTAAAACTGGCTGGTATTACTCATCACGGAAATGTTTACTACTGACGTTTCGAGCGAGTACTCTCCGAGAAGAGTCGTAAAGGTATTATTTCCTCACACATACATCTGACGAAATGATCACGACGAGAAAATTCGAGAAATTACAGCTAATCAAAGGCCTACCATCATTCTTTCCACGTCTCATTGAAGAGTGAAACAAGGAAGGATGAAGGTAGGGACACCACAAGAACCCTCCGCCACACACCATCATGTGACTTGCGGAGTACTGATGTAGATGCAGATGTAGACGACTGACGTCGGCAGCGGCAGAAACGGGCAGTGGTTACGCTACTAGTTTCCTCCGTGCCACGTTGCAATGATCCGCTGCAGAGCAATCGCTGACTGGATGTCTTCCACTAGCTGTGAGTCCAGCATTGCCACTGAGGTAATAGAAGCTATAGAATAGAGGTGTTAGCTATAAAAGGGCAGTGTATTAACGGAGCTCAGAATCATGTGGAAAGGTTTCCGCCTTGATTACGACCGCACAACGAGGATTAATTGCCTTCGATGGCGGAACAGCAGTTAGGAGTTACACGAATGCGTCATTCCATTTGAGAAATAGTTAGGGAATTCAGTATTTCGAGATACACAGTCTCAGGAGTGCGCTGAGAATATCGAACTTCAGACATTACCTCTCAGCACAGACGATGTAGTGGCTGACGCCCTTCACTTAACAACGTCGCTAGTACGACAGATAACTATAAAACCGACAACTCGTTAATATCGTATTAAAAATATTAATAAAATATGTACTTGAGCATCAAAGAGTAACTATTCAAAATAAAGATATTCTTTGTAACCACGGATATCTCATCCAATTAAGGTAAAAAAGACTTGGTTCAAAGATGGAGTACTACTTTCGTCTCAGCTGTTGAAGAATTAAGTCACTTGGCTGTTCTGACGCACTAAATATTTGATGCACGTATTTTCTGTTACAATATATGGTATAATTGAATTTCTCCTGCACTTATTCAACACCTCTCCCTTCCCGTAGAAATATTTAGTTGAAAATAGTTACTGAAACTGGGAGTGTAGAAGATTTCCCATCTAGCTTCTTTTGTCGTAATGGCGCACAGTCGGCCATTACGTGGCATGTAATTAAAGTATTCAATATTGGGCTTCATCCTAAAGTTGAATATAATAGTCTTCAAGCATTAATATCTGAAAAGTTCATTTGCTCATAATTGATACGGAACTGCATAGAGAGATCTTCACTGTATCTTTAAGTTTGCGGTTAAATTTACTTCTGTCAAGGAAACGCTTAGACTAAAATTAAGCCAGTGTGATATCAATGACATTATTTATCACGATTACAAAACCTTACGCTACGTAAGTAGTTATACCGCCTCCCTCTTTGCAACATTTAATTTAACGGGGAATAACAGTCACAGTTTCCTGCTACTTCTGATTATCCTTGAGCTAGTCATGAGTTTGGATAACGTAATTAAACCATTACAAGCTAAACTGTAACCATTGTTACTAATATTTGTGCCTGCGTAGCAGCCTGAATTATCGTCCGCTTATATGTAAGCCGCATTTACGAGAGCGCAGAATACATGCGAGGCTAACAGTGTATTAAATGTGGTTTACCTTCCCCAGCAGTCCTAACTACATCTTACATTACTACAAAACGCTCAAATACCAATGAAGAGAGAGGTACGATATACCCTGTTTGGCAAATGGCTCGTGTGTAATTTAATTTAGTGCGGGTCCGGAGCCCCTTCGACTACGTCGTTCATGATGTCTGTATTGCGCGAACGTTCGTCAATTCTACGGTCGCAGGGGGGAAACGAATGTCACGTCACGATACCTGTTGTTATATTTTCGAGTGATACAGTCAGAGTCTAGTTCTAGTTCTTGAAACAAACCTTGGAAAGCGTCAAGGTCGTGTCTGTATCTTCCTGCCAATATTACGTGACGCAAATGTGAATGCAGTTTTCTTAAGTAAATACTTATCAACTCAGATGGACAGTAAGGATTTGCGAGATTTTAGTTCCTACATAAAATTTTTCATCATTATTATATTATGCTTTACTCGATGCTGAGTAGCCTGCGGCCAGTACGCAGACAGGGAGGGAAGCGTGGTAAAAATCAGCTTAACTTCGAAAATCTTCCGTTTACAGACCTCATTCTCACGGCAGGCTCACTCTTGAGGTAGCCACACATGAATTCCGGTTTATGCCCTTAAGGCCAGTTTGGTGGTACTCCAAACAAAAATTGATTCAACCAGGTTTTGGAGGTGAATGTCGATGCCAAAGTTTGTAAAAGTTTTTAACTTACGAAAAGTGGAAAAGTGCTTGTAATCGAAACAGTCGTTTCGGTGAGAGACGGAATGTTCTCTATTGCGCCTGACGCGCAGCTCACTATCGTGTCTTGTCGAAAAGTATTGTTACCATGGAAAGTCTCAAATACGCCACAAATTGTTAGTTTCATAACAAATTTCAGAGAGTGGGAGTCAGTGTGAACGCTTGAGGTCATTAGTGTCGTCATTATTATTTAGTTTGAATTCGATACGCGTCAACTTTTCTGTCAACTGTTGTGTATCTCCTTGTTCTGTTGTTGATTGACTTTAATCTTTCTTTGAAACACATAAGTGCTTGTATCTGTAAATGGTACAGGAAGTGTGACATCAGCCTTTTTGTCGTTATTTGTAGACGAATTTGTCATCTTTTTCATCAAATCTTCGACATTCTTTGTTAATGTACCAAGTTGTTCTTTATGAACGTCAGAGTTTAGTTTTGATGCGTCTGCCTGTTCACCAGTTGTTTCAACAGTGATAATAAGGTGATGACGTTCTGTTAAGTTGCGACACTATTGCACTCGGTATAGTGGTATTTATTTTGGCGAGATACTCTTCTTTGTCGTTATGTGGTGTTGTTTTTATTTTTATTTTCTTTCAGTATAAAGGGTGCGTAGCCTGACCTCTAACCTCGTAACAACTGGTTGCAAGTCATGTCTAATACCTTGTCGAATTTCTACGGAGCGATTTCGCTGTTTTTGTCCGAAGTCTCTTGGTATCTTTGCATATTTCTTCTTGTGATTTTGTGATTTCTTCTTGTGCTTTACTTGTGACATTCAGTGTTTCATTCATGTATTGTAGCAACTTTAATAGTGTAGTACTATTGATCCCTACATTCCCTTTTACTGGATTTACAACTGAGTAATAGATGTCAGTAAGAGATGTTGGCTCGTGCGCTGTCTTATTAAAAGAACTGGAAGCAAAAGCCGAATTGGTTGTGTCAGTAAGTGACTGTTGCGATATTTCGCATAGCTGATTCGACTTGTTGCCTGCCGATTCGCCTTATGAAATTTCCTGTTCGGTATTGAAAATCTGTTCCGTTGCATTTATTAATAAAGAACACATCTGTGTTACACACTTATTTACATTATCTGAAATCTCAGAAACAAATTATGGATGTGTAACAACAGTTTTGCTACTTCTGTTTCATTAATAACTCTGTCATTACTTTCTGACGCGGTTTGCGATCTATTAGCACGAAGAAATACTGTTTTGCTAGCCATAGTTATGAAAAGTAAAAACTGAATTACCAAACAAGACCGAAAGTGATAAATTCTTTTACGCAACGGAAATACTTGCGAAAAATGTAGGTAACACTGAAACAATTCAGGCTCTTTACTTTAATGTCTGCCTGCGCAACAAAGATTTACAAACTCCACATTTTTTTGCGAAACAGGAAACAATATTCACACAAAATCACACGTAAATATGACAATGATAGTACAATAGCTGAAATATAAAATGAAAATGTTGGTATATATGAGCGTAAGGCTGATTTGCTTTCGAGAACCTGTGTTGCAATCAAAGTACGTAATCACAGAAAAACCAGAGGATTAGCCTGGGTGAGAAGGGTCGACATGTGTAAGCTTTCTACTAAAAGGTTATTGTCTGTTTGTGAGAAAACTGAATATACAGATTTCGAAAAGTTTCTCCTCATCTAACATGTACTTTAGATACCGTATTCAGTTGCTGGGGCAAACTGACTGTTGATTGGCCCTGTGTTACGCACGTGAACAGTGCCATGAAATAAAACTTTAAACTTCACGAAATGCAAAATCTGAAATAAAGAAAATGAATCTAATTAAATGCCAAAAGGAAACTAATTGTGTGCTCAATGAATACTATAGAAATAAAACTCAGTACTGAAGCATATTCTGAACCGTGCGGGGTATGTTAGACTAAGAATGTCCACAGAAATAAATTACCGCTCTACTCGGAAGAAAATAACTGTTAGAAATTATCAACACTCTTCATTAAAATTAATCTGCTACCTAGCACGACACCTGACAATTCTGACTATACACAGTTTCCTCAAGAATGCAAGGTGAGATCTTACGTGAAATAAAAGTGACTCATCTCTTGCTCAGCATACTGTTTCTTTGTGTCTGGACTATTGACGTTCTCGGAAGCAAATACATATCAGTAGATGCAGCAGCCAAGATAAATAATCTAAATTACTTTTGTCAGAAACGATCTGCTGCTTCGAGTGGCTTAACGTGCGCTGCACATAGGACGAAAGTTCAAAACTTTACTATGAAGCATGGAGGTTTGTTTTACTTTAAATAACATCGAGTTTGAGAAATCAGACTCTGATTATTGAGGAAAAGATTGTACAACATAAGAAGACTCTAAAAGTTTCAAAATTCTCTCACTACAAATAAACTACAGTCATACCATTAATATTTTTACAAAACGTTCTCTATGAATAGCATGAACTAGAAAACATTCTACGCCAGGTTTTGTGTCCCTAATAAAGTATTCTAGATAGCTTCTCCCAAATCCAACGAAAAAAAGTATCATTCTTTGACAAACTCAACTACACGCTGCTATGCCTCAAACAAGAATATCCCAGTGCTGCATAACTGACAGACTAACAAGTCAACCACAGATAAAACTAAATGCATAGTCGAGGATCTTATTCACTACTACAGTGCGCACATTCATCTTTGTCCCAGTACAGTAAAGGTGAATTATTTACAATAGCAGAAAACGTATGAGGACCTTACGCTGTAATTATTTATAAGGGAAGTAAACTTTAGCACTGCCAAAAACAAATACAGGAGTCAGACATGGTTAACGTTTTCATTAATATCTATGTTGATGAAGTCTTAGTAATATGGAAACAAATTTTCCAATGTGGTATCATCCTCTCCGTCGCAGTATAGTTTAAGCATTATTTTATATGAAGACGACGTTGTAATTGTGCCACAGACAGAATATGCGGTCCTCTTGACAGGATGTCCACAATCGTTATTCATTATCAATAATAAAATCCGCTACAGCTGTAAAAATTATTTATTGCTATACAGGAAGTACAACCAGGTTTCTCCACATTTACCCCATCTTCAGGTGTATCTTCAGAATTATAAATCAATAGTAATACCTTTCCACAAGGTTAAGATAATGAAAGCTAAACAGAACTAACAGAAATTCACAGGAAAAACTCTACACGCACGAAGGATACATAACTGAGCTTAAAATAGGTTAAATATGTTAAAATAATGCATCACTCATGCCTGGAATGCACACGATATCTTCCTCAATCCAAGGACTGCCAGCAAGTCTCTCGGTTCTTTTTGAAGGTGAGTAACATGTTCTGAAACCGGGTTATGCTTTTCTTTTTAGAAATAAACAATTTTTTCAACTGTAGAGGATTTTATCATTGATGACACAGAAGATATCTTACAAAGCGGCATGTACACCTCACGAAATGTAGCAGAAAAGTAGTGACTCATAAAAGTTGCACATAAATGAAAGGCAATATTTTTCCAGGGGGAAAATGTGATAAGATTTAAAACTGAGGCCATAGTAAAATATTGGAGCAGCAACTGTCTTGGATATGAAATATTTCCTCGGTAGATTGTGACATAGAAACAGATCTTTACAAATTTAAACTTCAGCATTCCGAGATCAACAGTGTCTACAGTGTGTCCATAATACGAAATTTAAGGCACTACCTCTCACCACGGACGACGCATTGGCGGAAGATAGCAACCTAGAGCAGTGGCGTTTGCGTAGATTTGTAAGTGCAAACAGATAAGCATCACGGCGCGAAATAACCGCAGAAATCAATATGGGACATACGATGAATGTATCCGTTAGGACAGAGCGACGAATTTCACGTTAATGGACTATGGCAGCAGACGACCGACGCGAGTGCTTTTGTTAGCAGCACGTCATCGCCTGCAGCGCCCCTCTTTGGCTCGTGACGATATAGATTGGAATCTAGACGACCGAAAAACCGTGGCCTGGTAAGATGAGGCCAGATTTCAACTGGTAAGAAATGACGATAGGTTTAGAATGTGGCGCAGACCCCACGAAGACATGGAGCCAGGTTATCAACAAGGCACTGGGCACGTTGTGGTGGCTGCATAATTGTTTGGGCTGTGTTTACGTTGAATTGAATGGAAATTCTGGGCCCACTGAACAGATAATTGACTGAAAATGGTTAAGTTCGACTACGTGGAGAATATTTTCAGCCATTCATAGATTTCATGTTCCCAAACAACGATGGGATTATTGTGGATGACAATGTGTCATGCCACCGGGCCCCTATTTTTCGTGATTGGTTTAAACAACATTCTGGACCATTCCAGTGAATGATTAGGCCAACTAGGTCCCCCGATATGAATCCCATGGAAAAGTTATGGTATATAATCTAGATCTCAGTTAGAGCACAAATTCTGCTGCGGCAACACTTTCGCAGTTGTGGGCGGTTATACAGACAGCACGGTTCATTATTTCTGCAGGGGAGTTCCAAGGACTTGTAGAATCCAAGCCCCGTCGAGTCGCTGCAGTGCGCCGGCCTAAAGGGGGCCTCACACGATATGATGTTGTATGCCATGCCTTTCGTCATCTCAGTGTCTATGCGCTGGTGCCAGGCGTGTTGCCATGCGGATGTCCCAAGCGTCACGTATTGTCCCTGCCGTAATGTCACAGGTGCGTACTGGATTTCGGTAAAGCGTTGGTTGGTAACCAGGTGATTGTACGAATATACTGAGCCAGACGTAACAATTAAATGTTGCGCCATCTGCTTCGTGCAACAAACGTGATTACGATAGCGGTTGCTTGCGCCAGCCCGGGCCGGCCAGCGCCATTAGGATGTAATGACCATACGGAGCAAAAGTAGCGATGGGATGAGGTTAATAAACGAGGGGATAACTAGCATGCTGCTAGAGGAACGTGTAGAGAATAAAGATACAAGGAAGGAAAATGACAAATTCAAAGGATCGTTTCATCCCAACGTGGAGCTTGCACGGCATCACATGAAGTGCTGGAGGTCTTTGCGAGGGACAGTGGGCGAGCCCATACTACATGAAGTCTTGCTCTGCAGATTTACTCAGACGCATTTGTTAGAGGATCCAGGTCGAGTATCTCCATTACTCCACTTTTAAAATAAGTGAGAGGCGCCAGTTTCGCTATGACCACCAGCGTACTTTCACCAAGGTTTCCAAAGACGACAACTATATTGAAAGATGCACACCATTAAACGTTCATACACAGCACCTAGTTGGTGTCTAACAACTACCGCCGAAAAAATATACAGCAATGGTACCAGGAAAAAAATGAACAAATGCCCATACTTCTCAATTTATGCATTTAAGAGCTCATGTTTAACAGACACTTTTTCTTATTTTGATCCATACATATCAATAAATTTTGTGTACGAACTGACCAGTCGGTTACGTCACATAAAAGTTCAATGGGATTCACGTCGGGCGTTCCGCGTGGCCACATCGTTCGCTCGAACTGTCCAAACTGTTCTTCAAACCAATCTCGAACAATTGTGGCCAAGTGACAAGGTGCTTTGTCATCCAGAAAAATTCCATCTTCGTTTGGGAACATGAAGTGTATGAATGGCTGCAAATGGTCTCCAAATAGCCGAACATACAAGAGAGTCCTATCCATTCAATGTAAACACAGCTCAAACTATTATGGAGTCCCCATGAGATTGCACAATGCCTTGTTGGCAACTTCGGTCAATGGCTTCATGTGTTCAGCACCACATACTAACCTTACCATCAGCTCTTACCAACTGAAATCGGGACTCATATGGCGGGGCTACGGTTTCCCAGTCGTCTAGGGTCCAACCGATACGGTCACAAGCCCAGGAAAGGCGCTGCTGGCGATGTCGTGCTGTTAGCGAAGGCACTCGCGTCGATCGTCTGCTTCCATCCTGTTTACGCCAAATTTCGCCGCACTGTCCTGACTGATAAGTTCGTCGTACGTCCCACATTGATTGATGTAGTTAATTCACCTAGTGTTGCTTGTCTGTTGGCACTGACAACTCTACGCAAACGCCACTGCTCTAGGTCATTAAGTGAAGGCCGTCGGCTACTTCGTTGTCCGTGGTGAGAGGTAACGCGAGAAAATTTGGTATTCTTGGCGCTGTCTTGCCATTGTGGATCCCGGAATAGTTAATATCTGAAATGAAATGTTCAATGCGTCTAGTTGCTCTACCACTCCGTGTTCAAAGCCTGTTAATTCCCGTCGAGCGGCCATTATCACGCAGGAAACCTTCTCACATGAATTACATGAGTGCTGTTGACAGCTCTGCCAATGCATTGTCCTTTTGTACCTTGTGTACGCGATTCTAACGCCATCTGTGTATACACATATCGCTAGCACATGACTTTCGTCACCTCCATGCACGAAAAATACCCCGATGCACAATTAAATATTCCTTTATTTGACAATTGATAACTCCAGTTTATTGCCAAACGCATTAAATCTCGGATATAATGTATTGACTCTTTGATAAAGAAAACACAGCTCATTCTTCTAATATAAGGTCCACTGCCTCAGAGCTGAAGACTCTTAAAGTTGGGCTAAATAACTCATAATGTTGGTGTTGAAATCGCTTTTGACAATATCTGTTTCGTCCTACTACAGTCTTGTATTTTAATGTCCCACTTAGATGAAACCGAGTCAGAGTTCCATTACCACATCAAAGCAACCCAAATTCACTCCAGTATCAAGTAACTATCATTTCATTGACATTTTTAAATTTCCTTCAGTGACCAGTAACTTATTTTTAAATTATCATTTCATCAGTCAACTTGAAATAATAGCACCAAAATTTATTGGCAAGACAAGGTGGAACACACAAATGCTATGGACTACAGTTTTGGAATCTTAAGATTCATTCACACATTAATTTCATACAGATTTTTAATATATGAGATCTCGCAAATAAGTTCGCTTTAATCTATAATAAAATTGTTATACAATGCAGTCTTCAATGCTCATTAACTCCTTTGTGATGTACAATGTAAATTGTTGCTTATATGGCATCTGTCCTCCACCCATGAACCATGGACCTTGCCGTTGGTGGGGAGGCTTGCGTGCCTCAGCGATACAAGTAGCCGTACCGTAGGTGCAACCACAACGGAGTAGTATCTGTTGAGAGGCCAGACAAACGTGTGGTTCCTGAAGAGGGGCAGCAGATTTTTCAGTAGTTGCAGGGGCAACAGTCTGGATGATTGACTGACCTGGCCTTGTAATATTAACCAAAACGGAGTTGCTGTTCTGGTAATGCGAAAGACTGAAAGCAAGGGGAAACTACAGCCGTAATTTTTCCCGAGGGCATGCAGCTTTACTGGATGGTTAATTCATGATGGCGTCCTCTTGGGTAAAATAATCCGGAGATAAAATAGTCCCCCATTCGGATCTCCGGGCGGGGCCTGCTCAACAGGACGTTGTTATCAGCAGAAAGAAAACTGGCGTTCTACGAATCGGAGCGTGGAATGTCAGATCCCTTAATCGGGCAGGTAGGTTAGAAAATTTAAAAAGGGAAATGGATAGGTTAAAGTTAGATATAGTGGGAATTAGCGAAGTTCGGTGGCAAGAGGAACAAGACTTCTGGTAAGATGAATACAGGGATATAAATACAAAATCAAATAGCGGTAATGCAGGAGCATGTTTAATAATGAATAAAAATATAGTAGTGCCGGTAAGCGACTACGAACAGCATAGTGAACGAGAATGAGATTTTCACTCTGCAGCGGAGTGTGCGCTGATATGAAACTTCCTGGCAGATTAAAACCGTGTGCCCGACCGAGACTCGAACTCGGGACCTTTGCCTTTCGCGGGCAAGTGCTCTACCAACTGAGCTACCGAAGCACGACTCAGACACGGTACTCACAGCTTTACTTCTGCCAGTACCTCTGCAACATCCCCTTTGAACAATTTATACACGACTGTGCTTAACCTGACACACAATGTTTTTAGCGCAACGCAATCTGACTTTCAAAACTCCCTACTAAAGAATGGCCCTGACAAACATTAAACTATACCTTTCACAAATCACTTACCTCACAAAAATCTTCGCTGCTCAAGCTACTGCAATACAGCGAGCGCCACTACTGCCAGCTAAATAAAAGATTCAAACTACTGAAGGCACTAACTACTGATAGGGGTAGTTAGCAAATGAAAGATATTAATAGAGAGCAAACAATGTATTTACCTTAATATCATCACAAATCATAATATATATATATCAGTTCATGACAAACTGCAAACCTCCGCTATCTCTCTCCCCACATCCACCACTGCTGGCGGCTCACCTCCAACTGCGCAACGCTACGCGCTGTTCACAGCCAGCTGCCGCTGCCCAACACTACAATGGCAGACAACAATGCAAACTAGCCACAGACTGCACACAGCACAGCCAGTGATTTTCATATTGAGCGCTACGTAACGTTGCCAATAAGAAAACATAAACAGCCTACTTACATAGAGAAAACATAAACAGCCTACTTACATAGCCCCCATGCTCCCCACAAAAATTTTTACAAATTGGTATTGGGCACTGGCCAATACAGATTTGACAAAAATTTTTCACAATTACAGTAACAAAGATATAAAATGCACACACTTATTAATATTATGTTGGTCAAAAGATCAAAATTTGTCACAGTCCATAAAGACAGTCCACATTGTTCATCACAGTAAAAATGCAGAGTTTTTCTCAAAGTCCAAGCAGTAAAAGAAAATGCACATAGAAGTAGTGGATTTCCATGCAGTCTTGAAGAAGTAGTGTTGACCTTCCAACGGAAAGACAGTGCTGACTCTCGACATGCAGACAGGTAATGGGCCACAACAGAGCAAACCCACAGCAGAGTTCATTGGACGTTTTGAAGAATATTGCTAGGTAGGTCATCACAGAGCAGACCCACTGGAGTCCTGGTAGAGATTGTGGTATTGGTGGGCCACCAGAGGTGCAGACCCACTGCAGTCCTTGTAGAAATAATGGCGTTGGTAGGTCATCATAGATGCAGACCCACTGTAGTCCTGGTAGAGACGGCCAGCAGCCATCCGTTGCGACTGTGCAGGTGCACAATCACCATCGAAGATTCTTGCAGAGAATATAGCAAGTCCATAAACCACCACTTGTGCACTCAGAAAGTTTTTCTTTTAATTGTCCTTAGAACCAGCAATGCTGTTATCCAGTCCCTTGCTGAATTACCAACAAACCTGCAAACACTATCAGTCCCTACTTCTCATATATTGTCCACATACTATGACCAACAGAAACGTGTGCAGTGAAATGTAACTAACAAGTTAATAATGTCATGAACTGGTGACAATTACAATTTTATAACATAAGAATACAATTACAAAGGTACAAAATACATCATTAAAAACATAATAATACAGATAACATTTGTAGTACAGGCTTTACAAAAGAATAGAAATAAACATATACATGAGTGTTACAAAAATAGTGACATAAGTACATACATAAAATAATGAGAATAGTTTTCGAAACATTAATTTCACACATGAACATTGAAACAGAACAGAATTGTAAACAACTTTACAAAGAAAATAACATATTATTAATGCAACTTATATTTGAGGACAACAGTATTCCTCCTCATAGTGAATATAGCTTAGTATTAGAAGAGAAAAAAATTCTATGAAACAGTACACAGAGACAGGAAGAAAACAAATACTCAAGGGTACACAAACACATAGTGGGATAACACCAATAGGAAAGGACAGGGTTCGTTTTCAGTGTAACATTTGGTACTGCAGTCCAACCCAAAACTTCATATATCTTTCCTCTTATTTCATCCTTTGTTTCCACCAAAAAAATTCTATCTAAGCATGCTTTCTGTATTTATATGTTCACACATTTCTTACCTAAACCTGTTTTCTCAATGCATTTCTTCCAATTCATCGCAACTCATTCTCTTAGGGGCTACCCCCTCTTAAGCTAACTTAAATCTACTGAGCTCAGATGCTAAACTAAGGGACGAGGCAATGCAGCATCACATAACAATTAATATAAACAGCAATTACCAAAAAATTGGAAAATTGCAAAGCAAGCTACCGTAAATCTAAATTAACAGATAAAATGCAAAATTACAACTAATATGAGCCAATGTGCAGCAACATGAAAAATCAATGAGTAGTAAAATTGGCTTAGCAGAGTAACACAAATTAAAGTTCAGTAGCACTATGCCTGGCAAACAGCAGCTTATATCTAAACATGACATAGCTCAAGAAGAAAAAATATTACAGTAAAAACAACAATGCAGATAAGGGAAATGTATATTCACATCTTAATGTCTATGTAATTAAAGTGGTGCACCACAACAACTTATTGTAAAAGAAATATTACCATGTACTTGAAAAGAATATTATGTATGCAGTTACTAGTTCCTTCTTATTGTTCTTTCCTTTCCAAGTGCTCCTTTTTTAAAGAATGTGGATCATAAAATAATTATTTAATAGATCTGTTGACAGAAAGTGTTCACATTAGCAAATGCATTTTATTTTATAAAAGCAATGCTGCAACACAGCTGGAAACCAGATATCAAGTGAAATAAGCAATTACGCAAACCAAAGCATAAAAACATCATTCAATAGTCATGTGGCATTTCGTAAGTCAGTAGCTCTCAACTCTCATAGAAAGACACTTGTCATAATCAGGTGTGCAGATGTACGAATATTTCCCATCAATTCATAAGCATTTCAGCAATTAGCACAAAGTGCGAGTAATCATATGTTTTCAAGTAACAAGGGTGTCGCATTAGCGATGAAAGGCACACCCTAATGGCTTGTTCTCCAGGTGTTTTCCTGTGCTCTGAAAGGCACGCGCTAATGGCTTTTTCTCCAGGCGTCTGACACAGCTGGGTGCCCACGACGCATTATGTGTAGGTGGTCCGTTAACTTTCTTACGGAAATATTTACGACAGCAGTTTCCGCTACAGAGACAGTCGCATATAAAAATATTTCACAGGTCAAGAATTTGCGTTACAAATCTGTAGAAACAAAATGCTATTGATATAACAGTGTCCAAAAAAAATTTTCGTCTGCATTGTAATACATTCACGAATATACACACACAATTCATAACTCTTAAAGTACGTTTCTTGGTTTCCAACATCCTTTTCATAAATCAGAGTCCCTAAACACTACTCATTATTCCTTACCTCATTATACATATACATATTCGTCGACACTTCTTCAATATTTCATCATGAGAAATACGTAGCATAATAAACATTCCTCAACAACATAATACACATCGTCGTCGTAATAATAACATCATAACACCTCAGTCAAATCTCAAAATCGTCGTAACTTCCTCCAATAATTTCTAAGCCTAAAAAAATTCTCTGCTCATGTCAAAAGTGTCAGCTGCCTCAAACGTACTTTAAAAATCATGATCTCATACCAAATACATCATTCAAAGCTCTCATAGTATCACAATGATTCCGAAAAAATATGAACAGTTTACAAAGTACAGACAAAATACAGTTTCATAAGTGTGAAGTTATCCAACTGTATAATTGCGTAAACATGTGTCACTGATGTAGTAAAATAAATGTTTGTCTCTCTCAGTTAAATAATCAGATAGCTGTGTAATTTGTGTGTTAGAGAAATATGGTACCGATGTGTAAAGTTGTATAAGCAAATACCATATTAGCTAGGGTTCCTTGTGGTTGCCACACACATGGTACACAAAGTAAGCGTGTACCCCCCTGAGGATTAATGTAATTATACCCTCAGGTGTTACAGATTACACCAATGGAATGAAATATATCACGGAAAACTTTTTTTGTAATTCAAAAAATCTTTGAAAATAAGTGTTTTAAGTATAAGATTAATCACTCAAATGCGTGTCCTGTAGCGCTAAATGCGCGTCTTGCTGTAAGATAATTCTGTGGAACTGTCGTAGTTATCGTCCTCTGTAAGCAAAGTTCTGCTAAAGTCAATGTACTTACCTCATGATACACAAAAGTGAAATGCTTTACGTATAGATATCTTAGTTATTACGCTTATTGCCGTGATGAGGAAAGTACTGTACAGTAACGTATTGTTATGCCACGAAAAAGGCTGTCTCATTGTTGCTATACCACAAAAGTTACTACTAAAACATGTTTTACTTTCCAGAAGAATTCAGAAAACTGTGCTGATATAAAACAGATACACTGCAAAAGCAACATTGTAAATTGTCACTCATTAGTAGCGTCGTGATAAAAATCGTGTAGCTGTCACATAAACTAACCTCTGTGTCATCTGGTATCTCTCAGAAAGCACTTTAAATTCAGAATGTATTTTCAAGTAAACCAAAATGTTGCATTAAAATCTCATTAACAGTACTGGTAAATGTTCTAAGCATGTAAGCCTTATAGTCGTTCCATAATCGTGCAACTAACAAGCAAGAATGTACACACACAATAACACTGTGTCGTCTGTTCACAATAACAATGCATTCGTAATTTCTGTTTCAATAAGTTCTCTAGGTTCTTGATTGGATATTTAACTTCAAACATTGTTGTATGTTAACAGATTCTAAATCTGACAAAGCATACCAGAAATGTGAAGTGAAAAGTTTTATGGCAATGACAAAGTTAAAAGGCAGATTATCTGTCAATAAATGGTTTTACATGAGAAATGTGGTGTAAACCTTTACTCTTCCTAGTACGCAGAGTTTCAACTTGAATGCAATTATCATGCGGTATTCGCCCGTAAAGAATACTGGAATCTTGCTCAAGGTTAGCGTCAATGTTATTTTTCTCTGAGCCAGCGGGCGCAAGCGGCTGCCTGCTGTGCGAGTCATTGTCTGTCTCTTTGTTGGCGCGCGCCGTTATTGGGATTAGGAGACCTAACTTCAACAAATTCGCCTTGCCGAGAGGGCCCAGCTCTGTTAGAATCCCGCCAGTTCTGATGAAATTCACGTCTGTCGTTTTGTCGGTAGTTTACATAGTTTCTTGTTTGTCGGTCATGTGGTGGAGAATTTCTCCCTGAATCGTAACTCTGCGCCGAACTGTTGCATCTGAAGTTATTCTGCCTCCCTTGATAATACTTGTTTTGGTTCCCATATTGTCTGTTTCTCTGATTGTCTCTGTGATAGTCATTACTACGGAAATGCGATCTTTCTCTGTAATTATTTTTACTCTGCCAACGGTTATCATACGGGTGGTGTCTGTTTTGGTCACGATTTACGTTGTAAGAATAGCCTTGTCGTGTCCAGTTATTGTTTCTGTCGTCACGGAATTGTGACGGATGTGACCTGTAGTGATTGTGTTCCTGTTTTCGCATCCCGCGACTGTCTGTGTCAATTTCTAATTCTTGTAACAGTCCCTGAAATGCTTCAATGTCGTCTTTGCAACGCCCTGCCAAAATAATGTGTCGTAAATGTTCAGGTAATTTGATTAAGCAAATGCGGATGAGTTCTGAGGGGCTGTATGGGTTTGACAGGTACTGATTCTTGTGCAACATGTCTTCAAAATATTTCACAAGACTGGAAAATTCAGATTGTTCGAAATGTTTCATCATTATGATGCCATGTTTTACGCGGTCTTGTGTGGCTTGAGACCAATATGCTGAGAGGAAGGCATGGTAAAATTCTCCTTCACTGTGGCAATCGTGAATGACCGATCGCATTCTTACAGCTGGTTCATTCTCCAAGTAGCCACACATAAATTCTAATCTGTGTTCTAACGACCAGTTGGGAGGAAAACAATGAGAGAATTGATGGAGCCATGCTTGTGGATGAATGTCGTTGCCAGAATTCTTAAATGTTTTGAATTTACGTGTAGTAATGAACAGCTTATAGTCAAAATCATCATGACGGCGAGTCGCATATCGGTCATTGTTAGGTCGTGTCGGCCGTTCCATCTCAAAATTCGGTGCACATTCCCAATTTCTTTCATTACTTCCGAAATGCCCTGTGTTATTATTTTGCAGCTTTTCCGTGTTTCTAAGTCCCTCTTCCCGTGTTGGAGCGCGAGTGTCCTCTGAAATACGTAATTCTTGTATTACCTGTGTCAGCTGATCTTGTACTTCCCGGATTTCTCTTTGGTGTTGTGTATTAATTTGATTCTGATTTTGTTTGAATTTTCTTATTTGTTCATACTCTTCTGTGTCAGTGAAGGCTACGGGTCTTGTGTCATTCAGATCATCATCTACCTTTGTAGATAAGTTAGTGAATTGATCCGAAAGTTCGGCTACTTTCTCTGATAGTGTACTTATTTCCTCAGCGTGTTTTTCTGAACCAAGTTTCAGAGTATCTACTTTGTCCTTTAAGTTTTCCTGAGCTTTTGCAAGTTGCGTAACCGAATCGGTAGATGCAACTGAGTCAAATTTAGCCCACAAGGTCTCAAGATTTTCATGAACAATGGTTTGCAGCTCTTTTATGGCTGCTTCGTGATTCTGTAATGCATTTTCATGCCGCGAAAAAATAGGTTGAAAATGCTCACAAATTTGTGTTTTTACGTCATTACAGACTTTTTGACATTTCGATTCGATGTTATGTAACTCAGTGGTTAAATCTTCACGTGTTTGTTCAAGTGTAGTGTCTAACTTTTTGAGATTTTGTTCCACTGTGTCTAACTTTTTGAGATTTTGTTCCACTGTGTCTAACTGTTGCTGTGTTTGTCTCTGGTGTTGTTCCATTGTGTCTAACTTTTCAAGCTTTTGTCCCATTTGTTGCATTAATTGCAATAATAATGTATTAGTGTCTGGAATCTGTTTCTCTACGCTTTTCGGCAGTGCATTTGCACCGACAACATTCACATTTTGACAAGCAGAAAATGTGTCTTGACTCATTTGAGAAAACGGTGAGAACCCAAAACCTGAGTCTACAGTATTTGCAAAATTGTGTCCTGTCATTCCCGATTCCTGAGGCAAGCTGTTGCCGACCGATCGATCGATAATGCTTCCCTCTTCACTAATTGTTTCACTGTCCACGCCATTGTTTGCCGCCCGCTCCATTTCCCTATGCACAATTACCAAATTACTACTTTGAACATCAGTTAATTCATAACTCGGTGGCGCTAACACACTGCTCTCATTTTCACTGTCATTTCTCAGTTTACTTTGGAGCCTAGTATTACGTTTTTCACACGCCATTATTGTCACAATATTTCACACGACAACACAGAAAAGCACAATTTGAAGAACAAAAATAAGAGAACACATTAACATAGCACTGAAAATAATATCTAGTTAATTGCAGCTGCGAAATACTTGGTGCAAATCTACATGCATGCCACAACTGTTTTACTGTACAACAATGAAAGACTGCAACTACAAAGGAGATTCTCTCTACAATTACGCGCTAGCAATAAACAAAAGCTACACTAAATACACAAACTACAAGAAAAAATCAGAAGATTCCAGTGAGGTATCCTAGGCTAAGGGTCGACATATGCAACATCCCCTTTGAACAATTTATACACGACTGTGCTTAACCTGACACACAATGTTTTTAGCGCAACGCAATCTGACTTTCAAAACTCCCTACTAAAGAATGGCCCTGACAAACATTAAACTATACCTTTCACAAATCACTTACCTCACAAAAATCTTCGCTGCTCAAGCTACTGCAATACAGCGAGCGCCACTACTGCCAGCTAAATAAAAGATTCAAACTACTGAAGGCACTAACTACTGATAGGGGTAGTTAGCAAATGAAAGATATTAATAGAGAGCAAACAATGTATTTACCTTAATATCATCACAAATCATAATATATATATATCAGTTCATGACAAACTGCAAACCTCCGCTATCTCTCTCCCCACATCCACCACTGCTGGCGGCTCACCTCCAACTGCGCAACGCTACGCGCTGTTCACAGCCAGCTGCCGCTGCCCAACACTACAATGGCAGACAACAATGCAAACTAGCCACAGACTGCACACAGCACAGCCAGTGATTTTCATATTGAGCGCTACGTAACGTTGCCAATAAGAAAACATAAACAGCCTACTTACATAGAGAAAACATAAACAGCCTACTTACACCTCGTCTCCTACCTTCCAAACTTTACAGAAGCTCTCCTGCAAACCTTGCAGTTTCATATCAGCGCACACTCCGCTGCAGAGTAAAAATCTCATTCTGGAAACATCCCCCAGGCTGTGGCTAAGCCATGTCTCCGCAATATTCTTTCTTTCAGGAGTGCTAGTTCTGCAAGGTTCGCAGGAGAGCTTCTGTAAAGTTTGGAAGGTAGGAGACGAGGTACTGGCAGAAGTAAAGCTGTGAGTACCGGCCGTGAGTCGAGCTTCGGTAGCTCAGTTGGTAGAGCACTTGCCCGCGAAAGGCAAAGGTCCCGAGTTCGAGTCTCGGTCGGGCACACAGTTTTAATCTGCCAGGAAGTTTCAGCATAGTGCACGCATTATGGTGGCCAAGACAGACTCGAAGCCCACGCCTACTACAGTAGTACAAGTTTATATGCCAGCTAGCTCTGCAGCTGACGAAGAAATTGATGAAGTGTATCATGAGATAAAAGAATTTATTCAGATAGTGAAGGGCGACGAAAATTTAAAATCCATGGGTGAATGGAATCCGATACTAGGGAAAAGAAGAGAAGGAAACATAGTAGGTGAATACGGATTGGGGGTAAGAAATGAAAGAGGAAGCCACCTGGTAGAATTTTTCGCAGAGCCTAATTTGATCATAGCTAACGCTTGGTTCAAGAATCATGAAAGAAGGATGTATACATGGAAGAAGCCTGGAGATACTAGAAGGTATCAGAAAGAAATATAATAATAAGACAGGGATTTAGGAACCAGGTTTTAAATTGTAACACATTTCCAGATGCAGATGTGGACTCTGACCACAATCTATCGATTATGAACCGTAGATAAAACTGAAGAAACAACAAAAAGGTGGGAATTTAAGGAGATGGGACTTGGATAAACTGACTAAACCAGAGGTTGTACAGAGTTTCAGAGAGAGCATAACGGAACAATCGAAAGGAATGGCGGACTACAATAGAAGAAGAATGGGTAGCTTTGTGGGATGAAATAGTGAAGGCAGTGGAGTATCAAGTAGGTAAAAAGACGAAGGCTAATAGAAATCCTTGGGTCAGAATAAATATTGAATTTAATTGATGAAAGGATAAAATATAAAAATGCGATAAATGATACAGGCAAAAAGGAATACAAACTCTCAAAAATGAGATCGACAGGAAGTACAAAATGGCAATGCAGGGATGGCTAGAGGACAAATGTAAGGATGTAGGGACTTGTCTCACTAGGAGTAAGATAGATACTGCCTACAGGAAAATTAAAGAGACGTTTGGAGAAAAGAGAAACTCTTTCATGAATATCAAGAGCTCAGATGGAAACCCAGTTCTAAGCAAAGAAGGGAAAACAGAAAGGTTGAAGGAGTACATACAGGCTCTATACAGGGGCGATGTACTTGAGGTCAGTATTATGGAAATGGAGGAGAATGTAGCTGAAGATAAAATGGGAGATATGACACTGCGTGAAGAGTTTGACAGAGCACTGAAACATCTAAGTCGGATCAAGGCCCCGGGAGTAGACAACATCCATTAGAACTACTGACAGAATTGGTAGAGCCAGTCCTGACAAAACTCTACCATCTAGTGAGCAAGCTCCATGAGACAGGCGAAATTTCCTCAGACTTCAAGAGGAATATAATAATTAAAATCCCAAAGGATTCAGGTGAAACAGATGTGAAAATTACCGAACTACCAGTTTAATAAGTCACGGCTGCAAAATACTAACACGAATTCTTTACAGACGAATGGAAAAACTGGTAGAAGCCGAACTCAGGGAAGATGAGTTTGGATTCCTTAGAAATATTGGGACACGTGAGCCAATACTGACCCTACGACTTATCTTAGAAGTTAGATTAAGGAAAGTCAAACCTACGTTTCTAGCATTTGTGACCCAGAGAAAGCTTTTGACAATGTTGACTGGAATACTCACTTTCAAATTCTGAAGGTAGCAGGGGTGAAATACAGGGAGCCAAAGGCTGTTTAAAATTTGTACAGAAACGAGATGGCAGTTATAAGAGTCGAGGGACATGAAAGGGAAACAGTGGTTGGGAAGGGAGTGAGACATGGTTGTAGCCTCTCCTCGATGTTATTCAATCTACATATTGAGCAAACAGTATAGGAAACAAAAGAAAATTTCGGAGTAGGTATTAAAATCCATGAAAATGGAATAAAAACTCTGAGGTTCGCCGATGACCTTGTAATTCTGTCAGAGACAGCAAAGGACTTAGAAGAGCAGATGAACGGAATGGACAGTGTCTTGAAAGGAGGATATAAGATGAACATCAACAAAAGCAAAACGAGGATAATGGAATGTAGTGGAATTAAGTCGGGTGATGCTGAGGGAATTCGATTAGGAAATGAGGCACTTAAAGTAGTAAAGGAGTTTTGCTATTTGTTGAGAAAAATAACCGATGATGGTCGAAGTAGAGAGGATATAAAATGTGGACTGACAATGGCAAGGAAAGCGTTTCTGAAGAAGAGAAATTTGTTAGCACGGAGTATTTATTTAAATGTCAGGACGTCGTTTCTGAAAGTGTATGTATGAAGTGTAGCCATGTATGGAAGTGAAACATGGACGATAAATAGTTTGGACAAGAAGAGAATAGAAGCTTTCGAAATATGGTGCTACATAAGAATCCTGAAGATTAGATGGGTAGATCACATAACTAATGAGGAGGTACTGAATAGAATTGGGGAGAAGAGGAGTTTGTGGCACAACTTGACTAGGATAAGGGATTGGTTGGTAGGGCATGTTCTGAGGCATCAAGGGATCACCAGTTTAGTATTGGAGGGCAGCGTGTAGGGTAATAATCGTAGAGGTAGACCAAGAGATGAATACACTACACAGATTCAGAAAGATGTAGGTTGCAGTAGGTACTGGGAGATGAAGAAGCTCGTACAGGATAGAGAGGAGAGGTGCATCAAACCAGTCTCTGGACTGAAGACCACAACAACAACACAAAATGACGTCTGTTTGCAAATGCGTTAGAATTGTGACGGTTAGAGTCACTGTTCCAAGAATGTTACGAATAAACATTTCGAAGCAGAACATCTTCGTTGCAGTAAAACATGAAGACAAGATAAACCGCGTTTCCGTAAGTCAGAAATCTGTATGACCACATGCAAAGAACCAAATTACGATTCCTAGCTGACTTCCAGTGTAAATATCGCGATACTACGAATATTGCCTAGATTTCACATAAAACGCGTACCGTCTGTCCGAGAAATAAATAACTATTCCCTAAATTAAGGTAAGTATCGTTACAGAACTAAAAACAAAAATATGTGTGTAGTTGTTCTGTAATTTTATAACATTACTGTTTGAACATAACCATAGAACGTCTGAAAACGATTCAGTTATTATAGTGTTACAAGTGCGCAAACAGATTATGGACGAAAGGGTAGGGGTGGAGGGTGGGGGGAGGAGCGTGGGTGGGATGTGTGTTCAGGGCGCAGTCGGCTCGGTTGAATTCAAGAAGCCCTGAAAAAATCTTTTAAGAAACGAACGGACTACAGACAGTGTTGTCATCACATACTCCATCCACCCACCACAAACCCATCCCCATCGTTACGTATCGGAACTGCTTTTATAACTGAGTACCTTCCGGGTGACAAATCGGGCGATTTTTTGCTGTTTGGGCTACTAATGATACAATTTTGAGAAAATTTTGTGTAGAAATGCACCCACCCTTCTTTGGGCGATGCTGCGGTTGATCAAAGCGATTTGTGGGCGACACAGGCAAATTCAGGTGTATTTGTATGCAGTGATTTTAGTTCAACGTTAATTGCAGTTACGTTTATCATTCCGCTTCGTTATGAAATATTGCAACCAAAAGTTCGAGCAGTGTCCAAATAGCGACTCCAGTGCTAACAATAAACTGCAATGGATATGTAATTAGGCTATTGTAGTAAAGCGTACATACTTTTATATTAGTATAACGTTAGTGGAGGAATCAAAATTAGTTTTCCTCTTCCTACTTGTTCCAACAAAGCACACAGAACAAAAGCAATAAACGGCAACACTTGAGTTAAATTCAACTGCAAGTAAGAACTGAACTGATAAACAAAACAACACCTGAGATCAGATCAAGTAAGGTCAACAGTGTGCAGGAGTCGGTATTCACTGAAGTGTGGATCGACAATATTTTGACAGTGCTATCGACATATCGTTAAATGAAATCTATTGATGGGCTTGTTGGCTACCGACAATGTGTATGCAATTTCAACATATTATTGAAAATCAAAATACCTTTCAGTATCACTTGTGATGTCTCTTGCAAAACCCTATGAAAATTAAACAAAACCTATAACAGACTTGTAAATGTAAAGTGTAAAGAAGGAAAAACTAAGTGCATTTCTGTCTACGTATTAACTAACAGACAAGCAAAGCTGCATCAAATAACCGCAGTAATCAGTGAGGGACTTACAACTAACGTACCCGTTTGGACAGTGCGTCGAGATTTGGAGTCAATGAGCTATGGAAACAGACGACCGACCCATGTGCCTTTGCTAATAGCACGACATCGCCTGCAGCGTTTCTCCTGGGCTGTGACCATATCGGTTCGGCCGTAGACGACTGGGAGGCCGTGGCCTAGATAGGTGAATCCAGATTTCAGTTGCTACGTTGTGAACAAGGCTCTGTGAAAATTGGTGGTTGCTCCATAATCACATGGGTTGTGTTTACATGTGCCTGACTGGATCTTCTGGTCCAACTGAACCGATAATTGTCTGAATACAATTTGCAGCCATTTGTAGACTTCATCTTCCCTAACAATGATGGAATTCTTGTGGATGACCGTGTGCAATCTCACGGGGCCACAACTGTTAGCGACTGGTTTTAACTCGAGCAAATTATTTGACCCCACAAACCGCCCGACGTAAGCCCCATCGAAAACTTATGGGACATAACCAAGAGGTCAATTTCTGCAGCAACAATACTTTTGCAATGATGGACAGCTGTAGAGGCAGCATGGCTAAATATTTCTACTGGGGACTTCCAGCGAGTTGTTGAGATCATGCCACTTCGGGCTCCAGCACTATGCCAGGGAAAAGGAGGTTCGACACGATATTGGGACGTATCGCAAGACTTTTGTCAACTCAGTGTATGAAGCAATCTAGGTTCCGGCAGTATTACATGTAAGTGAGACGTGGGTAGTAGGAAAATTACGTGAAAAAATGGTTCAAATGGCTCTGAGGATTAGGGGCTTAACATCTGAGGTCATCAGTCCCCTAGAACTTAGAACTACTTAAACCCAACTAACCTAAGGACATCACACATATCCATGCCCGAGGCAGGATTTGAACCTGCCACCGTAGCGGTCGTGCGGTTCCAGATTGAAGCGCCTAGAACCGCTCGGCCAATCGTGCCGGCAAAATTACGCAGCTCAGATGAAATTTCTCAGGGCATTCTAATCCTACACACTGATGAGGAATACACTCAACACAGAACTACGACAGGAGCTACGGATTTTCGACCTGGAACAAAAATTTAAAAGTATAAAGTCAGTTGGTGTACTCAGTCAGAGAGAAGGCAGTTATACCTTCTGGCTAGAATCGCTACGAACTGCAAGCCCACGGGACAGCGAAGTGACGGACGCCCGAGAACAAGATGGCTTCCGGAACAGGCTATGCAACCGAGTCAATGAAGCGAAGATAATACATTTGCGTCGCCTACGATTACAGGTACGACGCACGATTACCCGAAGTGTTGCAGCTAGGGCGTGGCCTGATGTGTTGTAGCAACAGCGACAAAGCGGCACGCTTTCCTGGCTCGTGGAGGCTCAGGCGGTCACAAGAAGCGCCCTCTACTCCTGCGGCGGTATGCAAGAAGAGGCATTAGCGCCTCATCAGGCCACGCTGCGGGCTCCCACGGTGCCTTAGTTGTCGCATTAACCACCCGCCTGTTCGGACTAATAACACGCCGCATGCTGGTACCGCGTCGTCCAAGACAAACAGTGAGGGGCACCGTATAGACGACGCTCTTTTGCCGCGCAATTACCGCTTTTTGTTTCCCGTGCTGAGGGGAGCTTTCAGCAGGGTCATCTGCTGCCAGCTGCTTCTCTCCCCTATGGATATCAGCTGGCTTTCAGTTTTGGCGGGATTTAATTATTGTGATGCTACGCCAGAAAAGTTTTATTACACGTCCTTATTGCAATAGTTTCGGATATACGGAAGCTTAAAAAAGGGACGACTATGCAGAATTGCTCCATCATAGTTGTAAATTATAAGCTTTCTGAAACTTTTTAGCACCATGTGCATATCTGTGTACACGTGTAGGCTTCGACTCAAGTACAGCAGGAAATGAATGAAATATATTAATGAACCTAATAAGTTAGTTTCATTGTAAATTTTAAAACAAAGGTATAGCTACAATAGTAACAGCCTGTTTGAATGCGCACATCTGTGAAATCAAAAACTGCTATTGGGTAACACGTAATATCGTGTTGCTACGCTTTATGCATTGAACAAGATGCCTTCAATAAGTAACGCTACACACGTTTCTGAAAGCAGGTTGGTTTTATTCAGGATTCAAATAGACCATATTATTCCTCACTCTTTTGTCTACAGAACTCTATTTTTCAACACCATCTCCATTCAATGCGTCGGCTTTGTGACATATCACTGTGAGGGCCTGTATGTCCGCATGGTACCGCTCTACTGGTTGACTTTGGGGCCAACGTCTTGCTGCATCAATAACCTCTCTATCACCCACGTACTGCTTCCAGAGGAGTGCTAAACAAGTGGAAGGTGAAAGGTCCTGGCTGTAGAGTAGATGAGGAAGAACAGTCCAATGAAATTTTATGATCTCCTCTCGAGTTCGCAGACTATTGTGAGGCACACAAGCTGCGACATCGTCGCGAAAAAAACAGTGACCCATATATGTAATAAGTTTCCTTTAATTTACGTCTATGGTCACAAGCGTTTTGTTAATAGATTACCGGTTTCGGTCTTTAATCACCATCATCAGATCTGTTTCATAAAAACAAAATCCTAATGTAGTGCAGCCATAGTGGCATCGTCAAATGTTAAATGCGGAATCAGCACCAACATCGTCAAATTCAAATAAATAACATCACATGCACGAGTCATGTGATGTTATTTATATGTATTTGACGATGCTGGTGCTGGAGAAGTAAGAAATGCCAAACCAATTATGGAGATTGGCAGAAATATCAGACTTAATTGCCTGGCGTTTGCTGATGATATAGCGCTGCTCACAAATAATGTGGAAAAGGCTAAACACCAAATTGAAGAATTCGAAAAAAATAGCAGCAGAAGTCGGACTACGGATCTCGTTTGGAAAGACAGAAATGATGCCATATGCGATTTCAGTCTTTCTCGGCGTATTCCACTGATGAATTCTTTACGGTTTATCAGCCGAGTGGTGGCGTCGTCTTGTCGCAACATTTTAATGAGTTTCGCACCCATCATCTTCGCCCGTAGATGATGGGTACCAAAATCATTGAAATTTTGAGATATGACGATGCCACCACACGGCTGATAACCCGAGAAGAGAGATAACCCGAGAAGAATTCATCAGCAGAAATGATGCCATCCTTCAAGGTTGAAACACCAGCCATTACACTGAAAGATACAAGCAAATTAAAACTTTAAATAAACTCAAATTTCTTGGGGAGGTTATAAGTTGTAATTCAAACGAGAAGATGTCAGGAGAAAGCCGGACAACTAAAATGAAACAAGAGCATCGCATCACCTGGCCAACATGTTAGAAGAAATGTCTCTTGACAAATGCAAAACTCAGACACTACCACTCTGCTATTAATCCTGAAGCAACCTATGCTTGTGAAACACTGTTCAAGATGAAAGCCAAATCAACCACAGACAAAATTCAGAAGACAGACAGAACAATTATAAACAAAAAATACCAAGCTGAGGGACAGTGGCGACTAATGCTAACGAAGTTGTAGACCAACAAATTGAGTCAATAATTGATACAATGCAGAAAAGGAGGGTTGCTTTTTTTCTGCCACATTTCCAGAATACTAGAAACCACGCTATTGAAACAACTGTTCACCTACTTTTGGAAAAGTAAGTCCAGTAACAACTGGCTCAAAGAAGTTCAAGACGATTTAGATGAGCTAGGCTTGACAATGCAACAAATTGAAGACAGAGAAGAGAAGACCCAGAAACACAGTGACACGAGATTTAAACTAAAGTTATTTACATGCATAAAATACACCATAACTGATGAAGAAAGGGCAGCCAGGTCGGATAGGATGAAGAAGTTTTGGGAGTTGAAGAGCAAAGCCAAATCTACAACTAGTATTAAGACTTAACTGTATATGGATTGAATTAAATGCTCCAATGTGGGCTTAAAATATATAAATAACTAAGTAACCCGTTTGAGTAGACTTGTCCGCTGCCAATTTTCGACCTTTTTCTTTTCGTTTACTATTTGACGTTTCTTTAATTCCAACTGTTTCAAGAATACAAGTCTCTGATGTGGCGGTGAAGGGAAGTCTCTTGTTCCATATACTTCAAGAACTTTCATTTCAGTTCGCGTGTATATTCAGCTTGTCGGTTTCGCTGTCGCAGGAGCAGCAACTGGGCATGTATCTGCGTATGACACTTCCCTCTGACTTTCATATCTGTCGTAGTCTTTAGCAGCGTCTGCACAAAGACAAAAAATGTGGACAGTGCTTCCACACCGGCAGCATCAGATATTTGGAGGGTAATTTCAGTAAGATCCAGGCAGAATGCTCCATTCATTTACAAGACGTCCTTCGTGCTGGGGCATAGGAGCATCTACAAACTGATTCGAACAAGATGGAGGCAAGGTATCTACTGAAAGTTCTGAGGAAACAAGTGTTCGAAGACAAGTGGAAGCAGACCATCCATCTGTGTTGGAGATGCTATCACTTCTCCGTCACTGTGGCATTACGACATCTCTAGACCAGTAGCTGTAGGATATCTAAAATTCCCACCATTAATCTCTTCTGTAGGATAGTACTTCGAATTCTGTTTGCATAATTGTTCTGATTTCCCTCCGTCTGTACCTAGAAAGTGCTCTTTTTCCTAACAACAAGAATGCTTTTACGATTATCAGTGTTTACGCGAGAGTTTACAGACAAGATGAAGGCTTTTAGCACTGAGAACGTTTCAGTTTCTGAGATGTATGTTGTCATCAGGACATCTCAATTTCCAGGAAGGGAACACGAGGGGTGTCATTATGACTGGTATTTTCGTAAATAGGTCCTGGTCGCTGCATGAATATTTAGCAGTGATGCATCAGCCATACTATGCAGGCATGCATGTGTGAACGGCTAGACACAGTTCGTATGTCCCATTAGGATTGCCAGGAACAATGCACCCTGTGCCATGCTAGGAGGAACTGGAAAGATTTGTGTGTGTGTGTGAAATCTTATGGGACTTAACTGCTAAGGTCATCACTCCCTAAGCTTAAACACTACATAACCTAAATTATCCTAAGGAGAAACACACACTCCCATGCCCGAGGGAGGACTCGAACCTCCGCCCGAACCAGCCGCACAGTCTATGATGGAAGGATTTCTAGAGTGTAACCGGTTACATCGATATACACAGGTAGAGAGGTATCAGACCAGCAATGGTAAACACGTGCGCACGTGTCAGAGGCGTCTCACATATTCTCGGCTTGAGTGCGCGGCACGGCGGGAGAGACTTGGTGTTCTGATGGAGGGGGTGGGGGGGGGGCGGGGGGCAGTTCGCTGAAGCAAATGGCTCTGAGCACTATGGGACTTAACATCTGAGGTTATTAGTCTCCTAGAACTTAGATCTACTTAAACCTAACTAACCTAAGGACATAACACACATCTGTGCCTGAGGCAGGATTCGAACCTGCGACCATAGCGGTCGCGCGGTTCCAAACTGAAGTTTCTAGAACCGCTCAGCCACACCGACCGGATTTCACTGATACGTTACGGTTTACAATAGTTCTAAACCGATGTTACTTGCAATGTGTGTTTGTGCACTGCATTATTTTCGGCTGTTTAAGCGTTGTGAGCGTTGCTTAGCGTTACACATGCATTATTTTTTGACAATTTACGAGTTGTTTTAGTGTCTGTTGCATTATTTTGTGAGCAGGTGTGCAGGCTGTGCAACGCATTATTTCGACAGTTTACGAGTTGTTCGTATCTCTACATCAGTGTACTACATTATTTTGGAGATTTACATGTAGTATGCAGGTCTGTATGGTGTGCTATGTATTATTTCGATAATCTACCAGTTCTCTGTGTGTCTGTACTTCATTGTACTTCATTATTCTGTCATTTAGGAGTAGTTTGCAGGTTTGTAGACTGTTTACTGAGACGCCAAGCGTGCGTGTTTTGTATCAGTGTTACAAATAAACTATGTGAAATCTGTTCCTAAATAAATTGTTCCAAAATAAAGTACAGTCCTTCATCTCTCCAGCAGCCCAGAACAGATTGAGTCCTTATCCCGCCATTTTTACCACAGACCGCTATCTTGGATTATGTCGCGGAAGGGTCAAAAGCACGCTCTGGTGATGATACTGTGTACTATGTCAGTTGGGTTCCAGACCTCTTGGTGAAGACACTGGATGGAGCTACAGGCTCAAATTGTTTAAATAAATACTGCATGCAAAATAAAGACTTACATACAGCCTCTCCAGCTGCCCATCAGAGTCTGAGTGCTTTCCCAGCCAATTCCTAAGAACAGGTGGCGGTTGGATGACTTAGGTTAGTGGAGGTAGCCCAAGTGGCCCATTTTCCAGCCATTTTCTTAGGTTACTGGAGGTACCCGTGGTGTGTTGCAATGTCCTGCTGGAATCTGAACTTCCCGCCTTTTTCTGGAGGAGGGCAGGGAAGTGGGAGGGGGTTAGGTTAGTGAAGGTAGCCCAATTGACCTATTTACCGCCAAAATTTGAACTTCTCGCCATGAGGTCATTGTGACATTGCCATATCTATCGCCACCATCTTGAATAAATTTTACAGCAATGGAGAGTGGGGCTGCACCGCACTTTTTCCACTGCTGCTGTTAAGAGTGACTTCACTACATACAGATACTGCACCTTACCAGTATAGGACATTGATCAACAGTCCACAGTGTCCGCTACATGATAGCCGTCTCCCTATGTGGCTAGGGCTGATGGACACCCCATTGTATGGTCAATGGAGAAAAGAAGTTTATCAACTCTGTGCAATAATTGCCCAGTCTACCCCAGTAGGACTCTTGCTACACTCTCTGCCTAATTCTCCCATGCTTCCTGGAAGAAATGTCTGCCCAGCTTCTTCACTCATACCATTAGCAACAGACATAAACTTACTCGAATCAACAGAATCACTCACAGTTTCAGCTGCAATATCAACACCTGCAGCGCCATTCTGTACATTAAAAACTTCAACCACAACTATTGCTCGTTCATCGGTCACAGGAACTATAGCCTGCTCAGTGGTGCATTGCCTATCATTACTGGAGTGAGTGCCTGCACATACATTAACAACACGTTCTACAGCCTTGTGCAGTATACCAACATCACTACCTATGATAACATCTGATACACGATCCACTGCCTCCTCACTGTTCAATGCATTCACAGTGCTGGAGCACATGCTATCTTGTATATCTCCATCTACAACAACATTTGAATCAGGCACTGTGGCCTGTACATAATTTACACGTCTTACAACTAGTGAAAGTTCAGTTGCATTCAACACATTGCTATTTCTGATGTCATTCACATACACACTCTCAACATCACAGCAATAATTTTCTCCCACAGGTTGCATAACTGATACATCTTCATTCCTTAACATAGTTGCCAAGTCAATACTATATGCGTCATTATCCCCCACATTTTGATTCATTTTATTCAACATATCCTCAACATTTATTTCTCCATCCTGATTCTTATATTTCCTATTACTTTTACTTCTAAAGGTCCTCTTCTTATCATGCTGATTAAATCAACCTCCAAACATCTCATCATTACCCATAATTTCCTCCATTACACAAATCCTCTCTTCTCTCATTTGTTTATTTTTATCAGTATCAACAAAACACCTGTTAGTTTGCCTATAATTCTAATTCCATACCTTCACTTCCCTTTTTTCACTGCTTTTGCTTTCAGTAAAATACCTCCCATTATTTTGCTTAAAACTATTAGAAGATCCACCATTATTTCTTCCACAAATATTTTTTTCCCATCTCATGGTCTTATTTCGTACATGGTTTGTTGTTCCAAATTAGACCCAGTTTGGAACAAATCTCAGTTTAAAGAATTTTGTCCCTATGTTCCCCTTGCATTAATTTCCCCTCTCCGAGCCCTCTGTTCTTGCAATGGTCTTTGATCACTCCCGTTTCCGTTTCCCAATGCACCTCTGTGGTACCTGACATCAGCATTAAATCTATCCCTGTTATCCCTCCATGTTTCATGTTCAATTCTATCTCTGTTTTCTCTCCAATTATCATTCTGATTCTCTTCCCTGCTTCAATTATGGTGGTTAATACCCCAACTCACATTATTTCTTTCCTCACCATTATTCCTCTGATTATCCCCTGAATTATTATCCCTGAGTTTGGCTTGTAGTACATTGCCTGGTCCATCCTCTCAATAAAATTCAAGAAACTTTTTACAGAATCTGTTGTACAATGTATCAGTTCCCACTGTACATTTTCGGGTAGCCTTCTCCTTAGAATAGAAATCTCAGTCAAAATTTCCAGTGGCATATCCAAATGTACCAACTTTCTTAGTTCGTTCTCACAAAATTCTCTCATAGTTTGCCTACTTCCTCTGTAAACTGGCCCATTCAAATAATCATTCTGTAATCTGCATTGTTTTACTTGACGCCAATACTTGTTTAGAAATATCTGTTCAAATATACTATTTGATTTAAATTGTTCACTACATTGATTTGCCCATGTCTGAGCATAACCCTCCAACAATCTTTTTACCAGTTTAATTTTGCTGTTGTCACTCATACCATCAATAAAACAAACCTCCAATGCCTGCCAGAAATTCTACAGCATGGTACTTGCATTCCCTGAAAAGTCTTACCACTGGGTACTTGTATCGTAGGTCACAACACACTTCCTTTAGCCCCACATAGTTCTATATTAATGTACTGTTAACTTTGTCAGTTTCTACGTTACGCTTTACGGTAACATCAGCCACATTTTCAATTTCCTTTCTTCGGTTGCTTGCGCTTTCTGCCAGTTGACGTAATAATAAAGTTCT
This sequence comes from Schistocerca piceifrons, assembly GCF_021461385.2. NCBI lineage: Eukaryota > Metazoa > Arthropoda > Insecta > Orthoptera > Acrididae > Schistocerca > Schistocerca piceifrons. The sequence goes on along the minus strand of NC_060140.1, from coordinate 444,613,078 downwards.
CGAATCATCACAACTATCCACAAGCTTCCGATCCACATCAATGGGAGCTTGCGCTGTCTCACCATTCATTGTGTCACCCAGCTGCCTGCCTGAATCAATTCTACCCCTTAATTCAACAGCTACTGCATCAATCTTAGCATTCACATTTCCTTCTACCTCCTCAAATGTTTCTGATAAATACCCCAACTGATCATTTAATTCTCTGATTTTTGCCCACAAAAACCTTACATACTCCCCATGTCAGTTTCTTAATTCAGTTCTTAATTCCCACATTTGGCTCATTAATGATTTAAGCATAGCCACTACAGTAGCTTCTGCTTCTTCGCCCTCTTTGTGTGGGATCTTAGGCTCACTCCCTCTCCCTGTAAACTCAACATCACTAGCTATCTTCTTCATCGCCTTCTCGCTAAATTCGCACTCCATAGCTAAACTGGCTGTGAGATAGAGAACTGAGAAATTAATGCGCTTGCTGCCAACACTTGGCTTTGTTGAAACTGCTGCTGCGCGGCGACTGCTGCCTGATGCTGTCATGCGGTGCAGGTCGGTGCCGTGTGGCGTGAAACGGCTTGCAGGTTGGCTGCGGAAGCGGCACCAGCTCCAGAGCAGGGTGGCAAGGTCGGCGCGACGATGTTTGGCGGCCAGCGGCGCTTCAACTCCAGCTTTGGTGGAGGACTTCGGACTCAGCGTACTGCTCGGCGATCGGCAACACGTTTCTCCCACTCTTCTTCACTTTCACACGCAATCCTGCGATGCCTTTCGAGTCTGTTCAGTTAAGACCATCCCGGACGAGAAACGAGAAACCCCTACTACGACCACATTGAAGTTTGAGTAGTTTGGCTCGACGCCCCACATGCTATGGCACGAAATAATATATATTTGTTACACGCGGCTTAATTAGTGGCCCAGAGATATGGCTGATCTCAATGTTTGGCTACGTTTTTCGTCGTAGGGTGCAGCTCACACCTGTTGTAAACTCAATTTCTTAAGCTGATATAAAATATAAATAACAATGCAGACAGGTATTACGGGGAAATTGAAAAAAAAAAAAATATTGAGTCACTCACGTTGATTTATAGTTTGAACGAGTAGTTTGTTTTTTTCATGAATAGTCTTCAGTACATCGAGTAAATACTTAAAATGCAGTCAGAGGGGCTTTCACGTAAGGGGGGGCCGTTAATAACTGATGCTACAACACTTCACTATAAAATTAATACATCGCGATCACGGCACTTGATAGTCTGTTCACAGTTCACAAAATATACTATTGTCTGCTGCCCTGAACCACTATATTTCGCTCCATTTGATCGCTTTCGAACGTCGCTACATTCATACTTTTCCCCGAACGTGGCTTCCAACCCACTACTGGTATCCGGACAGTTGCCACGCCGGACATTGCCACGCTTTTACCTGCTCCGAGGGTTGGGTCCCTTGCCTCCATGTCCCCCCCCCCCCCCTCCTCCTCCTCTCCCGCCTGTCCAGTTTGCTTTCGAAGTTCCTAACGTGACTATCAGTTTGGACGTTGTTACAAAGAGCAAGGACAGGCCTCCTGCTCATTACAAATCTTTCGCGTATCTTAAACAGAGGGAATTTAAAGAAGGTGTTGTTACATGGATGTGCTTACGCTGAAAAGCGGATCATTGCAAGGGAAAGCTGCTTTCGAGGAACAGAGGAGTGTTGAACGTATTAGAACATCTCTGTGGACCACCTGACGATGCGGCTCTGAAAGTGAGAAAGCAAGTGGAAAGGGCGAAGAGAAGGTCTCGAGAAGAAACTATACAGTTATCGGAGATATACGTGGATGAAATGGGAAATCTACATAATAAAGTTTATGACTTTGTTACAGTGATGCCTAATTCATAATCTCTGAAGAGAACCACGCGTCGTCGATGGAGTCAAGCGCGGGGGAGCCAACAAGAGCCTAAAAACTCTTACGAAATTGATCTTCATGAAGATCTATTAAAAATGGGAGTTGGCAGTAGTTTTCTTCTGGAAGACGATAGATTAGAGGAGAGAATAATGGTTTTTAGTGGAAGCAAAAGAAAAGTAAGTTTAAAAACATGTTCCCATTTTTTTTATGGAACATTTAAGAGCTGCAGCAAGCAGTTTGCACAAATCTACTCCATACACGTAGACTTAGGAGGTGCGATTAAAGAAAGAAACATTCTTCCTACTGTATTTGCACTGCTCCCTAATAAGAAGAAAGACACATATGTTCGTCTGTTTCGTCTGATAAAACAGGCAGTCCCTGAGTGTGTGTCCTAAACAAGTAAAGGTCGACTTTGAGGCAGCTGCGATATTCGTCAAGTTTTTCCCACAATTGAAATAAATGGATTCTATTTCCATATGAAGAAGAGTTTATGGAGAAGAATTAGATTTCTCGGTCTAACTGAGGAGTACCGCCAGAACGAGGATTTGAGACTTCACATCGGCATGTGTGCAGCGCTGGCATTTGTAAAACTGGAGGACGTAAGCAATGGATGGATTGAGTGAAATTCATGCAGAAGCTCCTGATAACGGAAGGTTCTCTCAATTTTTTGACTACTTTGTGGGCAACTGGCTAGAAAATGAGGTTATCGCAATAGAAATGTCAGACTGTTATGGAAAAAGGCACCGAACGACGAATGCTGCTGAAGGGCGTCACAACAAAATGAATAGTATTATTGGAAACCCTCACCCTAGAATCAATTATTTGGTGTAGTGATTGAAAAAGAAAGCAGAGCTCACAAACTGCATGTACATGAAATTGGAAATGAATCTTGAAGGTAAGAAGAGGAAGAAGTAGTACTTGAAGCTGGACGACAGGCTAGAGAGAATCGTAAAGATTTATGAAGAGAATGGCAACATAGGCCTTGCTCGAAAGCCATTGCCCATATTCATAAACTGGACTAAAATACGTTAAAGATGTATTAAGAAACTATGAATACCAGTGAGTCCTCGCAATTACTGAGTTAAAATTATTGAAACACTGAAGCAGCATTATCGGAGCTAATATTAAGTTGTAATTGTAAATAGAGTGTACCGAGCGAGGTGGCGCAGTGGTTAGCACACTGGACTCGCATTCGGGAGGACGACGGTTCAATCCCGTCTCTAGCCAGCCTGATTTAGGTTTTCCGTGATTTCCCTAAATCGTTTCAGGCAAATGCCGGGATGGTTCCTTTGAAAGGGCACGGCCGATTTCCTTCCCAATCCTTCCCCCACCCCGTTCTTGCGCTCCGTCTCTAATGACCTCGTTGTCGACGGGACGTTAAACACTAACCACCAACCAACCTAAATAGAGTGTACATTAGTTCAGCGTGTTTAGGCTGATTTTACACACGCCAGAATGGTAAATGGTCATCTGTCATTTTGACGGTCCAAAGCCTGTCCAAAGTGTGATGGAAATCAGCCTTTAATGTAAAAATTAAAAAGTGTTTCAAGCCTCACGAAAGTATCCCTTTGTTGTCACGTTAAGATAACCTTTTTCTACCTTCCAATATTGTGGTCAAACTATGAAATAATTGTGAGTTCTAAAATTATTTTCTGAAGGTTCAGAGTCGCAACTATCATCTAAAATATCATGGTTTGTTAAACTGATAGTATACGCTTTTGTAAAAGAAAATGGAAACTGAACCTTTGAATTGCACCTAAAATTGACATCCCAAAACTGATCTGATCCTAAGGTTGACAATTTTGGCACCTCAAATATTTTTTTATTTAAGTTTAGCTGCAAACATTTATAGAAGATGTCAATATACTTAAGTGCATTTAGATATATTCCTTTCAAAATTAAAATTTCTTACTAAATTGTTGATTATCATTAAACAGGCCAGTAAAAGCAAGGAGCTTACTACTGGAAAATGATTGTTACTAAAGAACATCACAAACAAATGTATTAGACCTACTTTTCTTATACATTAGAGACTTTGTGAAAAAGTATTTGATCATTTTCTCTGTCACTGACAGTGTAATTTGAGTTGCCTTGTAACACCAGGGATATTTACTTCTAAATTATGTTTGTAGCTGTTCTCATTTCGAATTCTGGAATATTTACTTCGTCTTGTTTGGTGAAGGAATTTCGGGAAATGCATTTAGTAACTTCACTTTAGTGGCACTGTCATCAGTAACATTACCGTCGCTGTCGCGCAGTAAAGGTACTTACTGAGCCTTTCCGCTGGTTTACTTAACATGGGACCAGAATCTCTTTGGATTTTCTGCCACATTTCTAGAGCGAGTGTCGTTGTGGAAACTATTAAATGCATCTCGCATTGAAATCCGCACCAAATTTCGAGCCTCAGAAAAATTTCAATCTAGGAAATTTGGCGTTCGTCTAAATTATACGTGCCTTTTGGGATGCTCCTGCATCAGCTTTCTGACGGGTTTTGTGTACCATGGGGGGATCAGTTCCGTCTCTTATTAATTTATTTGGTATGAATATCTCGAGTGCTGCTGATACTATTTCTTTCTACTTAAGCCACATATGGTCTTCATTTACATAGTTTGGAAGATTGGAGACTATCTCAGCTGCTTTTATAAATAGATTTATTTCGCGTTTAGTTTTGGTGAATTTCTGTGTTACGGAAGTGAGCTTCGCTACGACTTAGTGTTCACTAATCCTTGTTTCCGTCGTGATGCTGAGATTATTTGTGGCTAAGAGGTCAAGTATGTTTTCGAAACCATTTACAATTTGAATGGCCTCGTCAACTAACTGTTAAAAATAATTTTAAAAAAGCATTTAGAACAATTACGGAAGTTGTGTTCTATTTACAATAGGGTATGAAAATGTATTTTTGTCTACATACGGAAGGTAGATTGAAGTCACTGCCATTATTGCATGAGTAGGGTACCTATTTGTGATGAGACCCAAGTTTTCTTTGAACTTTTCAGCAACTGTTTCATCTGAGACAGGGTGTCGGTAAAAGGAGCCAGTTGATAATTTATTCCGGTTGTCGAATATAACCTCTGCCCATGCTAAGTCATTGGAACTATCTGCTTCAGTGTCGATTGTGAGCTTGAACACACATTACATTATTTTTCCTTAAGTTGTCCTTCTTGGTTCTGTTGCAGTGCAGATATTTACAATTACGGCTTTCCCCTCCAGAACCTAGAATGCTTTCTCTGTGACCCTGTCAATATCAGAGCTAAACAATGTAGAACAACAACATACGTTACAAGCGTAGCAGTCTGTATTACTTCATATCCTTATTTCTAACATTTTAAAATTGTACGTTGACTTTAGATGACATGTCATTCATAGATGTTCTTATCTATATTTGGTGAACATGTTTTCAGTTGTGTTTTGAACATTGTCCCGCTACATTTTACTAACTAATGTTTTTTAGAGAGTAAATTGATATGGAGTATGTCGTCCTTCTTTTCAAACATCCACGTACCCATTTATTCTTTCCTTATTGTCTTTTGGGTATGCAGTTGTAGTAATTAAAGGAAGCACAAATGCAGTGATAAAAAAGAAATCGTTAGTGTACATTCGAATTCTCGTTACATCGTTTCTTTCTTGTTGCTCCCATGGCTTCTATCGCAATCAGTAAGCGTGAAAGGAACCTACCGTACAGACAGAGGGATCTATATTTATACTAGGCAGAACTAATCACATAGTGACGAAATCGTCGGTATTGCTTTCGTTTCCCAAAAGTTGTAAATATTTCGATTTCGGAAAAGAAGCTCTGTATTTTGCCAAGATGTTGAAGAAGAAGGTCCCTTACGTACTGGTTGTATCGAGTAAGATGTGAAGACGGCGGTTTGAAAGCGGACAGAAGAAGTACGAGGAAGGGCGTCCCTTACCTGAGGGATCGATTCTCAAGCTACCTCGCGAAGGGGCAAGTGTGGCAAATGTCCGGCGTGGCAAATGTCCGACATTCCCCACTACTACCCCCAGATGTACGGCACGTCCGGCTCGTAGCCTCGCACAAACTCAACTCCCCTGTCATCAAATATGGCTGCCCTATGCACCCTCTACGCGACTGCCTAACTCAAAACAATGTTTGACAAACAGAATTACGAATATTCTAAAACTAAACACAAAAACACATATGACACATTGAAAAATGTCGAATTTTCTGTATCTGCCACCGTCTTTTCACAAGCAATGTTGTTGTGCCCTGAATTGCTTTTCCCGAATTTTTGATACTAAAAATATATAAATAAATAAAGTTACATACTTAATTAGTCATCTACCTCTTTGAACTCTAGATTGCTGCCTCTAGTTCGGTCTCTTAAATTTATTTATTACGAATAACCCAGTTTCTCTCAATCGAATCCCATATTCCGACCTCTCATTCAAAAATGGTACCCACTGTGCTAAATCGACTATGATTGCTCGATGCAGCTATCTATACTAGCCGCATCCGTAAACACTTTGTTCATACAGGGTGTTTCAAAAATGACCGGTATATTTGAAACGGCAATAAAAACTAAACGAGCAGCGATAGAAATACACCGTTCGTTGCAATATGCTTGGGACAACAGTACATTTTCAGGCAGACAAACTTTCGAAATTACAATAGTTACAATTTTCAACAACAGATGGCGCTGCAAGTGATGTGAAAGATATAGAAGACAACGCAGTTTGTGGGTGCGCCATTCTGTACGTCGTCTTCTTGCTGTAAGCATGTGCTGTTCACAACGTGCAAGTGTGCTGTAGACAACATGGTTTATTCCTTAGAACAGAGGATTTTTCTGGTGTTGGAATTCCACCGCCTAGACCACAGTGTTGTTGCAACAAGACGAAGTTTTCAACGGAGGTTTAATGTAACCAAAGGACCGAAAAGCGATACAGTAAAGGAACTGTTTGAAAAATGTCAACGGACTGGGAACGTGACGGATGAACGTGCTGGAAAGGTAGGGCGACCGCGTACGGCAACCACAGAGGGCAACACGCAGCTAGTGCAGCAGGTGATCCAACAGCGGCCTCGGGTTTCCGTTCGCCGTTTTGCAGCTGCGGTCCACATGACGCCAACGTCCACGTATCGTCTCATGCGCCAGAGTTTACACCTCTATCCATACAAAATTCAAATGCGGCAACCCCTCAGTGCCGCTACCATTGCTGCACGAGAGACATTCGCTAACGATATAGTGCACAGGACTGATGACAGCGATATGCATGTGGCCAGCATTTGGTTTACTGACGAAGCTTATTTTTACCTGGACGGCTTCGTCAATAAACAGAACTGGCGCATATGGGGAACCGAAAAGCCCCATGTTGCAGTCCCATCGTCCCTGCATCCTCAAAAAGTACTGGTCTGGGCCGCCATTTCTTCCAAAGGAATCATTGGCCAATTTTTCAGATCCGAAACGATTACTGCATCACGCCATCTGGACATTCTTCGTGAATTTGTGGCGGTACAAACTGCCTTAGACGACACTGCGAACACCTCGTGGTTTATGCAAGATGGTGCCCGGCCACATCGCACGGCCGACGTCTTTAATTTCCTGAATGAATATTTCGATGATCGTGGCTATCCGAAACATACAGGAGGCGGCGTGGATTGGCCTCCCTATTCGCCAGACATGAACCCCTGTGACTTCTTTCTGTGGGGACACTTGAAAGACCAGGTGTACCGCCAGAATCCAGAAACAATTGAACAGCTGAAGCAGTACATCTCATCTGCATGTGAAGCCATTCCGCCAGACACGTTGTCAAAGGTTTCGGGTACTTTCATTCAGAGACTACGCCATATTATTGCTACGCATGGTGGATATGTGGAAAATATCGTACTATAGAGTTTCCCAGACCGCAGCGCCATCTGTGGTTGAAAACTGTAACTACTGTAATTTCGAAAGTTTGTCTGCCTGAAAATGTACTGTTGTCCCAAGCATATTGCAACAAACGGTGTATTTCTATCGCTGCTCGTTTAGTTTTTATTGCCGTTTCAAATATACCGGTCATTTCTGAAACACCCTGTATTAACCGGCCAAAGCAATGCCAATATATTAGCTTTTGAACTCATTAATTTGCACATTTTAAAACGACAATACCTTTAAACCATTAAAAAAATACAGTGGCGGGTCTAGATAATTTAGCTCTACACATTTTTCTGTCCGTGAGTGTCAATTCGCACCTCCGTGTCACTCTTACTTCACTTTTTATCCATTTTTCTCTGGCATATAAGTTTCTCCAAGCGCCCAAACACGGCCATACGTGTCCCTGCCAAGTGGCCGCTCGGGTTTTTCCTAGGCCGTGTAAACGCTACCAGCTCGTCACGGCACCGTAGCAATCGCCAGCCATGTGCTCTGCGGCGTGAAACTGCCGCTCTAATCTTTCGCCACAGCTTGTACGCTCACAAGTAGTCTAGAAGGTAACTCATTTTGATCATGGAATTACAGCCCAGTGTGGTGTCAACAGACAGATATTCATGAACAAAGACTTTTATAGGACATTACAATGTTGAATTTGTATATTAGCTCATATCTCGCCAACAATAGAAATGAATGGACATCAACAGTGCGATTACATTTACTCATGCCGTTAACGTGGGATATTTACAAATATTTATGTTATTCAGACACCAAGTGCAGTTAAGAAAGGAAATATTCCTGTTAAAGCTCACCAATCCACAGAAAGGTTGCAGCAAACAGGTGGCTACCTTTCTCAACACCATTCCCCGAGAAATGATTTGCCATTGCTCTTCTTGTGCGCTACTAGACATTTCTGACAAATTGTTCTGGTTTTTTACACCCAAAACAATTTACACTATCTGGTCCATTTTAGGGACCCATTATATGAGAGAGGAAAGATTCTGGGCAATTTACTCTTTCGCTTAGCGGCCTTCCTTTTCTGATCACCAAAACTGATGCTCTCTATTCTCGTGAAACTTGATTTGAGGCACGAAAACTATTGGGTTTGTCCGCAGCTCGTGGTCGTGCGGTAGCGTTCTCGCTTCCCACGCCCGGGTTGCCGGGTTCGATTCCCGGCGGGGTCAGGGATTTTCTCTGCCTCGTGATGACTGGGTGTTGTGTGATTTCCTTAGATTAGTTAGGTTTAAGTAGTTCTAAGTTCTAGGGGACTGATGACCATAGATGTTAAGTCCCATAGTGCTCAGAGCCAACTATTGGGTTTACAAGCGAAAACAACTATCAAATAATCTCCCGGCCACATTCTTTCAAATACACTACTGGCCATTAAAATTGCTACACCAAGAAGAAATGCAGATGATAAACGGGTATTCATTGGACAGATATACTAGAACTGACATGTGATTACATATTCACACAATTTGGGTGCATAGATCCTGAGAAATCCGTACCCAGAACAATCACCACTGGCCGTAATAACGGCTTTCATACGCCTGGGCATTGAGTCAAACAGAGCTTGGATGGCGTGTACGGGTACAGCTGCCCTGGCAGGTTCAACACGATACCACAGTTCATCAAGAGTAGTGACTGGCGTATTGTGACGAGCCAGTTGCTCGGCCACCATTGACCAGACGTTTCCAGTTGGTGAGAGATCTGGAGACTGTGATGGCCAGGGCAGTAGTCGAGCATTTTCTGTATCCAGAAAGGCATGTACAGGACCTGCAACATGTGGTCGTGCATTATCCTGCAGAAATGTAGGGATTCGCAGGGATAGAATGGAGGGTAGAGCCACGGGTGGCAATACATCTGAAATGTAACGTCCACTGTTAAAAGTGCAGTCAATGCGAAGAAGAATACACCATCGCAGGCGCTCCTGGCTGTGATGCAGCGTCAACGGTAACCGCAGCCGTGGTCTCCGAGCTGATAGTCCATGCTGCTGCAAACGCCGTCGAACTGTTCGTGCAGATGGTTGTTGTCTTGCAAACGTCCTCATCTCTTGACTCAGGGATCGAGACGTGGCTGCACGATCCGTTACAGCCATGCGGATAAGGTGCCTGTCATCTTGACTGCTAGTGATACGAGGCCATTGGGATCCAGCACGGCGTTCCGTATTACCCTCCTGAACCCACCGATTCCATATTCTGCTAACAGTCGAGGATCTCTACCAACGCGAGCAGCAATGTCGCGATACGATAAACCGCAATCGCGATAGGCTACAATCCGACTGCTAGTCATACGAGGCCGTTAGGATCCAGCACGGTGTTCCGTATTACCCTCCGGAACCCACCGATTCCATATTCTGCTAACAGTCATTGGATTTCGACCAAAGCGAGCAGCAATGTCGCGATACGGTAAACCGCAATCACGTTAGGCTACAATCCGACCTATATGAAAGTCGGAAACGTGATGGTACGCATTTCTCCGCATTACACGAGGCATCACAACAACGTTTATCCATGCAACGCCGGTCAACTGCTGTTTGTGTATGAGAAATCAATTGGAAACTTTCGTCATGTCAGCACGTTGTAGGTACGGCCACCGGCGCCACCGTTGTGTGAATGCTTTGAAAATGTAATCATTTGCATATCACAGCATCTTCTTCCTGTCGGTTACATTTCGTGTCTGTAGCATGTCATCTTCGTGGTGTAGCAATTTTAATGGCCATTAGTGTATAATTTAAAGCACAGACTAGTGCATGTTCGCTTACTAAGGATAATATTAGTACCGTGTATTTATGCGAAACAAAATTATGGCAGCCGATCTCGCTGTAACAATGACCATTACAATCCATTTACTTTCGTCAATATTCCTAATATTATCTTATTTTTACTGCCGAATTAGTAACAAATCAATAAGAACAAGTTGGTTTTACGAGATTATTGCCTTCGTCTGGACAAGGAGATCACTGTAAGGTCCTGGAGACACTACGAACAAAGCAGTGAGGAGGCTTCGAATGATGAACGAATAAGGCGCATCACCGTTGTGCCAGCGTCCCGGCCCCTGGCATGGGGTACGCGACGCGGCGAATAATTACCGACTGACGAGGGAGAAAGGCTGTGCCGAGGTGCAGCCTTCGCCGCGTACCCTGTCGCAGGCCCGTCTTGTCTCTGCTCCGCCTCATTAAGGGCGGAAAAGGCCGCTTCAAGTAAACGCACGATTGCGCCGGCTATTTATTAAAAGAGGAACAGCGTTGAAGGGGATATTTAAAGTTTAAACGACTACTCGGTCGTCTGACATTCTTTTAAGCTAATAATTGTCGCTGTAGCACACTGATATACTCACACAAGAATGCGCAATTTGTTACTTTTCGCTCTGATTTTCGAGAAGTGTATTGGGGTCATGTTGCATGTTAATTTCTAATGGAATCATTTAATCTCTCCCAGTTGATTAAATAAATCTCTCCGAACGACGTGTCATCCTCAGAGAAGGATGCGGATAGGAGGAGCGTGTGGTCATCACACCGCTCTCTATTCTGTCGAGTAGCTCCTCAATTGGCACCACGTGGCTGAGTGCACCCCGAAAACTGGCAACAGCGGCTGGATGGTCACCCATCCAAGTGCCGGCCACGCCCAACAGCGATTAACTTCGGTGATCTCACGGGAAGCGGTGTATCCACTGCGGCAACGCCGTTGCCAGTTGTTTACATAGAGGTATTTAAATCATCTAGTTGATACATTTTCTTAGAGTACTAACAAAGTTAATTAATACACTTGGAAACACAGTTTCAGAGTATGAAATAAAATGCTCGGTTCTTATGAATCCATTTGTAACTGTCGTTATTTTCAAGAAGATTCTTGAGGTCGTCAAGTTGTTTTAATAGCGAATGAGAAAACTAGCAGTAGATCACCTTCAGATTCTATTCAATTTCGTAGATAAATGCAGTCAAAACAGTACTTTTACTTCAGTCGAAACTGAAACATTTCTTCCAAAGCACTTCCAAATCTCTACATTCGAGAAAGAAATGCTTAACGAAAAAACTACGACAGCAAAATACAACGTAACATACATCATTACTCTGAGACATTATAAACTACAAGTCAACTGCTTTGCACCATGCACCGATACTTATAACAAACTGCATTGTCGTAAACATACTAGAACAATGCTATCAAGTTAATTTACATATTTACCGTCCTATAATTACAAACATTACAAAAGTAGAAACAAACTGCACCCTTGCTTTATAAAAAGCCTGTAAATCATATTTTCGATGGCAAACGTTTAAATGATACTCGAATGTCATGCAAAATGTCCAAAACATGGGACTTGGAGAAGTTGTTTGGCTTTCACAAAATTGCATTTTCCATGTGTGTAACATAATTCTGAGTGAATTTACGTACGTTGTTATAAGTAGGTAATCAAATCTTAAGAAGTGAGTCATAAAACACTGTTGGACACTTTACGGAACAGGTCTGGAAATTCGTAAGTATACGTTGTTACTTACTGACATAAAATTTACACAAACTAGAAATTAGTTTCGTGTATCGTGTTCCGCAATTGAATTCTACTAAAAAACTAGCACCGTACGATTACTATTAGTGGGTTCTGGTCATGATCTGTTATGAAGTATAGGGATCTAAAAGTGAATTAGACATTATTACAGAATTGTTATTGAAAAAGGACTGAAACACGTTGCTTTATGGTGTGACAGTCTGTACAGACGATTGAATTATTAGTAGACACCCCAGGATAAAGTAAAAACTGAACGAGGGAAAAATGCAGGCCATTTATAGCAAGTCATTTGTTACTTCACAGGCGTCCAACAATATTTTATTGCACAGATCAATTTTATAATTCAGCTGCCTGGCAAGAAAGACATTTCTTCTTAATTCACTAATTCATCTTACTACCATAAAGATTGAGCATTTTTAAAATGTGCATTCAAAAGGGAAACTCTTCAATTCAGAGTTAGAGGCAAACAGAACACCAAGAAGTTCAGTATAAACACATAAAAAAATAATTTTTTCGTAACACTGGCCGAAGTTGAATGACATAATTCTGAAAACGTATATGATCAATCAGAGAAGGCTGCCTGGCAAAAAACACATTTTCTCTGAATTCTCTTACTCCATCTTACCACCACAAATGAAGAGAAAACATACATTAAAGATGGAAACTCTTAAATTCAGATCCACAGGTAAACAGCACTCAATCTGGTACAACTAAATCAATGAGAAAATTTTATTTATAACTCTGGCAAAAGTTGAATCACATAATTCTGAAAACATATTTGCTTGATCAGGGAGGGCTCTTGGGCATATTCAAGATACTGACGTTGAAAAGAAATAAAATATCATTTAACCTGGTCCATTGGATGTACACATTTAGATAACAATTCTGCTGAAAGTGGTGGCCCTTGTGGTAAATTACAGTGGCTATAAAATTGGCGGTACATATCCATGGTTCTTGACGTTAGCCGCGCCCTGATATAACTCTTCATGGCGTCGTACTCTTAACAAAACAAGGTCAATAATGATACCATGGTCGGTGGACAACCTAACATTCCGTCCTAGGCTAATTTACATGGTCGAAAGCTCTTCTTGTCTCAATTTATGCCACAACATGTAACCAAAGCTGCCTGTGTCCACTCAGTATCACAGTCACAACTCGCGCGAAGTCCATCTTTTCCAGTCCCGCCAAACTACTCCTATAGTGGTGGGGCTTTAGTACAGTTTCCCTGCTTATGGATCATTATTGAATACATAGTTCTTACAAATTATTACATTCACAGAGGATTACATGTAAGAGCCGCGGTACAGTTACAACATTAACTCTTAAAAAGCCAAAACAATTAAAATAATCATTACATACTTACAGAACTAAAGATCTTGACTATACAGATACATTAGTGTACAATGTCAGCAGAGAAATTATACGATATATCCACAAATCTATCGATTATTGGTGTTACAGATTCCCCATGGTTCATTGATGTTCCCTGTTAAGGAGACGTCAATGACACATCTATAACACCTAAACAGTGTTGGGCATAGAAAAAAAGTAGCAAAATCTACCTAGAGATGGGCATAAAAAATTATTACAAACACATAACATACACTTTACATAAATGACAATAGAAAGCAATTAATAATTTTGGCATGTCGTTCACATAAGCATCGTGTTACTTACATTTATCAAAATAATTATCAATTACAGACAAAGATTTGTATTCTAAAGGAAGTTGGGAAACACAGGATAGAAACATAGAATAAGGACTCCTCTAAACATATCATACTATGTTAAAAGAGAAATTTACATTGCACATCTCTACATAAGCATTTCATACACTATTTTCGACAATCACAACTGTTAGGAGGACACTTACATGGTTCTGTTACTTTGTTAAGACATCTTTAAATCTTTACACGTTTCAAGTAATTTCATTTTTGTTAGTAAAGATATCTGTGGTTACTCTGACTGTAGGGTAGTCCATTAATCATCAAGAATCAACACAGAATTTAGAATAAACATGGACCGTCTTCGCTGCCTCCGTTTTAAACTTGGTGGTCAGTCATCGCTAGTTCCTCGGAATGGCAGGTGCCTTAATGTAAGAGACAATTGTATAGAAAAATCCAGCTGGCAGTTCTTGCTTCAATATGTGTGTAATATAAACTGCTATTCATGTACTTCAGTTTTTTCAACGGAACTGGCTTACCGAATAGACCTCAAAGATTACTCTAATAATCTAGAATTAATTTCCTGTTACTTGAAGATAATCAGCGACTAGGTACTTTGCACGTAGCTTCTTTTGAGACACTTTTGGAGTTTCCACTCATCTTATTATAGTGAAATATATTTACCCGTGGTCTAGGGGTAGCGTCTTTGATTCATAATCAAAAATTTTCAGTCCCGGGTTCGAACCCCGCCACTGCCTGAATTTTGGTAAATAATCAGCATTGGCATCTGACGACTTCCAGCATAAGAAGTCACCCTCATTCTGCTAACGGCCTTATCAAAGAGGGCGGAGGAGCGGATAGAGGTTCAGGGCACTCTCTTGTCCTAAGGGTGGGAAATTGCCCCTAAAGGCGGAAGAATCAGCAATGATCAACGACATGAGGATGCAGAAGGCAATGGAAACCACTGCATTAAAGACACGTAACGTGTATCCACAGGATATGTGGCCTGTAATTGAAGAAGTGTCATGATGATCTCTCCATTGGCAAACGATTCCGGAATAGCCCCCATTCGGATCTCCGGGAGGGGACTGCCAAGGGGGAGGTTACCATCAGAAAAAGATTAAATTTTGATAAATAATCAGCATTGGCTGCCGAAGACTTCCGGCATGAGAAGTCACCCTCATTCTGCCAACGGTCTTGTCAAAGAGGGCGGAGGAACGGACAGAGGTTCAGGGCACTCTCTTGTCCTAAGGATGGGAAATTGCCCGTAAAGGCGGAAGAATCAGCAATGATCAACGACATGAGGATGCAGAAGGCAATGGAAACCACTGCATTAAAGACACGTAACGTGTATCCACAGGACATGTGGCCTGTAATTGAAGAAGTGTCATGATGATCTCTCCACTGGCAAAAGATTCCGGAATAGTCCCCCATTCGGATCTCTGGGAGGCGACTGCCAAGGTGGAGGTTACCATCAGAAAAAGGTTGAATAATCAACGAAAGGATAACGGTCTACGAGTCGGGGCGTGGAATGTCAGAAGCTTGAACGTGATAGGGAAACTAGAAAATCTGAAAATGGAAATGCAACAGCTCAATCTAGATATAGTAGGGGTCAGTGAAGTGAAGTGGAAGGAGGACAAGGATTTCTGGCCAGATGAGTATCGGTTAATATCAACAGCAGTAGAAAATGGTATAACAAGTGTAGGATTCGTTATGAATAGGAAGGTAGGGCAGAGGGTGTGTTACTGTGAACAGTTCAGTGACCGGGTTGTTCAAATCAGAATCGACAGCAGACCAACAGCGACAACGATAGTTCAGGTATGCATGCCGACGTCGCAAGCTGAAGATGAACAGATAGAGAAAGTATATGAGGATATTGAAAGGGTAATGCAGTATGTAAAGGGGGACGAAAATCTAATAGTCATGGGCGACTGGAATGTAGTTGTAGGGGAAGGAGTAGAAGAAAAGGTTGCAGGAGAATATGGGCTTGGGACAAGGAATGAAAGAGGAGAAAGACTAATTGAGTTCTGTAACATGTTTCAGCTAGTAATAGCGAATACCCTGTTCAAGAATCACAAGAGGAGGAGGTATACTTGGAAAAGGCCGGGAGACACGGGAAGATTTCAATTAGATTACATTATGGTCAGACAGAGATTCTGAAATCAGATACTGGACTGTAAGGAGTACCCAGGAGCAGATATGGACTCAGATCACAATATAGTAGTGATGAAGAGTAGGCTGAAGTTCAAGATATTAGTCAGGAAGAATCAATACACAATGAAGTGGGATACGAAAGTACTAAGGAATGACGAGATACGTTTGAAGTTCTGTAACGCTATAGATACAGCAATAAGGAATAGCGCAGTAGGCAGTACAGTTGAAGAGGAATGGACATCTATAAAAAGGGCCATCACAGAAGTTGGGAAGGAAAACATATGTACAAAGAAGGTATCGGCGAAGAAACCATGGGTAACAGAAGAAATACTTCAGTTGATTGATGAAAGGAGGAAGTACAAACATGTTCCGGGAAAATCAGGAATACAGAAATACAAGTCGCTGAGGAATGAAATAAATAGGAAGTGCAGGGAAGCTAAGACGAAATAGCTACAGGAAAAATGTGGACATCGAAAAAGATATGATTGTTGGAAGGACAGACTCAGCATACAGGAAAGTCAAAACAACCTTTGGTGACATTAAAAGCAGCAGTGGTAACATTAAGAGTGCAACGGGAATTCCACTGTTAAATGCAGAGGAGAGAGCAGATAGGTGGAAAGAATACATTGAAAGCCTCTATGAGGGTGAAGATTTGTCTGATGTGATAGAAGAAGAAACTGGAGTCGATTTAGAAGAGATAGGGAATCCAGTATTAGAATCGGAATTTAAAAGAGCATTGGAGGACTTACGGTCAAATAAGGCAGAAGGGATAGATAACATTCCATCAGAATTTCTAAAATCATTGGGGCAAGTGGCAACAAAACGACTATTCACGTTGGTGTGTAGAATATATGAGTCTGGCGGTATACCATCTGACTTTCGGAAAAGCATCATCCACACAATTCCGAAGACGGCAAGACCTGACAAGTGCGAGAATTATCGCACGATCATCTTAACAGCTAATGCATCGAAGCTGCTTACAAGAATAATATATAGAAGAATGGAAAAGAAAATTGAGAATGCGCTAGGTGACGATTAGTTTGGCTTTAGGAAAAGTAAAGGGACGAGAAGGCAATTCTGACGTTACTGCTAATAATGGAAGCAAGGCTAAAGAAAAATAAAAACACCTTCATAGGATTTGTCGGCCTGGAAAAAGCGTTCGACAATATAAAATGGTGCAAGATGTTCGAGATTCTGAAAAAAGTAGGGGTAAGCTATAGGGAGAGACGGGTCATATACAATATGTACAACAACCAAGAGGGAATAATAAGAGTGGACGATCAAGAACGAAGTGCTCGTATTAAGAAGGGTGTAAGAAAAGGCTGTAGCCTTTCGCCCCTACTCTTCAATCTGTACATCGAGGAAGCAATGATGGAAATAAAAGAAAGGTTCAGGAGTGGAATTAAAATACAAGGTGAAAGGATATCAATGATACGATTCGCTGATGACATTGCTATCCTGAGTGAAAGTGAAGAAGAATTAAATGATAGGCTATACGGAATGAGCTGTCTAATGAGTACACAGTATGGTTTGAGAGTAAATCGGAGAAAGACGAAGGTAATGAGAAGTAGTAGAAATGAGAACAGCGAGAAACTTAACATCAGGATTGATGGTCACGAAGTCAATGAAGTTAAGGAATTCTGCTACCTAGGCAGTAAAATAACCAATGACGGACGGAGCAAGGAGGACATCAAAAGCAGACTCGCTATGGCAAAAAAGGCATTTCTGGCCAAGAGAAGTCTACTAATATCAAATACCGGCCTTAATTTGAGGAAGAAATTTCTGAGGATGTACGTCTGGAGTACAGCGTTGTATGGTAGTGAAACATGGACTGTGAGAAAACCGGAACAGAAGAGAATCGAAGCATTTGAGATGTGGTGCTATAGACGAATGTTGAAAATTAGGTGAACTGATAAGGTATGGAATGTGGAGGTTCTATGCAGAATCGGAGAGGAGAGAAATATGTGGAAAATACTGATAAGGGGAAGGGACAGGATGATAGGACATCTGCTAAGACATGAGGGAACGACTTCCGTGGTACTAGAGGGAGCTGTAGAGGGCAAAAACTGTAGAGGAAGACAGAGATTGGAATACGTCAAGCAAATAATTGAGGACGTAGGTTGCAAGTGCTACTCTGAGATGAAGGGGTTAGCACAGGGGCCGCATCAAACCAGTCAGTAGACTGATGACAAAAAAAATATTACAGCTTCCTCAGTTTCAGCGAAATTAAACGTACTGTCGACGAAGACTGAAATTTCTTACACCAGTCTGCGCTAAAGCGTGCGTGAGAAGATAGAAGATCGATGATTGTAGCGGGGGGGGGGGGGGGGGGGGGAGGGTGGGAGGATGGGGGGGGGGGGGGTAGGAACAGTATTCTGGGACACGATGCTGTGAGTGTGAAAGCAATTTACACCAAGCGAGAATAATTATATACTTTAGCCCTTGCACAAGCAAAGCAGACAACTGGCCAGGATAAATTAATATTAAAATTATCTACTGTGAGAATTATTGTGTATTTATTGTTAGATTAATTTTTAACTTTCCTTTTCTGACATATATAATCCAAAAACGATAGCGAACGAACCATTCTAAGAAATTGAAGAAATTTGTCAAATTGAAATACAAGTAATGTTACTTCCTTGCTTAGTAAGACGTAATATAGTGTCAAACCAGTGTATGATAAATAAGTGTAATATTCTCTAGTACACTGTCAGAATATTGTAACTTGATATCTGTTTATGTTTACGTATTATGTTTTCTTAATGCATCTACTGACTCAAATTACTGTGCGCTGCAACCACTAGTTTCGCTACTGGGTCAATAAGAAATTGAGTTCATGGAGCCAACTTCATCTGCTGAAGGGTATACGGCCTAACGTAGTCCATAAATTATAGGACGAGTGCTCCTGTTACCTTGCAACTATTTCCCCTCCCCCCCGCCGTCTCCCTCTGCCTACAGGGCGCCATCCAGTGGTGCGGGCAGCGTGCAGCGACGAAGAGAGTAATCGTGGCAGACACCTAAGTATATTTCTCCTCCGGACCAGAAGACAGCTAGCTTTTAATCTCGTTGTAATTTAAGGGCTTTTACTTTGTGGCTTTCATGGGATGCCAGCGGAATTATATTACAACTTTTCTTGTTAGGAACCGAGAAGATTTAATAAAAGGAGTCGTTGTTCAACAGCGGCACTAAGCAAGCACCAATAGCACCGGCCGTTTGCGCTGTGAATGAGGTACACTTTCTGAATCTCCTGTTGTTTGCCAAATTCAATTACTTTTCTGCGTTTACTGTGAAAGCAGAACAAGTAGAGAATCCTTTTTTCCTTCTAAGTATCTGACACAAGCCTCGTCGACCACGTTACAGCGTCTTCTCTATGGCTATTCTAAAACACGCGAAGCACCTACTGCACTTATCTACTTATTTTGCATACAGTTACGCACAGTGCTACTCGCATTTTCCCCCATTCCATACATAAATTCTTTTATCTATCAGGAATTACTGCTTAATACAATTAAAATTCTTTCCGAAGTCCGACGGTAAGTGCACAGTGTTGCGGTCGAAAGTAATTGGTGGTGCAGTTCACTCACAAAAACTGTACAATGAATTGATTGCCAGATATGCAGGGTGTTACAAAAAGGTACGGCCAAACTTTCAGGAAACTTTCCTCACACACAAAGAAAGAAAATATGTTATGTGGTCATCTGTCCGGAAACGCTTACTTTCCATGTTAGAGCTCATGTTATTACTTCTCTTTAAATCACATTAATGATGGAATGGAAACACACAGCAACAGAACGTACCAGCGTGACTTCACTTTGTTACAGGTAATGTTCAAAATGCCCTTCGCTAGCGAGGGTACATGCATCCACCCTCCGTCGCATGGAATCCCTGATGCGCTGATGCAGCCCTGGAGAATGGCGTATTGTATCACAGCCGTCCACAATACGAGCACGAAGAGTCTTTACATTTGGTACCGGGGTTGCGTAGACAAGAGCTTTCAAATGCCCCCATAAATGAAAGTCAAGAGGGTTGAGGTCAGGAGAGTGTGGAGGCCATGGAATTGGTTCACTTCTATCAATCCATCGGTAACCGAATCTGTTGTTGAGAAGCGTACGGACACTTCAACTGAAATGTGCTGGAGCTCCATTGTTCATGAACCACATGTTGTGTCGTACTTGTAAAGGCACATGTTCTAGCAGCACAGGTAGAGTATCCCGTATGAAATCATGATAACGTGCTCCATTGAGCCTAGGTGGAAGAACATGGGGCCCAATCAAGACATCACCAACAATGCCTGCCCAAACGTTCGCAGAAAATCTGTGTTGATGACGTGATTGCACAATTGCGTGCGGATTCTCGTCAGCCCACACATGTTGATTGTGAAAATTTACAATTTGATCATCAGAATCGAGGAAGTACAGTACATACTGACGAAACTAAAATGAGCTCTAACATGGAAAGTAAGCGTTTCCGGACACATGTCCACATACCATCGTTTCTTTATTTGTGTGTGAGGAATATTTCCTGAAAGTTTGGCCGTACCTTTTTGTAATACCCTGTAGATATCAGGCGTTCTGGAAGAACTGCTAAATTTTTTCTGGCGACAAAGGTGTGTTTCTTTCCCTACGGCCACTACAGATTTGTACACACTTCAATGTGAACCAACGTTTCCTCTCTCACAAATTACGTGTAGACGGTTCGTTGAATGCCGATCAGCAATCTAATAAGCAGAAATCGATTTAGTGATTGGGATAGGACTGAATTTTTAATGGAATTTTTAAGTGATTTGCAGAATAAATTGCGAAGAATGACTCGATCAATAGATTAATGCAGTGGATTTCTAAATAATTTCTGATCAAAGAGCGTATGACTCGTTCAACAAAGGCTCTTGTTCAGGAAGTCTTTTGCTGGTCAAGACTGTGGACGGACATGGTAGCGAGTGTCAGGAGATGAGTGTTGAAATGACCGTGCGATCGAACTTCCTGAAGTTCTAAAAGTCTATTAGGATCTGAGAGACTGAAATAGGGTATACTGTGGTTAGACGTTGAAATACTTCAAGAAACCGTCGAAGTTAGAGTTATCCAAGTTCGTAGCGACTGTGAGGTCAGAACATCACAGCAACCAACGACAAAACGAAAGTCTCGTTCCATTTGGGCAAACATTGTTGGCAGTTTACGTCATCCGGTACAGGAAGGATATGACCACTCATTAGCAGCTAACTTTCGCGGGCGCCGGCCGGAGTGGTCGTGCGGTTCTAGGCGCTACAGTCTGGAGCCGAGCGACCGCTACGGTCGCAGGTTCGAATCCTGCCTCGGGCGTGGATGTGTGTGAGGTCCTTAGGTTAGTTAGGTTTAATTAGTACTAAGTTCTAGGCGACTGATGACCTCAGAAGTTAAGTCGCATTGTGGTCAGAACCATTTGAACCATTTTTTAATTGTCGCGTCGGTAGCATGAAATGTTGATCGGAATATTCTAAAAGAATCTCATGGTGTGGTCTGAATCAAGAAAAAAAATATTAATATCCTTTTTGTGCAGCAATGGAACGACTTCGTGGCTTTGTGAAACGATTACGTGTAAAACATGTTGAGTCTTCAGTCGAGGGATACTTAATCCTCTATAGCATTGTGTTGCCACTTGGCAACAACTCTAAATTTATGCATAATGTTAAGGAAACGACTCGTATATGTGTGATGTTGTCGTATGGCAACACACTCATTCTGGCTGACCAGCTAGACTGTGTGCAGCGTTATTATGTTGGTCGAAACATTTCAAAATCGGTCATCTCGAAACAGTTGAAATTCGGTCATCTGCACTCCTGGAAATTGAAATAAGAACACCGTGAATTCATTGTCCCAGGAAGGGGAAACTTTATTGACACATTCCTGGGGTCAGATACATCACATGATCACACTGACAGAACCACAGGCACATAGACACAGGCAACAGAGCATGCACAATGTCGGCAGTATTACAGTGTATATCCACCTTTCGCAGCAATGCAGGCTGGTATTCTCCCATGGAGACGATCGTAGAGATGCTGGATGTAGTCCTGTGGAACGGCTTGCCACGCCATTTCCACCTGGCTCCTCAGTTGGACCAGCGTTCGTGCTGGACGTGCAGACCGCGTGAGACAACGCTTCATCCAGTCCCAAACATGCTCAATGGGGGACAGATCCGGAGATCTTGCTGGCCAGGGTAGTTGACTTACACCTTCTAGAGCACGTTGGGTGGCACGGGATACATGCGGACGTGCATTGTCCTGTTGGAACAGTAAGTTCCCTTGCCGGTCTAGGAATGGTAGAACGATGGGTTCGATGACGGTTTGGATGTACCGTGCACTATTCAGTGCCCCCTCGACGATCACCAGTGGTGTACGGCCAGTGTAGGAGATCGCTCCCCACACCATGATGCCGGGTGTTGGCCCTGTGTGCCTCGGTTGTATGCAGTCCTGATTGTGGTGCTCACCTGCACGGCGCCAAACACGCATACGACCATCATTGGCACCAAGGCAGAAGCGACTCTCATCGCTGAAGACGACACGTCTTCATTCGTCCCTCCATTCACGCCTGTCGCGACACCACTGGAGGCGGGCTGCACGATGATGGGGCGTGAGCGGAAGACGGCCTAACGGTGTGCGGGACCGTAGCCCAGCTTCATGGAGACGGTTACGAATGGTCTTCGCCGATACCCCAGGAGCAACAGTGTCCCTAATTTGCTGGGAAGTGGCGGTGCGGTCCCCTACGGCACTGCGTAGGATCCTACGGTCTTGGCGTGCATCCGTGCGTCGCTGCGGTCCGGTCCCAGGTCGACGGGCACGTGCACCTTCCGCCGACCACTGGCGACAACATCGATGTACTGTGGAGACCTCACGCCCCACGTGTTGAGCAATTCGGCGGTACGTCCACCCGGCCTCCCGCATGCCCACTGTACGCCCTCGCTCAAAGTCCGTCAACTGCACATACGGTTCACGTCCACGCTGTCGCGGCATGCTACCGGTGTTAAAGACTGCGATGGAGCTCCGTATGCCACGGCAAACTGGCTGACACTGACGGCGGCGGTGCACAAATGCTGCGCAGCTAGCGCCATTCGACGGCCAACACCGCGGTTCCTGGTGTGTCCGCTGTGCCGTGCGTGTGATCATTGCTTGTACAGCCCTCTCGCAGTGTCCGGAGCAAGTATGGTGGGTCTGACACACCGGTGTCAATGTGTTCTTTTTTCCATTTCCAGGAGTGTATAATGAAGGGCCAGTGTACGTAAACACAAGGAGAAGCAGCGGAAAATTGCTCTGAGCACTATGGGACTTAACTTCTGAGGTCATCAGTCCCCTAGAACTTAGAACTACTTAAACATAACTAACCTAAAGACATCACACACATCCATTCCCGAGGCAGGATTCGAACCTGCGACCGTAGCGGTCGTGCGCTTCCAGTCTGTAGCGCCTAGAACCGCTCGGCCACCCCGGCCGCCGAAAGCAGCGGAAAGGGTGAATTATTTTTGTCACTTAGTCTACACGTAGTTATAATTTCAAGGTAAATAAAATGATGCTTAAAGATAGCACAGCTTATGTTTCCATCTCCCTGTGACCAAACGATTAATAATTAATCATAATTTTCTGGTTTTTACCGTATGGCAACAGACTTAAAATATTGAATGAATAAAAATTAAATCAAAATTTCTATGTTCAGCCTATTGCGTAGTATTTCGTGTATCAAACCGTACACCGAGGTATGTTTCTTCACTGGTTTCCTAAACAACGACTTGCATTTGGGGTTATAGAGAACATGCGTTATACTGGATGGCGTACGTATAACAATGTTGCGTACATGAAAGATTTAGGAGGTAGCGTCGGCAGTACTATATGATGATTCACTGACGATGCATTTTTGTAGAGGAATGTATCATCTTTGGACGGTCGTAAGTAACTGTGGAAAACCCGAGGATAGAATTTCCTCTGATTATAATGGATGCGCTAACTTTAAATGAATGATAATAGTTGGAACATAGGGAAAGTGCCTGATAGTATCTAATTACAAAATCAGGACAGAAAAATCATACTTTTACTGTATAGCATTTAGAGGTAATACCATTAAATGGAGCGATCATATCCCATCATACTTAGTGAAGACAAATGGAAGCGTTCAAGAATAATACAATGCGTTTTCAGTGGAAACTGCTTACAGGACATTGGTGTCAACCATTCTGGCGTACTGTCCCGGCGTTTTGACTCATGTGAAGGTCGATGGATATGTTTGGGTAAATGCAGTGGAATATGTGAAAGAAACCACATAAAAGGCTCTAGAACCCCCAATTATATTTCAGGTGTTTGGAGCCCTTATAAAGAAGACGCGAAAACAGACATTGAAATCGCAGACATTCAGCATCTAGTGTTGGGCAAATGGGCGTGAACATTGGAATGGAGGAAAGACATCAAGCACAGGTGTGTGTATCTCACCACCCGACGTGATGAGAGAAAACTCATGAGAGAAATAATCATAAGGAGGCTGTGGTATTTTGGGTCTGAACATTTTCAGTATGCTGTTCTAATGTCATGAATAAGAAGACTTTTTCAACTTGGCCTCTCGTAATAAGTCAAGTAAATACCGCATAGCGCTGACAGAATCTAACCACTAATGTCAAGGACTGAGAATAGTGCCAATTTGTTAGAATATGATGGTCACATAAGTCAGATTGTTGCACCTCCAGTCGAAGAGGAGGATAAATTTGTTCTAATATTTCTGGACGGTGGGTTACATTGTAAGAATTCCATCTGTTACAATTTTGTTGCAAAAAAGACGTTGCAGCACGTTACAGATTTGCTTTATAATATCGATGTATAAGGCCAAGTGTTATTCTGACACTCCACTATTTTACACGTTCGTCAGACATCAGCAGAATACCTTGGGAGTGCGTTAGCAT
The DNA here is from genome assembly GCF_021461385.2 of Schistocerca piceifrons. Taxonomy (NCBI): domain Eukaryota; kingdom Metazoa; phylum Arthropoda; class Insecta; order Orthoptera; family Acrididae; genus Schistocerca; species Schistocerca piceifrons. Next base: position 444,588,107 of record NC_060140.1, on the reverse strand, counting down.
CACTAGAATAAATTTTTGAGGTTAGATGTAGATCCTTATTCTATGACAGAGAACATCGGTGTTTACCTCTACACAATTTTTTCAATTTCTGTATGGTTGGCAAAGAAGCACATTGGTTTACATACATTTTGACATGACAATTCCAGGACAGCTGTGAAGATAACGTATTAGCAGAAGATAACGTATTACCAGAAATAACACTGAATACAACAGTATCAAATTTAAATAGAAGGATCTCTACCAGATTTTTCTTACTTCTAGACGGTGTAGCCTTGTCTAAGGTGGTCAATTATACGACAAATCATCCTGTTATGGCTCTAAGTTTGGCACTATTTAGGATGACAGTCAAGCCTGCAGTGGATAGTTAGTTTTTGTGACAAGATGAGCAGAAGATTACTCAAGACTGCTCAAGTTCACAGTTGACGCAAGTTAGTGATCCAACAATTTTACACCTCTGCCAGCCGTATTTATCTTTAGCTGCGACGTGCTGTCGAGTGCATGACTTCTCTCGCCGTCTGAAAATCCTATAGATATGTAATCTAAATTTTTACAGATTTTTTTCGGCTGAAACTGTCCTATGTTTCTCGTTAGGTGAGAAAACATGCAATCACGTCTAGTCTGGGAAATATGGCGATATACACGTGCATAGATACAGCACTGTGTATACTGCAACGCCCTCTCAGTTCTCACAAGAACAATTAACTACATGGCTGTCTCGTTTCTCCGCTATCTCAGCTCATCGACTCGTGAGCTAATTTCTAGCTGAATGTCAGCCAAAGTGATTCCAGTGTCACACAAAAATTCCTATTTCGGCATCGTATAGAGCGTGTTCTACACATGATGCTGGTTGAGAGGAGAATCTCCTTTCGGTATTGTGTCTTTCGTGGCAAACTGTCCTTCACCAGCGTCCTTTCTTGTTCATGTCATGGCTTTTTCAGACCAATGGGAGCGTTCCTTTCGTCTTGTGGAAACTACCCCTGCCAATCGCAAAGGGCCTAGTTTAAACTGCGTCGAAATATCGCCCCTTTTACTCCTTCCGAGTTTATTTCAGCCAATCGGACATTTTGTGCCCTCTCCTCTTGCCTAAAAGTTACACACAAACGTCACGAGAGCTCCACGGGCCTTTCACGTGATGAACTGGCTCTCTGGCGTCTTTGTATCCACTGGAAATTCCCCAATGCACTTTTCTAAAGCATTTCTCCATCACAAGCAGCGCTGGGCCGCAATCTGCTCCCCTCGCTGTATCGCCCGGCGCGTTCGTTGTCTCTCTCGCTGTGAGTCACCAACCCCTGTTAGAAGCCTTTCATTGTAAGCAGGCCGTGACGGAGCAACTCACGTCTGCCCCCAAACTGAAACGTTTCTTCCAGCAGCTTTTTTCAGCTTTTGCTCATTGACATGCAGGACTTGGGTTCGGTGTGTTGGTACCATAGAATTGAGTGTCACCCCTTTGCATTACACACTGTACGTTTTGATAGGCAAATCAGCTCACACCAAATTGTGTCAGGTGGCGTACTCATCTAATAGTTACAACGTATAAAATCTCATGTAAGGTGCGACATTAACATTAATTCAAGCTGCCACCTTACATTATGTGCTCGCTATTATATTATTAATTAATTTAGCACCATCAGCTGAAGATGATACATGTTTTGTACGCCAAAATAAAGTTTTAGTATGAAGAGAGTACAGCGTTTGGATGGTTTTGAAATATAGTGTAATGGGTATGGAGCATGGCAGCTCTCACTATCTACCTATACAAAAGTACTCTGAAGTGAAAGAAGTCACGGGACAGCAGTAGGCACATACACAGATGGCGATAGTATTGTGTACACAAGGTATAAAACACCATAGCAATGGCGGAGCTGTCATTTGTGCTTAGGTGATTCAAGTGAAAAAGTTTCCAACGAAATTATAGCCGCACGACGGGAATTAACAGACTCTGAACCCAGAATGGCAGGCTTGGCATATTCCATTTCACAATTAGTGAAACATTCTGGTATCCACAACGTCCAGAGTGTGCCGATAATACCGTATTTCTGGCATCACCTCTTACCATAAACAACACAGTCGCCGACGGCTTTCACGTAACGACCGACAGCAGTGGCTTTTGCGTAGATTTGTTAAAACTAACAGACAACTAACACTGTGAGAAATAACTGTTGAGATCAATGAACAGCGTGGGACGACGTACCCGTTAGGACACTGTAGCGAAATATGGTGTTAATTGGCTATGGCAGCAGACGACCGAAGGGTGTGCATTTGCCAACAGCATGACATAGCCTACAGTGCCTCTCCTGCTCTCGTGACCATATTGGCTGGACCCTAAACGACTTGACTGGAAGACCGTGGAGTGGTCAGATGAATTCCGATTCCAGTAGGCAAGAGCTGATAGTAGCTCTCGTATGTAGTGCAGACCAAACGAAGCCAGGGATCTAGGTTGTCAACAAGGCATTGTGGAAGCTGGTGGTGGCACCATAATGGTGTAGGTTGTGTTCACATGGCATGGACTTGGGCCTCTGGTCCAACAGAACCGATCATTGAATGGAAATGGTTATGTTCAGCTACTTGGAGACCATCTGCAGCTATTCGTGAACTTAATGTTCCCAAACAACGATGAGCCATATGACTGGGCCACAACCGCTAGTGGTTGGTTTGAAGAACGATCTGGACAATTCGAGTGCCCAACATACCATCGAGCAATATTCTGTACTGGCAACACTTCTGCAATTACGGACGACTATATTGCCAGCATGGATCATTATTTTTAATGGGGACTTCCAGCGACTTGTTGAGTCCACTCCACGACAAGTTGCTGCACTTCGTCGGGCAAAGCGATGTCTGATACGATATTAGGATGCACCCCATGACTTTCGTTGTCTCAGTGTCTTTTGCCAGTGTTCCACATGCTACTTCAAGCCACTGAGTTCTGTGGTTGGACTCGTCTTCATCTTAACAGGTGGAGATTTGGTATGCGCATTAGGCTTGGAGATGTTGTCACATGGAGCTTGCACACAGTGGACACTTCCTCTGAAGAACACAAACAGAAACGTTCTGTACTCACTGCAGGAGATGGCTACCAGAAATTAAAGTATATGTGTGGGTGAAGCGCATAACATGTAGGATGAAGTCTGCGCCCTCTAGTCTCACACCATTCTGCACTGCACCATATAGTCCATGTGTTATACGTGTGGACACGCCACATAATCCAATTATTTCTGAGTGTAGTGTGATAATCCAGGGATCTCGTTCAAGAATTGTACCAGTCGCCACAATGCCCTTGTATCATATTTCGGCTACCGTGCTGCCTTCCGCATAGTCCAGGTAGTTTACCGCGTAGTGCAACATACGATGCTGTATATAATAGATACTCGTCGAGGGCAGTTTCTCTCCTTTAGATTTCTTGTATGCTTCAGCCATACAAACTTTAATTTTTGGGTAACCACTTTTTCGCAATGAATGCAAGCAGATTCTGTTTGTGTTTCTCAGTGATTCCTTCAACTTATTAGCAGTTCAAAGTGTCAACATTTATACGCTACAAAGCTTAAGACCTCTTACATTCGTGGAATGGTGGCGGTTCCAGTAGGTCAACACTTTGGTTTGGGGTTATTATTAGAGAACTTGAACAACCTTATCTCACAACGTAAGCATAAATAACACCAAGAACGTCACAGTCCTTAGAATTTATTCCCGCATGTTTCCATTGCAGAACAGTTCTGTGGCGATATTATAGTAACCATAAACGATCAAGAGGACTGCCACGAAAAATTAGAAAAGGACTGCACTTCCAGAGCAGAAAATGTGTATTGTGCATTTAACACCTGTGTGGTAAACTATCCAAGTGTGTCTGTGTGACAGACAGCATCAAGATAGAAATGTCATTTCATGTGGTTGTTTTATGATGAAACATCTGTCTGCATTATCTTTCTTGATCTTGGTTCTTCAGTGAATAGTTCAGCTGTAGAGGAACAGGCCTACATGCTAGTCTCTTACTCCTTTCCAATCGGAGTGCTTCTCACTCGGACCTACGACTCTCTGTAGGTTTCTCACGTTCTGTTCCTTACCAATCGTTCTCTAAAGAGAATGATTCTTTTTATTAGATTTTAAAATACCTGTATGGTACCTCGATGGAAATGCTACCCTCTTGACAGCCAAATATGTTTCAGACGCTTTCCGCAACACCAAGAATGTCCCAGGAAGATGCCCAATAACGGTCAGGTGTTGGATGAAATAGTAGGCAGCTATACCAGAAAAATTATCTGTTACAACATATGATTTTACGGTTTGGACATCCACAGTTTAGATATGTAACAAAACATATTAACATGTTTTTAAAAAACTATTACAATCTTCTATATAATACCCTGTCTTCTGGAGGTATGTGTGTAGCTACTAAACTAAAGGCTTGATGTATAGTGAGTTAATATTTTTAAAAATTCTAAAAAAAAATATTTTGGGGGATTTTGGTCCAAAAAATCAAATTTTAAAAAATATTGTTTTCTTGATCCATACAGCTTAATCTATGTTCTGTGTGAATTTTATCGTGATACCAGATTTAGTAATGTATTTAAAAAGTTAGACTGATTAAATCTGCACTGGCGGCCACTCCCACCTTCTCGGACATTTGGTAAAAGGCTTGCTGCAACGGAACTTTCGTCAGTGTGAAGGCTATTTTCTTTCGATGTCTTTGGCTTACTTCTATTTCTCTGACTGACATCTATATCTTTGTCAGAAAACTTTTTTTACATGTGGTTTATTTACGTTTTGACAGTAGTAACACATATTAGTAGGTGGACGGTTAAATTTGCAAACAATTAATTGCGAGTTAAGACTTATGCATAATTAGTGACGGAAAAACTGTGTTTAGGAAATGGAGGTTTCATGGAAATCGGTTTACCAACAAAAAAGAGGCTGCTGCAGTTGTGAGGATGTTCTCCATACCTGAGGACCAGTATGGTGTTAGATACATTAAATACATTGGTGATGGGGACTCTTCTTCGTTCAAAGTTGTAACAGATAAAAATCCATCGAATGCAATAATAGAAAAGTTGTAATGTGTTGGCCACATCCAAATGAGGCTTGTTGGTAGGCTTCGTTGCTTACCGAAGCAGAAGGAAGGTGAAGTACTTGAGCGTGGAAAACCACTAGGAGGAAAAGGCAGGCTTACTCTGAAAGAAATTGATTCTCTTCAGTTATTTTATGGGAGAACTATCAGGAAAATCGCACATAATTTAGAGGCAATTAGGTGTGCTGTGTGGGCAATTTTTTTCCACAAACTATCTACTGATCAAACACCAATGAATAGCTGTGCCTGAAAGACGATTGGTGTAAGTTACACCCGAGGTCTTACTTCAACTATGCACTACAAATGAATTTAGGGGCATTAATGATTCAGTTAATCAATGTTACATCAAAAGCAATTAGAAACGCCATCCAAAAGTGAGTGATAAACAATGCGTTTCCAAAATAATGTTATCAAAAGATACCAGGAAAACAGTCACAAAAGTAATACGAACAGTCCGTAAACAACACGAAGACAAAAAATTGCAAGTCATAGAAAATGATTTCAAGAAAAACAATTCCCGAAATTTCTACAGAGTATTCAAACAAAAATTAACAAAGTACTCTCCTCCACCACTCCAGTTCAAAAATGACCATGGGGAAATTGTTCATACGAACACCGAAAACTGTGAAATTCTTGCAAAATACTTTTCTAAATCACTGAATTGTGAAAAGCCTGCAGAAAAATTTGAGTTCCATCGTACACAACGAAACCCAGACTCAAAGCCACCAAGTTTACAAGAGATTAAAGAGATAATTCAGTCACTGAAAAATAACAAAGCATCAGAAGAAGACCAAATCATCGCAGAACTATGGAAAAATGCAGGAGAAAATCTTATTGCAAAATTCAAAGGAATTATACATGAAATCTGGAAAACTGAAAAAATCCCCACAGATTGGAAGACTGCAATCATACATCCTCTGTACAAAAAGGGAAGTACAACAGACCCCACAACTATCGTGGAATCTCTTTATTGTCAATAACATACAAAATTCTGTCTAAAGCCCTACTAAACCACGCAGAACCTCAGCTGGATTCAAAACTAGGCGAATTCCAAGGTGGGTTCAAAAAAGGTCGATCTTGCGTAGAACTAATCCTTAACTTGAAAAACTCAATGAAATATTTACATAGTACTTCAAACAAAAGTTATGTCATCATGTTTGTCGACTTTAAAAAAGCATATGACAGTATAGACCGAGAATCCCTTTTTGAAGTATTAGTAGAATTTGGACTAGATCAAAAGACAACAAACATCATAAAAGTAACACTCCCGGAGACCAAATCCAAAGTAAAATTTATGGGAGAATTGAGCACAGAATTTGAAATAGACACAGGAGTACGACAAGGGGATGTACTGTCCCCAGTGCTCTTCAATTGTGCTCTTGAAAAAGTTGTTAGAGAATGGAAAAAAGCAGGTGCACCAGCACACAGACTGGGACCAAGACATAAGGGCATAGAATTACACTGTTTAGCATTTGCTGATGACATGGCACTGATCGCACAAGACATTACCGATGCACAGAAACAGCTAGAATTATTACAAGAACAGGCAGCTAAAATAGGATTACAAATTTCATTTGAAAAAACAAAATTTATGATTGATGTCAAAGATGCACCTTCTGATCTCAAAATTGGTAATAACTACGTCTCTCGAGTAAAAGAATTTAAATATATAGGTGAATGGATTGCAGAAAATTGTAATGAAAAGAAATCTGTCCGATCAAGAGTCCAGAAAATGGAGATGGCGTTTCAGTTAACAAAAAACATTTACAACAAAAAGAGTCTCTCGTGGAACTACAAAATACGACACTACACAACAGCAATTAGACCCGAAGCTCTCTACGCATCTGAGACACTAAACCTTCAACACAGAACACTAAAACAGGAATTATAAGTGAAAGAACGTAAGATAATGAGGAAAATCCTAGGACCAAGAACTAAAGATGGGGTACATTATCCAAAACCCAATGCAGATATATATAAAAATATCTCCAAAATGACAGACACAATGCGCATGAGAAGAATCCAATTCATGGGGCACTTGGAAAGAATGGACTCAAACAGGTTAACGCACAAAACCCATACATTTTTAAAGAATAAAACTACAAGACCGAACTGGTACAAATAGACGGAAAAAGACCTGAGAGAATTAGGGTCTCCAAATCTACATGATAGAAATGAAATCAGAAAAATCACAAACACACGGGGTATTGAGGAAGAAGAGAGAAAAACTAACCAACATACATGGTCTACGCAACGAAAGCTAGCCCATTCGTTGTTCATGAAGGAATACTGGGCGAAAAGGAAGGCCAACAAATGTTGATTACGCGTGGTCCTAAGTGATCCATCCACGAAGAATAAGAAAGAAGAAGAAGTAGAGGCTGTAAGAGTTCAATTATCAAACAATGAACATCAAACTTTAAAGAAGCCATTTATTAAATTAAATATCCACATATTTCAAAGGCCCCTGTTGAACGTTAACCCAATGTATTTATTACAAAGTTATCAATAATAGTTCAGAGTGTTTTAACCTTAGAAACTTATTTAAATGTCTCCGGAATCAACTTAGTTCGGACAAGCTTCCATTCACAGGCTAATGTTCAGTGCTTGATCTATACTAAGATCCGTAGATAATAACCTTGCCCCAGAAGATGGTTTCTACTTCAGCAATGGTTCCAACAGGCCATCTTGCTAATTTTTACACAGATGAAATACAAACAGTTAAATTTTCGAGTTCTAAAACGGAGAAGCAGTAATGTTACAGCACATACACATGTCTCAAAAAATTACAAATAATTTTAAGATAAAAATTTGAGTATCATCTTTTGCATCAGTTAATTGCTTGAATAAATTTATTAAAGGATAATCATTTGTCACACGGCCCCTTTACGAAATAGCATACCTTCTATTGAGTGCAAGACCATTGGTTAAAAGACGAAGCCATTAAGGGGAAATACCACCTGGGTGGTGAAACTGTTTGACGCATTTAAATCACCAAAATCACACAAAAATTATCGCTGACCCTCCCTTAGAATGTTAAATTAATTGACACATCGATAATGGTGCACTGGAATATCTACGAGGGCTGCCAAATTCGCTTTCCTTTGGCACAAATCATTTATTATCTAATACAGGATGTGAGACTTTACCATTCACTCGTTGTGTGATGGTAGTAACAGCCACATGGTCTCCCAGCAGCACCTATGTGGCGAAATAACGTTGTTTCACCGCACTGAGTATTCTACTACACTAAAGGCGACTCTATAAAGGATAAGACAACTATGCCTGCGATTACCCTTCATGTAGCCAGAGGAAAAGTTGCTGTCCTTCCAGATCAACATTCCCCTTTTCCCAGGGCAACCTTAATGTGTTTAAGCTTCTTGTGAACTTACTACCGCTGTCGGACCAAACCCATCATATCAGTAACCAGGGCACCCACTCACAAGTACCGTGCTCAAACATTATTTCAAAAAAAATATTCAAAGCACAGCCGTTGGCTTAACCAAAATATGTCGTTATCAATCTGTGATGTCCGTTCTATATCATTATAAGACGCAAGGCGTACTACTACTGATCTAATTTACAAGTTAAATACTGTATGCCAATTTAGTGACTGACTTATCCTGTCATAGAGATAATACTGCGTAACACTGCAGTAATATGGCATCCTGAACTCTAGCGACATGGATATGCAGAGACAGGAAATGAGGGTTTCATACACTTCTGGCCGTTAAAATGGCTACACCGCGAAGATGACGTGCTGCAGACGCGAAATTTAACCGACAGGAAGAAGATGCTGTGATATGCAAACGATTGGATTTTCATAGCAGTCACACAAGGTTGGCGCCGGTGGCGACACCTACAACGTGCTGATGTGAGGAAAGTTTCCAACCGATTTCTCATACACAAACAGCAGTTGACCGGCGTTGCCTGGTGAAACGTTGTTGTGATGCCTCGTGTAAGGAGGGGAAATGTACCATAACGTTTCCGACTTTGATAAAGGTCGGATTGTAGCCTATCGCGATTGCTGTTTATCGTATCGCGACATTGCTCTTCGCGATGGTCGCGATCCAATGACTGTTGGCAGAATATGGAATCGGTGGGTTCAGGAGGGTAATACGGCACGTCTTGCTGGATCCCAACGGCCTCGTATCACTATCAGACGAGATGACAGGCATCTTATCCGCATGGCTGCAACGGACCGTGCCGCCACGTCTCGATCCCTGAGTCAACAGATGGGGACGTTTGCAAGACAACAACCATCTGCACGAACACTTCGACGACGTTTGCAGCAGCATGGACCGTCAGCTTGGAGACCATGGCTGCGGTTACACTTGACGCTGCATCACAGACAGGAGCGCCTGCGATGGTGTACTCAACGACGAACCTGGGTGCATGAACGGCAAGACGTCATTTTTTCCGATGAATCCAGGTACTGTCTACAGCATCATGATGGTCGAATCCGTGTTTGGCGACATCGCGCTGAACGCTCATTGGAAACGTGTATTCGTCATTGTCATACTGGCGTATCACCCGGCGTGATGGTATGGGACGCCACTGGATACACGTCTCCGTCACCTCTTGTTCGCATTGACGGCACTTTGAACAGTGGACGTTGAAACGTCCCCTTTGAACAATTATACATGACTGTGTTTAAACTGACACACAATATTTTCAGCGCAACGCAATCTGACTTTCAAAAATCCCTACAAAAGAATGGCCCTGACAAACATTAATCTATACCTTCCACAAATCCCTTACCTCACCAAAACTCTTCGTTATTCAACTACTGCAATACAGCGAGCGCCACTACTGCCAGCTAAATAAAAGATTCAAACTACTGAAGGCACTAACTACTAATAGGCATAGTTAGCAAATGAAAGATTTTGATAGAGAACAAACAATGTATTTACTTCAATGACATCCAGTCTTACAAATTTCAAAACTCCTCCATCTCTCTCCCCACATCCACCACTGCTGGCGGCTCACCTCCAACTGCGCAACGCTACGCGCTGTTCACATCCAGCTGCCCAACACTACGATAGCAGACAACAATGCAAACTAGCCACAGGCTGCACACAGCAGAGCCAGTGATTTTATACAGAGCGCTACGTGGCGTTACCAATAAGAAAACATAAACAGCCTACTTACATAGCCCCCATGCTCTCCACAAAAAATTTTACAAATTGTTTTGAGCAGTGGCCAATAATGATTTGATAAAATTTTTCATAATTACAATAACAAAGAAATCAAATGCACCCACTTATTGATACAATGTTGGTCAAAAGCTAAAATTAACTCACAGTCTATAAAGACAGCCCTGATCATTCATCACAGTGAAATTGCAGTGTTTTTCTCAAAGTCTGAGCAGTAAAAGAAAATGCACACGGAAGTAGTGGATTTCCATGCAGTCTTGAAGAAGTAGTGTTGTCCTTCCAACGGAAAGACAGTGGTGACACTTGACATGCAGACAGGTAATGGGCCACAACAGATCAAACCCACAGCAGAGTCAGTCGAAGTTTTCAAGAATATTGGTAGGTAGGACATCACAGAGCAGAACCACTGTAGTCATGGTAGAGATTGTGGTATTGGTGGACCACCAGAGGTGCAGACCCACTGCAGTCCTTGTAGAAATAATGGTACTGGTGAGTCAGCAAAGGTGTAGACCCACTGTAGTCCTTGTAGAAATAATGGTATTGGTGGGTCATCAAAGATGCAAACCCACTGTAGTCCTTGTAGAGATGGCCAGCAGCCATCTGTTGTGACTGTGCAGGTGCACAATCACCATTGAAGAGTCTTGTGGATAATATAGCAAGTTCATAACCACCACTTGTGCACTCATAAAGTTTTTGGAATTGTCCTTAGAACCAGCAATGCTGTTATCCAGTCCCTTGCTGAATTATTAACACATGTGCAAACACTAACAGTCCCTACTTCTCACATATTGTCCATATACTATGACCAACAGAAACGTGTGCAGTGAAATGGAACTTACAAGTTAATAATATGATGAACTGGTGTCAATTACAATTTTATAACATAAGAATACAATTACAAAGGTATAAAATACATCACTAAAGAACATAACAATACAGATAACATTTGTAGTAGTATAGGCTTTACAGAAGAATAGAAATAAACATGCAGATCAGTGTTACAAAATTTGTGACACAAGTAAATATATAAAATAATGAGTACATACATAAAAGATCAGAATAACTTTTGAAACATCAACTTCGCACATGAGCATTAAAACAGAACAGAATAAATAACGTCTAAACATCTTTACAAAGAAAATAACATATTGTCAGAAAAATTCTACAACATAAATCTTATTAGCTAAACACATAAAGACAGGAAAAAGACAAATACACAAGAGTACACAAACACATAGTGGATTTACACAAGGATAGGACAGGGTTTGTTTTACTGCAGTATTTTGCAGACAAAACTTTTTTTACTTCTTGGAGATCTCCTTTCGTTCTTCATTAATTCCAAAAAGTCCTATCCAATCATAATTTCTGTATTTTGCTCACATCCTCTTTCAAAAATAGTTTTTCTCCACTGTACACCACTTTTTTTTCCAAACCATTTTCTTATAGCTTCTCAATGCATTTCTTCCAATCCATCATAGTTAGTTTCTTATATAGTCTACCCCCTCTTAAGCTAACTTAAATCTACTGAGCTCAGATATATATACCAAGGGACGAGGCAATGCAGCAGCACATATCAAATTAACACAAACAGCAATGACAAAAAAATTCAAATTGGCAAAGCAAGCAGCACTAAAATAAATTAGCAGAGCAATTGCAATATTACAACTAATATAGGGCAATGTGCAGCAAACAATAAAAATAAATCGGTAGTAAAACTGGCTTAACAGAGTAATACAAAGTCAAATTCAGTAACACTATGCCTGGCAAACAGCAGCAGCAAATGAAATCACTTATACCTAAACATGACAAAGCTCAAGCAGAAAAAATATTACACTAAAGACAACAATGCAGATAAGGGAAATGTATATTCATATCTTAATGTCTATTTAGTTAAAGTGGTGCACCACAAAAACTAATTCTACAAAAAATTACCAAGTACTTGAAAAGAAAATTATATATGCAGTTATTGTTATTAGTCCCTTCTTATTGTTCTTTCCATTCCAAGAGCTCCTTTTTCGAAGAATGTGGATCATAAAATAATTATTTAATAGATCTGTTGACAGAAACTATTCACATTAGCAAATGCATTTAAGTTTATTTTATAAAACCAGTGCTGCAACACAGCTGGAAACCAGATATTAAACAAAATGAGCAATCTCTCAACTACAAAGACAATAGATGTAAAATGTTTCTCATCATTTCATTAGGCATTTTAGTAAATATCATAAATTACGAGCTTCACATTGTAATCATATGTTTTCAAGTTTGAGCATGTCCTATTTGCGATGCTTTCAACAAAGAAATGTCAATAGCGAGGATAATGGCCTCCTGTTTTCTCCACCTGTGCTTCTGAAAAGCACACATTAATGGCTTTTTTCCAGGCGACTAGCACAGCTGGGCGCCACCTGGGTTACTTAGCTTCCTTACCGAAATATTTACGACAGCAGTTCCCACTACAGGGGCAGTCTCATATAAAAAAATTTCACAGGTTGAGAATTTGCGTTGCAAATGTGTATAAACAAAATCCTATAAATATAACAGTGTCCAAAAAATTTTCGTCGGCATTGTGATACATTCACGCATTTACACACATTTCAACACTCTTCAAAAGTACAATTCTTGGTTTCCAACATCCTTTTCCACAAATCAGAGTCCCTAACCACTACTCATTGTTCATATCCGTATTCGTCGACACTTCTTCAATATTTCATCATAATAAATACGTAGCATAATCGAATTCCTCATATACGGTAGCATCATCTTATTGATCATAAACATACCTCAACAGCATAATACACATCGTCATTGTAAAAATAACATCATAACACCTCAGTCAAATCTCAAAAACGTCGTAGCTTTCTGCAATAATGTCAAAACCTAACAAAAATTCTCTGCTCATTTCAATAGTGTCATCTACCTCAAACATACTTTAAAATCATGCTCCCTTACCAAATACATCATTCAAAGCTCTCATAGTATCACAATGGTTCCGAAAAAATATGAACAGTTCACAAAGTACAGACAAAACAAAATTTCATAAGTGTGAAGTTACCCAACTGTGTAATTGCATAAACATGTGTCACTCATGTAGTAAAAAAAATGTTTATCTCTCAGTTAAATGATCAGATAGCTGTGTAATTTGTGTGTTAGATAAATATGGTAACGATGTTTAAGGTTGTATAAGCAAATACCATATTAGCTAGGGCTCCTTGTGCTTGCCAAACTCATGGTACACAAAGTAAGCGTGTACCCCCCTGAGGATTAATGTAATTATACTCTTAGGTGTTACAGATTACAGCAATGGAATGAAATGTATCACGGAAAACTTTCTTTGTAATTCAAAAATCTTGAAAAATAGATGGTTTAAGTACAAAACTAATCACTCAAATGCGTGTTCTGTAGCGCTAAATGTGCGTCTTTCTGTAAGATAATTCTGTGGAAGTATCGTAGTTATCGTTCTCTGTAAGCAAAGTTCTGCTGAGGTCAATGTACTTACCTCATCATAAACGAAAGTGAAATGCTTTGCATATAGATATCATAGTTATTACGTACCTTACCGTGATCAAGAAAGTACTATAATGTAACGTACTGTTGTGCTACGAAAAAGGCTGTCTCATTGTAGCTATACCACAAAAGTTACTACTAAAACATGTTTTACTTTCCAGAATAATTCAGAAAAACTGCAGATATAAAACAGATACACTACAAAAGCAACAATGTAAATTGTGTCACATATTAGTAGCATCGTGATATAATCGTGTAGCTATCAAAGAAACCAAATGCCAAGTCACCTATAATCTCACCGAATGTACTTCAAATAAAGAGTATCTTTTCAAGTAAACCAAAATGTTGCATTAAAATCTCATTAGCAGCATATGTTCTAAGTATGTAAGCCTTATAGTCGTTACGTAATCGTGCAACTAACAAGCAAGAATGTACACACACAGTAACACTGTGTCCTCTGTTCACTATCACAATGCAGTGGTAATTTCTGTTTAAATAAGTTCTCTTGGTTCTTGACTGGATATTTAATTTCAAACATTGTTGCATGGTAACAGTTTCTAAGTCTGACAATGCATACTAGAAATGTGAAGTGAAAAGTTTTATGGCAAAGACAAAGTTTAAAAGCAGATTATCTTTCAATAAACGGTTTCACATGTGAATTGTGGTGCAATCCTTTACTCTTCCTAGTACACAGAGTTTCAACCTGAACGCAATTATCATGCGGTATAAGTTGATAAAGAATACTGGTATTTTTCTCAAGGTTAGCGTCTATGTTAATTTTCCCTGAGCCAGCTGGCGCACGTGGCTGCCTGAGGTGGGAGTCATTGTCTGTCTCTTAGTTGGCGTGCGTCGTTATTGGGATTAGGAGACCTAACTTCTACAAATTCACCTTGTCGAGAGTGCCCTGCTCTGTTAGAATCCCACCAGTTCTGATGGAATTCAGGTCTGTCGTTTTGTCGGTAGTTTACATAGTTTCTTGTTTGTCGGTCATGTGGTGGAGAATTTCTCCCAGAATCGTAACTGTGCGCTGAACTGTTGCGTCTGAAGTTATTCTGTCTCCCTTGATAATAATTGTTTTTGTTCCCATATAGACTGTTTCTATGGTAATCACTGTCATATTCATTACTACGGAAATGCGATCTTTCTCTGTAACTATTATTACTCTGCCAGTGATTGTCATATGGCTGGTGTCTGTTTTGGTCACGATTTGCGTTGTAAGAATAGCCTTGTCGTGTCCAGTTATTGTTTCTGTCGTCACGGAATTGTGACGGATTTGACCTGTAGTGATAGTTTTTCTGTTTTCGCATCCAGCGACTGTCTGTGTCAATTTCTAATTCTTGTAAGAGTCCCTGAAAAGCTTCAATGTAGCCTTTGCAACGTCCTGCCAAAATAGTATGTCGTAAATGTTGAGGTAATTTGACTAAGCAAATGCGGATGAGTTCTGAGGGGCTGTATGGGTTTGAAAGATACTGATTCTTGTGCAACATGTCTTCACAATATTTGACAAGACTTGAAAATTCAGATTGTTCAAAGTGTTTCATCATCATGATGCTATGTTTTACTCGGTCTTGTGTAGCTTGAAGCCTGTATGCTGAGAGGAAGGCATGGTAAAACTCTCCTTCACTGTGACAATCGTGCATGACTGATCGCATTCTTACGGCTGGTTCATTCTCTAAATAGCCACACATAAATTCTAATCTGTGCTCTAATGACCAGTTGGGAGGAAAACAATGAGAGAATTGATGGAGCCAAGCTTGTGGATGAATGTCGTTGCCAGTATTCTTAAATGTTTTAAATTTACGTGTAGTAATAAACAGCTTATAGTGAAAATCATCATGTCGGCGAGTCGCATATCGGTCACTGTTACGTCGTTTCGGCGGTTCCATTTCAAAATTCGGTGCACCTTGCCAATTTCTTTCATAATTTCCGAAATGCACTGTGTTATTATTATGTGGCTGTTCCGTATTTCGATGTCCCTCTTCCCATGTTGGAGCATGAGTGGCCTCTAAAATATGTAAATCCTGTGTTATCTGAGTCAGCTGATCTTGTTTCTTCCGGATATCTCTTTGGTGTTGCGTATTAATTTGATTCTGATTTTGTTTGAATTTCCTAATTTGTTCACACTCTTCTGTGTCATTAAAGACTACCAGTTTTGTGTCATTCAGATTATCATCTACCTTCGTAGATAAGTTAGTGAACTGATCCGAAAGTTCGGCTACTTTCTCCGACAGTGAACACATTTCCTCAGTGTGTTTTTCTGAACCAAGTTTCAGAGTGTCCATTTGTGTTGAAATCGAATCTACTGTGTCCTTTAAGTTTTCCCGAGTTTTTGCAAGTTGCGTAACCGAATCGGTAGATGCAACTGAGTCAATTTTAGCCCACAAGATCTCATGATTTTCATGAACAATGGTTTGAAGTTCTTTTATGGCTGCTTCGTGATTCTGTAATGCATTTTCATGCCGCAAAAAAATAGGTTGAAAATGCTCACAAATTTGTGTTTTTACGTCATTACAGACTTTTTGACATTTCGATTCAATGTTATATAACTCAGTAGTTAAATCTTCACGTGTTTGTTCAAGTGTGGTGTCTCAATTCCGAAGATTTTGTTCCATTGTGTCTAACTTTTGAAGCTTTTGCTGTGTTTGTCTCTGATTTTGTTCCATTGTGTCTAACTTTTGAAGCTTTTGCTGTGTTTGTCTCTGATTTTGTTCCATTTGTTGCATTAATTGCAATAATAGTGTATTATTGTCTGGAATCTGTTCCTCTATGCTTTACGGCAGAGAATTTGCACCGGCAACATTTGCATTTTGGCAAGCAGAAAATGTGTCTTGACTTATTTGAGAAAACGGTGAGGACGCCAAACCTGAATCTACAGTATTAGCAAGATTGTGTCCTGTCATTTCGGATTCCTGAGGCGAGCTCTTGCAGACCGATCGATCAATAATGCTTCCCTGTTCACTAATTGTTTCACTGCCTACAGCATTATTAGCAGCCCGCTCCATTTCCCTATGCACAATTACCAAATTACTACTTTGAACACTAGTTAACTCATTATTCGGCGGCGCTGATAAGCTACGCTCGTCGTCACTATTATTTCTCAGTTTGCTTTGGAGCCTAATGTTACGTTTTTCACACACCATTATTGTCACAATATTCCACGCGACAATCCAGGAAAGCACAATTTGAAGAGCAAAATAAGAAAACACATTAACATAGCACTGAAAATGATATCTAGTCAATTGCAAGCGCAGCTCCAAAATACTTGATGCAAATCTACATGCATGCCACACCTGTTTTCCTGTACAACAATGAAAGACTGCAACTACAAAGGAGATTCTCTCTACAATTATGCGCTAGCAATAAACAAAATCTACACTAATTACACAAACTACAAGAAAAAATCAGAAGATTCCAGTGAGGTATCCTCGGCTAAGGGTCGACATATGAAACGTCCCCTTTGAACAATTATACATGACTGTGTTTAAACTTACACACAATATTTTCAGCGCAACGCAATCTGACTTTCAAAAATCCCTGCAAAAGAATGGCCCTGACTAACATTAACCTATACCTTCCACAAATCCCTTACCTCACCTAAATCTTCGTTATTCGAACTACTGCAATACAGCGAGCGCCACTACTGCCAGCTAAATAAAAGATTCAAACTATTGAAGGCACTAACTACTAATAGGCATAGTTAGCAAATGAAAGATTTTGATAGAGAACAAACAATGTATTTACTTCAATGACATCCAGTCTTACAAATTTCAAAACTCCTCCATCTCTCTCCCCACATCCACCACCGCTGGCGGCTCACCTCCAACTGCGCAACGCTACGCGCTGTTCACATCCAGCTGCCCAACACTACAATGGCAGACAACAATGCAAACTAGCCACAGAATGCACACAGCAGAGCCAGTGATTTTATACAGAGCGCTACGTGGCTTTACCAATAATAAAACATAAACAGCCTACTTACAAGGTTACATTTCAGATGTCTTACGACCCGTGGCTGTACCCTTATTCGTTCCCTGCAAATCCCTACATTTCAGCAGGATAATGCACGACCGAATGTTGCAGTTCCTGTACGGGCCTTTCTGGATACAGAAAATGTTCGACTGCTGCCCTGGCCAGCACATTCTCCAGATCTCTCACCAATTGAAAACGTCTGATCAATGGTGGCCGAGCAACTGGCTTGTCACAATACGCCAGTCACTACCCTTGATGAACTGTGGTAGTTGCAGCTGTACCTATACACGCCATCCAAGCTCTGTTTGACTCAATGACCAGGCGTATCAAGGCCGTTATTACGGCCAGAGGTGGTAGTTCTGGGTACTGATTCCTCAGGATCTATGCACGAAAATTGCGTGAAAATGTAATCACATGTCAGTTCTAGTATAATATATTTGTCCAATGAATACCCGTTTATCATCTGCATTTATTCTTGGTGTAGCAATGTTAATGACCAGTATGGTACTTTCAGCTATCCAAATTCACCTACTTTTTAATGTCATCTAACTTTGTAGTGTCTCTGTGATAGGTATTAACTTTATCTTGGAGTAAAAAACGTTTGTCATCTGCTGCTAATTGTAATAAACTAATCAGTTACATGTTGATGACTAGAGACACTTGGTCAAATGAATTTGCAAATTACAGAAAAGTTGTATCAATTCGCACCCACACATGTTGCAGCAAAACTGTAATAAGTAGCTTATGATACAGTGAACTTCTACCACCTCACGGTATAGCAAATTTGTAAAGAAATTCCCATATTAAAACAGAAAAATTCTAACAAATTGCCAATAAGCCACATAGAATTTTTATGACAAATTGCTACCATTTCAAATTGGAATTGAAACGAAATTCCTCTTGTTTTACAGTGAAACTGTGGGACATTGACCTATGTTCCAGTAACGTTATATGAAATTGCTCCAACACTGCTGTATGCTTTCTGTAATTCGTGTCCTATTTTTTTCTAGTTGTACCACATTAAGCCTAGCAATTATCTTCGTGTCACTATCTTCACTAACTAAATTTATTTATTCTTCCTATATTACATTTAGCATAAGAAGTTTCCACATTACCAGACAATGTGGGTCTGATAGATTTTTGATGATTGTCTACGTTTTGGCCTTCTTAAAAGTCTGCTAGTTAATATATTATAGACTACAATCAAAACCATATCAATAGAATTTGCCGTAACAGCTAGAAGGAGAAGTGTATGTCTAGGAGATATTCATATTCTCACTATACGCTGATTCTGTAATTATGCGTGGAACTTGAGCTCTTGATAAAAATGAGGAAATTTTTCTGCATTATGCGCACATCCCTTTAGCCACTTGCTTAAAGTTTATTGTGAGGTCAGGATGATCAAGTGTTCTGTTCTTGTACATGACATTAATTCAATACCTGCTGCAATCTTTTAAATGCAGACGTTAAACGCCGCTGCCTGTGTACTACTATTTCTGGCAATAAGATCACTTTCATCAAGTCAACGAGTGGGATGTACACTGTTTGACATAAAACTTGACCGGCGGCCGGCCGCTTCAGAGGCTAAGTCCGCGCCGATCGCGACGTGGGACAATAAAACTGGCCAACTCGCTAATTCTCTACGTCCGGTTATCTGCACAATCTGGCAACACTGTAGACTGCGGCACTTCCTGGAGGAAAACTTGTCCCATGATAGAGAAACACTAGGCTGATTACGCCTGTGGTCTAGCGGTAGCGTGCGTTGTTTCTGTTCGTAATGTTAGTGGATCGAGAGCAGCTGGCATAAAATATTTTTATAGCGTCTTCTGTCTGAATGCTGAAGACGTGAATGTAATGGTAGCGCAGATTCAATCTATTTTGGTTTCTGACACACCGATATCAAAATTTTATCCAGTAACGATTCTGCGGCAGATTTCCTGCAGACTGTCCTCCTCTGGACGCCGTATGCAGCAAAGCTCCGGGATACATTTGCTGGCTACCGGCAAGGGCCATGGCGACAGCAACGGCGCTGCACTCTCCCGTTCTTTATCGAAAGCGCCTGCTCCCGCTCATCGCTTTTGATGATTTAAAACGCTTTATTATTAAATATTGCTCCACAGAAAATTTCTACGATTTCCATTCACGCTCAAAAGCAACGGAGACAGACGCCCTGATTAGTAGGCGGGTATTATATTACATTAATCCGCAAGAGCTGAGTATGGCCCGAAATTAATTTTATAGACTGGGGCGAAATTAAACCACCTCGGTAAATTCGATGAATTTATAAATGATTCCTACCTCGTTTCTTTTCCTTTCAAAATCAATTATTTGTGCAACTTTTGGTCAATGTTCGGATGTTTTCGTCAAGCCGGGGTGAGCGTCTGTGGTGTAAAGTGTATTACAGTTCTAGTTTCATTCCTTATGGCAACTCTATGCGATAAACTGTGTGAATACCTTGCAATGCATGCTCTGTAGCAGTGCAGGAGCACTGCACATTTGGAGTTCCATGAATGGGTTCATGAAGTATTTAATGTTGATCGGAAGTGATAGTTAAGGTCATCAGATTTAGACAAGAAAAAATTTGTCGTTTTGGAGGTTTCAGAGAACGGAAAGGAATTGCTAACGCCGGTGTTAGGAAACGTCTACAGTTAAATGCTATTGCAAAAATTTAGAAGAGGGGAACTATATTAATCAACATGTGCACTTCATAAACAACCTTCTGACATGTTAGACCTATATGACGAACAAAACTCAAATTTATATCGTTGACAGTCGCTTTGAATCTTTTCAGGATCTATTTTACCATGAAGCACCTTGGCATTTGCAAAGCAGACATCCATGACATTAACTTAATTTACTAAGTCGAATCGGACGAAGATTGATGTTTAAAGGCATTCTTCAGATTTCGTATAAAGAATTTTTACTAGCCGTTTGCAACTCCATTAATTAAATTGGAAAATACAAGGTAGTAGTCAGCGGCTTCCACCGAGATTGGAACTGCTATGTCATACAGTACAACCACTGCAACGCACAAAGGAACCTCTTTTTTTTTAATTTTGCTTTTTTTCTTTTACTTTTTTGACGATTACCCCTTTTTTCTCTCTTATTTTAAAGCCCCTTAGGAAAATGGCAATAAAAGAAGAAACTAAGTGCCACCGCCACTTTTCATCCTATGACAAAAAAAAAAAAAAAAAAAATATCTGGTCCACTTCAGGCGTTGGCTCCTGACTAAACTTACCCCAAGAGCTGCCTATATACCAGGGGAAATATGGGAATTCAAGGTTAGGGCTGTCATTACAAACAAAACAAAATCTTCCTTTTCTGAATTTTATTTTTATTTTGATTTTTGTTTTGTTTATCTTTGTTGTGTAATTGATCAGACGCCTTCTGCGCCCCGCTGGTAATATGTTGAGTCACGTCTTCTCGTAATTGGTGTGATCCGTTCAGTAGTTCAGAAATGTTCATTGGTTCAAACTGGAAACCTTCTTCACTCTTGGCTTAACACATTCCAGCTGCGAGGCGGGTCGTGGAAAGCACTCCCAAGGAAGTTCGAGAAAAATTGTCTCTATTTTGGGTGGCGGACAACGACATAATGACGGTCGTTGAGGTATGTCCAAAAATCGAGTACAGAGTCTACAGTTTGTCCAACTAGGTAGTGAATGGCATGTCCGCGAATCCAATTCACAGCATTGGTCTTTGTCCGAGGAAAATAGTCACGTCCCGGAACTAATAATGAAAGGGGAGTATTCCGATTCAGAATATCCCGCGTTAGAAAAGCCACAATATGACGAATAACCTCTGAGCTAACGACACACTGGCGACCACAGACGGACTATAGTCACTGCGATGTTGCCTGAGCCTCAAAACGCAACCTTAAAACACACTTATGTGAAGAACGCCGTTTTTGGAGTCCAGAAATTAATTATACTTTCTAAGTGTCTCATCTTACAGTGGATTCTATCGTACGAGTCTTCGATGTGGAAAACGAATGACAAGTGAATTTAGCGAGGTAACGCCGGCCTACACCCGGAAGTAAGTGCACCATCAGAGTGTTGACAAATACTTGCTACGACGCTGCAATTTCTCGGTTCTCTTACGAGGCAGCTCTTCAGCGAAATGCTTGCCGTGATTCTCCGATACGGTCCTTCAGAGTGGAGACGCACAGGCACGTTTGGTTTTTATGCGGCGTTCTCCCCTGATGGTTTCTGACGTCACCTTGTGGGCTATGTCTACATTTGAGACATTCAATTATCATTAAACCAGAATGATACAAGTTTCAGCTTCCGGCGTGGAAGAAAACTGTTGACGCCGACATTAGATATCATTTCAACGTAGGGAAAGCAAAACGGGTCATCCAATGTTTCTCATTCAACATGAAGAATGTGAGATAATTTTACGTAACGTTCATAATCATCTAAAAATACAAACGAAGTAAAAATAGATCTGAAAATTATTCGAATTGAATATAATGTAAGGTACCAAACGCTTTGCACCTCGATGTCGAATTTGTCCACGTGAAATCTTTTGCAGCACACAAAAAGAATGTCATGATTACCACGAGAATGAAGAAATATGTTGGTACGAATGGAAGCAAGGAGAGACGCAGTCAACAAATATTCGATTCCTCATGACATTCATTTCATTTGAGACGTAAGAAGAGTTAAAGCGAGATATTACTTTCGTTAACACGAAAGATATGCCGCACATATTGATAACGAGGAATTCTGAGTCTTCATACGTTTCCTCCTTGAAATCTGTATGCTCTCTTATATACTAAGTAGCCTGATCATTGTTTCAGTAATGTTACCCTCTTGTTTGACCCCGTAGCGATGAAGAGATTCCAAGTGCATGTCTCTGCATGAAAGTAGCTGTTCGAACCCTTCCTGCGATGCTTTTTGTGTTTTATTGCTTGGAATTCCTGAAGCAGACCACTGTGCCTTCTCCCCTTGTGGGTTAGGTCTCAAAACTAAACCGCTTTTTATCCAATGGCATAATTTATTCAGACAGCATCAGCATAAGACTGTCAAACAAAGCCTTCCATTTACAGTTGCAACACTTTAACCAGCACTGACCGAAGTGTAATCCACGGCCATGGTCCGAAATTAGCAGCTGTCTGCTACTGTGGCAAAGTCCGTACTACACTTTCGATTCCGCAGCACCATTTTATCTGGTAACACTGTGTAGTTGCAGAGTTGTGCCAGCATGTCTGTCCTCACACTGTCAACTTTATGTATCTCACTTCTCCTGCAGCGTTGATCACGAGGAGCAGAAGTAAATGAGTGTATTCTGCATAACGTAACATTCAGTAATCCCTTCTTTCATAGCCACTCTTCATGTGCATCGATACCAAATAGGAATGTGAAAACTCTTGCGAGTGAGAGAATGACAATAACAATCGTAACAAGAACAATCAAATAATGAATAATGTTTATTCCAACGCAGAACGAGAATGGCTTTAAATATAAAAATCTATATCTATATCCATATCTATTGATCTTTGAGTTGGCACAATGCAAATTTATTCTTAGCATTTAGTTACTGAATTTAGTTCGGGATGTTTGCAGAGAAAAGGAAAAGTCGATACTTCTCGCTAGTGTAATATAATGTGAACCAGTAACTACCCTTCCCTTAGAATACGACTCAAACAGGTCCCCAAGTAGGTACCAAGGCATTGCGGCATTCTGTTCCCTGACATTGCTCTGATGACGGTTAATGCAGATAGTTCCCATTATGCAATACAAAACGTATTGCAGGTTAGTTCCTAGGATAGTAACATTAAATTTGCGTTGTAGACGGCACATGAACGTGACGACTATCCATATTACTCATCAATATAAAAAGACAATATTATGGGAATTTAGCAGGATTACTGAACATGAATTCTGAAATTGGTTGACTGACCGCACAGGTGCTAAACGTCGTCAAGAGTATACGATGGCCTAATCGCATTAGGAATATGAAGATCGTCTTCGACAGCTCGCAAGTTTCGCATTGCTATCTCCACCCTACTCCAGACAGCCCTCGGTGGAGTTGCACTAAGTTGCCGTTGCAGTGTAAGGCCTTCAAACCGACAACAGACCACATATTGAAAAATAAAAGCGAGTTCTCTTGCAGCGTAAGCTTATTGTAACTAATCTAAAAATTACTGGACAGGAACATTGTCCTATTCAAAAAAAGCTGTCTAGCAGGTCCTCTAATCGCTCCTTGGTACAGTCGTTTGACTTTTGAAAATGGTTCCAACAAGTCACCACTAGAAAACACTGCTCTGTACCGCAATAACTCAAGATGTAAAGTAATACCACGGTACTGCAAATATTTGGGAACACCTCATCACAGAGAAGACTGTGCTTAAGGCTTGTAAGCTCACATTTATTACAATAAATGACGTACCTGTAATGTTACCACTCTCATTATTACGTCAGATTGGTAATGCACGTAGTAAGTTCGTCGTATTCATGATTTCCTCTTCAAAGTAACATACCCTACTTATTATTTAACACAAAATGACATTAAAAATTTAAGTTATTCACGAGCAGCTAGTTGAGAATATGTATGAACTTCAAATGACACGACGAACCGTCTTGTTCCGCATATGGATTCAAATCCATCTCATGCAGACTAAGCAAAGATTTCGTTACTGACGGAAACTAACAGTCATTCCTGATTAAGCATACAGAGAGTGATATACCTCGATTTTAGACAGTATCAGTTAGCAAATATCAACTTTAAATTGCATAACGCAAACATGTTTAACAGACGCGAATTCCTACCCATCATCTATTGTCCCTGTTAACGAACTACGAGAGATGTTAACTATTGCTTCTTAACAAGTAATTTACTTGAAATGCCGTGAGGTAAAGCTTCGTGTTGGACACGGATTCAAACCCAGAACCTAATCGGATTGCTATCGAAGCACAGTCAAATGCGACATATCGGATTTTCGCGGCAGTAGCTAGATGTTTTAACTGAAATGACGAGACGAAACATTAATTTTTTCCTTCCCAGGACTCCTACCCGACAACTATCGCATGTTATATTCTAGAGAAAACGAACGTTAAATATGGGTTTGTTGCGCCAGCAGTGATATGTGAGCATGTTTGAACTAGAAATAATATGACGAAGAGTTCAGCGCTCACTGGGAATAGAGCCCCACGCATATCGTTGTTGACTACACACAAAGAGACGTCAGTCACCGAATTTGTCTCCACCAGCTGCTCAGAATAACATCTTGAACTTACAGCCATCTCGCAAATAGTTCTGTGTCTCACTGGGAGTTAAAAACGTCAGATATCGTTAGTGTTGACAACGAATGAAAATACATTAAAAATCAAAATTCTTATCCACCAGCAGATAGGTGTTCTCATGCTAGAGCTTGATAATTCATAATTAAATCATTAGTGCTGGGCCAGGATTCGATCCTATTCACGCGTAATATGTGGAAATGTTAAGGAATCTGCAGTTTTGAACAAACAACAAATTGTAGCCGAGCTGTATTGTCACGAAAGGATCAAATTCCGCGTTAAGGGCGGTCTGAGTTGCATTCCCAGTTCAGAACCAATCTTATCGACACACAGAAGCTCAGATAAAAGATGGAATAAGTGTCCTGTGACCATACATAGCGTTTGTTTCGTCACTTGAAATAAATAACTAGTATAAGAAAGGTTACTGGTGATAGAGTTTCTACATGTCGCCACTCCAGACTTTATTGTGGTTCAACCTACCGTCTACTTGGTAGAGAAGGAAAATCATCTTCAATGTCAATTTTCAGACCACACTGCCATTACACCTTCTTCACTTGGTGTAGCCAGGAGAGAATGGACTCTGTCTCTCCCTATCTAAAATTATTGACAGAAGTGGGAATCCAACCCAGACCATAGGTATAACAACCTACCATCCGTCCAACAGACCACGAAATCCTCTTCTCTCATTTTTCTATCGTAACGCCGTTGCACCACACTGGATGAGAATTCTGACACACAGGCGTCCTGTAGTAATTTGCACCATGTTCAGTAAATTCATTTACTTGATTGACCGAATCACCATGAACTAGCTGCCTCGGCTACCCAGTGCATACATTCCACTCTATATTTTGTAATCACCGAAATAAAATCACGTAACTGCCACCTACACAGAACTGCCAACAGTGTAAGATGCAGAAGTTTAAATAGGAAGTGTTCCTTTCCACTTGAGCTATTCTATTGCGCTATCTGTTTGTAGAAAACGTCGTTCAGTAAAAAAAAAAAAAGAAAAGCTGTAACTGTTTGTCTCTCAGAAGTCAAGACCTGGCCATATGCATAATCTCACAGTGCTGTGGAATCAAAAAGTTCTGGAGGAATTGTTGTCGAGCTCTGGAGCTGTTGTAGCTACGTGTCAGCTAGTACCGTAGATAAGATGTCGCGAGTTCGAATACATTCAGTGCTACATTTTTTGAAACGCAATTCTGCTGTCTGCTGAAGTTGTCAATCTAATGGAACTTTGAACATACTTCCCTTCACTTCTCAACCCAAAGTAGTCACATGTGGAAAAAGGGCTAATTACTGTGACATTTTGTTCTGTTCAGGTTTAATAGACAGCAGGCAGCAGATGCATCTCGAAGATGTGTAGGGAGAGCGCATCGTGCCATAATAGATCAGAAAAGTATTTTCTACATTAGCTGTCGTGTGGTAGTGAGATTTTATTCTTCTTCAAACTTTGTTTGACAGCTTTAACTCAGAACAAGTTTTCTACATGCATGTAATCAATAAACTGCACGAGCATTGTCATACTGTCATAGATAACATTAGAGAATTCGCATATATCGTTGATGATTAAATTCTCTCTCATGTTTACTATTGTTTTAACAACACTAAAGGAAACCTTACGAAAATTGTGCACTGTATTATAAGAAATGAAATAAAACTAACCACGATAACCTTACGACGAAAGTATGTTTTAATAAAACCGAGAATCTGTACACAAATGTGCCTCTATCGACACGAATTAGTAAAATACTACACACTTAGATTTTGATTGGGTCTGTGTTTCATTGGTATGCTGTGTCGTACTCAAGAGGTATGCAAATGTGGCATTTCATAAATATAGTTACGTATTCCTAGCAACCCAAAATTCGCTTGTCAGCAGCGGAAAGAGGCGTTACCTGTTGTGCAGCATTGTAAGTTTTTCAACATTGCACTATGAGCCGAAAGTATTTTCTTGCGATTTCCTTATTGATGTTTGATCTGACTCCTTGTAGCTCTTTCACAGAAGGGATAAAAACGTTGCAGTCAGTGAGACTGGAACTGCAAACCATAACACACGCTTTTTCACAGGTCAGCACGTTACCACAGAGCTGGCGAAGAGGCATGGGTCTCACCATCCTCTTACGACGGCAATAGTGCCTAGAACTCGTAAACCGCTATTTAAAGGTCGAGATTAGTTGCGATTTCCACCTGCAACGACTTTCCTGGGCTGAAACCCGTAAATTTACAATCTTTTGTTACCCTTCAAGCGATAATAACTCAGATTATTCAATGGAAATGACAGGTAAAATCAAGTGAACTTTGAGGCTTAATTCCGTGCACACCAGGAAGTAACTCGTCGATCACAGAGTTGCCAAACATACGTTGCTTTGTTACAGTACCAGCAGGAAGAAGACGAACCGATGTGATCCTACAGCGGACTGGGAAGTGACCATAGCTGGTGTCTCCAAGTCGCGGCTGCTACGGCCTGGAATACGTAATGCGTCTGACTCGCTTACTGTAACTAGGTTTAGGGACTGGAGCGTAGTTACTAATAATACTCAGAACTGAATGCAAACTAAGCATCATAAATCAGTAATTCCCATTGTTGTTTTTATATTTCTTTAGTAAGTGTACTCAAAACTAAGAAACTCATTCACAGGCGTTTTCGTGCCTCGCCGATAGTCGAGCACAACAAACAAATAAAAATTAAAAAGAATGTTTATATACATATATATATATATATATATATATATATATATATATATATATATATATATGTGTGTGTGTGTGTGTGTGTGTGTGTGTGTGAGTTTGAGTGTGTGTGAGTGTTTGTGTGTGAGTGTGTGAGTGTGTGTGTGTGTGAGTGTCTGTGAGTGTGAGTGAGTGTGTGTGAGTGTGTGTGAGTGTGTGAGAGTGTGTGTGAGTGAGTGTGTGTGTGAGAGAGAGAGAGAGAGAGAGAGATAAAAAAGAATGAGAGTGTAAAAAATTGTTGTAAAGAAAATGAATCGTGCTATTTAAAGAAATCTTTCATTGTAATGACACGTTCCACATCACTACAAAATGTCGTATTCATGATCTATGGAACAAGAAGTAATCTGATGTAATGTAATCTAATCTAATCACATCAAATTGATGACTAGCCATAAAGAGTCATGAATTACCGAAATTTTTGCCAATACCAGTAACCAAATCTAAACTTGAAAATAAAAGACGACAAGTTTTGTAATAAACCGTGACTCCTATCAAGACCCTTTCGCCCCTGTTATCTAACCACGAAAGATGTCTGATATACCTCCATTCTGAAGTAACAAAGTGTGCATGTATTTAAAGATGAAGTGAATGATATAAAGTTCTGTGACGGAGATACAAACCCAACACGTAATCGAATTGTTAACTAAGAAAAATCAAATGTTACGTATCGGTTTTTCTTACGAGCAGCTAGGTGTCTGAATTTAAAATAAGGATACAAACTTTTGTGCCTAAGAGACACCTACCGTGCATCCACGAACGTAGCTTAAGTATCAGTTTCTTACTCACGAGCAGTAAGATGTGTGCGTGTTTGACTAGAAATAACGACACCTATTGCGATTGTTGGCAACACATGAACAGACATTAAAAATGCGCGTTAATTTTCACTAGCAGGTGGGTGTGCACTTGATAGAGCTGGAAATGAAATTATGAATATTTTTGTACTGGATCAGGATTAGGACCCACATATTTACCTTTGGAGGAGACCTAGAGAAGACTGCAGTCTTGGGAAAAGGAACGAAATGATTGAACTATACTGTTCCGAGAGATTCAGATCCTCGAAAGAGGAGATACGAATGCGAATCACAGTCAAGCACCAAATTTTTCAACGTCTCTAGTTCAACCAAGTACAAGTAAACTAAGAGCCCTGTCCTTTTAAATGGCTATCGGTTCATCAAATAAAGTAAAATTTGCTAATGTAAGTAAGCTTACTGGCGACTGTATTTCTGTTTACAGTGACTTCCGCTATGTCATTTCCCAACGTAAACTGGCTCTGCCCGAATATTTGCAGTACCGTGGTATTACTTTACATCTTGAGTTATTGCGGTACAGAGCAGTGTTTTCTAGTGGTGGCTTGTTGGAACCATTTTCAAAAGTCAAACGACTGTACCAAGGAGCGATTAGAGGACCTGCTAGACAGCTTTCTTTGAATAGGACAATGTTCCTGTCTAATAATTTTTAGATTAGTTACAATAATCTTACGCTGCAAGAGAACTCGCTTTTATTTTTCAATATGTGGTCTGTTGTCGGTTTCAAGGCCTTACATTGCAACGGCAACTTAGTGCAACTCCACCGAGGGCTGTCTGGAGTAGGGTGGAGATAGCAATGTGAAAATTGCGAGCTGTCGAAGACGATCTTCATATTCCTAATGCGATTAGGCCATCGTATACTCTTTAGCACCTGTGCGGTCAGTCAACCAATTTCAGAATTCATGTTCAGTAATCCTGCTAAATTCCCATAATATTGTCTTTTTATATTGATGAGTAATATGGATAGTCGTCACGTTCATGTGCCGTCTACAACGCAAATTTAATGTTACTATCCTAGGAACTAACCTGCAATACGTTTTGTATTGCATAATGGGAACTATCTGCATTAACTGTCATCAGAGCAATGTCAGGGAACAGAATGCAGCAATGCCTTGGTACCTACTTGGGGACCTGTTTGAGTCGTATTCTAAGGGAAGGGTAGTTGCTGGATCACATTATAGTACCCTAGCGAGAAGTACCGACTTTTCCTTTTCTCTGCAAACATCCCGAACTAAATTCAGTAACTAAATGCTAAGAATAAATTTGCATTGTGCCAACTCAAAGATCAATAGATATGGATATAGATATAGATTTTTATATTTAAAGCCATTCTCGTTCTGCGTTGGAATAAACATTATTCATTATTTGATTGTTCTTGTTACGATTGTTATTGTCATTCTCTCACTCGCAAGAGTTTTCACATTCCTATTTGGTATCGATGCACATGAAGAGTGGCTATGAAAGAAGGGGTTACTGAATGTTACGTTATGCAGAATACACTCATTTACTTCTGCTCCTCGTGATCAACGCTGCAGGAGAAGTGAGATACATAAAGTTGACAGTGTGAGGACAGACATGCTGGCACAACTCTGCAACTACATAGTGTTACCAGATAAAATGGTGCTGCGGAATCGAAAGTGTAGTACGGACTTTGCCACAGTAGCAGACAGCTGCTAATTTCGGACCATGGCCGTGGATTACACTTCGGTCAGTGCTGGTTAAAGTGTTGCAACTGTAAATGGAAGGCTTTGTTTGACAGTCTTATGCTGATGCTGTCTGAATAAATTATGCCATTGGATAAAAAGCGGTTTAGTTTTGAGACCTAACCCACAAGGGGAGAAGGCACAGAGGTCTGCTTCAGGAATTCCAAGCAATAAAACACAAAAAGCACCCCAGGAAGGGTTCGAACAGCTACTTTCATGCAGAGACATGCACTTGGAATCTCTTCATCGTTACGGGGTCAAACAAGAGGGTAACATTACTGAAACAATGATCAGGCTACTTAGTATATAAGAGAGCATACAGATTTCAAGGAGGAAACGTATGAAGACTCAGAATTCCTCGTTATCAATATGTGCGGCATATCTTTCGTGTTAACGAAAGTAATATCCCGCTTTAACTCTTCTTACGTCTCAAATGAAATGAATGTCATGAGGAATCGAATATTTGTTGACTGCGTCTCTCCTTGCTTCCATCCGTACCAACATATTTCTTCATTCTCGTGGTAATCATGACATTCTTTTTGTATGCTGCAAAAGATTTCACGTGGACAAATTCGAAATCGAGGTGCAAAGCGTTTGGTATCTTACATTATATTGCAGCGTCGTAGCAAGTATTTGTCAACACTCTGATGGTGCATTTACTTCCGGGTGTAGGCCGGCGTTACCTCGCTAAATTCACTTGTCATTTGTTTTCCACATCGAAGACTCGTACGATAGAATCCACTGTAAGATGAGACACTTAGAAAGTATAATTAATTTCTGGACTCCAAAAACGGCGTTCTTCACATAAGTGTGTTTTAAGGTTGCGTTTTGAGGCTCAGGCAACATCGCAGTGACTATAGTCCGTACCCAGTGTGTCGTTAGCTCGGAGGTTATTCGTCATATTGTGGCTTTTCTAACGCGGGACATTCTGAATCGGAATACTCCCCTTTCATTATTAGTTGCGGGACGTGACTATTTTCCTCGGACAAAGACCAATGCTGTGAATTGGATTCGCGGACATGCCATTCACTACCTAGTTGGACAAACTGTGGACTCTGTACTCGATTTTGGACATACCTCAACGACCGTCATTATGTCGTTGTCCGCCACTCAAAATAGAGACAATTTTTCTCGAAATTCCTTGGGAGTGCTTTCCACGACCCGCCTCGCAGCTGGAATGTGTTAAGCCAAGAGATAAAAAGGTTTCCAGTTTGAACCAATGAACATTTCTGAACTACTGAACGGAACACACCAATTTCGAGAAGGCGTCTGATCAATTACACAACAAAGATAAACAAAACAAAAATCAAAATAAAAATAAAATTCAGAAAAGGAAGATTTTGTTTTGTTTGTAATGACAGCCCTAACCTTGAATTCCCATATTTCCCCTGGTATATAGGCAGCTCTTGGGGTAAGTTTAGTCAGGAGCCAACGCCTGAAGTGGACCAGATATTTTTTTTTTTTTTTTTGTCATAGGATGAAAAGTGGCGGTGGCACTTAGTTTCTTCTTTTATTGCCATTTTCCTAAGGGGCTTTAAAATAAGAGAGAAAAAAGGGGTAATCGTCAAAAAAGTAAAAGAAAAAAAGCAAAATTAAAAAAAAAGAGGTTCCTTTGTGCGTTGCAGTGGTCGTACTGTATGACATAGCAGTTCCAATCTCGGTGGAAGCCGCTGACTACTACCTTGTATTTTCGATTTTAATTAATGGAGTTGCAAACGGCTAGTAAAAATTCTTTATACGAAATCTGAAGAATGCCTTTAAACATCAATCTTCGTCCGATTCGACTTAGTAAATTAAGTTAATATCATGGATGTCTGCTTTGTAAATGCCAAGGTGCTTCACTGTTAAATAGATCCTGAAAAGATTCAAAGCGACTGTCAACGATATAAATTTGAGTTTTGTTCGTCATATAGGTCTAACATGTCAGAAGGTTGTTTATGAAGTGCACATGTTGATTAATATAGTTCCCCTCTTCTAAATTTTTGCAATAGCATTTAACTGTAGACGTTTTCTAACACCGGCGTTAGCAATTCCTTTCCGTTCTCTGAAACCTCCAAAACGACAAATTTTTTCTTGTCTAAATCTGATGACCTTAACTATCACTTCCGATCAACATTAAATACTTCATGAACCCATTCATGGAACTCCAAATGTGCAGTGCTCCTGCACTGCTACAGAGCATGCATTGCAAGGTATTCACACAGTTTGTGGCATAGAGTTACCATAAGGAATGAAACTAGAACTGTAATACACTTTACACCACAGACGCTCACCCCGGCTTGACGAAAACATCCGAACATTGACCAAAATTTGCACAAATAATTGATTTTCAAAGGAAAAGAAACGAGGTAGGAAGTATTTATAAATTCATCGAATGTACCGAGGTGGTTTAATTTCGCCCCAGTCTATAAAATTAATTTCGGGCCATACTCAGCTCTTGCGGATTAATGTAATATAATACCCGCCTACTAATCAGGGCGTCTGTCTCCGTTGCTTTTGAGCGTGAATGGAAATCGTAGAAATTTTCTGTGGAGCAACATTTAATAATAGAGCGTTTTAAATCATCAAAAGTGATGAGCGGGAACAGGCGCTTTCGATAAAGAACGGGGGAGTGCAGCGCCGCTGCTGTCGCCACGGCCGCTGCCGGTAGCCAGCAAATGGATCCCGGAGCTTTGCTGCATACGGCGTCCAGAGGAGGACAGTCTGCAGGAAATCTGCCGCAGAATCGTTACTGGATAAAATTTTGATATCGGTGTGTCAGAAACCGAAATAGATTGAATCTGCGCTACCATTACATTCACGTCTTCAGCATTCAGACAGAAGAGGCTATAAAAATATTTTATGCCAGCTGCTCTCGATCCACTAACATTACGAACAGAAACAACGCACGCTACCGCTGGGCCACAGGCATAATCAGCCTAGTGTTTCTCTATAATGGGACAAGTTTTCCTCCAGGAAGTGCCGCAGTCTACAGTGTTGCCAGATTGTACAGATAACCGGACTTAGAGAATTAGCGAGTTGGCCAGTTATTTTGTCCCATGTCGCGATCGGCGCGGACTTAGCCTCTGAACGGCCGGCCGCCGGTCGAGTTTTATGTCAAAGAGTGTACACTCCTATGCGTGACGTATTTCCTCTATTCTGATGTTTACACCCCTTTGTTCAACATTATGCCTTCCTCCAGGGGATCCCATTTAAGTTTTTACGCATTTCTCTTACACTTTCTTATGGCGACTCTATGTACCTGTTAAGAACTTAGCCATGTGTCACAGAATTGATTTCTGTTGACACACCTTCCTTAAAACGGCTCCAAACACCTGAAAAATATTTGGCGATACGAGCGCTTTGTATATGAATTCCTTAAGACAGGGCCCAGCATTTTCCAAGGACGCTTCCATCCACCTTCCCAAGAAATCAAAACTATGGAACATTACTACGGTGTTCGTGTTACAAAATTCTTGTAATCGATTCCTTCAGAAGTGCATTGATTTCCATAGAACGCTTCCTTTCGCCATTCCTTATTCTGATTCAATGTCATCGTCCCATTTCATTGTGTTTCCTCTACATACGAAATCGTACAACTATAATTTTGTCCGCTAATACTGTAGTTAAATATTGTTGGGCTGTTACTCCATGTTATGACCATCATCATACATTGAAAGATACTATAACTCACTATAGCCAGAGCAAATTTTATTCTCAGTTTTCCACGACTGTGGGGTTAAGTTACGTTCCTCTACATAGCTGAATCGTAGTGGACTGAACTTAAACGTGCTGCTGATGATCTCTTCTAACACGTTTATGTAAACAAGGTTGTGAAACATTCGCCATCCAGTACAATGTCTAGTGGTCTATTAGTTCAGAACCCCTCGACTAAAGACTTCAGATTTATCAAATTGTATGGTTTTACAATGCTACGGCAACACTATGCAAGGTTAATCCGCTCAGAATTCCATTCTATTGACATATGATAAATGTTCTCACGTCTAATGATAACATACGGCAACAGTTAGCTGCTAACAGGTGGCCGTGTTCTTCCAAACAGAGATTACGTCATTATCAACCAATTTTGCCCGAACTGAACGAGACTTCGTGTTTCAATATCACTCGTCGTTGGTCGTTGTGACGTTCTGACCTTACAGTGCGTACGATCTTGAGTAGCTCTAACGTACAAGGTCTCTTTTTGAAATATACTTAATGTCTAGCAACTCTGAACCTATTTCAATGTACGAGAACATAGTAGATTTGTATAAATTCTGCAAATCCACATAAACAAAGACATTTTACAACTCATCTTCCGAGATTCGCTATAATGACCATCCACAATCTGGAGAAACAAAACGCTTACGGATGAAGCAACCTCGTTAAATGAACCGCAGCAGAATTTTTTCATTAGAAATCATTTAAAAATTCATTATAAACACGTCATAATCGAGTCTTTCATTACTATTTATTTGGAGAATCAGTTAAAAATCGTTAAAAAATGTTGTGCGGCCTTAACACTAAGTGGGAATCTGGTCATAGGTATAGCCTAAATCTACTCGCCAGGTTAAGACGATGCTTGTATAAATCTGTAGATACGTTGTTGAATGAACCATCGAGAATTTGTCGGAAGAGATTAGATATTCTATACAACGACAGATGTCTGTATCTCACAATTACCTCTCCGCACACTTTCTGTGAAGCTTCCTGCTCCACCAATTATCTTGGATCGCAAAACTGCGATACTTATCGTCAGTTGTTCGAACGGAACATCATCAACAGCGTAGTTTGATTGATGCAATACTAAATGTGTAAAATTATCGTGTTATATACAGGTAGCTGGCCGATGTGGCCGAGCGGTTCTTGGCGCTTCAGTCTGGAACCATGCTGCTGCTACGGACGCAGGTTCGAATCCTGCCTCGGATGTGGCTGTGTGTGATGTTCTTAGGTTAGTTACGTTTAAGCAGTTCTACGTCTAGGGGACTGATGACCTCAGATGTTAAATCGCATTGTGCTTAGAGCCATTTGAAGCATTAGAGCCATTTCCAGTTACCCCTCTAAATAATTAGTTGTCTTCCACATCTGCCATTGATCGCTTCATAACACTTTGTTGTGTTTCGCTCTAGTTTTTGGATCGATGACATGAATGTCATGATTGCAGAAGTTATCTATGCAAGACTGACTGAAGGTATGCTTTCGAATTTACGTATATGCAAATTAGCTCACATTGCTCGCAATATTTCGACAAATGACTTACAACGAGACTACAGGGAATACGGTGTTTGATAATTTATTGTATTTATGGTATGTCGCGAGCTCAAATATCTGCCCTCGAAAGCAGTTTGATGCAACTTCCGGCTTTGAAGTTATCGTACCATTTTGAATACGCTAAAATAAGGTAGTTTTTTTGACAAGCCGCGTAATTATGAGGTAGAGTAATCGCTTGCCGCACTGGATTAGTTTGTGGGGCGCGGTAAGGGATGATGGTGTTTGCGTGGGTTCGATGTCGGAGGAATCAAACCTTTAAAGAAAGGTGCAGTTTCTACGAGCATTTCCGTGAAGTGCAGAATACATAAGACGTAATGAATCCGTAGCGCTCGTGATTGATTAACGCTAGACTGAGTCTCGTCGCAGTTATTTTTTCTATTTTTAATTCATTCCGTTCGAGTACCTAAGTCATTTAAATATAAAATTCATCAAATACGTCCTAATGAACATATTTAAGTGCTACATTTTATGAAAAACGCTCGTCGTCGTATTTCTAATTAGTCGTATATATTGTCCAAAATAATCCTGGATTCACTTCCTAATCTTCAGTAAAAAATTATTAATATAGATATTTTATAATGTAAAAACATTTTAAAGTATGTTTTAACCATCTTCATGCTCGAGGGCCATTCAATAACCAATGAAACATAGTTTTCTTTTCGATAGCAAGTCGGTTTTATTGAGAATTCTAATGAACCACCCATATTATTCTCGAAACTCTTGGCTATACAACTCCATTTTTAACCGTAATCTCCATTCAGTGGGACGACCTGTATTCCGTATGGTGCTACTCCACTGGTAACGTGGGAGCCAACGTCTTGCTGCGTCAATAACCAACTTTTCATCCATGTACTTCACCCATGTGCGCGAAGTGCATCCCACATTGGGCCAAATAGATGGAAGTCAAAAAATGCGAGATCAGGGCTGCAGGGTGGAAGACCCAAAGAAGTCCAATGAAGTATGCGAGCACCTCTCGGGTGCGCAGGCCTGTGTGAGGCTTTTCGTTGTCATGGGCAGGAGAAGTTCGTTCGCAGTTTTGTGCCGAGGAACAAGCTGAAGTCGTTTCTTAAGTTTCCTGAGGGTAGCACAATGCACTTCACAGTATCCGTGCTTTCCAAAATTGCTGGAGTCGCAGCTGCGTACGGCCGGCTGGCACTTGGGAGACCGAACAGGTTTTCGCGACCTAGTTGGGATGACAACAAACGCCTCGCCCAACGGCTTATCGTACTTCTGTTCATCACCAGGTCTCCGCAGTCATTCTGCAAGCGCCTATTAATATCTGCAATGCTCTGGTTTTCCGCCAAAAGCAACTAAGTGACGCCTATCTGCTTCGAACGCTCCTCCATTACCGTCGGCAGTTTGAAGGTTACTTACACGATCGCCACCAAACGGCATTTCATGAAACTATAGAGACTGAAGTGGGAACGTTTCACAATGTCGTACAACGAATTCCGTAGTATTTCTAGAGAAAAAATCTATTACACTACTTACTGAACGCTTCTCTTATTTTTAAGTTTGGGGAAATTTTCGTAGGAAATTCACCTTAACACAAAATTTTTGGGAATCACTTGGCAGTCACTCTAACAGTAGCCCCCCTGTCTGTCGAGAAACTTGCAGTAGGATATGTAATTGAAATATAAAATTTATCAAATACGTCCTAATGAACATATTTAAGTGTCATTTTTATGAAAAACGCATGTCCTCTTATTTCTAATTAGTCGTATATATTGCCCAAAATAATCCTTGATTCACTTACTAATCTTTAGTAAAAATTGTTAATCAAGATAGTTTATAATTGAAAAACATTTGAAAGTGTGTTTTAACCATCTTCATGATCTAGGGCCACTCAGTAACTAATGAAACATAGTTTTCTTTCCGATAGCAAGTCGGTTTTATTCAGAATTCCAATGAAAGCATTCTTTTCACATCAGATCCTTTTCTTCTTGATTATTCAAAGTGTTAAAAAAAAACGAGTTACGTTAAATGTGTCGTATCACTAGAACAACTACGCATTCAAGAACAGAAACACATTCGAAATTGCCTTCCTTGCTTATGAACGTAAGCTCTCTAATTTTTTGTACTTAAAACAGCTGTTACGTGCTTACGACAGAAATAATGAAGAAGAAGCAATCGTAAACAATAGTCTGCTAGAGTTTTGGGCTATTTAAGATGGCGGCAGGCCCCGCCCACTTTGGCTTGGAAACAACGTGCAGCATTTGTCTATAGCTCCACCTCACTTTTTTTTACCTCCATGCATATAACTGAGAGAAGAAACTCCTTACCATACAACTTTATTTCCGTCCCTGACATGGGAGGAATGATGGTATGTATGCGATTCTTGTGATTTATTTTATTTTGAAGAGTGATTGATTATATAAGAACTGTCTACGCTCAATGTAGACTACTATAGCTTTCTCACATGTATGCTTTTATGTATTGCACTTTCCTATTCTAGAAAAGATGTTTCAGGAAGCATGGCGTACATTGATATAAGCCATCAGACCGATTATGTATCGCTTCTTACTATTCAATCATTTCATTGACATAGAACCTGCATGTTTTTTTTATTTTTTTTTATTTTTTTTTTTATTACGAAGTGCGAATCTGTGTTGCTACAACTTCTTAAGGTAGAAACTAAACCGACATTTTTTATGGTCAATTCGCTTGTCGAATAATGATAGGTCCAACAACACCCGCAGCCTGACCAACCAGTGACCAGTGGCTATTACATTATTTTCGGAAATACAAACCAGCAGTTTACCGAGCAACTCATATTCGCTGTATAGATTTAAAGACAAAATGCCGTGCCGCTCCTTTTTTGTTGTGTGCGCTAGACGACAAACCTTTGCTGATGCTCTGCAAAGTCAGAGTAGATTTAATTACCTTCACCAGTCCTCGTTTGCTCTTTAGTGGCCGAGAAAAGACACAAGTTCAGGCAATTTCGTTTCACGATAAATTTTGCTTGACAAGTACACGGTTCAGTGTTTTGCAGAGGAGGTCACTGGACGTAAAGAGCTGCATACCTAAAGTAAAAATCACAGGGCTAGCAAAGTGACAGATATGCGCCTCTGATGGGATTACAGTCCCCTTTCCCAGGACAAATGTGTTCACATGTAACGTAATTAGTATTACGAAATTTTGGATCTCATATTGATGGAAATGGATGAGAGATTTAGCGACTGCAATAAAATTCAGTATGTTTGCCTTCCTGACACCAAAATTTGAAGAACACACGCTTTTCTTGTAGCTTACTTGAATACTTACGAAATTTCTTTGGGTGTGTGTTGTCCATCACATTTTTTTAGGAAACTAACACGGTAGTTTTTATAATAATGACAATTACAGAAATATTTCAAACGGAAAGTTATTACAAATGCCTAATGAGGATAAGGACACGTTTACGCATAGATACGGTGCTGACAAAATATCGCAACACCAGGAATGAATCGTGCAACAAACAAACGGTGGTAGGCGCATTTCCACATCTTAAAAATTACTTAGCTTTCGCACCAGTCCCAGAAGAGTGACATTACTAGTGACACTAAGAGGATGGAAATCAGGTTTTCCTTAATTACATGTTACAACGGAGGTGAGCGTTAGTTAACTTTAAGGTTGCACGTGGTGAGCTGGTGTTAGTCAAGAATGCCTTGAGTTCGAAAGTGGTCATGTCTTAGTGATATGAGAAGATAGATGTTCCTTCTGTGATATTACAGAAAAACTAAGCAGGAATGTACCACTGTAAGTCATTGCTAGCAGTTCTGATCGCGAGAATCATCGATTGCAAGAAGACTGGGCTCCAGCGATCTCGTGGCACTACCGACAGGGGAGACCATCGTGTTCGACGTATGATGCAGCTGCATAGCAGTGCATCTGAAGCAGCAAATTGAGCAAAAGGTGGTACCAGTGTGACACAATAAACTGTTACAAATCAATTACTTCAAGGAAAGCTCAGTCAAGCCTGCATTCCACTGACTTCTAACCACAACCATTTGTCAAATGAGAGCTCAGTGGAGGGCAGAGTGGAGGTGTGTTGTGTATTTTGATGAAAGCTGGTATTGCCTCTGTCAGGGATAGCTGTGTGTTTTTATAAGGTGGTCAGCTGAGGACCGGCAACCAGCATGTTGTGTGCTAGACACACTGGACGTGCACATGGAGTTATGGTGTTGAGTTTGATTTCATATGACAGCAAGACCACTTTTGTGGTTCTCTCACGCAGCCTGAATGCAAATTTCTCCGCCAATCAGGTGGTTCGATCTGTTGCGCTGCTAGTCATGAACAGCAGTCCAGAGGGTCTGTTCCAACATTATGGCACTCGCCTGGACATTGCTGCTGTAAGCCAACACGCTCTAGAGAGTGTCAACATGTTGCCTTGCCCTGCTGGGTCACCATACTGAACATCATCGTAAAATGACTCCAGCGTCATCTCCAATAGCATTAACCGTGCCTGTGTTGACTGACCAAGTGCAACACGCTTGGAACTCCATCCCACAAACTGGCATCTAGCAAATAAAGTGCGTGGCTCTAAGCACTATGGGACTTAACATGTGAAATCATCAGTCCCCTAAACTTAAAACTACTTAAACCTAACTAACCTGAAGACATCATACACATCCATGCCTGAGGCAGGATTCGAACCTGCAGCGCGGTTCCGGACTGAAGCTCCTCGAACCGCTCGGCATCAACGGCCGGCCAGTGCGTGCACGTTTACATGTCTGCATTTAACAGTCTGGCGGTTATACCGGTTATTAATGTGCCAGCATTTCACAATTTCAGTGGTTTATCTCGCACTTACTTTAACCTGTGACCTTTCAATATTATTCACTTAAATACGTTAGCGAGAAAAATATGTCACAAAAATGTCTTTATTCTACATTAATCACTTTTTGGTTTTGCTATTTATTCCGTCAGTATCTAAACTATTCACCTTACCCCTTATTCTGCCCACCTCTTCTAGGCAGAAAAGCGTGTTTTTGTTAAGCGATTATTTCAGTTCTTGAAAAACTTATAGCGGATTTAATAAAGACGCAGCCATTCTGTGAAAACATTACCAATAAGTTCGCAGCGTTTTGTTTTGGTGAACAAAAGACAGTAATTTCAATTATTAAGATAAGCTCTTATATATGAAGCTACCGTTTTTTGTCGTGATAACTCTTCATGTAACTTCCCAGTCACGAACCAACACTGCTACCGGAAATCCGCCAGCCCGTGTGGCCGAGCGGTTCTAGGCGCTACAGTCTGTAACCACGCGACCGCTACGGTCGCAGGTTCGAATCCTGCCTCGGGCATGGATGTGTGTGACGTCCTTAGGTTAGTTAGGTTGAAGTAGTTCTAAGTTCTAGGGGACTGATGACCTCAGAAGTTAAGTCCCATAGTGCTCAGAGCCATTTGAACCATTTGAACCAACCGGAAATCCGTAGATACACAGACTGGAAGCCACCTCGCGGCTCTCGGGCAGTAGTTCTTGTCGAATGCTACATCTCCAAATAAAACTGCCAATTCCCAAGTCCTCAACGCCCCAAGCTCATCCCAAAAGTATTCTGTCGCTTGTATCGCTCCATCTAACGGGCTTGTGACACGCACACTCACACTCACAATTTACCGGCTAATACTGAAAAATATCAGGAGAGTACTCACTGCTAGAAAACACCGTGATTAGTGCCAGACATACACCAAACTCAACCCTACGTTCCCCATTAATTCCTCCAAGTAGCGGAAAGCATTCCACCGACTCCTGGTAGTCATTCCATCCATCACTATCCATACTCCACAACAACCATCCATCATCTGACAATCCGAGCAAAACTAAAGAGTTTGCATTCTATTTCTTTGACATCTTTTCAGACAACCCTCACTTTTATTACTCCCTATTACCTACCATCCATCAACAAAGAAGTACCATCAACCCTACAAGTACGCAGCTTCCACACGCTCTCCAGAAGACATTCCTAAAGTCTCCTTCTATATTTGACCATCCTACAAATTTAAATCCACCCCACCCATTCCACCTCATCAGGGCTCCTTCTCTCCCCTCTCTCCATACTTGCCTAATCCTTTGTCCCCTTCCCCTCGTTTCCTTAAGCCCCTCCTTTTCATCTCCAAATTGCATCATCGCTGATAGCTTCCTCAACCACCCCGTTTTGTATCTCCAGGAAAAATCCTACCCCATATAGGAAATCTGAAAAGGGAAATACAAAGGCTCAGTCTAGTAGTAGTAGAGGTCAGTGAAGTGAAAAGGGAAGAAGACAAGGATTTCAGGTCGGATGAGTATAGGGTAATATCAACAGCTGTAGGAAACGGTATAACGGAGTAGGATTCGTTATGGATGGGAAGGTAGAGCAGAGAATGTGTTACTGTGAATAGTCCATTGATAGGGTTATTTTTATCAGAATCGACAGCAAACCAACACCGACAACGTTAGTTCAGATATACATGCCGACTTCTCAATCTGAAGATGAAGAAATAGAGAAAGTATGTAAGGATACTGAAAGGGTAATAGAGTAAGTAAAGGGAGATGAAAATCTAATAGTCATGGGGGAGTGGTATGCAGTTGTAGGGAGAGGAGTAGAAGAAGTGGTTACAGGAAAATATGGGCTTGGAACAAGGAATGAGAGTAATAAATTTCAGATAGTAATAAAATATACTCTGTTCATGGCTCACAAAAGGAGGAGGCATACTTGGACAAGGCCTTGTGATTCAGGAAGATTTCAGTTAGGTTACCTCATTGTCAGATAGAGATTCCGAAATCAGATACTGGACTGTAAGCTGTGCCCAGTCGCAGATACAGTCGCAGATCATAATTTAGTAGTAATGAACAAGAGGCTGAAAATTATGAAATGAGACAGGAAGAATCGCTATGCAAAGAAATGGAATACAGAAGTAGTAAGGAATGACGAGATACGCTTGAAGTCCTTTAAGGCTATAGATACAGCAATAAGGAATAGCTTAGTAAGGAGCACAGTTGAATAGGAATGGACATCTCTAAAACGGACAATCAGAGAAGTAGGAAAGAAAAACGTACGTACAAAGAAGGTAACTGCGAAGAAACTGTGGTTGTGGTACCCAAGCAGTAAGTATAGTGTACACCTTTTATCTTTGTTGATTCTTTTGGAGCAAGAGTCACTAGGGAGAGGAGTAATGCAGAGGGGGCATGTTTTGTAATAAGTGTGGTTAATTAGCTTTCTTTTCTGATGAGGCGTTGTAGGTAACACTCGCGATGAACTGAGAATTAATTCGCATTTCTATAAATGTAAATAAAATGTTGTTAGAGTCAAGAGGCACAAAT
Source organism: Schistocerca piceifrons (assembly GCF_021461385.2). Lineage (NCBI taxonomy): Eukaryota > Metazoa > Arthropoda > Insecta > Orthoptera > Acrididae > Schistocerca > Schistocerca piceifrons. The sequence continues at coordinate 444,545,410 of NC_060140.1, read as the reverse complement.
TGTCTCATTGACTCATTATTTCCGGGTTTAATAAGACATCTACGAAAAATAAATATCATTTACCTTCCATCATTTTCCGGCCGAAGTGGCCGTGCGGTTAAAGGCGCTGCAGTCTGGAACCGCAAGACCTCTACGGTCGCAGGTTCGAATCCTGCCTCGGGCATGGATGTTTGTGATGTCCTTAGGTTAGTTAGGTTTAACTAGTTCTAAGTTCTAGGGGACTAATGACCTCAGCAGTTGAGTCCCATAGTGCTCAGAGCCATTTGAACCATTTGAACCTTCCATCATTATAACAATAAAAGCGTTAAAAATTATCTCTCTTTGTAAAGGTGAGTTAACTGCTAAGGTTGTTGATAGTGGTGGGAGGGGATGGTTACGAACCAATATCTGATTGCTCTCAGGAGTATTAGTTTCAGAAAGATTGAGAGGAGTGCTATAGACGTTACAAGTTCGCGTGCAAAACACATACTGTTTGCGCTGTCGGTTGACTGACTTGCTCTAGAAGCCATCCATCTGCGCATCTTCAACATTACTTCAAAAGTAATGTGAAAAATGTATAGAATTACCTATAGTCTTATAAAAACTTTATTTTTAACAAAGGAACCCAATCTGGATTAGAGAAACGAAATTAATATTCGTGCAGCACTTTTCGTAAATATCTGCTATTTAGGAGAAGTAGTGGTGTCCTTCTGCGCTGGTCAAGCAGCTGCCTTCCACCGATGACCAGCTCCAGTACCTTATAGGAAGAAATTACAGACATTGGCTGCGAGTGGGCACTGATTTAAACCAATGAGGAAGATAGAAAATTCGTGCCAGACTGGAATGCGAGCCCGGGCTCGCTCTCGGTCCGGCACAAATTTTTAATCTTCCCAATGGTTTTATATCAATACCCACTTGTAGCCAATGTCTGTAATTCCTTCGTATCTTAATTCATAGCGGCTGCTGGACCAGAATGGTGTCTTTTATTCCAGACACGAACGAGAAAACAGACACCACATATATATCCTGTAACGTACTTATCTCCTATCCCACAAAATCAACAACCGCAAATTCCCGATTTTTGGCTCCCTAGATCATCAGAAAGCTTATGACCATGTACGGCATTCCGGCCTGCTCTTTAAGCTCCAGATCTACACATTTCCCATAAATTAGCCTCCTTTCTCTCTTACCACATATCTTATGTCACCATCAACAGCACCTACTCCTGCAACTTCCATCTCACTGCAGGTGTGCCCAAAGTTTCAGTTCTTTCTAATCTCCTGTACACTGCCTCCTGTTCATCTCTTCAAGTACACCAATAACACCACGTTAGTAGCCCTCTACCATACTCTCCAGAAACCCCAATGTTCGTTCGACATCCATCTCAATCGCTTACCTGCAGGTAAAACCAGTGGCTCCTCACACAAGTCAATCCCACCAAAACGCAGGCAATAATCATAGACCGGAAAACCCGCCCCTTCCCTCCCCAAAACTTTTAACTTACCATTTACGACCGTCTTACCCATTTAACTAACACACTCTATCTTGGATTAACACTTGATCGCCGACTAACGTGGAAGCCCCTTCTACTAACCAGTCAACAGGAAGCCCACAACAGACTAAAATCACTAAAACTACTAGACAGTCAACACAGAGATAGCACCGTTCCACAATTCATAACACACATATAAATACCTGATCCTATCCAACCTCTGCTAAGCAAATGTGGCATAGACTTCCTCTTCTCCCTCCTTTTATCACGACGTACAGATTCTCGAACGCCGTGGAATCCCCTTCGCCTTTCAGTCCGCTTACCGTCCCCCATAAGCATCCTCTACCAACTTCTATAAGTAGCCTCCCTCTTCTACCATCTTGGACACCTCCGAACATCTTGCGTTACTTATAAAATCGACACTATCGACCCTCTAGTTCTGCCTACCCCTCCCCCCCTGCTCACTGCTCCTGGTGCTCTGCCGCGCCTCTATCATCACATTTCGCCAACGCCACACTCCCATACTCTGCACATTCTATCTCAACGAAACTTTAATCACCTTCCCTTTCCTGACCATGAAATCCTCGCTAACATATACCCGTCCTACCAGACCTAGAAGAACTCACCGCCTTCCCCACTCCCTTCCTCTCCACTTCTCTCCACCCACATACTAAGGCTCTGTCTGGAGCAACATCCCTATTCACTCTCCCGTATTCCTCCTGCAAAAATCTCTCTCACACACACCCCTTACGCAATACCCCAACCGCTACGTTTGCATGATACCAATCTTCTTGGCAGTCTAAGTCCACCACCACTGCACCCATCTATGCCTCTATCTTAATCAGCTTTTCATTTTTTTAACGTATGCAATTGTCCCTCTCTCTTTTATTTTTTGTGAATCATTCGTTTGCCATCTGACCATGCCAATATTTCAATTAATCAAAATGTCACGTGTTATATTTTATATTATGCAACTGAGTATATGCCTTTATATTACGACAAACATTCATTTTGTAAACCGCCATATTCAATTTTATAATGTGTTTTAAGCTTTCTACTCTCATATGGCTGAAGAGCGGCTACTTGTATCCGCTGATAGCTCATACCCGCCCATATGGGGCGAGGGGAATGAAATGACGATAAAGTACACGAGTGCATAAAGAAACTAAGAGTGTGATTCTGCAAGTGGTTGAAATACAACTGCAGGGATACTAATATAATGTGATACCTACTTCATCGTTAAGCTATTATAGCAGTACTATAGTTCTGTATTCGACATTTATTGTAAACCTACCAAAAATCTCATCATGTTATCCCCACAAACCTAAACTAAAATATTTCAAATCAGTGCAAGAATGCTTCCTAACAGAAGTCCCAATACCCGACTTTAAGATTACGAACATGTTTTAAATATTGATCGTATCTTCAGATCCCACATCTGTCACCATTTAAAAATCTGCTGGAGGTATCTTAGTTACAACGTAAAAACATCTCTTCGCTTTGTGTGAAGAATCACCCAAACATGCAATGCGAGCCTGGACATTACATTCTTAAGTTATAGGAGGGGTGACTGCATTTAACGTTTTGTCTACATGTATAACAAAATTCTCATCACAGCAGGGCATACCTACAGCAAAAATCACTGTTACTTAAATAATAATACTGTCATCCATAAAAGGACCGGGTGGTCGCTGTGGTACAGGTAGCTGAGGATTAATGGTTATCAATCCTTTACTGCTGCTGCTACTGCTCCCAATACTACTACAGATACCTGGGAACTTGTTTGAATCAATAGCAGGAAACTGCTGAGACTACCTTAGTTAATTTCGCCTGGGGACCTAATGTTTAAATTTATTCATTGGGCGTACAACTGCAACAGCAGCTAGTACTCTGTCAACTGAGCAACACTGACCACAGACCATTAAGATAAGACTCCATCATCCTGTAGCGGTCTGAGGAACACTTGAATTGATTGCTCAACAGTGAAATTCATGTTTTCTACATGTATCCGGAGCTATGGTTCAAATGGCTCTGGACACTATGGGACTTAACATCTGAGGTCATCAGTCCTCTAGAACTTAGAACTACTTAAACCTAGCTAACCTAAGGACATCACACACATCCATGCCCGAGGCAGGATTCGAACCTACGACCGTAGCAGCCGCGCGGTTCCGGACTGAAGCGTCCAGAACCGCTCGGCCACAGCGGCCGGCATTTCCGGAGCTATATTGGACATCACTAGTAAACCTATAATTTACAAGTGATATATGTAAACACACAACCCAAGACACCTCACGAGGAAACTACTGCAGGCCTAACGAACGATCTGCTGGCACTCATAAGACAGTATGCGGAATGTGCTTTAAACTAAACTAGATCACTCTCTATAATCCTCCCAGTGCGATCGCCACTCTTTGGCGGGTTCGTGCTTGGCTACCATGGGGCCCCAGCCTTTGCAGCATTTTTCCCCTTCTGTGCTGTATATATATCTTCTTTGTATTTGGGGTATTATTGGGAATGTTCTGCATTCTGACGCTGACCTGCGAACAGTCTCAACTTTCTTTTTGTCTCCCTTTTCCTATCTTTGTTTCCTTTCTCCTCTCGTTCCTCCGCTTCAGCGTTTGAGAATCCTTTTTTTCTTCCTCCTTCCTTTGTGCTCCTCAAGGCTGGCCCATGCATCTGGCACGTAATCCAGCCGTGGTCGACAGGTAGGGTTTGCACGTACCCCCTGTACAGGCCAGGCCCAGGGAGGGGTGATTGCCTGAGCCGTAACCTTCTGAAGTTGCCAATTGGTCCCTCCATCAGGTGGTCGGGGGGTGTGACCTGAGGTATGAACAATCACCTAAGGTGCGCTCCAGTTGGAAGAAGCGTCCCATCTTACACGTTGGCAGTCATGGGTTATTTCCTTGTGATGAGTCAATCATCCTCTCCATCGACATCGACGAAATGTATACATAATGAGGCTACTGATTCGAAGACCCTTTCCGCTGTGCCATAGTTCCTTGTGGCATCATATACTGAAGACACTCAGTCCTTCTCCACGGTCAATACGTTTATTATTCAAAAAGGTGTTGACGCCATTGCTGGCCCTGTGAAATCCTGCTCTCATTTATGGAATGGAACTTTGCTTTTGGAGACGGCTTCTGATTCTCAAGGACAACAGCGCAACAGCGACTTGCTGCCTCGCTTCTCCACGGCTACCCTGTTGGTGTCGAGGCAGATAGAACTTTAAATCCTTCATGTGGTGTAGATTACACCAGGCTGCTTGACGGTCTGACAGAGGCTGAAATACAATCTTACCTCTCTGATCAGAGTGTCATTGGGGTCCATCATGCAATGACAAAGGTCGATTCCTCCTTGGTGCCCACCTGCACTCTTTCCCTCAATGTTGAAAGGGTGGTACTGCTGTCCAAGATTAAAGCAGGCTACGAAATCATCACAGTCCGGCTGTACTTTCCTAATCCGATACACTGCTACCACAGTCATTGTTTCTACCATACTCGAACATCTTGTCGACACCCAGCCAAATGTGTAACCTGTGGCAGGGACGCACATGAGGGCGAATGGCCGCTTCCTTCTCCCAGCTGTGTTAACTGCAATGGCGCCCATGCAGCCTCCTCTCGGGATTTTCCCATGCGTCTAGATGAATGGGCTGTTCAAGAGATTTGGGTAACGGAAAAAGTGCATTACCCAGCAGCTTGCAAGTTACTGGCTAGTCGCGAATCCTGTGTTCTCCCGTCTGGCACCTGCACTTCTGTTCTTGTTATCCCTCGCTCCATGAAGGACATGGCCACACACACATGCGACCTCACCTTTGGCTCTGAGGTTGTGAAGTCGCCCAGTGTCAGGGTAGCATTCCCATCTCCCTGACCCACTGTGTAACAAACAGTCAAACTCTTGCCTCAAGGGAAGAAACAACCCACTACACAACAGGCATCCAGGAAAGGGCAGAAGAAGTACCCCTGATAAGACTTCCTCCATCCCTCAAACCAAACGACAGTCAAATCTTCCTCTAAGCAGAAAGGCTCGAAGAAGTAGGCTAAAGACAAGCGGTCTTCTTCTTCACTAACTCGAAGATACTGATCGACAGTGTTGCCATGTGGTCACATAGCCTCTCGCTGGTGCTCACCACCAACCGTTTCTCAGCATTGGTCTCCTCAGACAGACTGCACAAGCACGCCGATGCTTCTGTGGACCCCATGAAGCAGGATCCTCCTACTTTTGTACCCCATAGTAGCGACTCTAAACCGGCTGTCCCTCAGCGGCCGTCGAGTTGATAACCCTACATCTTTTCCTCCTCATGACTGTCCTCCAATGGAACGTTCATGGCCATCGGTCCAACAAAGAGGATTTATGGGTGCTTCTAGTATTGCAGCACCCTATTGCACTCTTCCTTCAGGAAACTAAATTGCGTCCTCAAGACCGCTTTGAGCTTTCACATTACTTAACGATTCGTTTTGAACTCCCTCTTGAGGTCAGCATCCCATCTCACGGGGGAGTCATACTGCTCCTAAGGAATGACCTTTGTAGGGGACCCGACTATCCGTCTTCAAGCTGTTGCTATTCGCCTTTTTCTTCCCCACCTGCTACCTCTGTACCATTGATGTACCTCCGTCCTTCGGTGTCAGCAGGGCAGACTTCCTTCAGATTATTGGGCAGCTAACTCCCCCGTTTTGGCTACTCGGTGACTGTAATGTGTATCATCCCTTTGGGGTTCCCTCAGGACCTGCCAGAGAGGTGCCCTGTTGGCTGACCTTCTTAACCAATTCAACCTCTTCTGCCTTAACACTGGAATACCCACTTTTCTTTCTGACTCCTCAAATACTTATTTCCATTAGGGCCTATCTTTTTGCACTGCCCAGTTTGCCCATCACCTTGAGTGGTCCATTCTTTCTGATGCCTACTCGAGCGAGCATTTCCAGTGTGCTCTCCGTCTGCTGACTCCTACTCCATCAACATGCACGCCAAAATGTCAGCTTACTAAGTGTGACTCTCAGCTTTAATACTCCCTGACGACCTTCGCAGAACGAGATTTCCCCAGTTGTGATGACCAGGTGGACTGTCTCACCTACATTATCCTTGCTGCTGCAGAATGTTCCATTCCTCGCCCTTCCTCTTTACCATGTCATGTCCCAGTTCCTTGGTGGACTGAGGCATGCCATGAAGCAACTTGCGTACAGAGACTTACTCTCCGCGTTTTTAACCCTACTCTGGCAAACAGCATTTATAATACACAGATGCGAGAAAAGTGTCCTCGAGTTCTTCGGAATGGCAAAAGAGCTAGTAAGATTTCATTCATTAGTACCTTTAACGGTTCCACACCTTCCTCTGTCTTGTGGGCCAACCTCTGCAGCACTCTGGAAGCAAGACACATTCCCCCATTTCTAGCCTGACAGTCGGTGCCGATGTCATCGTGGATCCTATTGCTATTTCCAACACCTTGGGCTGCCATTTTGTGGAAGTTTCGAGCTCTTCCCGCTATCACAGTGCCTTCATCCACCGGAAACGATTGTAGGAGGCTCGGGCGATACCCTTCTCTTCTCTGAATCAAGAGTGCTACAAAGCCGCCATCACTGTGAGGGAGCTAGATCATGCTCTCAGTTCATCCCGGTCCTCTGCCTCAGGGCAGACGCTATCTACCTTCAGATGTTGCTTCTCATCTCTCTTGCGGGCAAGCACTTTCTGCTTAACACATAAAACCGAATCTGGGCAAAGGAAAAATTTCCTGGACGCAGACGTGAAGCCACCGTCATACCCCTACCTAAGCCCGGTAAGGAGAAAAGCCTTACTCCTAGCTATCGCCCCAACTCTTTTACAGGCTGCGTTTGCAAGGTGATGTAACGTATGATTCATGCCCAACTGGTGTGCTGGCTCCAGTCTCGCCATTTACTAACGAATGCACAATGCGGATTTCGAGCTTGGCGTTTTGCAATTGCCCGTCTCATCACTTTGTCCACCCATGTCATGAATGGTTTCCTGCGGAAATCTCAGACTGTGGCCGTGTTTTCCGATTTGGAGAAGGCCTACCACACCTCCTAGAGAACTGGTATCCTCTGTATTCTTTACAAGTGGGACTTCCGTTGGCACCTGCCCTGTTTTCTTGGGGCATTTTAGAAGACCGAGTTTTCAAGATGCGTGTGGGTTCTGCCTTGTCGGATATCTTTATTCAGGAAAATGGTGTGCCTTAGGGTTCCGTGCTGAGCATCATACTCTTTGCTATCGCCATTAACCCTATAATTACCTATCTCCCACCACGCGTCTCTGGCTCCCTTTTTGTCGATGATTTTGCCATCTATTGCAGTTCTCCAAGTACCTGTCTCACTGAATGGCGTCTTCAGTGCTGTCTTGATCGTCTTCACTCCTAGCGCATCGCCAATGGCTTTCGCTTTTCCACTGACAAAACTGTCTGTATGAATTTCTGGCGGCACAAATGGTTTCTCCCACCATTACATCTTGGGCCTGTTGCCCTTCCGTTAGTTGACAGTACGAAATTCCTGGGACTCATGCTCACCTGGAAACTCTCTTTGTCCTCCCATGTCTCTTGCCTGGCAGCCCGCTGTGTGCAGTCGCTCACTGTCCCAATGGTACCTCTTGGGGTGCCGATCGAATCACCCTCCACCGTTTGTACCAGTCCCTTGTTTGTTCGAAATTCGACTATAGGTGCTTTGTTTATGCATCTGCACGCCTATCCCCTTTAAGCCGTCTCAACACTATCCATCATCATGGCGCCCGTTCGACCATGAGCGCCTTTTACAACAGCCCAATTGAGAGTCTGTATGCTGAAGCTGCTGAGCTACCACTGTCCTATCGCCGTGACTTCCTCCAAGTATGCAGGCCATTTGTCTGCCATACGTGGTCACCCCTCGTATGCCTCTTTCTTTGATGATTCCTTTGATCATCAGTATGGGGCTGGTCCCTCTTCTGTTACCACCTGCAGTCCGCTTTCGACACTTTTTACGGCTGCTTAACTTCATGCCACCAGCAACTTTCCTAGTGGGTGTGAACCGTTCACCACTTTGGCTTCATGAAGTGGCTCATGTTAACCTTGGCCGTCATTTGCTCCCTAAGGACACTACCCCCGGTCTATCGCCTCCAGTTTCACGACCTTCCCATGGAACTTAGCTATAGTACCTTCGTATACACTTATGGCTTTCAAACTCATCGTGGGTTCCGGCGTGCCTTCATCATTGGCATCCGTGTCTTTCGATAATGGCTTCCGGCACACACTTCAGTATTTGCAGCGGAGCTTTCCGCCTTGTGTCAGGCCACGGATTACATTTGGCGACACAGACTTCCCAACTGTGTCCCCTGCTCAGACTCACTCAGCATCCTCCGAAGTCTCTGTGTGTTGGCCAGCGGGTCCACGAAAACTGTCACTTGTTCACTATTGGTGGAGCCAATAACATGTTTCTGTGGGTCCCTGGTCATGTCGGTCTGCCAGGAAACGAGGCTGCTAACGCTCGCGAGTACCTGTATTCCGTCCGATGATCTCTGCGTTGCCGTCTGTCGGGAGGTGGTGTCCCTTTGGCAGCGCCAATGGTCCTCCCTTCCCGGGAATAAGCTTCGGCCTATTAAGTCTCTCCCGGCTCCATGAATGACCTCCTCTCGGCCCTCCCACCGGGTGGAGGTTATTTTAACTCGGTTGCGTACTGGGCACTGCCTTTTTAGCCATCGTCATTTGTTCAGTGGCGCTGCCCCCCCCCCCCCCCCCCCACTTTGTACGCATTGGGCGCAAATTTTAACTTGATTCATAACGGAATGCCCTTTTTTTGACCAATTTACGTTCCAGCTTGGGTTTTCCATCTGATTTATCAGCCGTTTTAGCGAATGACGAGCGGGCTGTCGACCGCATTTTACTTTTTATCCGCCGAAGCAATATGGTGAAGGCCATTTAATTTTTAGTTTTGAATGTTCATTTTTGTATGGTGTTTTTTTAGCTCTTTCTCCGTGTGCCTTTTGTTGCTGTGTTATATTCTGTCCATTGGGACTGACGTGTAGTCGTTTAAAACAAAGCAAAACACAACGAAGACATCGCTTGATAAGAGTGGCCAGAATGTTCTCCAGACATGAACCCTGTCGAATATGTCTCGGATAGATTGAAAAGGGCTGCTCATGAACGACGTGACCCACCAACGACTCTGAGGGATCCACGCCGAATCGTCGTAGAGGAGTAGGACAATCTGGACCAACAGTGCCTTGATGAACTTGTGGGTAGCATGCCACGACGAATACAGGCATGCATAAGTGCAAGAAGGCGTGCTACTGGGTAGTAGGGGTACCGGTGTATACAGTAATCTGGACCACCACATGTAAAGGTCTCGCTGTATGGTCGTACAACATGCAATGTGTAGTTTTTATTAGCAATTAAAAGGGCGGAAGTGATGTTTATGTTGATCCTTATTCCAGTTTTCTGTACAGGTTCCAGACCTCTCGAAACCACCGTGATGCAAATCTTTTTTTGATGAGTGTATATTTCATTGTGAAGGTAGTCTAATACACACAACCTGCATTGTCAACTAAGTGCTATTTGGTGCAAGGTGTTGAGGTTACGCATACATGAATTGCCGGGTATGTTTACCACCAGCTAAATACATAAAAATAAATTGTTCGAGAGACGTAGTGCCGCTAAACATGTGAAATTGTGTGAGACATTTAAAACTGTTGCGGTTATGCTAATTAGAACCCTTCGCATATATAATGGAAACGTTCTTTGACCTCAGTGGATGGACGACAGATTTCTTGGTATGGTTCTCGGAAAATGGCGTGTACCGTAAAGTGGAATGGCATAGAAGACGACAGTACTATCAGTTCTAGAAATGGCATAGAACACTCTTCTGCGATCAATTCAGAGGCTCTTTCAGGGTATTTGACAAGAGGTATTGGATGAAAGAAGGGATGCCTTGTTGGGATCATACCAGTTATGTCCACCCAGGCAAAAGTGTAACGTTATGGACCAGGAATGCAATTGCGGTACCATATTCGTAACTTTCAGACACTAAACAGACGTGAAAATTCAATGAAGCACTGTATGTACGTCGGCTGACTTATCTATGAGTTGTCTGACGTTAGGTGTTCAATCTAAAACAGACACACACACACACACACACACACACACACACACACACACACACACACACACCGAGAAGTAGGAAGTCTTAGATGTGCATGAGAAGCAGATGGAATACTTCAATCGCTTGCAAAAATTTTATACAAAACTCCATGTACTGCAAAGGTAAAATAGCGATGAGCATGTGAAGCAAGCGACATAGGATCGTAATTCTGGAAACGTTGAACTTCATACTTTTAATCGCTAACTAATTCTAATTGGTGAATGTCGTCGAGCAAATGTGGACTATTTGTATCTTTCCAACAAACATGGTCAAAGCTACCTCGAAGACTTCTCTGGAGCAGCTTGTTCCAACGACTGCTTGGCCAGATGAAAGGTCGTATCAAAAATTTGATCCCTCACTGGCCACTGAAATTGCAAGACCAGGTGACATTGTCACGTAGAAGAAGGAGTTACTAGATGAATGACGTACACTAACTTCACTTAACGAACATTTATTCAGCACTTGCACATACAAGAGCGCGGAGCGAACAGCCTCCGGCCAGAACACAGACAGTATATATACAATTACAGAACATTCCAGTACAATGATTCTTGACGTTTGTGGATACTTCTAGAATCTCCTCGAACCGAATATAGAAATTAAAAGTGTACGTGCCAGGTGAGTTTTGAACTCACGATCCTCCATGTTTCTGTTTAGTATCATAACCACAACACCACAGTGCTACTCAGCTTCGTCTGTGACATTAGTCCCTCCTTAAGAGAACAGCGTCTCGGAGTTACGTCGTCATAGTCCGGGAACGAGTCATCGATCGTGCATACTCTGACTCCCGATGACTGATGCTCGCCCTGGCAGTGTTCTCCTTAGAACTTCTTTTGCCACTACGCTCCTCGTCACCTTTCCTCTTGTTGCCTGCCGCTGGAGCTTCGAATTTACCCTGAGTGGCAGGATCCTTGTAGGGCTTCATTCGCTGGACGTGGACCGTATCTCTGATCTTTCGTCGTCTTGCATTGGGGTCGAAATCTTCAGCTTCATAAGTAACAACTTCTTCAACTTCATAAGGTCGAAAGTAGCACTAGAGGAGCTTCACAGAGAGAGACCAACCTTCCGAACAGGAGGGAAGATCCAAACGAGGTCGCCAGGCTTGTAGACCACAGGGCATACCTTGGGCGATCGTTTTCTTGAGCCTGCAGCGTCCACGGTCGAGCTAACTGCCGAGCTTTCTCAGCTCTGGTTAACACCTGACCGATGTGGTCGTCGTCCACGTCATCAGGATGTAACTGAAACACAGTGTCCATTGTCGTAGTCGCCTCATACACGTGCACCAGGAAAAATGGCGTAAGTCCTGTGGTGTCTTGTTTGGCGGTGTTGTAGGCAAACATCACGAAAGGTAGCACCTCTCCCTGTTGCTCCGTTCAACACTGACGAACGCTGATAGCATGTCGGCCAAGGTCTTACTAAGGCGTTCAGTAAGCCCGTTAGTTCGCGGATGGTAGGCAGTCGTCATGTGATGAGTAATGTTGCACCGATGGTTTATGTCTGTCACAAGATTCGATTGAAGGACTTCCCCTCGATCCGCAGTTAACGACCTTGGGGCACCGTGTGTTAACAGAATGTCTTCCAAGATGAATTTGGCTACCTCGGATGCTTCGACTGTTTTCACGGCTTTTGTAATCGCATAGCGTGTCAGATAATCAGTGCAAACAATAATTCATCTATTGCCACTTGCAGACGTTGGAGGAGGTCAATACCAACACGCTGGAAAGGCGTTTTGGCTGGTGGAATTAGTATGAGTCGCCAGGTGGTTTCTTGGTTTCTGAAGAACTGCCTTTCTCCTCTGGCACTCTCTACAGTGCGACACATAGTGACGGACCCTCCTAAATAAACCTGGCCAGAAAAATCTCTTGCGAATTCTACTGTCGGTCTTAATAAATCCCAAATGTCCGGCCTGAGGTGTGTCGTGGAATTTCTGTAGAACATCTAAGCGCATGTGATTAGGAATCAGTGGTAGCCACGGATGAAAGTTTTTCTTGCAAAGTAATCCATTAACTACCTTAAATTGTCTTTTCACATCCTCTGACCGATTTGAGGCATGCATAATTTCAGATATCTAGTCGTCCTTCTGCTCAGCAGAGAGATCCTGGAGTGCAGCGAGACAGTCACTATCTTCATCAAAGTCCTGATGGTCCTTCACAGGGTTTCTTGAGAGACAGTCGGCATCTTGGTGTTTTCTTCCACTTTTGCACAGTATGGTAATGTCTTTAACAACTGTGAATGGCCTTCCATAGAGATACTGTCGAAATTTGCACGTGGCCGAGATCACTGCAAGTGATTCTCTTTCTCTAGTTGAGTAGCTTCTCTCGGCTGTTGTAAGTGTCCTAGAAGCGTAGGCTATAACCTTCTCTTTTCCAACCGAAATTTGCTCCAGAAGAGCACCGATACCATTCCCACTGGCATCTGTGTGTGTATCTGTAGGTGCTCTTTCATCATACAGACCAAGTACATTGTTAGTTGTCAGAGCTTTTCGCAAAACATCGAAAGAATATTGTTGACCACCATCCCAGATATATTTAGAATCAGCTCTTGACAACTCTTGGAGTGGCCTGGCTTTGATAAAAATGTCTTTGATAAAACCACGGTCATAGGAACATAATCCGAGGAAGCTTCTCACATCTCTAATACTTTTAGGAATATAAAATTCCGTTTGGATCTAACCTTTTCTGGGACTCGCCACACACCTTCGTTTGACACAAGATGTCCAGGTGTTTTGATTTAGTTTGCTCCAAAGAGACACTTTCTTGGATTAAGTTTCAGTCCACCTTATTGGAGACACTTAAGAACGGGCCTCAGTTTTATTACGTGTACATTAAATGTCTCTGAGAACACGTTAATGTCATGACGTAGAAGACTATCCATCATCCGTTCAAAAGTTGGTGGTGCATTACACAAACCGAACGGCATTACCTTAAACTCATACAAGCCCTCAGGGGTAATGAATGCAGTTTTCTCACGATGAGCCTCATCTGCTTCGATTTGCCAATATCCCAAGTACATGTCCATGGTTGAGAAAAACTTGGCCTCTTTCGGACAGTGTATCATCAATTCGTGGAAGACGGTAAACCTCCTTTTTAGTTATCTTTTTAAGCTTCCTGTAATCAACAGCCGGTTGCTGTGGCCGAGCGGTTCTAGGCGCTTCAGTCCGAAACCGCGCCGCTGCTATGGTCGCAGGTTGGAATCCTGCCTCGGGCGTGGATGTGTGTGATGTCCTTAAGTTAGTTAGGTTTAAGTAGTTCTAAGCCTAGGGGACTGATGACCCCAGATATTAAGTCCCATAGTGCTCAGAGTCATTTAAACCATTTTTTTGTAATCAACACTAAAGCACAAACTGCCACCCTTCTTCCTGACGAGGACCACTGGTGACGACCATGGGCTCTGCGAAGGCTGAATGATGTCATTCTTCATCATTTTCTCTACCTCGTCGCGAATTATTTGACATTCCTTTACTGCCACATGGTTTGCTCTCTGGCTTATTAGTTGATGGTCTCCAGTGTTAATCCGGTGCTTCACCATCGATTTGTCTAATTTGCTCTTCGCCTCTGGAGTGAAGCATTCAGAGAACTCTCGAAGAATGGCAAGTATCTTCTTCTGTTGTTCCTCAATGAGATCTGTGGATAGTCGAGCTAGAAGATCTTGTAGTGGTAACGCTAATTTCGTCCACAGACTCGGCATGGAAGGTTTCTACGACGCTCAGCTGTTCTTCAATTAACGGCTCAGCGTTTACAAGGCACATGCTTCTTTGAAGGATTTGCGGTTTTCGGCGACAGTTAACTATCCACAATTCACCGAATCCGTTCTTGAACGAGACGACAGAGGCTGGGATGACCAAGTTATTCTTTAGTGGTATGATTCTCTTACATTCCACTGCAAGATCCAGGGGTTGATGAATTGCATGTAATGTGACAGTTACCTTTGTCACCCTGACTGCAGGAATGATCACCTCATCCAGCACACATAGTCTCCACACACTCGGACGCACATCTTCCTGTCCACAGTATTTCATATCGTCTAGCATAATCTTCGAGCGACCACAATCTATAACTGCCTGAGAAGCATTCAAAAAGTCCCATCCGAGAATGATGTCATGACTACACTCTTGTAAGACGACGAATTCTAATGGCTGTGTATTGGCATTTATACCCACACGAATGGCACATCTCCCTGTGGGTTTTACATATTTCCCGTTACCCACCTTCAGCAGAGACGTTTTACAGTCGACAAAAACGGTTTTCTGAAACTGGCGACGGTACTTCTCCGAAATGACTGAATATGATGCTCCAGAGCCCACAAGAGTTTGGGGTGGTCGGCCATCCATGAGAATATCGACCAGATCCCTATTATTTTTTTAGTGATCGTCGGCGGAGGATTTTTCTCTTTGGCAGCCTCACCTCCAAGAAAGGTAGCACTCTTTAGTTTTCGAGGTTGTGGCTGCTAGGTGATCGGCTGGAGCTTCTGAACGGCGATGGACACCTTGATAGGCGTGTTGGGGAGCGTCCTCTCCAGTGGCTAGCTTACGGAGATGGTGACCTACGTCGTCCTGCACCGACATGTTCTTGTTCATCTTCGTCATCCCGGAGTTGGCGTCGGATAAGATCGGTCTGCTGTCTTCTGGCGCGGACGTCATCAAATATCCGCCGCCTTTCTCAACAATAGCGCACCACATGTCCCGGTCGTCCACAGTGGAAACATAGTAAATGGTTATCCAGGGTCTTCCAGACGTCAGTCTTCCTTGGTGCCCAAACAGGTTCCTCATGTGCATTGTAGAGACGTAACTCCTCCTGGGTCTCGACTTTTTCACCGTTTTAAACGGAAATGAAGGACGAGAGATTGGGTTCAATGTCTGTTCCACTTCCTCCCTTATGTGCCGTTGCTTCCTCTCTCACTATTTGATGAAATACACTTGTGAAATCAGTTGCTTCCTCCATCACGGACATCGATGCGACGTTTGGAAGTTGTTCAAACTTCTTGTGTGTAATTCTTTTTTGATGCGTTGTCTCGAAATACTGGCACCATTTTAAGAAGTCGTCTGCTGTCGAAACCTCCTACAGGAGTAGGGCTTGATACGTGTCCTCAGCAACACCCTTCATGAGACGTGCAACCTTAGCTTCCTCCTTCATTCTAGGATCCACTATTTCACACAACTTCAAGACGTCTTGAATGTAGGATGCTGTCGTTTCTCCTGGGCGCTGTGTCCTGCACATTAATTTATCTTCAGCCTTGCAGTTCTGTCGTTGTGTGTCGCCGAAATCTTTGCGCTGTCTCGCCTGGAATACTTCCCAGCTTGTGAACGTCTCCTCGTTGTTTTCGGCCGTTGCTTGGCAGTGCCCTACAAGCAGAAAAATACGTTATCCAAACACTCGGTGTCATCCGATTTGTTAAATTTGGCTGTACGCTCGTATACCTTCAGCCACATGTTTGGATCTTGGCCATCGTCACTAGAGAACATGGAAGGATATCTCGTGTAGTGGCACACAGTTGCTGTCATCGTAACGTCCTCTTCTTCTTCTGTCTCCGGTACATTGCGATGTGTTGAATATGGCTCGAAGTGTGGAGCCACTGTGTCGTCGATAATGTCCGCTATCACAAGTTCCAATACCGGGAGTCTCTAGCAGAATAATGTCACGTAGCAGAAGGTGTAATAAGATGAATGATGAACACTAACTTCACTTAACGATGGTTTATACAGCACTTGCACATACAACAGCGCGGAGCGAACTGCCTCTGGCCAGAACACATACAGTACAATGATTCTTGACATTTGTGGATACTTCTAGATTGTACTCAAACCAAATATAGAAATTAAAATTGTAAAGTCCAGGTGAGTTTTGAACTCAGAACTTTCCATGCAACAGTTCAGTATCATAACCACTACACCATTTTCATCTATTTATTTATTTATTTATTTATTCACTGTCAGACTTACATTTTGTTGTACTACCACATAAATAGTGCCTACAATGTCCAAATGTTGACCAATGGTAGCTAATTAGGAATCAGTTAAGTAAGGAAATGAATAAAACTGAAAATGTCCAAATGAAACACATGAAGACATCGCGGATAGTACAAATACAAAAAGAAACATGCTCCTGCAGCGATGAAATGAAATTCGTGTCGGGGGCGACACTTGCTCACGACCCGACTTTCGATAGAGCAAGAGATCCATCTATCGACTCGTTCTCCAGACGTTGGTGTAAGACTGGGTCGTCTTCTCGAAATTAACTTAGGGTCCGTAAGTGTGATCGATGTCTGTCTCGGCTTATTCGTCTGTCTCATCTCTCACCCGTCACACCCCATCTGGCCGGCGGGTCGGTAAATGTAAGTCGCAAGTAATTAGCGAAGTCTAGCCTATATTTCTGATGCTGTTGCAGCTTCGTGTGTCCATCCAGGGGAAAATGCCAAAAATCCATTTTGTCATTTTCCGATTCGTTATAAACGTAGCCCACAACCATTCCCCGTACACATGTCACTGCATTGGTTTTTTGGACCGGAAAATAAGATTCTTGGGGGAAGAAAAATGTGACTGATGAAATTGTGTGAGCGGCGGAGCATAACAGGAACGCTAATATCTGTTGTGCCAAGTGCCACACCGGAGCCGTCCCACTACATGCTAAACGATGTTCATCAGTGTCCACTATTGCGCAGTCTAAACATAGTGGAGTGTCTGCCAAATGAATAGCGTGCCGCTGTTGATTCGTTGCGAACTTCCTATTTGCCACCACATACCATGTTGAGCGTACCGACGTTGGGAGGTAAACGTTCCGTATAACGCGACATATCTGTCGCCAGTTCTTGTCTGGGTACTTCTTTTCCAGTGCATTCCTGGGGCACAGGCGCAGGAAGAGTTGGTATACATCTCGCGTCGTCGGTAGTCGTGTTGTTGGGAAGGATTCTCTGACATAGCTAAGCTCAAAAAAAAAAAAATAAATAAATAAATAAATAAGTAAATAAAAAAAAATAAAAATTGAAATGTGACATCTTCGGTGAAATATGGCCCACATTGATTGAGGGCAGCATTGAAGTGGACGCTAGTACATCGGCCAACGCACCTGGGGTATTGCGAAATTGACAGCGTCACAGTCGTAAAATCATGCTGACGCATATCGCCCGTGCCTTTTCATGTACGTTCACTAGACCAAGTCCACCCTCTCCAGGTGGTAGCGTAAGCGTTGTGTGTTGGAACTTAAACAGGTGTCCCACACTCAAGTAGGTTCCGAAAGTTGGTTGTATCCGTGATGCCATTGTGCGCGTTAAAGGCAGGACATGCGCTACGTGAGTGAGTTTCGGTGCTAGGTATATGTTAACACCCTCTGAATCATATCCAACGCTCTTAATCATCAGCTTCAATATGCGTCGGTAGTTACCCGCTGCTGTCCGCTGCACATCCGTGTGTAACGTAACACCTAGACATTTTATGGTCTTAACTAACATGAGCGGGCCTTCCTCCCCCTGTTGTAATCCTCGACCGACTTCTGTAGATTAAGCACGCTTCCTGCCGCCATCCCGTATCGCTGTATCCATTCCAACGCCGTCCCTACTTCGTCGCCTGTCCTTGCCACCAGCATCACATCGTCAGCATAAGCGCGGCAATGAAAGGTCAGTTGTGACAACGGCACTCCCTCCAGCCGTCTTCGGAGACCGTATGGACAGGGTTCCAAAGCCACTGCATACAAAAATATCGAAACGGGGCAACCTTCACGAACTGACCTTGTAATAACAATGTAGTCAGTTTCCCGACCATTCACCGAGACCTTTGATCGCACGCCGTGTAACAGTCGCATGATCACTAGAATGAAGGCCTATGGGATTCCCAATCTTCCCATCACTGCGTGCAAAAACATATGATCCACTCTGTCGAACGCATAATCGAGGTCAATAGCGACTAGGGTCCCACGCACTCGGCATGCCGTTGCTAATGCGATGATATCTCGATAGTCAGCGAGCGCCGTATGTACGTTACTCTTACCGCCGAAGCATGTTTGATCTATGGGGAGTCTATCAGAAATTGAAGACCGCAGGCGAGCCCCAAGGATTCACGCGAAATGTTGTGGTTGGCAGGAGAGCCAACACCGTGTTACTAGAGGAGGCCGAAATGCACGAGTTTTAGCTCACGCAGGCTGGCGTGAGGTATGGAACACGACAAGGAAATTAGAATTTAGAAAAACGGACGTAGCTGGTGGAATACTTAACTTTAATCCATTAATGATGAACGTCGCTCTTGACGGTACATGATTCACAATATCAATAGTAACTGAATATGGCGCCTTGCTAGGTCGTAGCAAATGACGTAGCTGAAGGCTAAGCTAAACTATCGTCTCGGCAAATGAGAGCGTATTTTGTCAGTGAACCATCGCTAGCAAAGTCTGTTGTACAACTAGGGCGAGTGCTAGGAAGTCTTTCTAGACCTGCCGTGTGGCGGCGCTCGGTCTGCAATCACTGATAGTGGCGACACGCGGGTCCGACGTATACTACCGGACCGCGGCCGATTTAAATGCTACCACCTAGCAAGTGTGGTGTCTAACGGTGACACTACATTCCTCCCCGCAAATCGGCGTATGGTTGTGGTATAAGGCTTCCGCCCGGCGTGGGCAGGACCCCATGTTGACCTATGCGACGAGGTGGGGAGCCAAACAACAGACGAGGCTGTGCCACCCGCACCCTGCCATTCGGACCGCGGGGAGCTAGGAAACGCCTGAAAACCTGCTCCAGGGTGCACGCCAACATGCGGTGTATGCGCCCGTAGAGAGACAGGAGGGGTCGAAGGGTCGACCTCCGTCGGGCCAGGGCACCCGACGGGCGAAGACGACACATGGTCCGGAGCGGGCAGGAGTTCCATGTCCGAGGACAACTGGTCACGGGAAGCGATCGGCGGCGCGTGACCCAGGGAGGCGCCCGGCGGTTGCAGCGACGCGTTCACTGCGGTCGTCGCCGGCGGGAGAACAGGCGGCGGCGGCGGTGGCGGCGGCGCGTCGCCATGGGGCAAAATGGAAGGCAGCGTCGGTAACACCTGGGGCTGAGGAGAGCCAGTAGATGGTTCCCCAGGGCGCTGACCGGACGGCACCGTCGCTGAAAGCAGACGGGGAGCGGCTGATCCTGTGCGACGACGTCGCCTGGAGCAAAAGCAGGTGTCTACCGCTGCACAGGAACCTGATGCGGCGGATGTAGCAAAGACATCATGGTTCGATGATGACGACCGTGGAGCAACTCAGCCGGCGAGTGACCATCTCGAGGCTGAGAGCGATACGAGGACAAAAAGAGCAATAACGCGTCCTCCCGAGAACGCGACTCTTTCAACTTCAACATCTGTGACTTGAAAGTCCTTACCAATCGTTCAGCGGCACCGTTTGACTGTGGCGAAAACGGCGCGGACGTCAGATGTTGAATACCATTGGCCTTGCAGAATGACTGAAATTCTGCGGATATGAATTGTGGGCCATTGTCGGAAACAATAGTCTGTGGAAGACCTTCAATACAAAAGATAGCAGATAACGCTTGGATGGTGGCAGATGACATCTGGACAACAAAAGGAAAATTACTGAATGTATCTACCACAACCAACCATCGAGCATTCCAGAATGGACTAGCAAAATCGATGTGTAAGTGTTGCCAAGGGGAAGTGGCTTTTGGCCATCCAAAGAATTTCTGCGGTGGTGCTGATTGTTGTTCGGCTCACACCATGCAAGAAGAGCACATATTCGTAATCGCGGCATCGATTCCGAACCAAGTACAGTGCTGACGAGCAAGTTGTTTCGTTCTCACTTTACCCCAATGTCCTTGGTGGAGAAGCTGTAAGACAGAGGACTAACGAACGTGGTACCACGACCCTGGACTGATCATTATCAGAACGCAACAGCAAAACACCACGTCGAACAAAAAGTCTCTCCTTGTGAGCAAAAAATCGGCGAACCAACGGGTCCCCGATCCGTGACTTTGACAAGGGCCATTGCGTAGCAACAAAACGCAGAACGGTAGCAAGGACAGGGTCGGCAGCTGTGGCTGTAGCTACACGACGAAAATCAATTGGAAACGATTCGACCACGTCATCGGTTTCCGCATCAATGAACATGCAAGCAAGTTCAGAGGAATCGAATGCTCCATCCTCAGCAACAGGCAAACGAGACAACGCATCGGCCTTTCCGTGCTTAGCAGTGGACCGATACGAGATATCGTAGCGGTACTGCGAGAGGAAAATAGACCAGCGAATGAATTTCTGCGCTGTACTTGGAGGTACAGGCTTGTTCGGATGAAAACGCGATGTCAAAGATTTGTGGTCTCTCATGATGGTAAAGTGACGACCATACAAGAAATCATGAAACTTTGTAATACCAAATACGAGAGCCAATGCTTTTTTCTCGATCTGTGAATAATTTCTCTGCGCAGACGAGAGCAATTTGGACGTGAAGGCAATAGGGTGATCGTGCGATCCATCTTTGTGCGCAAGCACAGCACCGATCCCGAAATCCGGTGCATCCACCATCAACAAAAGGGCCTTCTGGGGTTCGAATGGCGTAAGGCAAGTATTGGAAAGCAACGCCGATTTCAACTGGCGAAAGGCGCGTTCGCATTCCGTCGTCCAGACGAACGGAACACCTTTACGGCGTAAGCGATGAAGCGGAGCTGAAATGGTAGAGGTGTGTGGAACATATCGGTGATAATAGTAGATTTTTCCCAGCATACTCTGTAGCTGCTTCAAATTCTGTGGCGAAGGCAAGTCTTATATGGCACGGAGGTGCTCGGGACTGGTATGTATGCCTTGGGCATTGAGTACATGTCTCAGGTATGGCAAGTCACGAGCAAAAAACACACATTTGTCCTTCCGCAAGCGAAGACCATTTTGTCGCAAGGCCTGAAATAATGTTCTGAGATTGGCCAAATGTTCTTCTTCCGTCTTTCCGGAGATCACAATATCGTCCAGATAATTTGCTGCAGTAGGGACCGACGCACAAACAGTTTGTAGATATTGCTGAAACAATGCAGGGGCGGATGCACACCCAAATGGCAGTCGTTTGAATTGATACAACCCAAGATGCGTGTTAACCACCAAAACGCGCTGGGATTCTTCGTCCACCAGTATTTGCAAGTACGCATCTGCGAGGTCCAACTTAGAAAAATATTTACCCGGGCACGGTTTGTCAAAAAGATCTTCCGGGCGGGGTAAAGGAAAAGTTGCAATCACTAGTTGTGGATTCACTGTTGCCTTGAAGTCCACACAGTCTCAATTTTCTGGAAGGTTTTGGCAAAATTACTAAGGGTGATGCCCAGAGAGAAGGCTGCACATGTTCAATTACACCTTGTGATTCCAAATCGTGTAACGTTTTTGCGACCTCATCATGCAATGCGTGGGGAACATTGCGCGCTCTGAATAATTTCGGTTGCGCGTTCACTTTCAATTCCAAATGTGCTTTATAGTTCATAGCGCAATCAAGTCCCAGTGAAAAAATGTCTGCAAATTCTTCACATAGACGAGAAACACTGTCAGAAGGCACAGTCTAGTTCACTGATAGGACCTGATTTACTATAGACAAGTTAAACAACTGAAATAAATCGAAACCAAACAAGTTCACTGCAGAAGAAGAATGAAGGACGTAAAATGACACAAGTTTTGTTTTTCCCCTGTATGTTGCAAGATGGCTGCACTGTCCTAACACAGAGATATCTTGACCTGAATAACTAGTTAACTTAACATTTGTGGCACGCAACGGAGGTGTGCCCAGCTGTTTGTACATGTCTTTACTGAGCAGTGAAACTGCAGCTCCGGTATCGAGCTGGAATGGTATCACTTTGCCGTTAATGTCCAAGTCCACAAAAAGTTTATTGTCCTGCTGACAACAAGAGCGACTATCTCGTGCAACGTAAACTGACACAGGTACAAAATCACTTACGACTTGAAGGGAGTTCCGGCGATGTCGACGCACACTATTTGTGGGACGAACACAGTCACAGTTAGAGAGACTGGCACTGGGCGGAGTGGAATGAACTACATGAATTTCCATGGGCGAAGTTTCGCGAGCCTGAGTATCCTTGGTTCAATTCCGATTCCGGCGCGAAGCAAAGGGCCTGAAATGGTTTTGAGCTTCCGATCTTAGCTTTTTCAGGCAACCACTCTGAATCTGTCCTTTTTTATTACAATAAAAGGAAATAGCTTGGCGTGACGGGCAATTCTCACGCGAATGTCTAGTAGCGCACCGCGGGGCAGGATTTGAGCACTGCATTTGCTTGCCGGCGTGGCACACGTGGCTGAGAGCCTGGCGGCAGCGGCGCGGCCGCACGTGAGGGCTGTTTACTGCTCTGTGCAGCTCGCCCGACGGGCCGGGTAACCTGACACACGGCTGGTGAAGTTTCAAATGATTCCTGAGCAAAGTCAAGTGTGTCCTGCCGATCCAATATGTCCATCACTTGTTGAAGGGAGGGATTGACTAGTTTCAAAATCTGTTGCCTTACACGAACATCAGAAACGTTCTGTGCAATTGCATTATGTACCATAGTATCTGAATAAGGGAGACCACATTGACACTCAAAAGCACAATCCCTAGTAAAGCTTGCAAGGTTGCAACCCACTCCCGATTAGTCTGACCTGCCGTACGTTTTGTATGAAAGAAGGTATACCGGTTCACAACTACATTGACTGATTCCTTGAAATATGCATCTAATGCAGACAAAATTTCTTCGTAGAACAGAGTTGCTACGTCGCGTCGGGGAAATAATTTGACTATCACACGATACGTGTTCACCCCGACTGATGATAGCAAAAAAGGCTGCCGATCATTACCTTGACTTCTGTAGGCAGCGAGATGGAATCCAAATTTGCGTGACCACTCTCTCCAGCTTTCCAGTGCAACATCAAAAGATCGAAAAGTTGGTGCAACAGCTTGTTGTGGCTGCCTTAGCAGTGGAGCGGCTGCTGCCGCATCGTTTTGCGTCGCATGTTGACCCTGGACGAGCTGTCCAAGGGCATCCAGTAAGGCCTGCGTCTGCTGATTCTGTAAGCGATAGAAATCGGACATAATATCTGTAGATTGTGGCGAAGCCATTACACAAGTAAATCAGGGCAATATCGATAAGAACGCGGTTTTGCCTCGTCGCCAATGTTGTGGTTGGCAGGAGAGCCAAGACTGTGTTACTAGAGGAGTCCAAAATGCACGAGTTTTAGCTCACGCAGGCTGGCGTGAGGTCTGGAACACGACAAGGAAATTAGAATTTAGAAAAACGGACGTAGCTGGTGGAATACTTAACTTTAATCCATTAATGATGAACGTCGCTCTTGACGGTACATGATTCACAATATCAATAGTAACTGAATATGGCGCCTTGCTAGGTTGTAGCAAATGACGTAGCAGAAGGCTATGCTAAACTATCGTCTCGGCAAATGAGAGCGTATTTTATAAGTGAACCATCGCTAGCAAAGTCGGTTGCACAACTAGGGCGAGTGCTAGGAAGTCTCTCTAGACCTGCCGAGTAGCGGTGCTCGGTCTGCAATCACTGATAGTGGCGACACGCGGGTCCGGCGTATACTAACAGACCGCGGCTGATTTAAAGGCTACCACTTAGCAAGTGTGGTGTCTGGCGGTGACACCACACGAAAATCTTATAGTCGCAGTTCAAGAGAGTGAGTGGTCTATAATCTCCTGGCCTTCTGCCACCATGTGGTTTTGGTAGTGGGATGATGATACCCTCCGTGAATTCGACAGGTATCTCAGCCCGCGGTAACAGGATTTCGTTGTACATCTGAATCCGGGTCCGTCCCAAGAGGTATGCAAAGGCGCTGTAAAATTCAATTGGGAAGCCGTCCGGTCCTGGAGACTTGTTCGGAGCCCCGCTGGCAATTGCGTCTGTCAGCTAGTCTTCCGTTATCGCTGTGATGAAAGTCTCTGCATCCAGTGGTGGTCTCCTGTTTGGTATTTCCGAGATGACATCATATAGTGTCTCGTGGTTCACTGGTACAGGTCCATATAACTGGCGAAAATAGTGAACACATGCGCAATATCACGCTGGTTCACAACTTGCTGGCCAGTTTCAGATATTAGTTCCCTGATCAGTGTCCTTCGTCGTCGTTGACGTTCACGTACTACGTGGTGCATGGAGGGGGCTTCGGCAGCAACTGTGTCCGCCAATCTCGCCCGTACCATTATCTCTTCCATTCTTAGTCTCGTCAGCTGTAATAACTTGGCTTTTATCCTGCGCATGGCCGTGTGCCTATCCGGCGATGGTTGTTGGGTCATCAGCTCCCTCAGGGCTGTAAAATAAAAATCCGCCGTCGTGCGGTTCCACTGCGATTTGTCCTGCCCGTACCGTACCAACGTTCTCCATAACGTTGGTTTTGCGCATTTGATCCACCACTGTAGAACTGAGGTGTATCCTCGTTGGCGGCGAACGCAGGTCTCTCAGACCGCCTCTATCGACCGGCGACATGCCGCGTCTCGTAAAAGTGCACTATTCATTTTCCAGTGACCCTTACTCCGCCATCTCTTCTGACGCGTTATTGAAATCGTACAGACGTAAGCCATATGATCCGTAAAAGCCGCTGGCCAGATTTCGGAATCCAGTATCGCCGTCCGTAGAGCTCGTGTCACATACACTCTATCAAGTCTACTCGCCGAATGTCCCGTTACATACGTATAGCCCGGTCTGTCGCCTTGCTGCAGTTCCCAGGTATCCAGAAGCGCCATTTCGGTCATCAAAGCACGCAGTTCCATGCATCGCACATAATGAGGTACTTGATCCTTTTGGTCGACGACACAATTAAAGTCGCCGCCCACCACATAGTTATCATAGCGACCAGCGAACAACGGTGTTATTTCTTCGGTGTAAAAGGTCGCCCTTTCTCTTCGTATTGTGGATCCAGATGGCCCGTATAAATTCATGAAACGAACGCCGTCGACAGTGATCGCTATGCCTCGTGCCGAATGGAGAGACATGACTTCCTCCAATCCTATTCCTTCCCTGGTGAGGATCGCCACACCGCATCCACTCTCATCGTGCACTGAATAATGTGCTTCGTAGCCGTAGAACTCTGGCGGCGATGTAAAACGCACTTCTTGTCCTCCACGTCCACAGAGTGTAACATATCTTTCAGCATTTGAATTTTAAGCGGTGTCCGAATGCCGTTAATGTTTATCATTACAATGCGGTACGCGTTCATCAGTTATAGGGGGGCGTCATCAAGCGAGGGTGCTGAAAACCGCACTGCTATCGTCTATCGGCAACCCCGGCGCTCTTCACCACACGAAGTTGATCAACATTCTCCGGCCCCTCCCGGCGTCTGCCAAGGACTATCTTCAATCGTCGCGTTCGTATCTTCATTCTGTTCCTGTTGGTCCATTTCTTGCGCCCAGTCCCCCAACATATTTCCGGCACTGGCCGAAGGATGGTAGGTAATGTTGTAACCGCTCTGATGTTGGACAATTGTCGTCTCCACTTCTGCCTTCCGTTTACCAGAAGGAGAATTCAAGTTATCGTCGCTGTGCAATTCCTGCACCGTCATCTCGTTATCTGTTGAATCCACTGGTCTCAGATCGATACTGTCGTTGTCGTCCACTGTCCTCTTGGGACTATGGCTATCGTCAGCAGAAGTCAGTCGACGCTTCTTTCTTCTCTTTTGCGAACACTGTTTCCGTTGCCTTGCTTCAGCATCGGGTGTTCGGGATGAGTATCCTCCGTCTTGGGCCTGGCCTATCACGCTATCGGTGGAAGCACTGGCAGCCACCACGGATGGGCCTGAAGCGGCTGTCAACTGCCTCTCTTGTATGGTGTCCTGTGTCCGCTGTGGTGGAACCGGTGGTCGGAGTTCCAGTCCGTTGGTGTCCATGTTCTCTATAGGGCGCAGCTGCTGGAGCCCATCGGAAATCTCTCTCACGTCCACTCTCAGGGCTTCCACAAAGGTCAACGGTAATACAGTCATCTGTTGTGGCGCCTGAACGTCATCCCGTGGGGTTTGCAGTAAACGTCGCTGGAGGCATTCCGAGCGGACTTGACCTTCTTTCCCACACCCCGAGCAAGTGCGAGGTTGTCCATCATGGATTATAATCGCTCGACAACTTCCTATGTAGAAATAAGAGGGAACGTGCTTTCGCAGTTCTATCCGTATTTGTCTCACCCCATTTAGGACGGGGTATGTGGTAAAACTCGTCCATGTTTGGTCCACATGATATAGAACTGTACCGTATGGTTGAAAGGCGTCGGTCACAAGTTCAGACGGGGCGTCAAACGATAGTTCGAAGACCCGTATAGTGCGGATCCCCATTCCCGCATGATCGACCGTAACCGCACCGACATTTCCGTCGGCATGACAGAAACGATACCCGTTCGGTGATCGTTGTAGAAGTCTTTCGCAAGCAGCCTCGTCAATAAGCTTGACATACTCGACGTTTGAAACGATCGATAAATGGATTCCCACGATTTCCTGTGATCGATTTTTTCGTCTTCTCTTAAAAAACGTTGAATCTCGTGTGCCTTTGGTCGTGTATAGTCGTTCGCAAAACTGAACTTCAAAGTCGTTTTTCTGTACAAGTATGCCATCTCGTTCTAGACTCACAACATCGCAAACGCGAAGCTGCTCCGTCGTATACAAACAGGCGCGCGCACCACAGCGCGGCCGGCAGGCAACACGGTCCGCACTGTGTCACTGCCGGAGGCAGACTGGATAACCGACTCAACTACTTTCCTCAGGAGCTGTGAATTTCGCTGTTGCGTGTACTCACAGCCAGGACTTCAACCAGGTTGAAAACTATTGACAGTCGCGCCGCTATTTATAGCTGGGCTCCTTTGTTTCCTCAGTGGATGCCCCCATATTCAGTGAAACCCAATTTCTCTCAGTGTTTCCCAGTTCTGGTGGATAGGATCGCCGGCGAGAACGAAAAAAGGGATTGGCAGACCCCAAGCCTTGTACTAATTGATACCTGGGCTGTAGATTTATCTTAGCCGACTGTATTTCGATAGGGTTCTTAATTACTCTGTTCTAGAAAGCTGGCTATTATACCACGATACTGGTTCACAGTATTTTATTCGATTATTATATGCGAGGCAGTGGTCAAAGAAAGCAGATTTGCTAAGTTACTCATTCGGGTATTTTGCTGACGTTCCTTTACTCTCACCTTGACTATCGTAATATTGGGATGGGGCAGAAGTTCAACAGGTATACTTAAGAGACTTCAGTCGTCAATAATACATTCTCCTTCATTATTTACAACAGTCTGTCAATTTTGGGGAGCCTTTATGATTCTGCGACTGTAGAAATCACGTCGTTTTGAGGCGAAGAAATCGGTGAGCCATGTTCGGAGCGGAATTTCATCTAGAAATGAAGTTCCTTGAATGTTATTCGATAAGGAGCGAAAAAGGTGAAAATCTGTGGGCACAACATCAGGTGAATTAGGTGCATGCCGAATTTCTTTTGACACCTGTATAGCGTGTTTTGCCTGTCCAGCAGTATGCAGGCTGGCGTCATCGTGGAGTAGCATCATTTCACGCAGTCTTCCTGATCATTGCTTTTGAACCACATCCGCAAGACGTCAGACTTATTGACAGTGAATGTCAGTAGTGATGATTACATCACGAGAAGCAATTCATAGTACACTACACCGTCGCTGTCTCACCAGATACGTAACATTATGTTTTGCAGATGCACACAGGTCTTTGTACGGAGCGTTGCTGCTTGTATAAGGCTCATCCTTTTCATTATGTTAGCAAAAAGACACCATTACTTGTCACAAGTAACGATACAGGATGGGAATCGACGGTGTTTTTCGGAAGCAAGTTGATGTGGAGCAAGCAGAGATGTACATGCGGCCACTGGCTGAGTTTTGTGATTTTGGCTTAGAGCATGTGCTACTGACATATTCGATTTTAGAACTTTCCCTACTGCATGCGAATGCCGCACCCGAGTTTTGAACCTTCCCCATTGCATACAAATGTCACACGATGGTTGAATTTTCACAGTTCATCACATTAAATGGTTCTCGAGTACACTGTTAAGGATCTTTGTGGGGTAATGTGTTTCAACGATCTTGATCAAACTCTGAAGGTCCGCCTGAACGTATAATAAGTACAATAATAGCGCAAAGAGGTAGAATTCACCATATTAAGACTCGTCCGAGCTTTCCAAGTGATTTATTGTTTCCAACTACAGTGCCATGTTCCCCTCCTGATTGCGTTACTGGGTCCCGCTACGCTGAGAACACCACTTCGCTGTCTGCGAAACGGCTTGGCGTGGAATGGCTGCCTCAGTGACCCGTGCACGCACCGGCCTTGTTTGCTAGTGGAGTTGCAACATCATCAGGATACCGGCAGTCGACTCACTGGTCTGCGTCCCTGCTGACTCAGCACTGCTCGGTGTGAGCCGCAGGTGGCCAGCTACGTGCTCTTTCTAGCGTGTCTGAGATCGCGGCGACAACAAGCACCCACGATCCGGTGTCGGAATCTGCGGCCCTCGCCTCGTGATGCCTCCAGCGTGTGTTTGAAGCCAAGACACCTGCCTGTGGTAGCGAGCCGTGGAGTGGCCCGTCGCTGGTTGGCTGCGGACACCGCGTCGGCCTCAGAGGGTCAAACCAGCACTCGCCGTGGACTCGAAACCTGGCGCCCCATCTGCTGCTGCGTGTAGCTGGTGGTGTAATATACCCCACCGTCCAGGAGAGTTGCCACAGTTCGATGCATCTCGTTAGAAACCCTCACCTATTTATATGCGGCTGTGTGATTCTCCTCTGCCCATGCGTTGCTTCGCATCACGTACTCATAACACTATAGGTTGACCAGTGGGACCCTTCTGTGTGTGATTTTCGACATGCAAAACCGCTACGTATACTCTTTCAGCAATTTGACTGCCCTGTGGCCTCTATTCCTTTATTCTACTGGGCAACTGTTGGTATGTGTAACTCACTGCAATCCAGCCCACACCTTCCTGTAACTTGTGCTCTGAATATTGCACAAAACTAACTTTCCCTATCCTAAACAGTGGTGCCGTTACATTGTTCTACTCTTCAGAAAGACCCGGTCTCCTGGTCGACTCTTAACTAGCTCTTAACTTGTTTGGGTCTTCACCTCTGGCATATTTCCTTATTATTAGAAAACTTAAATGTGGTCTAGTGCCCATTAAAACCATGACGTGTAACAAAACGTAAAAATTCCTTACTGGGAGACCACTGCTCGATCAACCCCTTACGTACTCGTCTCACGCCTTCAGTATCGTATCCAGTGGGACTTGGACTACCCTTAGTTCCCTCTTGGAATTCGCTCTCCGCCTGATCAGAAAGAAACAACATATAACAATGTCAAGCCTGCGTAACATTCAATTGTGTGGCTCCTGAAATTGATTAAAACTTATTTCCATTTATGAAAGCTCTGCTCCCCTCGAGCTCTATACGTTTCACTTCTGCAAATTCTCCACCCTCAAAGAAACTTGCTACTACTACCAAATTCCCGTAGGTGGAGAAGGTCCAACGCATCCCGAAGTGTTGAAAGCTCAATTTTGGCTCCAATATGTCCCTAGAACAGTCTATTCCTTTCCCCCTGGCTAAAAATAACTGCACCGTGCATGTGTCCGGATTGGTACTTATCACCCTGGATGGACATCCCGTTACCTTCCCTTTATGGCAGCTTCGTAATTCCTCCCTTGCCGTCTCGGCGTACTGGTTTCTAGCTGCTGAGATCAGCAATACCTCTTTAATTTTCACTTCCACAAACTTGCTCAACACTCCCCACTTCACTGGATTTGGGTGGACCGTGTAACATTGAAACTTAGCGTTCTTGCCCATAACCGGGAATTGGTCCAAAATATAAACTCGTGCGTGGTCGGTTGTTACCCTTACTGTTGCGATATGGTAGGAAAACGGCAAATTTTGCTCGCTGTGCTCCATTATCAAATATAACCCTGACCTTAGTTCCTTCTGCACCATGCGCAACCCTCGTAAGTATTAATCCGGCCGTAACAAATCGGTACTTATGTGGCCTTGCAATGCGTGATGTAGAGCTTCTTGAAGATTCGTTATTGCTCCCTGCACATCTCACACACTGTCAGCTACTCATTGCGAAAGTCTGGTAAACACTACCCAGCTACCTAGTACTTCTAGATGCCCCTGTAGGGTTCCCAGATTACGATATATTAGTGGAGCAACCGTGTGTTATTCACGACTTCCCCTTATAATGTCCCTATCTGAGTTGCATGCCAAGCTTCCGTTGCCCTACTCTCCTCTGTGAGTTGCCTCACTGCTTTCATCGTATTGTTCAGTTCTTTTACATCGCTTTTGTCTGCAGTTCCAAAAATTGGCTTTCAAATTTTTACCCCTGCGTTTACGTCTTCCCCGAGGCACCGCTTCCTCCATCCGTCCTACCTACTTCCCTAGCTTCTTATAAGCCTCATGCAATTTCTTATACTCCCCTCCAACTTCCTTCAGCATTCCCTTGCCCTCTGCTCATTGCCTAAGCTCTTCGAACACCTCCTCAAGTTTCCTTACTTTATTCCGCTTTTAAAATACGTTCCATACCAACCTTAATGCCCACTGGTGACTCGACACCACCACACTTTCCTGCCTTCAATACAGCACACTCCCATCCAGGCGCGGTATCAGTAAGGCGTCTACCCCGATGATGAAGACATGAATCACTGCCATCGTTCCCCCTTTCAGGGACCTGAGGACAGGGATCACCATCACCCTGCTGTCCGCAGCAGGCTATATTCGAAAATAAATACAACATATGAAAATACAGTGCCCAATTACTCTATGTAAACCCAATGATACATGACACGAAAACAAGAAAAAAAACTATAAATACTCTACTACTTTCTGGATCGCAAAGCGTACGGAACTTCATGCTCTACTTTATCTTCCTGGTTTTCTCTGTGCTTAGCACCTCGCTTCACTCTCTATTTCTTCATCTATCCTTCCTGTGACACGCCTGGAATCTCATCCAGGCAACTCTTAAGTGGCCATAAGTGCCCAATGAGTTCTAGTTGGCAGCTGTAGCTTAAAATTAATGGGATATGTGGTTTCAACAATCCGGTATGGCCCTTGATACCTCATGACGAACTTCCTCGTTTTTCCTTTTTGAGTATAGGTTCTGGACACCATTACCCGTTGCCCCACTCAATACTGCGGTAAACTTGGTTTCCGCTTTACTGCGTCTTCCTGCCTTTCCAAAATCTTTGTATTCGCCTTTTTTACCCCTTTCCAAACATCCTTAATTGTCCTTGTGAATTGACGTACAGATTCGCCAGTCCTTCCTTTCTGTAGCCTCACCAGATCAAATGGTGACAGCATTTTTCACCCGTACACCACCTCATATGGAGACAAACCGGTATTTGTATGGACTTTTGCATTGTATGCACATACGATATGCTTCATGTACTCGTTCCACTGATGGTGATGAGAATCCACATAAAAGTTCAGCATCTTCCCGACTGTTCTGTCTACCCACTCCGTCCTTCCGTTGGCCTGTGGATGCAACGCACTCGTCCTCAACTTCTTTATGTTCAACTATTCACGCGGTTCCTTCATTAAATCTGACATGAAGTCGGTCCCTTGGTCATTAATTATTGTCTCCGGTACACCAAACTTCAAAATCCAGTTGTTTTTCTAATGCTTGTGTGACCATTGATTTGGCATAGCCACCATCTCCACATACCTAGAAAAATGGTAATCTCCTGAAAGGTCGTAAGACATCGATCGCCAACAAAGGAAATTGATATGTTTCTTCCAGTAATCGTTGCAGCTGTATCTGTTTCCGACTCACATCTGCTCTCTGCGCACATGGTATACAATTCTTCACATACTGATCCACATCTACTTTCCTGCCTCTCCACCAATACCTCTCCGCTACTCTCCTATTCGTCGGTCTTCACCTTCCATAACCAGATAACACGTGATCATATACTTCCTTTAAAACCTCATCCATCAACTTCGCTGGGACTGCTACGCTTGTCCATAACTTCGATTCCCTGCGCAGAAGACTGTTGTACATATTAAATTGTGGCTGTGTCCTATACAATTTACAATCATTGTCCGCATCCTGTATTTCCTGCCATACCGCTAGTTCATAACCTATGACATCTACTTTTGCCATCTTCCTACTTAGTGCATCAGCATTACCGCTCATCTTCCCAGGCTTGTGTACCACCTTGTAGTCGAATTCACTGAGCCTCACAGCCCATATAGCGAGTCTAGTGGACGGATCGTTCAATTCCAACAACCACTTCAATGCAATATGATCTGACACTACCCGAAATTTTCTCCCATATAAATAACGTTTAGAATATGTGATTCCATAGATTATGCTAAGCATCTCCCTCTCTGTTGTTGAGTAATTCCTCTCTGCTTCATTCAACTACCTACACACATAGGCTACAGGATGTTCTATCCCATCAGTTTCATGACTAAGAGCATACCCTAATGCTTGATTCGATCATCGCATGCTAGTATAAACTCCTTTTCAAAATCTGGAAGCGCAAGAATAGGACTTGATGGTAACACTTCCTTCAATTTGTCAAACGCTTTCTAACACTCTTCTGTCCACTCAAATTTCACACCCTTCTGTAACAATAGCGTCAATGGCTGTGCTAAATCTGTAAAACCCTTCACGAACTTTCGATAGGAATTGTAAATTCCGATGAATGACCACACTTTCTTTTTGGTTCCCGAAAATCCCTTACAGCTGGTACCAGCCTCGGATCTGTTCGCACTCCATCCTTATTGATAATATGACCCAAATATTTAATGCAAAATGACACTTCTCCAGGCTCAACGTCATACAAGCTGCTCTTAACCTCATAAAGACTTCCCTTAAACACTGTCTACGTTGCCCATATTACTTGAAAACACTATAATGTCATCCAAATAGACCTGACTCTGCCGCGGTTTCAAACCCCTCAAGACATTGTCTAGCAACCTCTGAAACGTTGCCGGAGCGTTTTTCAAACAGAATGGCATTCTGACATACTGGTAATCACCTCCAGGAGAAGAGAGAGCAGTTTTTGGACGATCCTCTCGATCCACCTCTAACTGGTGATAACCACTTGTCACATCCATTGTGGAACAGTAGTGGCACTGTCCTAAGTGATCCAAAGTCTCCGACATGTTTTAATGGTTTACGTACCCGTTACTGTCTTATTATTGAGGTATCGGTAGTCACAACAGAGCCTGTAATTTTTAGTTCCATCCAGAGATTTTTTAGGCACAACGACAATGTCCAATCCCCAGCTACTATTACTATGCTCTGTAATAGCATCCACAAGCAGCTGATCAATGAAATTCTCCACTATTGGCTGCAAATACCTCGGTATTCTGTACGGTTTACGGTAAATAGGTGCTTCATTCCCTGTTGGTATCCTATGTTGAACTGATGCAGATGCTGGTAATGGCCCTTGTGGAAAAATCAAATCCTCAATTTCCCACAATAATTCTTCCATTTGCTCTCTTTCTCCACCTTTCAAATGCTTAATTTTGTTATGCAATGCAGTTCTGTCGGCAGTTAGAGGTTGATTACTTCGCCTACCTCTCGAACACCAGTCTTTGTCACCTCGCATTCCTGACTCTGCCATTGTGTTGCTTTCGTTGTCCATTAATCCCGAAACAAAACAATTTAGTAAAAAAATAACCCACCTCCCTACACCTCAGTATTATTGTACTCAGTGGCATCATACTCGAACAAATACATAAGTAATTAAATGCCATGAAAATAAAAACTGTAGAGCCCCAAATACATGAACACCTACTCTGACAACAAAAAATACTGTGCCCACGCAAAACATGTACAATGACCTGCTATGAGCCATATCCAAAGACACAAAAAAGAAAGAAAACGTCCAACACTCAAAAGTAAACAGGTCACAACTCACAACATATTGTGATTGTAATGCAGGCAGTGGGCTCGAACGTCGTACTGTACAGACAACGTCCGCTATTCTGACACAAAATGTAGTGGCAACTTCTGACACCAAATGTAACAGCAACATTAAATGTAGTGGGAAGAGACAGAAGGCACCGTATTACGATTCATCCGAGCTTTCCAGGTGATTTATTGTTTCCATCTACAGTGCCATGTTCCCCACGGTCTGCGTCACCAGGTCAAACAATGCTGAGGACACCTCTTCACTCACTGCAAAATGGCTTGGCGCGGAATGGCTGCCTCAGCGACTCGTGCATACACTGCTGTGTGTCGGCCTTGTACAGCCTAAATGTCAGGTTGCATGCTTCTTCGCCGTCATGGTTCAGAACGCAGGCCCCAGCAAACGCCTGCATTCCGATATTTGAATCTGAGGCTCTCCCCTCGGCATGCCTCTGGCGTGTGTTGGGAGTCAAGAAATCTGAGCAGTAGTGAGCCGTGGTGTAGTTTGCCACTGGCTGGCAGCGGGCCACGTGCTGGCCTCAGAGGGTCGAACTGGCGACCCACTGTGGACTGGAACGCTGGCGCTCCATCTCATGCTATGTGTAGCCGGTGGTGTGACACGCTCTGTCGTCCAGGAGAGCTGCCGCACTTGAGTCTTGTGTTGGCCTCAGAGGGTCGAACCTGCGACCTGCCATGGACTGGAATGCTGGCGCCCCATCAGACACACCCTGCCGTCCAGGAGAGCTGCCACACTTGATTGCCTAGTTAGACAACGGGCACCTATTTATATGCGGATGTGCGCATCTGCTTTGCTAACGCGCCACTCTGAGTCATGTACTCACAACACTAGGTTGCGCCAGTGGGCCCCTTCTGCCTTTTACTTGCGCCATGGAAACTGCTTCGTTCACTCTTTTCAGTGATTCGACAGCCCTATGGCCTCTATTCTACTTCGCAACCGCTGGTCAGCGTAACTTACTGTCAATAGGGCTGCGCCTGGCTGTAACTTGTGTGCTCAGAAATGTTGTGCCGAATCTATGCTACCTTAAACTGTGGTGCCACTACAGTACCTATGTTTTTCTTTCCAAATTGTGTCATTACACTTTTTAGAGATGATCATTCCGCTTGAATTGTACTGCCTACTGAGCTATTACTAACTGCTGCACCTATATGCTTAGAGAAGATCAAGCATGTCTTGTCATCCCTTAGTACTTCCGTATCCCAATTCTTTGCGTATTGACTCTTCCTTACTGATCTCCTGAACTTCAGCCTGCTCTTCATCACTTTTATATTGTGATCTGAATCTGTATCTGTTCCTGGGTACGCCTTACAATCCAATATCTGATTTCGGAATCTCTAACAATGACGTAATCTAGCTGAAAACTTCTAGTATCACTGGGCCTTTTCCAAGTGTACCGCCTCCTCTTGTGCTTCTTGAACAGAGTATTCTCTATTCTAGCTGAATTTTACTGCAGAACTCAATTAGTCTTTCCAATCTCTCATTCATTGTACTAAGTCATATTCCCCTGTAACATTTTCTTCTACTTCTTCCCCTACAGCCGCATTTCAGTCTCCCACAACTACTAGATTTTCATCTCCCTATATGTACTGTGTTACGCTCTCAATAGCCTCAAAATTCTTTCTGCATCGCTTCATCTTCAGCTTGCAATGTCGGCATGTATACCTGAGCTATTGTTTTCGGTGCTGGTTTGCTATCGATGCTGATAAGAACAACACTGTCACTGAACTGTCCACTGTAACACACTCTTTGCCCTATCTTTCTACGAGTATTCATAACGAATCCTACTCCCGTTGTACCATTTTCTGCTGCTATTGATATACCCTACACTGATCTGGCCAAAAATCCTTCTTTCCATATCACCTACTACAAATAGACTGAACCTTTGCATTTCCTTTTAAGATTTTCTAGCATACCTACCACATTCAAGCTTTTGACATTCCACGCCCCGAGTCGTTTAACATTATCCTTGCTTTGGTTATTCAGTCTTTTCCTCATGGTCACATCCCCATTGGCAGTCCCCTCCCGGAAATCCGAATGGAGGGCTATTCCGAAATCTTTTGCCATTGGAAAGATCACGACACGTTTTCAGTTACAGGCCACATGTCCTGTGGATCACGTTACGTGTCTTTAATGAAGTGACATCCATTGCCTTCTGCACCCTCATGCCGTCGATCATTGCTGTTTGTTCCGCCTCTAGGGACAGTTTCCCTCTCCAAAGACAAGAGAGTGCCCAGAATCTCTGTCCGCTCCTCCGCTCTCTTAGAATGAGGTTGACTTCTTATGCCGGGAGTCTTCGGCCGCCGATGCTGGTTATTAATCAGAATTGAAGCACAGGCTGGTTTCGAACCCGGGATCGAGGACTTTTTTAAAAATTAATCAGTGACACTACCCCTATACCAAGGGTGAAACTTCAAAGTATCACCCTGCAAAGATCATCGAGAGGGCTGACCAGCCGGAGGACACAGTTACAATTGGGGCCGAAGAGAAATACGGGCTTTGCGATGC
This sequence comes from Schistocerca piceifrons, assembly GCF_021461385.2. Taxonomy (NCBI): domain Eukaryota; kingdom Metazoa; phylum Arthropoda; class Insecta; order Orthoptera; family Acrididae; genus Schistocerca; species Schistocerca piceifrons. Next base: position 444,508,485 of record NC_060140.1, on the reverse strand, counting down.
GACGTCACACTAGTCGGCTTGTCCGCCATAATTAGCGACCGCTCGGCTCTATCCGGGCCTACAGAAAGTCAATATATCATTGAACAGGCATCCATGAAAGATCGCAAGTTAGTCGTGTGCTATCGAGAGCTTGTACACAGTCAAAAACTATTAAACTCGTCTGAAATAGTTACTCGCTCCCGGCCGGAGACGGCTGCTGCCACTCGTAAGACTATAGTGTCACTTGTTGTGACGTACGCGCCGCGGTCTGTCTATTTCGTGACTTACTTGTTTCAATTCTCCGTATCGTCATCGGTGGCGGCTGCCTTAGAGTGAGCCAATGTGTTAAGATTGCCTGTTCTGGGCTTTAAACCCTGATATACCTTACTGGATGAGCCGAAGTACTGGGTGGTCTTGGTTATTACACAGAAAGTCCTCTGATCATGGTTCAGAAGACAGCTGGTGTTGCCTGCCTACGGTAAGCTGATTGTCTCAACAGTTTTTGAGCACAGTCGTTCCAGTCTGGCTGGTTTACCGTATTCAATCGGAGCTCAGTTATGTGGCAGTTCACGGGACACATTGTACAATTTTCACAAACATTCTAAATCAATGATGGTTGTTTTATCTATATAAAAGTTTTTTTATAAAGTTATAGTGTAATTCATATCACAGCATTTTTTCCATGTATGGATATTGGGGGACTGCATAGCGTTGGTGACAATTATTTGAACACTGTTTGACAGAAAGCATCTACTCAGAGTTATCGTGATACACATCCTCAATCTGACCACCAGCACGACTGATACACTCAAACTAACTTTCGACAGCAGAATTTAGTTCCACAACACAAATTTCATTAAACATATTTGATATCACACCTTTAATTCTCTCCTTGGATTCTTCGAGGTCTTTCATCTTTGTTAAAAACACGCGCTCCTTTATCATATGCCGCAACCAGAGCTACCAGGGGGTGAGACAGAGGATTGGGGAGGCCATAATAACGGTTCATCGTGACCAATCCAGCGGTTTGCGAACGTTTGATCAAGATAAGCGCGAACGGTACGTCAAAATTGGTGGTTTGCCATCGTCTTGGAAGTACCCTTCTTGTCTATGTTGTGGGGGCATATTATTGTAACAACTAGAACGGCTTCTGACATCAAATGTAACAGTTGTGTTACTAAATGTGACACTTCTGTCACTCAATGTAACTGTGTTTTCTCTTTTGATGCTGTCAATTGTCAGGATGAGCATTCTAAAGCATTCTGTCAGGGTGAAAATATTAAATAAATTAACTTTTCTCTGTTAACAACATGTGGGCAGGGTGGGTTCTTCCTTGGCTTGGGTATGAGGTCGAATGAAACATCATTTTTACATAAGATAACTTTTATTGAAGATTTGTACAACTGTATCTTATGGGATGTTCTGGTTCGGAGAGCGGCAGCTGTGTCGTTTGTGAAGTCTTCTGCTGCGGCAGCGGCGGCGGCGGCGGCGGCGGCGGCGTCTGATTACGCGTAGCGGTGTGAATCTCGTGTCGCCGTCTCGCCCAGCTGACCGGAGACGTGCAGCGCGAGGTGGCCGGTTTAACTATTGCGAGCGAGGTCGTGCATCGGATGATACCTTGGGTGCGGCGTCCCAGTGTTTCTCTTCTCTAAGCGGCCGCGTGTGTTCTGCGTCGGCCAGCGTAGCGGTGCGGCGGGAGAAGGCCAGTGTGGCGGACTCGAACCACGGACTCCCGCTTGCTAGTCTTCGGCCGTCAGCTCTTCATCCCAGCTCACAGGTGACTACTGATGTGAGGCCGTCTCCTTCCCGTCCTCACGAGTCACCCGGGTATGTAAAAACCAGACTTCAAATACCTTTTAACTTCTGTCTTCTGGCGCCGCGGCTGCTGCTTGCTATTCCATTACAGCGGTGGACTTGGTGCGTCTGTGCATGATGCAGTCTCTTCTTGCATGACGGTCTTCAGCACCGAAACTGACTGAACACTACTGCTACTCTTCTTTTCTTCCTTCGTCTCTCGTCTTCGTCTCCGTTCCCGTCTCCGTCTTCGTCTTCGTCCCCGTCTTCATCTGTCTTCATCTGTCTTCATCTGTCGGGCCTACCGCGTCTCGCGTATTTATTCACTTCAGTTCACTGGAGGTGAACGACTTCACGGCCATTGCCTCTTCTGTCACGTTGAAAAGCTTCTCGAAGAATCTTCTTAACGTCGGTCATTGGCTCTTGGAATGTAGGCGGGGGCCTCTGATCGCATGTGACGACTGAGAAACACGTGAGCCGGTCATTGCCTCTTCCGTCACGTTGAAAAGCTTCTCGAAGAATCTTCTTGACGTCGGTCATTGGCTCTTGGAATGTAGGCGAGGGCCTTTGCTCACATGCGACAACTGAGAAACACGTGAGCCGGTCGGGCGATGCCCTGACGGCTGAATCGACAGCGCCCGCTTATGTGGAACTCGCTGACTTCACGGTCATTGTCTCTTCTGTTCTGCTGTTCCGCCCGCTGAATGTCAGTATGTAACTCTCTAAACTAAACCAAGTTTTCCATTTATATTCTAATTACCTAGTTCACTTTGATTTCACTAATTTATTTACTTAATTAACACTCAACATTATCAATGGCACACTCTTTCAGGATTAGCAAATAGTCATGCGCATTTACCGCGTGGTTGTAAAGAAAAATGTGTCAAGTACACACGTAGCGGTCATGCACACTACACACTCGCCTTCGAAGATGGGCCTTCGTGCTCACGAACGATACGTGGACTTTCACAATACACCAGAAAATTGTGTTATGACGATTAACATGACCATTGGTGGAAACGTAGCTTCATCACTGAAATTCATTTGTCCAGCAATGCCCGACTGCATCCGTGACATTTGACAGAACTCACACCGTTCTGCTCGTACCTCTTTCTGTGGAGCAGTCAAGCCTTGAACGGTTTGCTGCTGATTTGGTCGCATGCTAACGTCCTTGGATAAAATTCGGTACACTGTCCTCTGTGGAATCCCTGTTTCCACACTGCTACTTCTCGTCGATTTTAAGGTACTCCGTACTATGGTCTCTCGCATTATAGTAATGTTTACTTAACTTCTGCCAGTTCTAGGACGCCCGCATTCCCGTGATAATAGTCTGCTACCGGATCACTTGCTGCAGACTTTCAGTAAACGCGATAAACTGTTAAGCAAGTTGGTGGACGTCCACCTATAAATCGTTCTGCAGATCTTCGACACACTTCTGTCGCCGACTTCACAACTTCCATTAAACTTGCAGTCACTCCTCTCTGCTCCAGTGTGTGTTAACCATGCGTAAAAAGAAACTGGAATAGAAAAAGAAACTAAGATTACTCACATAATTTTGACTCCGCCATGGGTACTAACAACTGGAACAGGAAACGAAACAAAATTTTATTCATTTGATTTTGACTCAGCCAAGGGTTCTAACAACTTGGAATGGAAAATGAAACGAAATTAAGGTCACATGAATTTGACAGCCTGTAGATTATGAGTTCTAAGTATAGACTTACCGTTTTGTTACCGTACTTACCTAACATTACTTGTGTCTGCTGAGAAAGTTGTGGAAGTTACGGAGGATTCTTTATAGTCACACCGTCAAGATATTTGTTATTATTTGAAATAATTGACAATAAATTTATCGATATGTTCAATAGCAGTGACTATGTTGCAGGTACTTCGTTTCACCGAGGTAGCATTTCAAAGTAATCGCTGCCCGTTGACACACTTGTGAATAAAAACCTTTAACAGCCTAGATCACATAAAATAATTCTGTACATAACACAACCGGTATCGACAGACTTTTCTGTCGTCTTCACGTCTTAAAAATCTGTTTGTTGTGAAACGTGTCCATTTTGCGATTGACTTCAAACCAAGTTGTAATGTGGATAAAAATCATCCCATTATAAAGGGTTAGTTATAATTAAAACATTTAAAACATAAAGCGCCTTGTGAAAAAGGTCATGTCCATAATCAGATTTTCAATCTGCAGCGGAGCGTGCGCTGATGTGAAACTTCCTGGCAGATTAAAACTGTGTGCCGGACCGAGACTCGAACTCGGGACCTTTGCCTTTCGCGGGCAAGTACTCTCCCAGCAGTTTAAGCCTAGTCATTTATGACTTCAGAAGGGAACTGTCAAGGGAGTCATTGAGGTAGGACAGGTTTTGTGTAGGAAATGCTTGCATGGCGTTTTCTGAAAAAAGCAAACAACATGGTTATGAACCTACAAACCTAGTAAAAACAAAAACAAAGAACAGAAGGAATACATTGTTAACTACAAGATCTACATGTTTCTACGTTCAACTTTTTTTTCTTAAAAAATAAACCATTATCATTTATTAATTATTTACATTTGTATATTATCCACAGTCTACTAAGATTCAACTAGGACATTCGCACTCTTGGTCGAAGATTGTATGATGCCATGTCTGTATGTTGTGCCGGCGTGGCCACTCTTTTTCCTTTACGGAAACTTCCTCCACCCTTCGGAAAAGCAGACACTATTGTTGTAGGAATTACATCTGTAGCGCCCTTAAAAGGTTTTAAACGACTTGCATGGACAATGGTAGTTCGGGTGGGCAGTTGTAATTTAACGTTGACTGGTGACGTGATCTCAATAATTTGATAAGGACCTCTGTAGTTTGTTACAAATTTCTTCGTTTTTCCTTTCGCTATGTAAGGAGTTGAAAGCATAACCCACTGACCGATTTTGTAATTTGGATATTTAGCTTGGGTATTACCTAATCTTTCCTGTCGTTCCAAAGCCTTTGTATTAGATTTTTGAACCTTTTTCCATACATCCTTCATCATTCGACTGAAATCTCTTACTGTTTCTCCGACTTTTCCGTTTTTCTGCCTGATTACATCAAAAGCGGACGGCATTTTTCTCCCATAGACCACTTCATAAGGTGACATGCCAGTTGCTTCATGCGTTTTGGCGTTGTATACCGACACGATTATTGGTAAATACGTATCCCAATTAGAATGTTGTTCGTTAATATAATAACTAAGCATCTTGCCAATTGTCCGATGAACTCTTTCTGTGCGCCCGTTGCACTGAGGGTGTAACGGAGTTGTGCGTAATTTGCGTATTTTTAGTAAGTGGCATAGCTGTTTCATTAATTCAGACATAAAATTAGATCCCTGATCTATGATAATAGCTTCAGGTACTCCAAATTTAAGTGTCCAGTTGTTAACTAAAGCTTGGGCAACTGTATTTGCTTGCTGATCTGGGAGACTCACCATAGCTAGATAGCGTGAAAAGTGATCGATAATTGTAAGAACATACTTATTACCAGCAGGTGTTTTATGAAATGGTCCGTAGAGATCCACTCCGCAGATTTGAAATGGACATGAAGCCTCGGGGAGCCTCTGTAAGGGTATTTTTGAACGAGAAAGTTCAGCTCTTTGTGCGCACGCAATGCAATTACGAACGTACTGCGCAACATCCTGCTTTCTGGTTTGCCACCAAAATCGCTCTGCTACTCGTCTTTCGGTTGTCCGCTGTCCACCGTGTCCTGCAAGGATATGATCGTGGGCCTCTGCCATTATTTCTTGTCTAAGGTGTTGGGGAACAACAATTCGCGGTCCAAGTTTTGTTTTACGGCATAATACACCATCTTCAAAGCAAAATTGTTTTTGAGTTGCGTATTTTTTACATTCTGTATCCTCATCTTGTGCCTTTCTCCAGTCCTCAGTATCTCGGCCTGTTGCTTCCAAAAGTGCTATTTTCCGACTTAGGCAATCTGCATTCGTGTGTTTTTTGCCTGGTTTATGGATAACTTCGAAATCCATTTCGGAAAGACATAGGGCCCAACGGGTGAGACGACTAGATGGATCCTTTAATCCAAGCAACCATTTTAAAGCTGCGTGGTCTGTAATGACCTTGAATTTCCTACCATACAAGTAGCATTTAAAGTATTTGATACCATAAATAACACTTAACAATTCTTTCTCCGTTGTGGAATAATTTCTTTCTGCCGTTGTTAGTTGTCTCGAAGCGTAGGCTATGGGGTGTTCCGCGCCATTAATATTCTGACTCAAAACAACTCCTACTGAATGTCCACTTGCGTCACAGGATAAAATAAATTCTTTATTATAATCTGGGTAGGCTAATACTGGACTGTGTGTTAACTTATCTTTAAGGGTTTGAAATGCAGATTCACAATCTTCAGACCAATGAAATTTTGCACCCTTTTTCAATAATTGGGTTAAGGGTCGGGCAATTTCAGCAAAATTTTGAACATATTTTCGGTAATACGATGCGAGACCAATGAAACTTTGTACTTCCTTAACGCGCTGTGGTGTTGGGAAGTCCTTAACTGCCGAAATTAATCGAGGATCTGTTTTAATTCCTTTTTCACTAATGACATGCCCTAGGTATGTAACCTCTGTCAATGCAAAACTACATTTTTCCATATTTAATGTTAATTTAGCTTTTCTAAGTCTCTGAAAAACATTACGCAGACGCACAGCATGTTCATTAATGTCTCTGGAGAATACAATAATATCGTCTAGATATACACAACATTGCTGAGTTTTGAGTCCTCGCAATACTCCATCGAGTAGTCTTTGAAAAGTTGCTGGTGCATTTTTCAAACCGAAAGGCATTCTTTTAAATTGCCAGTGGCCTCCAGGGGTAGAAAATGCTGTTTTATGCCTATCTGCAGGTGCGACTTCCAATTGATGATATCCGCTACGTAAATCGATTGTTGAAAAGTATTTACTGTTACCCAAACTGTCAATGATATCTGTAATGTTTGGAAGAGGATAAACATCTGAGATTGTTTGTTTGTTAAGGTGTCTGTAGTCACAACAGAATCTATATCGTTTCGTACCGTCGGGAGACTTCTTTGGAATACTTACAATATTTGAATTATAAGGCGAATCAGAATATTCTATAATTCCATCTTTTAGATGCTGTTCTATAAATTCATCCAGTACTGGCTGTAAGTGATGCGGAACTCTATAAGGCTTCCTATAAACTGGGGGGCTATTTCCTGTTGGGATCCTATGCTGTGTGATGTCTGTTGCTGGCAATGGACCTTCTGCATTAAATAAATCTTGGAACTCAACTAAAACTGCTTCTATCGTGTCCCTATCCTTTCCTTTCAAATGCTCAATCTTCTGGCGCAATGCGGTTTTATAGGCGTCTGGTTTCTGACCATCATTAATATCTGACCAAATGAAATCTTCTTCTTCAAAAGTACTGACTGTAGCCACTAATATTCCCTTATGCAACTCTTTGTCCTCCACTCCGAAATTGTCAATATGTACCGGTACTTTTCTTTCTCCCTCAACGTCTTGAACCCGTACAACACTTCTACGTACAAAACAATGTGATACATCTAATTCCTCATTTTCCTCTAAAGGCTCTATTAGACACACTGTATCTGTAGGTACTTCGGGGTCAATGGTCATCCAGAGAAGTTTTCCTGAGCCAGATGGTATCTGATCCCGCGAATCAACCTTCAAGGACGTTGCACGCAGTATAGTTGATTTCGCCTTCCGGTTAGGGAAATCTTGCGGCAGAGGGCCCTTTGCAGCGGTGTCACCTAGCTGAAACACTATTCCGCTAAGTTCTACAGTTTGCTGTCTGAGGTCGATTTTAGCGTGATGTTTATTCAGGAAATCCAACCCTAGGATCGCGTCGTACCCGTCAGTTACCTTTGTTACCACTTCTACATCTTCCTGAAATTGTACACCGTGAATATAGAAAATCAATGATGTACATCCTAATGACTTAACTGTACCTCCTCCTACTCCATTCAATCTATACCTTGGTGGGTCATATTTCTTTTCTCCAAAACATTCATTACTTACTATTGATACGTTTGCGCCTGTATCCACCAGTACCCTTGCCTGTTTATCCTGTATGGTAGCAGATAACCAGCATTCCGCCTTCACATTCGCCTTAATGGCATGAAATTTTATTGGGAACGCCTGGCGGCGGCTCCGACATTCCCGTTTGAGTTTAACAGATTTCTATTTCCAAAAACTTTCTTAGACCTGCATTCCTTGAATGTGTGACCTATTCTTTGATAATTAGTGCATTGAGGTTGTCTGCAGTTTTTTGCTATATGTCCGTGTCGATCGCACCTAAAACATCGTACTCCTGCTGAAAATATATTTCGCTTCTCCTTGTATCTGGTGGCAATGTCAATTTCTTCAAAAGCTGTCGCCACAGATACAGCTTCTGCTAAATTTTGAGGAAACTGTGCCCTGACACGACGGGACGTTTCAGGAGGTAACCCACGTAAAAATGCATCCAGAGCTCTATCTTCTGCCTCTTGTAAAATAACTTTATTTCCTTCATCACTAGTTGTCAACTGATAGGTGTTAATATTAACTTTTCTAATCCTGTCTACAACGCTTTCTAACGACTCGTTTTGCCTCTGAGTGATAGTGTTTAACTGTTACCTATAAAATCTACAGCTGTTCTGTTTTTGAAAACGTTTAAGCAATCCTTTCTTCAATTCCTCAAATGTTGGAGCATCCCGTAATTCTTCATGGTATAAGACGTGTGCTTTAGCCTCTCCTGTCAATCTTAACTTTGTCATTTGTAAGAGCTGTTCATCTGACCATGATCCTAACTTTGCAGCTGTTACTAAATCATCAAAAAAGGCTGTTATGTCCTCGCCAGGTTTACCTGAAAAAGGAGTTACTAAGGCTGCTGCTGAGGAATCTAGGGTGGGAGGGATTGAACTGGTTTGCCTAACCTCACACAACTGCTTAAATAATGCATTATTATCATTTTTAAGCTGTGCTATTTGATTAACTAAGCTCTGAATAGCTTCATCAGAAGAAACCGCTTGTGGTGCTGACTCTGACTTTGTACGATTTCGTGTCATCATTTTACAAACTATTAGTTACACAATCTTACTACACTGAATATTTTCGACAAACCCTTAAGATCATGAGAGAAAGTACACTTCTAAATAGAGAAAATATTACGACTGCTCTGCAAACCTCTATCCTTTCACACATTAAACGATACTAACTGTGGACCTTCAGTGACTGTCATTCACACCTCATATGGAGCCAAGGGTTTTTTCTCTGACACCAAATGTAACAACTAGAACGGCTTCTGACATCAAATGTAACAGTTGTGTTACTAAATGTGACACTTCTGTCACTCAATGTAACTGTGTTTTCTCTTTTGATGCTGTCAATTGTCAGGATGAGCATTCTAAAGCATTCTGTCAGGGTGAAAATATTAAATAAATTAACTTTTCTCTGTTAACAACATGTGGGCAGGGTGGGTTCTTCCTTGGCTCGGGTATGAGGTCGAATGAAATATCATTTTTACATAAGATAACTTTTATTGAAGATTTGTACAACTGTATCTTATGGGATGTTCTGGTTCGGCGAGCGGCAGCTGTGTCGTTTGTGAAGTCTTCTGCTGCGGCAGCGGCGGCGGCGGCGGCGGCGGCGGCGTCTGATTACGCGTAGCGGTGTGAATCTCGTGTCGCCGTCTCGCCCAGCTGACCGGAGACGTGCAGCGCGAGGTGGCCGGTTTAACTATTGCGAGCGAGGTCGTGCATCGGATGATACCTTGGGTGCGGCGTCCCAGTGTTTCTCTTCTCTACGCGGCCGCGTGTGTTCTGCGTCGGCCAGCGTAGCGGTGCGGCGGGAGAAGGCCAGTGTGGCGGACTCGAACCACGGACTCCCGCTTGCTAGTCTTCGGCCGTCAGCTCTTCATCCCAGCTCACAGGTGACTACTGATGTGAGGCCGTCTCCTTCCCATCCTCACGAGTCACCCGGGTATGTAAAAACCAGACTTCAAATACCTTTTAACTTCTGTCTTCTGGCGCCGCGGCTGCTGCTTGCTATTCCATTACAGCGGCGGACTTGGTGCGTCTGTGCATGATGCAGTCTCTTCTTGCATGACGGTCTTCAGCACCGAAACTGACTGAACACTACTGCTACTCTTCTTTTCTTCCTTCGTCTCTCGTCTTCGTCTCCGTTCCCGTCTCCGTCTTCGTCTTCGTCCCCGTCTTCATCTGTCTTCATCTGTCTTCATCTGTCGGGCCCACCGCGTCTCGCGTATTTATTCACTTCAGTTCACTGGAGGTGAACGACTTCACGGCCATTGCCTCTTCTGTCACGTTGAAAAGCTTCTCGAAGAATCTTCTTAACGTCGGTCATTGGCTCTTGGAATGTAGGCGGGGGCCTCTGATCGCATGTGACGACTGAGAAACACGTGAGCCGGTCATTGCCCCTTCCGTCACGTTGAAAAGCTTCTCGAAGAATCTTCTTGATGTCGGTCATTGGCTCTTGGAATGTAGGCGAGGGCCTTTGCTCACATGCGACAACTGAGAAACACGTGAGCCGGTCGGGCGATGCCCTGACGGCTGAATCGACAGCGCCCGCTTATGTGGAACTCGCTGACTTCACGGTCATTGTCTCTTCTGTTCTGCTGTTCCGCCCGCTGAATGTCAGTATGTAACTCTCTAAACTAAACCAAGTTTTCCATTTATATTCTAATTACCTAGTTCACTTTGATTTCACTAATTTATTTACTTAATTAACACTCAACATTATCAATGGCACACTCTTTCAGGATTGGCAAATAGTCATGCGCATTTACCGCGTGGTTGTAAAGAAAAATGCGTCAGGTACACACGTAGCGGTCATGCACACTACACACTCGCCTTCGGAGATGGGCCTTCGTGCTCACGAACGATACGTGGACTTTCACAATACACCAGAAAATTGTGTTATGACGATTAACATGACCATTGGTGGAAACGTAGCTTCATCACTGAAATTCATTTGTCCAGCAATGTCCGAATGCATCCGTGACATTTGACAGAACTCACACCGTTCTGCTCGTACCTCTTTCTGTGGAGCAGTCAAGCCTTGAACGGTTTGCTGCTGATGTGGTCGCATGCTAATGTCCTTGGATAAAATTCGGTTCACTGTCCTCTGTGGAATCCCTGTTTCCACACTGCTACTTCTCGTCGATTTTAAGGTACTCCGTACTATGGTCTCTCGCATTATAGTAATGTTTACTTAACTTCTGCCAGTTCTAGGACGCCCGCATTCCCGTGATAATAGTCTGCTACCGGATCACTTGCTGCAGACTTTCAGTAAATGCGATAAACTGTTAAGCAAGTTGGTGGCCGTCCACCTATAAATCGTTCTGCAGATCTTCGACACACTTCTGTCGCCGACTTCACAACTTCCATTAAACTTGCAGTCACTCCTCTCTGCTCCAGTGTGTGTTAACCATGCGTAAAAAGAAACTGGAATAGAAAAAGAAACTAAGATTACTCACATAATTTTGACTCCGCCATGGGTACTAACAACTGGAACAGGAAACGAAACAAAATTTTATTCATTTGATTTTGACTCAGCCAAGGGTTCTAACAACTTGGAATGGAAAATGAAACGAAATTAAGGTCACATGAATTTGACAGCCTGTAGATTATGAGTTCTAAGTATAGACTTACCGTTTTGTTACCGTACTTACCTAACATTACTTGTGTCTGCTGAGAAAGTTGTGGAAGTTACGGAGGATTCTTTATAGTCACACCGTCAAGATATTTGTTATTATTTGAAATAATTGACAATAAATTTATCGATATGTTCAATAGCAGTGACTATGTTGCAGGTACTTCGTTTCACCGAGGTAGCATTTCAAAGTAATCGCTGCCCGTTGACACACTTGTGAATAAAAACCTTTAACAGCCTAGATCACATAAAATAATTCTGTACATAACGCAACCGGTATCGACAGACTTTTCTGTCGTCTTCACGTCTTAAAAATCTGTTTGTTGTGAAACGTGTCCATTTTGCGATTGACTTCAAACCAAGTTGTAATGTGGATAAAAATCATCCCATTATAAAGGGTTAGTTATAATTAAAACATTTAAAACATAAAGCGCCTTGTGAAAAAGGTCATGTCCATAATCAGATTTTCAATCTGCAGCGGAGCGTGCGCTGATGTGAAACTTCCTGGCAGATTAAAACTGTGTGCCGGACCGAGACTCGAACTCGGGACCTTTGCCTTTCGCGGGCAACTACTCTCTCAGCAGTTTAAGCCCAGTCATTCTACTATGTGTCTCTTAATTAGTAGAGCTGAGAGAAGCAGCAGCAATGTCACCGTAATGTAGCACACACTTAAAGGTCGTGATTTTAAGGTGTATCCATTTAAGGAAGGTTACAATTATGTCTGGGCTTAAACTACGGTGCCCTTGTTAGTGCAGGAGAACTTCTTTTACGTTTGGAAGGTAGGAGACGAGGTCCTGGCAGAAGTGGAGCTGTGAGGACGGGGCGTGAGTCGTGCTTGGGTAGCTCAGTGGGAGAGCACTTGCCCGCGAAAAGCAAAGGTCCCGAGTTCGAGTCTCGGTCCGGCACACAGTTTTAATCTGGCAGGAAGTTTCAGGTCATGTCCATATTGAACAAAGTCTGATTACTATTACAGGGTGCGAGCGCTTTGCGTGGCAGTCGAGTGGAGGCGCTCGAGTGGTAAAGTTCGGTCTGGGCGTCCGACCCGAGCGGTCGGGTTCAAATAATGCAAGGGCTGGCACTGAAGTCGCTGATTTGTACGTGGTATGATCATTCACGCCGCTTTGTCCATGTTAGAGTGTGAAAAGACCGACGTCACGTAGTGGCGTGCACAATATCATTAAATTCTGAACATTTAAAAGAGTTCGTTATAAGCAGTACTTTCGACAAAACATCGTATAGTTCTTGCTTCACTAACAACTGCTCCTCGTCGTGCCCGTCATTATCCGCTTTCCTAAATTATAAGTCATTCTACTATGTGTCTCTTAATTAGTAGAGCTGAGAGAGCAGCACCAATGTCACCGTAATGTAGCACACACCCAAACGTCGTGTTTTTAAGGTGTATCCATTTAAGGAAGGTTACAATTATGTCTGAGCTTAAGCTGCGATACCCTTGTGAGTGCATGAGAGTTTTGTTTATGAATATTGTTGCTTTTTTTTCATAGCTGTCTTTGACGTAATGAAATATTAATTCAATTAGAAAGCAATGTATCACACCCACATCGACCTTGCCCTCCCACTCAATTACACTGAAGTGATAGAAGTCATGGTATACCTTCCAATACGGTGTCGGACCTCCTTTTACCCGGCGTAGCACAGAAAATCTACGTGTCATGGAATCACTAGGTTGATGGTAGTCCAATACAAATTATTGAGCCATGCTGCCTCTATAGCGGTCCATAAAGGCAAACGTGTTTCCAATGGAGTCCTTTGTGCACCAAGTGACCTCTCGATTACGTCCCATAAGCGTCCGAGGGCATTCATGTCGGGCAATCCGGGTGGTCAGATCATTCACTCCGATATTCCAAAACGTTCTTCGAACCAATCGCGAACACCTGTGGCCCAGTGAGATGGCGCTTTGTCACCCATAACAGTTCCATCGTTGTTTCGCTGCAAATGGTCTCCCAATTACCGAAGACAGCGATTTACAGTCGATGATCGGTTCGGTTGGACCAGAGGACGCAGTCCATTCCATGTAAACACAGCTCAGACCATTACGGAGCAACCACTTGCTTGCACAGTACCTTGTCGACAACTTGTTGCAAGCAGGTGGTGGCGCGATGACGGTGTGGGCTGTGTTCGTGCGGAATCAGCTGGATTATATGGTCCAACTGAATCAATAACTGACTCTAAATGGTTATATTCGGCTACCTGGAGTCCATTTTCATCCATTTGTCTATTCGATTTTGATGGAGTCCGTAATATGGCCTCCTGCATTGTAGCAATGTTTACGTCACTCCTGTCATTTCGAGATCGCCCTGGATTTCGGTGAATAATCGTCTGCTACTGGTGCAGTTGCTAAAAACTTGTTAAACAAGTTGGTGGCCGTATATCTGTAAATGGATGGCAGTGCACCATGTCGCTGGGCAACGATGTTGTCCATGGCTTCGTTGCGTCTGCTGCACACTCGAATACTACTATCACATCTTATCAACTTAAATCGGGCTTCATATGACCAGGCCACGATTTTACAGTCGTCTAGGGTACAATCGATATGATAACGAACCCAGAGGTGCTGCAGGCGATGCTGTGCTGTTAGCGAAGGCACTCGCGTCGTTCGCCTGAAGCCGTAGCCCATTAACACCAAATTTCACTGGACAGCCTTAACTGATAATTTCGTCGCACATACGTATCTCCTGTTTTCTTGTCTGTTAGCACTGACAAGTCTATGCAAACTCTGCTGCTCCCACTCATTAAGTGAAGGTCGTCGCCCACTGTGTTGTCCATGGTGAGAGGTAATGACTGAAATGTTTGGTTCTCGGCACATTATTGAGATTGTGGATCCTAGAATATGAAATTCCGAACGATTTCTGAAATGAAATGCCCCATGCGTCTAGCTCCAACTACTATTTCGCGTTAAAAGTTTGTTAATTCCAGCCGTAGGGCCTTAGGAAACCTTTTCATATGAATCACCTGTGAACAAATGACAAGTTCGTCAATGGAGTGCCCTTTTGCATCTTGTGCACGAGAGCGCACAGCCATCTGTACATGTGAATGTTACACCCCTGTGTGTATTCTGTTACAATTACGACTAACTCTTCCTTTCCTTCTCCATATAAAACGAAATTCGCAATTTATTGCGGTTAGAAATCTTCGTACATAAATGCTTGTTAATATTTCAAGTGAATGTAGAGCAAAGGCAAAAAAAAAAGTATTACACGGATGAGCATATTTAAGATGTAAATTTCTGTTCTGGATGACGACATTTCGGAGCATCATACGAGGCACGAAATAAATGCGACAGAGGCCAACTAAATCTAACCACTGGCTATACGCATGTGCCGACTCAGTGGTCCTCACATCGTCATAACTCGAGGCTTATCTGCGGAAGCGACGTCCACTGCGCTCACAGCTTCTTCATGCTCAGAGACGTTCGCTTGCGGTGCATGCCAGCCAGTGGTAGACCAGGCAGGACGAACGGCCCTAAACCGCGATCGATGGCCGGCGCGTGGTCCAGGCCACGGCTCGCGCTTCTGCGCCAGGGCCCGGACAACGCGGAGGCGATGAGCCGCCGGTAATGGGAATGTCAGCGCAGATTTGTTGCGACTGCGCACTAGCACAAAACAATTCCGTCGTCCGGGCCGCCGCGCCGTAATTAGCTGCAGCTGGCGGCACGCGAGCGCTCCGCGGGTCGTCAGCCAACAGGCGCACGGCTGTCTCATTTCTGCCAGCCACGTGAGATTTAAGAGAGAAATTTTAGACAGTGTACAAATAAAGGGCCCATTTCCTCAGTACGCATCTTCGACACTGGCTGCACCTGTGTCTATCATGAGTAGGAGCGGCAGTCTCGAACTTGTAATTATCATCTTGAAAATCTTAAACAGTTACATAAAAACGTGTTAGTTCTTCTGCACGTAATCACCCTTTTATTTGCGAGGTTATTCCCAGCGACGAATGTCTTGTTGCAGGCCTTGGTTGTAGAAGGGTATTTCACCTGTTTAAGAAATCTTCCACTTCGAAAATCATGTCGTCGTCTTTCAAGAAATGTTAACAAAGCAATAGTATTGCCATCTGAGGAAAGGAGTCACAGGTTGTCTTCACAGGTAGATACTGGAATGAGACTATAGTATTGCCATCTGAGGAAAGGAGTCACAGGTTGTCTTCACAGGTAGATACTGGAATGAGACTATAGCAGGACGTATGAATGTGTCCTGAGCAGATTGAGTTGTTGGGTTGTGCCAGAACCGAAAATCTCCTACGAAAGAAGAACAGGACTCTTCATGTTGCAAGCCTCCTGTAACTTCGGCGAATTTCGGTAAAACACTCTTGACACATTTTTCCCCTTAAGAGGATTATCTATCTGATGGTAGTCCCAATAAACAGAAACCAACACTTTGTTCCCATAATTTTTGGTTCTGCGTCTCTTTCAGCAGTTGTGAATCCACAAGTTTTCACTAATTGCTATGTGCCTTTGTCTAGAATGAGCCGTGTATCGGCTCGTTTCGGTAAATGTTCTCCTCCCATCATATCTTCGTACCCAGCAAAGAGTGCTATGGCATCACACAGCTTGCACCGTCTGTCTGTTTTTAGACGATTTTCCGCGTAGTCTCTCTCAGTCTATCTTGGAGTTTCGGTGGTGCAACTGACCAATGGAGGCGACGTACGACGAGCAGTCGCGGTGTGCTGCTATGCTCACACAAACCTATTCACACTGGTCCTTTGGGAAGCCGCACTCTCCTTTCAGCGTTTTGAGGATCCGTCGAAGGGTTCAGTCGATAACTTACACAAACGTGGCAAATGCCGAGCCCATTCTCTCATGTCATCGCTAACATAAAATAAGCTGGTGCCAATCGTCCTACACGCACTCGCAATCTCCCTGAACTATTATTAGACAAAATGGAAATTCATATACTAAAAAACTCCGCATACATAACCTCACTGTGACAGTGGAACACTATTGTGAAACCAAATTGTTTGTCCAGAAGGCACTTCGTACAGAGAAAATGAACACTGAATTTACTCTCCTCTACTAATGAACAACACTCAAAGTCAAACATTTAAAAGGAAAACAAAAGCGACAGTTTATAATATTCGTTATGCAGTAAGAAGGCGAAATAATGTACGAATCAAACGACACGCTCACACGCCTTAAAAATAGTTCAATTTGCATCTACTTTTGCCTTACTGCTTCGGGTGATTATGTATATGCAACTCGTTGCTTTTCAGGTATTCAAATATTTGGTCGTTCGGTGTTTTCAAACACGTGTATGTGTTTTCTTATGACTTGCCATTCCCAGTGTTTATATATACTCAGTTTTTGGAATTTTTTAAAAGTTTTTAGGGTTTTATGCTGAGCATGCCTAAAAACATTCATTTTGGTGGTTAACCTAAGTTCAGTGTTTTGCGGTTATTTACAAGTGGCTACTGAGGTCATTAGTAGTTTGTAGTTACTGGGTGTGTGACTTTCAGGTTTCCCAGTACGAGACACTGAAATGGTTGTTTGGATGACTTGATCTGAATAGTTAACGATCCTTTACTACATAATGAAGGGCATCAACTGTCACTTTTGTTTCTCTCTTAAATGTATAGTTTTTGGGTATGTTTCATTATTAGCTGAGGGTGGGTTCAGTGTTGAGTTTCTTTACACGAAGAGACTTCTGGACGCACAGTTTGGTTTTTACATTGGTGTTCCGTTATGACACTCTAGTTCAGGTGTGTGGAGTTTTCTTTAAATGTATATAAATCATGCGTTTCATTTGATATTACTTTACGTAGATTGTGACTCTGTATGGGACAAAATGGCACAACCCTCTTCTAGGTTAGCGGGGACATGAATGGACGTCATCGGCATTTGCCACATTGTGTGAGTTATTAACTGATTCTTCCTTCTTATGGACTCTTCGGAGTTCGTTGTCGTTCTCTTGTTTCCTAATAAGTACATATCTTGTGGTTTAACTGCGTTGGGTTTCCTTATTGACATTTTATAAGTACATGGTAATGTGTGCGCCATACTTATGTGACTATTCGTTTTACTGATTGCTCCCTAGTAGGTTTTTTGTGGGCTCTTGTTACACGTAAATAGATCAGTCGCACGACATGTTCTTCGGTAGTTGTTAGTCAATTTGTATTTATTCGCTAGTATGTACCAGGTATGTTTCATTTAACTCTATAGATACGTACTGACAGTGGATGTTGCAAATGTTGGCAACATTGAACATTGTTTTATGTTCAATACATTTCCTGAAATTGTTCGAAACACTGATTAGTTTCGTTGTTGCTTTGGAGGTATCGCATCTCCAAGGCCATTTACTTACAAACGTTACAAATTTGCTATGCTAGTGTGTTCGTAAACTGATTTGTTGTACAGTTCTATCAATGGAGCATGTGTTTATAAATTTTTTGTGACTTCAGCGCTATTTGAATACTATGTTTTAGACAGTGATTTACAGAGCTTATGTATTGGAGGAGGTCATTAGAATATATGCGATATTATTATGGTAGGTACGCATTATAAAATGAACAATTATTAATTAGGTTTTTACTGCGTTTGTTTACTATAGCCGTTTGGTTTTATGTTAGTAAGTTGTTTCGTTTTATTATTGGTACACCCTTTATTCGTAGATGTTCCAGTAAGGGATACACATGACTCACGTTGCTTTCCGGTAAATTACGTCATTGGAGTACGTCATATAGAGATGTTTTAGCAACATAAATTACATGCTGAGTACCAAATTTTCTCATTTGGAGAGTACTTAAGGAGCGATCTGTTTTACTTGCTAAAATTATTCAATTGCCCAGATCGCATAAAATTTTTCTTTATTTATGACAAACGGTTTCGATAGACATTGATTTATCTTCAGGACTGTAACAAAGCGCATACACATGGAATATCTCTCATAGCATGAGTTAAGACATAATATTTGAAATAATAGTTTTATTATTTTATCACAAAAGCCGGATGTGGAACGGTACGTTCACATACATTAAAAACCCTTTGGTTGCGAAACTCGATCGTTGTACGTTAAACCTCACGCAAAGATATAGCGTGGATGAAAGTCAGCATATTATAAAATATTTGTCATAACTAAAATATTCAAAAACACAAAGCTCCTAGTTCAAAAGGACATATCTAGGGCGGAAAGAAAATTGTCACAAAATTTTAACCCTGGATAGCTGATGCCAGCAGGAACCAAAATTATTAATACTGTGTCGGTCGACAACGCACCATTTTTAACCTACGGAAACCTGGGCCCCACGCGCTCTGGGAGTTGCCTTGTTTCCGTTCATCGGTTGGCGGGCAGCGCTGTGGTTGTCGGTTCGCACATACAAGCGTCCCTCGCGCCGTCACTGCCCCAAGGCGATACGCAGACGTGTCGAATTAATCATTCAGTTTGTCTCCACCTCCCGTCGGAGGCATTCACGTGTAAGCTTCGCTTCGGGGTGCACATACACGTCACGTGCGTTTTAGTCATACAGTAAGAAAGGCGGCACAGTATTTATTTAAAGAACAACGAGATATGGTTTTTGTTTATGGAATAGCCGACGGTAATGCGCATGAAGCTCGATGGTTATGTGAGGAACGGTACCCAGCAAGACGCCACCCACAAACAAAGACGTTTACAGCAATTCACTGGCGATTTGGTGAAACATTCTCTTTACCGGGATATCATGGTGATGCTGGAAGATCTCGAACAGGACGGGATTCTGAATTTGAAGAGACTGTTCTCGAGCGCATCGAGGAAGCATCTACGACAAGTACTCGGGTGGTTGGACACGGCATGGGGGTCACTCATCGGTTAGTGTGAGAGGTTTTGAGGGATGACGGACAGCATCCATTTAGTTTCTATCCTGTCCAAGACCTAAGTCCTGTGGCGGATTTTGAACACGGCTAGGCTTTTGCGGGTGGTTTCTGCGACGTTTTGCAGGAGATACCAACCTCCTCGAGATTGTGTTGTTTGCAGATGAGTGCATCTTCCGTCGGGGTGGCCTTTACAACACTCGAAACGTTCATTACTCTGCAAGGGGAAATCCTCACACCACGAAGCCCACGGATACCAGGATAGATTTTCGCTCAACATTTGCGCAGGCATTGTCAGTGACCATATGATTTGGCTGGTTTACGGGCTAGAGCCAGAGGAGGAAGCATTACTGTTTGCAGATTGCTTTCACGGTATTTCTTGGTGATCTCATCATTCTGGAGAGCACAGTGGAGCAAAGCAAGCATGAATCTATCTCTGGCTAGCACATCTACCTTCAAATGCATTTTGTATTTGCTCAACACGATGGCTTCTACCAGTGAGATAATGAAATGTGTGACACACCTCGCAGTTCACTTTCATGGGTCGAAGAACGCCAGGATGTGTCTGTTGTACGACCTTTCCATCAAATTCCCCAGAATTAATGCTAGTTGAGGCTCTCTGTGACAACTTCGATCGGTCTATTCGTGCCATGGATCCTGTACCGAGAAGCAACTCAACTCGCAATGGAACTGGAGTCTGCATGGCTCCAAATCCGTGTCGCTACCTCCCAGCTCGCCGCTGATTCTCTACCTGCACGCCTCACAGCGGTCCGCGCTGCAAAATGTCGTTAGCCAGGCTTCTGACAGGTGACCACATTGATGTGACTGGACAACATATATGAGCAGAACTCGTTACCTTCCCATTTGTCCACTGTCTTGTTCGTCGGCTTTTCAGTGCTCCCCCCCCCCCTTCCCCCCCCCCCACTCCACCATCGCCTTGCTACTTCACTTCTGACGGGAAGCAACTCTCATCCACCCCAGTACGCAAGTCAAGGTGTCTCTTATATCTGTGACTATTGCAAGAAACAATATCACAGTTTTCCTCTCTAGTTGTTCTTCATCTCTAGAACAAGGTACGCCACAATTCGCGCTGGATTTAATACTCTGATGGCAAGTTATTGCTAAAATATCAACGTATAAGGCCATTTCCACTCTCAATAGAAGTAAAGTAAATGCTCCCTTTTCCTCTCCGAACAATTTCTTTCGATTTTAAGTCAAGCCCCTTTATTTTCCTTATCTTCATTACCTCTACCACTTTCTTATCTCGTTTCCCTTCGTGCTCTTCTGTCATGTCCGTTGCTGCTACCACTGAAGGAATCAATCTACCAACTTGGAAACTAACTTAGTAGTTCTGCTTTTCATGAACGAAAAATATTTTCCTCTTCTTGTGTCACAATCATTTTTTAGTATAGGATTTTACATTCTTGGTAAAATATCTTTCACAGTTTTAATCGTAGTAAATACAAGTTCAGTTACGTACCATCCTTGTTTAAAATAAGAGGAGGCCTGTTAGCCCTAATCTGATCAGGATGGATGAATTAATGAATAAAAAAAGTATTGAAAGAGAGTTACGAAAGTAGAACATCACAAGAACGACATGTATTTGTAAAGCAACAGAGATGAGAATGATATACACCTTGGTCCTACGAATTTTAGAATATCTGTAACTTGTCAAATATACTTTCTTTTCAACATTAATTCCAGATTTGTTTCAGACACGCGAATATACGCAGATTGATACAAGTGCACTATTGAAAACCTTGAACAACCGTATGAGACGTTACATTTTTGTTTTCTTTTGAGTCATCGGTCTTCTGACTAGTTCTGACTAGTCTGATGTGGCCTTTCACGAAATTCTCCACGGCGCTGACCTCTTCATTTCAGAGTGGCACTTGAACTCTACGTCCTCAATTATTTGCTAGATGTGTTGCAATCTCTTTCTCCCCCATAGTTTTTACCCTCTGCTGTTCCTTCTAATACCATGGAGATTATTCCTTGATACCTTAACACATGTCCTACCATACTGTCCCTTCTTCTTGTCAATATTTTCCATCCGTTCATTTCTTCACTGATTCTGCGGAGTATCTCCTTATTCCTTCTTTGTGTGTCCATCCTTATGATTCGAGGTCTCAAGTACTTCAGCGATTCACTTATTTAATGAAACACAGCACCTACAGCAATCCTTATGATCTCAATTATTGTATGGCTACTAGTTTCGGTGAGCCAGTACACCACCTTGAGGACGTAACTGACTCTGGGGGGTTAACACCATCCGTATACACGACACATCAGTGGCCAACATCTGCAACTGGTTTTTGCAGACTACCTGTAACAGCGATGTTGACTCTCAAACTGCCAACTGTCAGACTCATTCCTTATCTCATGAGCCTACCTTATTTTAAAAATTCTTCTGCAGCACCGAATATCAACCCCTTCAATTCTCTTGTGTTGTGGTTACCGTTCGTAACAACTACAATTCTCTCTAGCTTTCATTATGACTTCATTTAGGTGATAACAAGAGTCCACAAGTTTTAGAAAAAGAAGAGTACGGTTTAGAATCCTGTCGAAATCGAAGCAATTAGAGAAGGGCAGAAGCCTGGATGGGATGGGGATGGAAATATCGTGATCTTTGAAAAGTACCATATCTGCATCTACCTAAAGCGTTTTAGGGAAATGACGTAAAACCAAAATTTGGATGGCCGAAAGCAAACTTCAACCATGGTCCTCCTGAATGCGAGTCGATTGTCCTAACACTGTGCCGCGTCACTCGGCCAGTAAGTGTCTTCATGTAGGTGGTATTCAGATAAATCACCCATTGGCGATTAGAACTATTATAGCTACCACGCGGCGATATTGTTTGCTACGTTTCCATTGCTGCTTTGAATATCCCCGCACGTATTCCATACAATTAAGAACGGATACTTTAGCTAGACAGTCGACGTGCTATATCATGTCAAAGACTTTATGCGGGTACCCCTGTGATCATGGATGTTATCTTGGAAAATGAGTCTGTTCACAACATACTCATTACTAATATGTAGAAAAATAGACAATTCTTAAACATGGTGAAAGTTGATATGACGTCCTGGTATTTATTTACTCATACTACACTACATAAGTGGGCCCTAGACATGGGACGAAGAACACTCCTGAAGTTTCACAGAATCGCTTCATTCCCTAACTACACCTTCCTCTCACAGCAGTTTAACGCATTATTTGGCCGTCTGTGCACTCGATGACTCACATTTGTTGAAAGATGCAAAATCGTGCCTCGTGGTACAACTTGCCTTCACTCAGCTAGTGCCCAGTGCACAGTGTTGTCTGTGCATTGAAGACATGCTGCTTTATGTGTCGTGATGAACAAAGGCATTTGGCATGGTACCTGTATCAAAATCTTCATTGCATGCCGTTGCTTACCTACTATTCATTCGGGAACTGGGTGAGATGAAACTGGATTCGTTGTGAGTCGTGTGTTGCTCGTGTTCCCACCATCATGTATTTTACACCCTGTTTCTAACGTACTTCCACCTCACTACGTTAATTTAAATTACTACTGTCACTGAGTTTCTGCTATGCCTGACCGTGACTGGCGCTAGCAGCGCGTATCGATATATCACCTCCAGTAGTATCTTTGTTGGACTGTTATTACTTCGTGGTTGTTGTCTGTCGTAAAGTAGTTCGGGCTGGCTGGGTCCACTGCCGGTCCCTGCGCAGTGTCGAAGCGTGTGTGGAGCTGTCCGATCGCTACGAGCTTCGTGGTTCACCGACCCAGGACGTCAGAGTTGAGTATTGGTATCAACTACCCAATCCACGTCCATGTATATTGTGGTGGTTCGTTTCGGTGGTTTGCTGTTGGGGAGGTTTCCCTGTGAGCAACACCGAGTGTTTCTACCGCAGAAATTTAGCCGCCATTCGGTGCAATTAACTATTTTGACTACAATTCGAGTGCACCAGTTGAATTTTCTGCCTTGTGGCCGTTAGTGTTCCGGTTACTTGCTCTGGCCACTCAGGTAATTTCAGGCAGTGTCCTATTTTCACCTGTTGTCGCTGTCCAACATGGTGTGTAATTTTGACAGCTAATACGTACTCCAGTTTGGATTATTTCGTTTGTATCCTTTTGTGTTTGAGTTCTCATGTACTGATGGATGGGAAGCAAGTCGTTGTGTCGGTCGGTCCGTGGCTGTCCCCTGGTTTGGTTCCGATGGATCAAGTGTAGTTGAGCTCACTACCTGTCTCGCCTAAGGGAACGAGAGCAAACCGACCTCGCTGGAGGCTTCTCAGTGCTGTTGTCTTTATTGCCTTTCCCATCGGTGCTTAATTATCTGTTTTCAGCTACTTAAAATTTGAGGCTCATGGTAATTTTTTCTTTTTTCTTAAAAATTTTGCAAAATTAATTGTGGGCTTTCTGTCTTGTAACCTTATCCTTAAAATTATCTTTCAAGCTTAAACAATGAGGCTACCTGCATTTAAAAGATTCTGGTATTATATTTTAAAATTTTGAAAGTTAATTGTGGCTTTCAGCCATTTGTATTGGATCTTGCATATGTTTGTTCTATCTGCTTTGCTTTGACGCTTTCCACTTAGCTGTGATAGATGTTTTTTAAGTATTTTATTGCTATTTAAATTGGCTTTTTATCTTGTTGGTTTTTAAGATTTCTTGTTTGGAGGCCTTCAACAGTGAAATGGTTGCATTTCGTAAAGGTTCGGCTATATGGCGTTTTGGTTGTAAATGTGTTATTAAATTAAAATAAATTACAATTAGAAGGTGAAGTTGACCTCAACCTTATTTGGCCCTTTCCATAATCCTAATTACCTGTTCTGTTCAGCGGGTTCAGCAGGCGTCTCACGCTGATAAGAGATAGACGGTTTTGAAACTGTCATTTACAGTGTGGTCCACTCATCTCCTGTACATAATTGTTAGGATATTTTTGCGGTAACTGTTGTGACGCCGTATTACAAGGCTCCACGTGGTACACCATACCTTGTAAGAGGAGGAGATTAGTGATTAAAGTCCCGTCGATAACGAGGTCGTTACAGACGGAGCACAAGCTCGGACTAGGGAAGGATTGAGAAAGGAAGCGGCCGTTTCATTTTTAAGGAATCATCCCAGCAGTTACCTTAAGCGATCTAAAGAAATCACAGAAAACGTAAATCACGGTGATCGGACGCGGGTTTGGACCGTCGTCTTCCAGAATGCGAGTCTAGTGAGCTAAACACTACCATTCCTTGTTGACACGGTGAATATTCCGTGTTGATACTCCAACAAAACAGACAACTTCATTCCCTGTTTCTTGAAGGGAACTAATCCAAGCGCTATAGCTCCTTTACGATGTTCTTTTTCATTTCCGTTGAAAGGTGGCTACACTGAGCCACAGCGCCAGAGATTGCGCCAAAGAGTATTATTCAGCCGCCTCCACTGGTTGTGCTTGGGAAGAACTCGTAGTGCTTGTTGAGATGTGCTAGTGAAAAGTGGTTGCTGAGATGTCGTAGGGAAGAGTGCTTGCTGAGATGTGATACTGAAAAGTTCTTGTTGAGATGTGGTAGTAGCGAGTCGGTGTGGAGAGATTGTAATGTTTAGAGTGCTTTTCATCAATATAAACGAAGGTAAAAAAATTTTTTTTTCTTTTCTCTCTCATTATTTCAGTGTCCTGAATAATGCGTCATTACAGGTTCAGTCAACAAAGCATCTGGCGTGTGTTCTTGTATTAGAGTGTAATTCTGGGTTTCTTGCGCAATTATAGTATTTCTAATTTTTTTTATCACGTCAGTATAAATGGTATTTGAAATTTCTTGTCTTGTTGAAGAAGAACCGTGCCAGATGTGTACGTTGAGTCACACTCCCACACACAGAACAATTACATTTGAGCTTTGGTTTCGTAGGTTTATAGTTGCTGGGCACTTAATTAATTAATTGTGTTAACGAAAATTTTCATTTCATTCTTTGTTGTTGTTCTATGCAGTCAGATTCCGTTATAATACTAGTCATGGCCAACCGTTTACGCGACACAGCGTAATCGGACATACAGCTACTAAAAATTATTTTCAAACTTAATAATTAAGCCGCCATGCACGTGGCGACCGCTGCTTCGGATCGTCCCTTGGAATCTTCTGATTGTAAAAATAGTAGACAGTAGTATTGTTGTAGTAATTTGTAGTTTAGTAATTGTAGTCTATTTTGCATGTGTAGATTTGGTAATTGTCATTCTTCTAATGGTATTTTTTCTCAGAATTTGATTAGTTGTCTTGTATACGCGTTTGACAATTTAGTGCAATTATTTCAATTGTTCGTTAATCGTGTTTGAAGGAAATATTTCGTGTGAATGGTATTGTTGGAGATAAAGTGTCATTGTGTGCAATTTTCATATAGTGATGAGTTTTGTATATTTTGTAAATGATTACGCGATCAATGAAAAGGGCAAAAATGATGAATAGTGACAATGACGAAATTGTTAACATGGCGAACTCGCCAACACAGGAAAACAGTGTCATGAATAATGAAGTGGAAAACTATGTAATAAGTCGGGAAAGTAGTCCGGAACCATTTCAAAATTTTTCTCAATCAGAAAATTCACAGAATACGAGATTAACGACAGAAGATCCTGTAATAGAATCGAACACAGATGGCCTTACAGCTATGACGAAGGAAGCTGGTTTTGTGGGAAATGTTAGGGGCGAAAGGAATTTTGAACTAGTTCATACGGAGCAGTTGATGAGTGCAATATTAAATTTGGGAACACGGTTAGACTCACAAATAGGAACAATTAAAACAGAGATAGGAACAATTAAAACCGAGATGGGAACACTTAAAACTGATATGGGAACAATGGAAACACGGTTAGGATCTGAATTTAAAACAGAGATTGGAACTTTGGAAACACGGTTAGACTCACGAATAGGGACATGTTTCAAAAATATGAAAGATGAATTAAAGAAAGAAATCAGAGAAGCAGTACAACCGATTTTGAATTCTCATAATAATAGATTAATTGCAGTAGAGATTAGACAAAGGGAACTGGATAGAGAACAGGAAGAAAGAGATCGCGTGATAGTACAGAAATTTTCAGAGTTAAATTTACAACGTGCAAAAGATAAGGAAGAAATACTTGAGAGAATCGAGGAATCCGTACCAAATTACAGATTAAATAACCTAACAAAACAGTATGAACAGTTAACTACTAAATGTGTTAATACTGAAACCCGAGTCGCGACACTTACGGAAGACGTAAATAAACAGAAAGAACAAATAAGTGATTTATCGGAAAGAGTTGAGGAGATTTCAGACAAATTGACAAATCTTAGTTTAAATGGGGACAGAGATTCAGATGATACAGCACCATTGCCATTTGCAGAAACCGAAGAGTATCAGAACATAAATAAACATGTTGAAAATCAGGGAAAATTTAATGAACGCGTGAAAAGAGAATTTGAGGCATTAAAAAAGCAAGTCGAACAAATTGAAGGCGAAATCGTAGGAAAAGACGGCAAAAGAAATTTAGAATCACAGATACCAGAGGGGTTTGAAGAAAATAATTTGTTTCATGTACGGGATGCAACAAGAGAGCGCCAGGCGCGTGAATTTAACAATAATCGTCATTGAGACTGGGACAGACGCGGTAGGTCTTTGTCGCCACGAGGCGAAAACTTTGACTATAAACACTTCTTAACTGTTCGGAAATTTAAGATCTTCCGCAATTCTAAGAATGACATACATCCATGTGCATGGTTAGATCAATTTATGTACGCACTTCCACCAAATTGGCCACTAAGTCACAAACTGGAATTTATGTGTGGATATTTAGAAAACGAACCGGCGACGCGGATGCTCGCACTCATTAGAGATTGTAATAATCTGAATGATTTTTATCATGCATTTCTATCGGCATATTGGTCCGAAAACACACAAGACAGAGTCAAACATAGTCTGATTATGCAGCGTAATTTTAAACAGTCTGAGTTCCGCACGCCGGCAGAATACTTTGAAGACATGATTCGAAAGAATCAGCTCCTGTCCAACCCTTATAGCCCGACTGAATTAATTCGCATTTGTTTAACTAAGCTGCCACAATCCATAAGACAAATTGCATTAGCTGGAAGATGTAAAGACAACATCGAGACTTTTAAGACTTTGTTGCAAGAACTTGAGTATGACAACGACGACGGGACTTCTTGTAACTTTTTCAGTAACAGTAATTACAATAGATTTTCAGAGAAAAGAGATAGTGATCGGAACGGGCGTTATATGGGTAATTTTGAGAATGACAGACGTAACAGACAGGACAATAGATACCAGCCTTATGATAATAACAGACGTTCTAACAGAAATTACACAGACAATTATAATAACGATAATTCGTACCGGAATGATCAATCATATGGAAACAGTAATCGGTATCATCAAGACAGGAATTATTCGTACCGTAATAGAAATTCTTTCTACAGAAATAACCAGGGTAGTAGATACAACAATAATTTCAGAAGTGACAGTAGAAATTAAACAAGGAGTAGTCATGCAGACAGACAGGAAAATAGAAATTTTAATAACAGACACAACCAAGAATTTGCATCTAACAGACAGGAAGGACCTAATTGGCATCCTCCACGTGACAGAACTTCAGAGAGACAAGTGCAAATCGTAGAAATTGATCCGCGAAATGACGCGAATACTCAAAGACGTGACGCAAACAATCGACAATGACTTGCAGCTTCGGTTTCTGGCAGCAATATAGACGGTTCAGAAAGTAATGATACTACGACTTTACACTACGTACGCCTGGAAGACATGAGAGACATTTTGCTAGACGAAAAGGAAAATAATGTAGACGCATTTTTACATCCTGTTATTGAAGTATGTGTGGGTAAGAATAAGTTCACTGCAGTTTTAGATTCTGGGAGCCCATTGAACGTCATTAGTGAATCAGTTTTTCGTATATGTGAAAGACCTATTGCGTGCCCTGAGTTACCTATTTCTAAAACTACAATTCGAGTAGCCATTTCTGGAAAAGGTGTGGAAGTCAAACAACAGACCAACTTAAATTTCATTTGTCAAGGATACGAATTTTCTGCTAATTTTATTATTGTTCGATTACTCACTACACAAATAATATTAGGTATGGAATTTCTTAACACACATAAGGCAATTTTGAACTTTCAAGAAGGAAGTGTGAATTTGACTGTTGCCGGAATGCCGATATGTTTGAAATTTTTCGAGTGTTTAGCAAGATCTAAATCAGATACAAAATGTTTAAGGTTTCTTACTTCTGATGTTTTCGTTGAGCATTATGACGACAGTGTGTTTATTCATGACAATGACAATAGATACAGAGACGCGATGGATAATATAATTAATAGCGAAGAATTAATTAATGAAAAGGTTAAGATAGCTGAAGTGCCGGATGACGTTGCAAGAGAAGAGCTGCACCAAATTTTGACTTCACATGCTACAGTGTTTAGTCATCACACAGGAACTATACAAGGCTTACAATATTTATTTAAAGTAAAAGAACACACACCATTTCGCGGGAAAACGTACGCTATTCCTTTGGCTTACAGAGACAAGGTTAAGAATGAACTTCAGTACATGTTAGATCAGGGCATTATTGAGCCTGCAGTCAGTCCTTATACTAGCCCATTACACGTTGTTCTTAAAAAGGATGGGTCAATTCGTTTGGTTCTGGATTCCAAACAGATAAATAATATCATCATTCCTGAAACTGACCGCCCACAAAATTTAGATGAACTTCTTCAACATTTCCATGGAATTAAAGTTTTATCCACGATTGATATGCGGGCAAGTTTTTGGCAAATAGAACTCCACCCTGATTGTAGAAAATATACTGCCTTTTTAGCCTTTGGTAACTGTTACCAGTTTCGGAAATTACCGTTTGGACTTACTGTATCTTCAGCAGCATTCATTCGTAGCTTAAATGAAATTTTACCTGTTTATCTCCGTGACAATATTACTTCATATGTTGACGACATTCTTATTGCTAAAAATTCTTGGAGTGAGCACAACAAAATTTTGGAGTTGGCATTACGGTGAACTTAGAAAAATCTGAATTTGGTCGTTCCCAGGTGAAATTTCTCGGTCACATTATTTCTACAGAAGGTACTCTTCCTGATCCAGAAAAATTAGACGCTATTCGTAATTATGCTGTTCCTACTACAAAACGTGATGTTCGTAGTTTCCTTGGTGTCTGTAATTTTCTTAGACGCTTTGTTAGATTGGACGATTTGGCCACACCTCGTTTATGTGAACTATCTGGAAAGAAATCTAATTAGTGTTGGGATGAGGAAGCTCAGTCAGAATTTGAACACCTTCGTGATGCTTTAGTTGCTGCTCCACTTCTTTCACATCCGGATTTATCTAAAGATTTTTGTTTGGCGACGGACTCTTCATACAAAGGCCTAGGTGCACATTAATTTCAAGAGATAGAAGAAAACGGCGTTGTAGTACAAAAGACTATTGCATTTGGAAGTCGTGTTCTTTCTAAATCAGAAAAGAACTATTCGATTACGGAACTTGAAGCTTTGGCTGTTGTTTGGGCTTTTACAAAATTTCGCACATTTTTGTTTGGCAGACATACTAAGGTTTATACCGATCATCGAGCTCTGGAATTTCTTATGTCAACAAAATTAACTCACGGCAGATTGTCATGATGGGCGTTGTACCTACAGGAGTTTGATTTTAGTATTGTTTACATACAGGGTTCTTCAAATATTGTTGCTGATGCTTTATCACGTGCACCTATGGGTTTGAAACAAAGTGCTGAAGACGACTGCATAGAAAACAATTATTGTTTGATGTATATTCAAGGCGTTGCGTTTGAGAACTTTATTTCGTCTTCGCTCCAGGACATCGCTAAGGAGCAAAATAAGGATCCAATCTGGAAGGACATTAAGGAAAAGTGGAGGAGAAAGGAAAGCATAGCGATTAGACAGCATTATTTAGTTCGCAATGACATTCTTTTCAAACGAAAATCGGTCGACAACTCTGTTTGGTTAGTTTGTATTCCTGATGAGTGGGTTGATAAGCTGATTTGGTATACGCATTTCAGTTATGCACACTTTGGTCCCAGAAAATGTTTTCATAAATTACGGGAAAGTTGCTACTTCAGTAATATGGAAAAAGGTATTCGATCTGTTCTGGCCAAATGCAAATTATGTCAAAAGGCTAAGCCGCCAACAATTTCTCACAGAGCACCGTTGTTTCCTATCATTCCAGCGAAATTAAAGGACATGGCTGCAGTCGATTTGTTCGGTCCAGTGGTTCGTTCTACTAATGGTTTTGCGTACATTTTCGTAGCAGTGGAGTTGACATCAAAATATGTGTGTTTTACACCTTTACGCAAAGCAACAGCTTGTTCAGTATCTAACGCTTTCATCAAAAATTTTCTTAAGGAAGTGGGTCATGTTGATAAGGTTATATCAGATAATGGATCACAGTTTCGTTCTAAAATTTGGTTTCGTACTCTACGGCGTCGTAAGATTAAACCAATATTCATATCACTTTTTCACCCTCAATCTAACGCTTCAGAGAGATGGATGAAGGAAATCAATAAATTGTGTCGTCTTTATTGTCATCAGAATCACAGAACGTGGTATCAGTATCTTCATATTTTTCAAAACATTCTGAATGAACTCCCTAATGATTCAACTTCTTTACCGCCTATACTGATATTAACAAACAAAGCACCGACAAATTGCATATCTGAAATCGTTCCTTTTCCGCCTACACGGAAACTGCGTCATTCTGAAGTTGTCAACCCGGCTCTACAAAATATTGCATCTGCGGCTGCTAGAAGAGAGAAATCAGCTAAGCGTCCTGGTCGTTTAAAAACTTTTTCAGTTGGTCAAAAAGTGTTACGTAAGTCTCATCGTTTGTCTCACAAAGGAAAAGGCTTGTGTAGCAAATTTTTTCTGCTTTATAACGGTCCATATAGAATTCACAAAATTATACATGATAACACTGTTGAAGTAGAAACTCTTAAATCACGACGCTCTAAGGGAATACATCATACATCTAACGTAAAGATTTTTGTGGAATGACATACTTTTGAGAAACTAACAGCTAGATGTAAACATGTGGAGAGTACAAGGATACCGCGCTGTGTTTTGGCGGCGGCACATACCCAAAGCAACAGCCAAGTCTGCGCGCCGCACAAGGCTGTCGTTGACCGCAAACAATTGCTTCCCACGTCACGCGCCTACAGCTGATCGAGCGCTCAGTGCGAATGCACTGACAGCCGTAAACAAATACACAGTCTAATTTCTCCGACTAAATTCAGTATAAAGCTATAGTGACTTGATGAATTATGTTATTAACATTCAGTATTTTTCAGGATACGGTTCTATAAAATATTTAAGAACTTCAGGTAAATTCTGTGCGTGTCCGACGTTAAGACGACTTGCTATCGAGAAATTTTCAGGAAGAACGTAATTTCGAAGAAGAAACTAATAAACTAAAAAAGGTAACTATTAATTGAGTTCATTTTTCAGGTAACATATTTCCACATAGGTACGTACTTTAGATGTAATTTGCTGCTCGCAATTACGTGATTCATACTTTGTGCTAATTTTATGTTCCATGAAATTACTTGTGAAGCGACGTGCTTGCGTACGTTAACTGATTTTGACTATGATTATTAATGAACTGGGTTGAACCTTGTGTATATTATGCATCGCTTGGCTGCAATGCTTTTTCACTGATGTCATATTTTTTTTAATTATGTGCCTGCTGTGCTTATTTATTTAAATTATAATTGTCACCTGATTAATTGTGCTGATGTGGTTAGGTATGTAAGTTATACTTTGTGATTTATCTGCTCGCGCCTTCATGTTTACTTATTAAGGTTACATATGAACATTTATTTGCTTATGCTGATACGATGCTAATGACCTGTTTATGATGTTAGATAACATATTTGCTGCCTTGCTTATGGATATCATATTTACACATTTCTGTTTTGTTGTAATAACTACTCTTTAATTTGGTATATAGAAATGCTGATATACTGTGTATGAACATAGAGTTTAGGTCAAACTATTGTATTAATTATAGATTGTTCGCTTGGCAGAGCCTCGTTGTAGGAATTGTGCTGCATCCACTTGTTGACATTCTGTTCTCTACTGGTATATTTACTCGCTATTGCATGTTTTGCTTACGCTCAGTGCCTTATATTTTTAAGATAGGAATATGAACTGCTATATTTCGACGAACGGCATTAGTACAAGAAACTTCATAGAAGCCACATGAGCTGTAGGTTTTATGGAATCTGCATAAATATGTGCTAATAGAAAGGAAGCTAACGACATGACATACCAACACTAGGTTTAGACCATTGACAGTTATTACACTGCATTCTTCGTGAGCAACTGAAATAGTGACACTTGACACAGAAATACTCCACATGTTTGCTTCTGCCATGATTCTTGAAGTGGTGTACACACTGTGAAATATTATGATCATTCACACTCCGTAATTGTACTTAATTACTGAGAGTTATCCGAACTAAGTCTGTTAGAGGTCATGTATGCATTTCTTCTGTTTATAATTCATAATGAGTAGAAGATTTGGCTCAGATGGATTACACAGAGGTTGTGTGTTGACAGTGTGTCTTCGGATTGTATGGGATGATGAGGTTTGCATTAGGATTTTATCTGTACTTGTTCGAGCAGACTGACTAGAGGAAAGAGTTGTTATGGAAGTGAAATGATATTGGTAATAAGGTTTATATGTATCGACGTATTGAAGAGGTATTATTGAGGTATTATTGAGATTATGTGAAGTTGATGATTATTGGAGTTATTGTGGACAAGAGGTAAGGTAAATGATATTAATGATAAGGTTTGTATGTATCGACGTAAGAGGTATTATTGAAGTATTGAGATTATGTGATGCTGATGATTATTGGTGTTTTGGTGGATAAGAGGTAAAGTAAGTGAGGTGCATATTTTTTTTTGTTGGTCTATATGGAACAAGGAGGATGAAGATAGCAGACTAGAACACTAAAGTTGAAGGAAGATTGTCTACACACACTTTGTTAAATCACTACGGAGTATATACCTTTTTTTTTTAAGTGAGGAAGTATTTACATATCTTGGCACACTGACAGTTGTTCAGCAACAGTACATTTGATTTGGTTTGGCAAACATTGGTCTTGACATGATGACTATGACGTTGACTAACTATTATTGACTGTTATACATTGCTGCCACTACTACTTGATACACAAGATGAACATCAAATTTTGACAGAATTGCATTTACACAGTTAACACTATTCAATTACACAGTAGTACTTAATGTGGATGAAAGATGAGTGAGTGTGTTTTGTGTGTTTTCCTTTCCTAATCCTACCCACCTACCTCCTAAATATTATTTTATTTGTTTGTAGTGGCTTCCACTGACACCCATAAATATTATAGGTTTACTGATATTTGTGTATTTGTAATAGTTAATATGACAATTATCTGACATCATTTGTGTGTTTGTTATGATTTGTATGTTTAGTGTAAAAGCATTTGTATGTGGATTCAAACTATTGTTCATGCCTGAACTGTCTGATTAGTGATGGTGAATATTATGGACTGT
Organism: Schistocerca piceifrons; assembly: GCF_021461385.2. Lineage (NCBI taxonomy): Eukaryota > Metazoa > Arthropoda > Insecta > Orthoptera > Acrididae > Schistocerca > Schistocerca piceifrons. The sequence goes on along the minus strand of NC_060140.1, from coordinate 444,474,662 downwards.
TACCTGCACTTGTTCAACATAATGGGTGCCACTTAGAAATGATTAATTTCTGTTGATGAACTGTGTGATCAGTGATAGTGAATATTAGGGACTGTTACTTGCACTTTTTCTACATGATTGGTGCCACTAGGACATGTTTAATTTCTGCTTATAAACTCTGATGAGCAGTGTGATCAGTGATTGTGAATATTATGGACGGCTCTCTGGACCTGCTCATCTTTGCTGGGTGCCACTGATGAACTGCTTCTACTGACATAATGTCACTTGTTGGTGTCTGCACCTGTTCAACATTGCTGGGTGCCACTGATGGAACTGCTTCTACTGAAATAATGTCACTTGTTGGTGTCTGCACCTGCTCAACATTACTGGGTGCCACTGATGGACTGTTTTTACTGGAATAATGTGACTTGTTGCTGTGTGTACCTGCTCATCATTGCTAGGTGCTACTGATGGACTGCTTCTGCTGAAATGATGTCACTTGTTGGTGTCTGCACCTGTTCAACATTGCTGGGTGCCACTGATGGAACTGCTTCTGCTGAATGATGTCACTTGTTGGTGTCTGCACTTGTTCAACACTACTGGGTGGCACTGTTAGAACTGTTTCTACTCAAATGATGTTACTTCTTGCTGTCTGCACCTGCTCAACATTACTGGGTGCCACTAATGATCTGATTCTACTGAAATGAAGTCACTTGTTGCCGTCTGCACCCGCTCAACATTACTGGGTGCCACTAATGATCTGATTCTACTGAAATGAAGTCACTTGTTAGTGTCTGCACCTGTTCAACATTGCTGGGTGCCACTGATGAACTGCTTCTACTGAGATAATGTCACTTGTTGGTGTCTGCACCTGCTCAACATTACTGGGTGCCACTGACGGACTGCTTCTACTGACATAATTTCTCTTGTTGCTGTGTGTACCTATTCAACATTGCTGGGTGCCACTGATAGACTGCTTTTTACTGAAATAATGCGACTTGTTGCAATGTGTACCTGCTCAACGTTGCTGGGTGCCACTAATGAACTGCTTCTACTGACATAATGTCACTTGTTGGTGTCTGCACCTGTTCAACAATGCTGGATGCCACTAATGAAACTGTTTCTGCTCAGTGATGTCACTTGTTGCTGTCTGCACCTGTTCAACATTGCTAGGTGCCACTGATGAACTGCTTCTATTGAAATTATGTCACTTGTTGGTGTCTGCACCTGTTCAACATTGCTGGGTGCCACTGATGAACTGCTTCTACTGAAATAATGTTACTCGTTGCGGTCTGCACCTGCTCAACATTACTGGGTGCAACTGATGGACTGCTTCTACTGAAATAATGTCACTTGTTGCTGTCTGCACCTGCTCAACATTGCTAGGTGCCACTAATGGACTGAGTCTACTGAATTAATGTCACTTGTTGGTGTCTGCATCTGTTCAACATTGCTGGGTGCCACTGATGGACTGCTTCTACTGAGATAATGTCACTTGTTGGTGTCTGCACCTGCTCAACATTACTGGGTGCCACTGATGTACTGCTTCTACTAAAATGATGTCACATGTTGGTATTTGCACCTGTTGACCATTGCTGGGTGCTACTACTTCTTTTTTGTATAATTAACAGTATTTTTTGTGAACATTTGTATAAACTGATTTTTTGTGTATTGTGTAAACTATTATGTAAAGCCACATGCATGAAAGAATTTGTATTGCCTACTGTATTTTATAAATTAGGTTATTGAAAGGTCAGTGCAAAGCCAAAATTTTATCTAATTATGTGATATTTACGTATTAATATTATCTTTTATTTTGTCTGTATTTTTGTGGACGAATTTGGTGGTATTTTCACCACCAGTGCTGGCAAGAATACCATCAAATTCTGGCCCGTGGAGGAGGGGCATATGAAAGGTGGCTACACTGAGACACAGCGCCAGAGATTGCGCCAAAGAGTATTATTCAGCCGCCTCCACTGGTTGTGATTGGGGAGAACTCGTAGTAGTCAGTGCTTGTTGAGATGTGCTAGTGAAAAGTGGTTGCTGAGATGTCGTAGGGAAGAGTGCTTGCTGAGATGTGATACTGAAAAGTTCTTGTTGAGATGTGGTAGTAGCGAGTCGGTGTGGAGAGATTGTAATGTTTAGAGAGCTTTTCATCAATATGAACGAAGGTAAAAAAAATTTTTTTTTTCTTTTCTTTCTCATTATTTCAGTGTCCTGAATAATGCGTCATTACAGGTTCAGTTAACAAAGCATCTGGCGTGTGTTCTTGTATTAGAGTGTAATTCTGGGTTTCTTGCGCAATTATAGTATTTCTAATTTTTTTTTATCACGTCAGTATAAATGGTATTTGAAATTTCTTGTCTTGTTGAAGAAGAACCGTGCCAGATGTGTACGTTGAGTCACACTCCCACACACAGAACAATTACATTTGAGCTTTGGTTTCGTAGGTTTATAGTTGCTGGGCACTTAATTAATTAATTGTGTTAACGAAAATTTTCATTTCATTCTTTGTTGTTGTTCTATGCAGTCAGATTCCGTAATAATACTAGTCAGGGCCAACCGTTTACGAGCCACAGCGTAATCGGACATACAGCTACTGAAAATTATTTTCAAACTTAATAATTAAGCCGCCATGCACCGTGTCTACTCATCTTATTACGGCGATTTCATACAACGGGCTGTCACACAGAAACCTTTATTGTGCCATGAATTACGTAACGAGACGAGAGTTTAATGACCACCAGGTGCCAGCTCCACGCCATCGACATCTACACGGCCCAGTTCGGGCAGAGTGATCTTTAATGGGGGTTATCTAACGATATCTATGTAATTAAAGTGAAGACAGTAAATGATCGTTTCAGTGCAGATGCACCACAGGCTCTAACGCTTACCAGAATCGGCGAAATGCCGCTAGTACTTACGCTAATCAACAGGGGCACTACATCTTTAGTACATGGTATAAGTTCACAAACTGGATCCGACGAAAGGCGTGCTAAGGTGTCCTAATGGCATAGTGGTCAGCGCATGAGTCCTCGGAGTCTTTCGCGACGGCATGTAACAATAAAAGATTCTCGTTTTTCAATCCGCGTTAATTCGAATAAAATCCTCGAGATTTCGATGACCATCTCCTCCATCGTCGTCAGAAGTTCACTGACTGCCGGGGCTGGTACGGTTTCTCGCTTATGTAGGCATGATGACATCAACAGCCGCGGGTGCGGCAGTTTCAAACGTGGCGCCTGACCCTGGTGCCACCTGACGTCACCGGTGCTACCACGGGCAATAGCTCCGCTAGCTGCCCGGGTCGAGGTGCGCGTTCTACACTGGGTCTACTTGATTGGCTGTTGATGGCATCATGCCTATATAAGCGAGAAACCTTAGCAGCCCCGGCAGTCAGTGAACTTCTGACGACGTTGGTGGAGATGGTCATCGAAATCTCAAAGATTTTCTTCGAACTGACGCGGCTTGAAAACCGAGAACCGTTTATTCATGGACAGTGCATCACCTTCAATCAGGAGACCCTGGTTCTGATCCTGATACGGCACAAATTTCAAGCTTACCTCATTGATTTAAATCAATAATCACTGGCATCTAATGTCTTTAATTCCTTTATGTCTTAACTAACAACTTTTCCCGTGAATTTAAAAGGCTTTTCACTTTCTTTTGTACCATTGTAAGGTTACAGCAGTCAGTAAACGGTACAAAACGTCAATGCACAACTTCATAATAGGCAGGTGTTACACGAAGGCTTGCCCAAATGGGCACCTACTTTCTGCAGATCAACTCGCAGGATGAGTATTCATTCTGTAACTTTGTCTTCGACCTCTTACTACACTCGCGATAAAATAGGAAATTAAATAAGTACTAAAAATGCATATTTGTATGAAGGAGTGATACACTTTGCGGAATAAATTAGACAAATCAGATTTATATATATGTTGTGAAATAACAGAACTTTTGATATTACGTGTTCAATAATCATCTACATAGACATGACAATACGAATAAGCGAAGAGATGATTAGCTTGGGTGGAACTTAATAAAAATAAGAGAACGATAGAAGACTTACAATTTTTCAGTCCTGCGACGCATTCGTCAGACAATTTTTTGATGTGTCGTTTGCATTTCATTGTGAATAATTTTACCTTTGTCAATAGTCTCTCGTGTGTATTTTTATGAAAAAAACCTACGATATGTTTTATTCTCCTGTTTGTAAAATGATGTCGACTATTTTGAAATTCCAAATTTTGGTTGTTTTTGCACACATATATCTCTCCGATTTCAAGAGTTAGGAGCTGCGCTTCGTATTTTTTTCAACAACGAAGTATATATTAAACAAGACAATTCACCCCTAAAGACTGATACATCTTATTACTACATATTCACACCAAATATTGTGCTGTATTTGTCCTACTTATCGTGAATATTTTCATAAACGGTATGCCAGATTAAAAGAAAACGGTAGTTGCCTCAGTGGGCGATGAAAAATTACTTGCGGTTCAGTAACATAATTTTTAGTTAATAATTACAAAGTTTTTTTAACACGAATATTGAACTACGAGTTACCTCATTCCAAGCCCTGTACTTCCGTGTCTATTCCCTAGTCTCCAGGTCGCCTGGTCTTCTTTCGGGCTAGGCTACTACGTTACCCACTGCCATTAGTTAATACCATTATCGCTAATGCCCTTCTCGGTGCTCGCAAGTAAATTTCGATCCGCTAAGCGGTCTAGTGTCCGCCCGAGTTTGCGCGGTGCTTACCGGATCAGCCGTACCGTGCAAACCAAACTGACGGCAAGCGGTCGCTTCGATCTACGGCCGCGCGCGGGATTAACAGCCGACGGCGCGGCCGACCGCTTCGAGAGGCCGCGTCTTAAATTTTAAAGAAGCCACAGATTAAGTTCCTCTGTATCCAGGCAGATGTGTAATCAGGAGAGCTTCTTCACTTATTGTATTATTCAAGGAAATCCGTGAACGCTAAGTGGCGAGCGAATTTCTCCTCTAAAGTCGACGTGGCACGTCGCTCTGCGGTCGGATTCGTTCTGTGACAACATAATCGGCGCCAACGGAAAGGTAAGACTAACAAATCAGAATTAGAGTTGCAGTTTAGGTAGAGCCACTGTTTTTATAATTTTAAACGAAGGTTAATTATGTAGATACAATCAGTCACAAGTAGGCTTCCCCTGAAATCCGTTCTCCAGTTTACCTACATTACTGCCTTGATAATTGAATCGCTCGTTATTCAAACGCACTAAGCCCAATTTTTAAAGATTGGAGATAAATACAAAAAAAGGTTATTCGCTCTTTTAATACGAGATGTAATTGTTTGTACTTGTTAAGTACACATTCACTACGCAATAATAATGGCAAAGTAGCATTTTTCCGTAAGTTACAGAGGCTTTCAATGGCAGAATACGTAATGAGACTTATTTCTTTTCTACATGGAACGATCAAAACTTGTAAGCGAGGAATAAAATTCACGTTATTCGTTTCTTTTCCTTATGTCTAAACGAATATATTCATACGCAAGCATAAAAATAAAAGGTACCCTAGTGGAATAAACGTTATTTTCTATACACAGCACATGGAATTGTTTATTATTTTCTTATGCGGTATTTTTATACAACCCCACTATTGATAAAACAGCAGCGCCATAGTCACTGACATTGAACGATAAAACAGTTATTAAAACAAGTCACTCTGTTAGAAAAGGCAAGTAATGCGTTTTCAATGACACAGCAATTCTAGTGCTTCATCAAAGATTGGTTTGCTCATTTCAGAAGTCATGACATAAAGGTGAACCTTCGTGAGATCGTCCTGCTTCGTTGATTTGGTTTCTACTCCTCCTTCCTCATAGGCCTTCCTCAACTGATTCATAAGAGGACCATTTCTCAGTTTATGCTGTGAAGAATGGAATGTGTGATGGACTACTCTCACAGTGACGGGACGAGCAACTACATTGCCAGGATGATCTGGAGAATACTGGAACTCGGAGAATGACGCAGTGGAACAGCACCTCCGCCTTTCTAAGCAGGTCCTTCCCTGTTGATTCCTCACTTGGAGTTGTTTTGCTACTATGTTCAGGCCACCAAGCATCCATATCAATGATGTCAATTCCTTTCGCCATTTTATTGTAACATTCTTCTATGCATTAGCAATGATCGTACAATAATCTTTTGGAGTGTAGATTCTGTGGCCGTACTTTTTTTTTCTTCAAAGCACTAAAACCCTCGTCGCAAGGCAGGAAGGAATGACCTCTAGTAGGGAAGGGATGAATAATTTCCTCGAATCGTTTATCTTCGACCAAACTCGTGCAGAAAGAAAGAAATAAAAGATTCATCTTTTTAGTTGGATACGCATCCGAGTACAAATGAAATTTCTTCGTGACTGCGTTAACCTCATTGGTGAGATATTTGAATACGAATGTTGGCCCCTTTCTTGGGTTGCGTCTCATAATACATGTATTCTTAGGAAATACTGTCCTGGAAGTTGCTTATAGTAAATAAATGTACCCATAGGTACCCTAGGTGGAATATTTTCTGATCCGGTGTATGCGGTACAGGTAAATTCTGCATATAGTCAATGGCAACAGAGACTGCACCATCGAGCAGGTAGGATTCTGAGCATGATTTCATAGAGGAATAAGATTTGCGATTTCTGTTCTTGTGAATTCTTAGCTCGCTTGCTGCTGCTAATTTAACATTTTGTGATAAGTGCGGACACTTTGTTTTGTCTTGAAGTCCTTCGCAGATGCTTGACACATCCATGTGGGGTCTGGAGGGGGGGGGGGGGGGCAATCTGTCTGGGGTAGACGAATTTCTTATTAAAATAATCAATATAAATTATATATTTTACTTCAATATTAGGGCATTCCTCACAAACTTAATCATGCATATCTTTAACGTTCAGACTTGCGTCCAACTTATTTACTTCTTTACCACATGATATGTTTCACAGGAAACTTGAGAATGTGTTCCCGAATTTCAGCGCAGAATTCAAATGATATAGAATGCGTCTTCTTACTGAATGTTCCCTTGATTTCGTAATAGTAAAAAGCACTAAATCTCTTATGCTTATCTTCTTCTAGTACATTGAAGCAGAGGCGATTCTACCTGAAACAAACACTCTAGCTGCCTAGGCAAAATCTTTGTCAGACATCCATTAAGCAATCATAACTTCTGTATCAATAATAGTTCGAATCCCTTTTATGGAAGTGAAGTGGTTGAACACATAATATTTAGGTAAAAACGATAATTTCTGTCATACCTGCATGGAGATAAAATACTTTTTTGATGCACTGTCTTTCCTGCAAACTATTCCTGGCGTAATTTTACTTTCTGGGTTGACTTTTATTACCTGTCATAACTTCTTTGTCGATGATGAAAATAAGTTTAAGAACACAACCAGAAATGTTTCAATAATACGCAAAACGCCACAACCACGTAGGACATATCGTCAACGACAACATTCAGTACCCATGTAAGCAAAGAAGCGCGCTAATCCTGACATCCAAAACACAGCAGCGCTCTCTGCTTAGGTTGGTTGGTGGTGATAGACATTGTGTGTTGAAACGTACTAACTGCGGTAGTAAGTTCCTTTCAACACGGAATAACTAATCTGATGGCTGTGGTAATGACGTAAGTGCTGCCAGGACGTGGTTCCTTTCAACACCAAGACACGCATCTTTCTTCTTAGAACGCAAAGAACCGTTTAAACGAATTTGTCAAAAATGTGGATTTAGTGGCTTTCAAGTATGAGCGATTCAATCAATTCAATCTTGATATTTCTTGTGTTTCTGATTTCTGCCTTATTCTCCGTAATTTGGCATAAGTAAATGTTGACAGCTACCTGTGATGACATACAACGCACGATAATTAAATTTCACAACAACAGATTTCCTCGTTTTTATCTGATATAGCGAGACTGGTAGGAGGTCGTACTGAAATGTAATGTCTTTTAATTATTTATACTGTTGTCATTATCGGTTCAGATACGACATTACATGTTATGCATATTGCTCGGTCAACTCTTCTGCTTCTTCGACGGAATTTTCAAACCTCTTCCGCTAAGGGGCTCCGAATCGTAGCTCGTAACACGGCGATGTGTAACGTAACTAGGGCGGCGCGTGAGAAATAGCATGAGGTAATCGAGTTTCTAGTCGCAAAAAATGTGCCTTATATTGAAAGCCGTAGAAGAATGTAAGCTTTGTGCGGTGATGGTCGTATCGACATCAGAATGAGCAACTTTGGGTTGTTCGTGCTCGTAATGAAGAAAACTGTGGAGTTAACCTAAACGTGTGTAACTGAGCTCCGAGTGAACAATCACGTGCAGCAACTGACGAGACTTATTGAAATCGGTTAATGAGATCATTAGAGAAAATTTTCTAGTATCGAAAACAGGGTTCTCAAGTAATAGTGGCCTCTCACGACAGAGAGTACGTGCCACCGTTGTGGAACTGCAGTACAGAAAATTGTGAGCGCTGTGGGTGCCTCGAACGCTCACTCCTGAGATAAAACAGAGGAGATTGGACATCTGTCAATAATTTCTTATCCATTTTCTGCACGAGTAGGACGGGTTCCTTAACGACATCGTGACAGGTGATGAAAGGTACGTTCGTCATTTTGACCCAAAATATTGAGTTCTGCCAAAAAGGATCACCGATGCCAAAAACTTTCAAGGCCTTGCCATCAGCTAGTAATGTCATGCTCACGTTCTTCGGGGATGGTCAAGGTGTTGCGAATTTAGATTTCATCTAGAGACACTATCATATACTCTGCAAGGTACGCGAGACCCTCAGTGAGCTGAAACCATGAGTTCGAGAAGTTCGTCCACACACAGAGCACATTCTTCTTCAGCATGATAATGAAAGCGCTGCGATATCCACACCAATCCGACGCGTGAGTTCACTGTTACCGATCATCCTCCATACAATAATGACTTCGCCACATAAGATTTTCATCTGTTTCCGAAACTTAAAGGACTTGTCCGAGAACTTCACTTTAATAGTGATGAAGCGGAGTAGGCAGAGATGAGGTTGTGACTCCTTCAACAAATTCAAATAGTCTACAGTGACGGTACCAACAAACTGGTCTACCGTGTGAGAAATGTGTTCGATACCAGGGTGAATATGCTGAGACATAAGTATGTAGTCATGAAGAATAAAGACATAGAATGTTAATAACGTTTGTTTTATTTAAAAGGCTTTATGAGTTTTTCATAAAAAAATTCGGAGGCATTGCTTTCCAACGCAACCTTCTATCACTGTAATATATGTAACTGACCAATCAGATGGAAACATTTCCGTCTTATGTAATATAGAAACTCTTGTTAGGTACTTACAATTAGGTAATTACAACGTATTGAAATGTTGTGCTTTATAATACGACGAAGTCTGGTGCTTCTAGTGTTAAGTAATCGTAACTGAATATTGTATTCTGTATTTAATTTTGTGTCACATATCCAAGCAATCTGCTTAATATTGTTAACAGATACTCGTAAATGGCACGTAAAGAATCCGCCGCACGCAGTGAAAAACTAAAATCACGGGTATGCAGTGATCCACATTAAGTAAAATTCCAGGTATACAATGAGCCAAGTTTGTAGAAATAAGAGAACACAATTTTCCATTGAAACAAAAGTTTTGAAATATTCCAGAACAAAATAGTTCTTTCTAGTTTGAACAGAAAACAGTACTTGAGACAGAGTGCCTATTAACTGTAAATAAGCAAAGTGTTCTCAACTGAGGTAAATCACTAAAAACTTACGGCGACCGAAGGCCGATGATAAGAAAGATTACCATAAATATTATCTAAGGCACAATGTCTGTAGAACGAAAGCAAACACTTTTATAAAATGTTCCTAACTAGCGCGTACACGAAACACTACGCTAGAAAAAGTTTTAAATTCCGACAGGACATTCCCAAAATAAACAGTTGTAATTTCAGACTCCTTTACAGGCAAAGCTTTCGGGGGACAGCCCACTGTTAAGATAGCAGTATGGCGGAAATAGTGAGGCCCTACGTATCGCAGATGGAAACATTATCATAAAATCATACAAGTCAACTAGCACAAACACTAACACGAAGCCTTACATCGTCTTTCCGGGGGCTCAAAGCGAAATCCTCATTGGAGATATGCATAACCATTTGGCGTGTGGCCCATGAATCTCACTCGGAGTGACCTGCCTACTCAGAGCCCACGTGCCACCTTAAGCATAGCTCTCGGTACCGGGGTGCAATCGGTCCTTCGTCCCCTCATGTGGCTTGCATAGAAAAGAGGTCCGTGTGGACAGTACCTCTGCTGGCGCTTCAGTTGCTGCCTGGTCGCCATGTGTTGCGTGGCAGGCATCGGGCTGCCGGCGCAATTTGGATGTACTGTCGGTTGCAGAGCAAGTAAGTGTGAGCCCACGATACTGCAATAAGTACAGAGACAAATTTATCTGGATCAGAAAGTGACTGAAATGGACAGAAAAGTGGAGATCTAACCAAATTTTCATATATAAAACAGTTATTTGAATTCCACTATACATACACTAGTGGCCCTTAAAATTGCTACACCACGAAGGTAACGTGCTACAGACGCGAAATTTAACCGACAGGAAGAAGATGCTGTGATATGCAAATGCTTGGCTTTTTAGAGCATTCACACAAGGTTGGCGCCAGTGGCGACACCTACAACGTACTGACATGAGGAAAGTTTCCAACCGATTTCTCATACACAAACGTTGTTGTGGTACCTCGTGTAAGGAGGAGAAATGCGTACCATCACGTTTCCGACTTCGATAAAGGTCGGATTGTAGCCTACCGCGATTGCGGTTTATCGTATCGCGACATTGCTGCTCGCGTCGGTCGAGATCCAATGACTGTTAGCAGAATATGGAATCGATGGGTTCAGGAGGGTAATACGGAACGCCGTGCTGGATCCCAACTTCCTTGTATCACTACCAGTCGAGATGACAGGCATCTTATCCGCATAGCTGTAACGGATCGTGCAGCCACGTCTCGATCCCTGAGTCAGCAGATGGGGACTTTTCAAGACAACAGCCATCTGCACGAACAGTTCGACGACGTTTGCAGCGGCATGGACCGTCAGCTCGGAGACCATGGCTGCGGTTACACTTGACGCTGCATCACATACAGGAGCGCCTGCGATGGTGTACTCACCGACGATCCTGGGTGCACGAATGGAAAAACGTTATCTTTCCGGTAAATCCAGGTTCTGTTTACAGCATCATGATGCTCGCATCCGTGTTTGGCGACATCGCGGTGAACGCACATTGGAAGCGTGTATTCGTCATCGCCATACTGGCGTATCACCCGGCGTGATGGTATGGGGTGCCATTGGTTACACGTCTCGGTCACCTCTTGTTTGTATTGACGGCACTTTGAACAGTGGACGTTACATTTCAGATGTGTGACGACCCGTGGCTCTACCCTTCGTTCGATCTCTGCGAAACCCTACATTTCGGCAGGATAATGCACGACCGCATGTTGCGGATCCTGTACGGGCCTTTATAGATACAGAAAATGTTCGACTGCTGCCCTGGCCAGCACATTCTCCATATCTCTCACCAATTGAAAACGTCTGGTCAATGGTGGCCGAGCAACTGGCTCGTCACAATTCGCCAGTCACTACTCTTGATGAACTGTGGTATCGTGCTGAAGCTGCATGGGTAGCTGTACCAGTACACACCATCCAATCTCTGTTTTAGTCAATGCCCAGGCGTATCAAGGCCGTTATTACGGCCAGAGGTGGTTGCTCTGGGTACTGATTTCTCAGGATCTATGCACCCAACTTGCGTGAAAATGTAATCACATGTCTGTTCTAGTATAATATATTTGTCCAATGAATACCCGTTTGTCATCTGCATTTGTTCTTGATGTAGCAATTTTAATGGCCAGTAGTGTATATATCTATTGTTTCCAGTTTTTGTTGTCAGGAGGAATAAACATTCGGAAATATTTTTGTGGCTACGATTCTCATTCATATAATTTTTAATGGACATGATAATCGCCTTTGACTCTTAAGATATTTGTTCATAACAATCACTATTGTAATTTCAACAGCGTGCAGTGTTGTGAAAATTATACCCCTGTACAAGTCAAATCTTCAAAAAATAATCGGAATATGTATAGGTTATCATCACATCCATATGTATTCAATTGAATATCCAGAATAAACACGTCATTTTGACGTCAGTTATTTTTAAAAATCATAACCATTGTTAAAACGAGATTTTTACCGTACTCCACTTGATAAAGGTCACATGTTGGAAACTGAATTAGTCGACTTTGTGGATAACTTCGTTTATAGTCACTGGCGACAGGAATGGCCTGTAAAGAAAGCATCACGAAGCCGCACTTTGTCATCACTATTTCCACCATCACTTCTTCGACTGACACTGTGATGGTGACAGTCATATTTTAAATGGGCACAAACGTACGTTTCCGAATACTATAGAGATAGCTGCGTGTTCTGAAGTTTATGGAAACGACTAAGCCTAGTTTGTAACATTCCGTAGCCAAACATAATATGCTTGATTTATCATGTCCTTCTGACTTAGGAGATAATTGTATGAAGACGCTACTGCTGATTTTGAAACTGTTTAGAGCTACCACAGTTGCCATAAACGTAATTATGGCTTGTAAAACGCCTATCAATGCAAAAATAACATCAATGTAGCTGACGCAACTTTACAAATGAGTTTCCCAGTTACTTAGTCTGCAACGGAATATATTCACCGATTCCGGATGCCAGGTAACTTACGTTATTTCCTCCTCAAGGCTATGATCCCAGTCTCTGAAAGGGTTACCTCACAATTCAGATCTCTGAAAGGATAACACTGCATGGTTACCATCCTTAACTTGTGACAACGTGGAAGACTACTGCAGTAGTGGATGAGATTTCTGGGTTTACCTCGACCTCTGTACATTGTTCTAATTTGGATTCACGTCTCTCTCGGCAGCTCGGCTCAAGCCGTGAAGCAATTGTCGTCTGTAGTCGTCTGTAGCACATCCAGAAAAGTCTTCGCTAGTTCTATCAGTGTCTGATTCTGCCAGGAAATTGCAGAAGACCTTGGAAGTTCTGACCAATGGTAACTTTATGAACATATGCAACAATTGCCCAGTATTGGGGATTTCGTCAAAGTTAATCAATCAAGTGTGACATGGAGATGAAGGCCAAAAATCTCTTCCACTACAGTACAGACTTTCAATCACGGCCAATCAAAAATCCTGTATGTATGCATGCATAGGAACTCACCACTTCTAACAAAACAGTTATTATGTGGCAATATGAAAATCCGTTCCTGGAATCTGAGCAAGCATTCCATCAAGGCACAACAGTGCTTTTTGACTGGTCCCACATTACGAAGTCTCATGTTTTCTCCTGGCCTTCAGATACCATCCCATGTTACCCAGACTCATGCTCGGCAGACACTGCAGGCTTTTTCTCCTAGTCTTTACCTTTCCCCGGACGCACGACCACCGAAATAGTCACGAAGATTATGGGGTGTGTCTCACAACTCTTTATGCAGTTCATGTCGGGTACGCTCAACTGGACTAGCTTCCAAGCCACTATCACACCGCTCTTTACACTACTACATGCATAATACACCACACCAGCCCCGAAACGCAGACTTAAACACAGTCACACAGATCCTGTTTTGGAATGCCAACGGGATCGCAAACAAAAAAGCCGAGATGGCCGCGTTCATGGAGCGAAAGGGTATCCGAATCGCTCTTGTGAACGAAACACTGATTACGCCTCGCAAACAACTAAACCTCCCAGGTTATTGCGTCTATCGTACCGACCGAGCGGATGGCAGGAGGGGAGGCGGCACGGCAATCATTATACACAGAGACATAGACCACACGAACATCGAGTTCCCAGCACTTGAAAGACTGGAGGCTACGGCCGTTAGGGTCAAGTTCAACGGAGCCAACACCACACTGGTATCGCTATACAATCCTCCTAAAAACATAGTAACACGCGATATCAGCACAGTACTCAACATGGCACCGCGGGTAATAGCCGCTGGAGACCTCAACGCAAAACACCCCGATTGGAACTCACGAATACGAACCTCCAACGGCAAGAAACTGTACGAACACGCACTAGGCCGAAACTACATTATACTTGGGCCGGACGTTCCGACGTTCGTGCCTACACAGGCCCGACATAGGCCAGACGTGTTAGACATAGCCCTCATAAAGGGCATCACATGCACACTCAACCTAACGGTTGAAAACGATCTGGACTCAGACCACATGCCTGTAATACTGCACATGGAAGAGACACTGCAGGACATTGAACCACGCAGGATGCTTAACTACAAACGTGCGAACTGGACACTGTTCAAGGAAACGCTTGATAGTCGCATTCCTGACACCCACGAAATTAACAACACACAGCAAATCGATGAGGCTGTGGAGGCTCTCACAACTGCCGTCCAAGACGCAATGACTGACGCCATTCCATTTACAACACCAAGACAACACTCGACGGCCCTGCCCCAGGAAATCCTGGGCCTTATCTCAATGAGGAACCGCCTCAGGAGATACTGGCAGCGTACCAGGCGTCCGTTCTATAAACTGCACGTCAACAGACTCCAGGGCATAATACGGAATAAAATCCAAACATTCAGAAACGAACAATGGGGACAGAGACTCGCTCGGCTGGATACCACACGTCCTGGCGTGTGGCAGCTGGCCAGACACTTCACCAGGGAGAAACATTACATTCCCACGTTACAAGGACCAGACGGCCCAGCCTACTCCGCGACGGAGAAGGCAGAGCTTATGGCCACAACACTTGCAGCGTCCTTCATGCCGAATCTGGTTCCCTCAGACCCAGCATTCACACTTGAAACGGACCAGGAGGTTACACGACTTGTAGCCCAGCCCTCGCGCGACGTAATCAGACGTGCTAGCACAAATGAAGTCACATGGGCTATCAAGCACACCAACGCTAGAAAAGCCCCTGGGCCTGATGGCATTCAAAACCGTGTCCTCCAGGAGTTCACGGATAAAGCCGTAGAATACCTCACACACCTAACGAATGCCATCCTGACACACCAACACTTCCCTGACTTTTGGAAGGCGGCCAAGGTCCTGATGTTCAGGAAGCCAGGGAAAGACCACTCCCTCCCACAAAATTACCGTCCCATCAGTCTGCTGTGCTCGCTCAGCAAGATTGTTGAGAAGGTAATACTAAAACGTATCACTAGGCATTGCATCGCCAACGACACCCTAAGACCGGAGCAATTCGGCTTTAGGAATCACCACTCGACAACACAACAACTCCTCCGCGTAGTCGAACATATAACACACGGCTACAACATGAACAAAGCCACAGGGGCCGTGTTCCTAGACATCGAAAAGGCTTTCGATCGTCTCTGGCACAACGGACTCATACACAAACTAAGCGAAGCTGGTTTCCCAGACGGACTCGTACGTCTCATACACTCATATCTCACGAACAGATGTTTCAACACTAACGTGCAGGATAAACAATCAACACAACACGGTATCCAAGCTGGAGTACCCCAAGGAAGCATTCTGGGGCCCATCTTGTTTAACCTGTACATTAATGACTACCCAGCGACACGAAACACGACGTTAGCCGTCTACGCGGATGACACAGCCATCCTCGCGCAAGACTGGAAACCGTCGAACATCAACTCACGAATACAGACAGCACTCAGAACAGCTGAGCCTTGGCTGGAGCGATGGCGTATTAAAGTAAACGTCGACAAGTGCGAAGCAGTTCTGTTCACACGCAGACCGAAACTACTGCGCAAACACCAACACTGTAGACCGATAACACTACATACACGCCCAATACGTTTCCGAGAGAAAGTCAGATACCTTGGTGTCTGGCTGGACCGGAAACTTACATGGGGGGACCACATCGAATACGTTGCCAACCGAGCGCACGCGAGGCTCAAACAGCTCTACCCAATGCTCAACAGGGAAAGCACACTGAATAGGAGGGTGTCGAGGTCCTTATACACTACACTGATTAGACCTCTGATGACGTACGCAGCTCCCGTCTGGGGATATGCAGCTCCCACACGACTGCGCCGCCTGCAGATCATACAGAACAAAGTGCTACGAATCATTAGCAATGCTCCACGCTACACACGCACCGTGGATCTTCACCATGAATACCGCCTTGATACCCTCAAGGAAGTATTCAAGAAACACGCTACACGACTATACAGGAACTCGAGACACTCGAACAATCCTTTCATCCTCACTCTGGGAAACTACGATCACAACCACAGGTGGAAACACAAGCGACCAAAGACACTGCTAGGGCATAACCACCTATGGTAAACTAACATACGCAAACAGCGACAAACGACGGTAAGCCCCTGCATATCAGCAATACTGACTGGCAACTACCAGCTGCTATTAGAGCCGACCAACAGGCCACAGCAGGGACACCGACGAGCTCGCCCACAGACGCACGAACAATCTCCCAACACTCCCTCACACTGTGCCTCCGGTATATGACCTATCGGATACAAGACCGATAACAAACATAACTGTTGCAGGTCGCAGGACGCTGAACGAGGACTCTGTACCAGCACCCAGCGCCAGCCGCCGAGCAGCACAAACGCACAACGTCAAGGTATCGACATGCATGATACCCACTACTAACAAAGCCTATCCTTGCACAACCTATCGCAGGCAGCAAGACAACCGCTACTGCTCTTGCCGCCCGACCTAACTTTCGCAGAGGTTTTTTTCCCCTGGCTCTTGCCTTGGCACTTTTTTCCCTCTGCCCTTCGAACCGCTACCCTTCGTCAGATTTCGACCAATCTATCTCCAGATGAGCGCGTATTAATGGTTAATCCTAACCAGACGTACGCAAACATCGCAGTACCCACATCCTGCGACACCTCACTTTAGTGAATACTAACCCTTATGCAGAGATGGCAGTAGACCTTTTGTGTTGGCCATCATGCCGGTGTGGGCGTGGAGGGGCTCCACCTCTTATAAAAAAAAAAGTCTTTACCTACATAAAGAGTGGCTACTAGCGCCAAAGAACTTAGCGACTCTTCTGTTCACCTCTGTCCTGCTACCTTGCTAAAACACCCACAAGGCAGAGGAAATAATAAGACACCCTTGAAGTAGCTACAGGTAAAGTTAAAAAGAAATAATTAGCAATTCAGTAAATCAGTAGTGCACTAATGCTGTAATTGGCAGTAACGAAGGCTGTTTGTAGTTTTCATGGAGCGTAAACGATTTGACTTAACTGACTGTTGGGATCCGCCCAGTCATTTATAAAACACAATATGTAAAGTTTTGAGTGTAAACTTCTACGTAACAGAGGTGAAGCTGTTATCAAGTATTGCTAGATTTAAATAAGCAAGGAACACTAGGCAGAATGTAATGTGCCATGAGAACTTAAGGGATGCGCAGTAGCCCGAGGACTTAAAATAGGGAAGAGTAGAAGTGAGTAGGAGGAAAAATGCATGTATTTTGTGTGCAAATTTAAGCGGTACTTAAGAAACATGGAGAATCAGTGTAGAATGATAGCGTCAATAACGCTATACTACAGGAAGCAAAACAGAAGACACTTGAAGAATTTTTGTGGTGTTCATTAACGAAAATATAGCGTAGGATGTGCAAGGAATTCTGAAAGACCTTGAATATGGCAGTAGACACTGCAGGATCATTATCCAAAATTGATGTGGTTACCGAACAGCGGTAAAAGAGTGTGGTACCAATATAGTTCAAAAATGGCTCTGAGCTCTATGTAACTTAACTTCTGAGGTCATCAGTCCCCTAGAACGTAGAACTACTTTAACCTAACTAACCTAAGGGCAGCACACACATCCATGCTCAAGGCGGGATTCGAACCTGCGACCGTAGCGATCGACCAGTTCCAGACTAGCGCCTAGAACCGCTTGGCCACTCCGGCCGGCACCAATATAGTCTTCACCTGTTTTGAAAGTGATTGTACAGATTGTAATAAATGCAACTACAGGAAGCATCAATGACAAACATGTAAACAGTTTAGCCACACCGAAGAAACTTAAACACGCTATTGCCTACAGAAACAAGAAAGGCAGTCAGAGGGTTCAACCTACATCCCTGCATTAAACATTGTACTGGGTCATGTATCCATAGAACAATACTCACAGTGAGGGTAAACCTTTATCTGACGGAACACATGAGAAGTGAATTACGCAAGGTTTTATTAAGTACGGAATCACAAGTTCAAATGGCTCTAAGCATTATGGGACTTCATCTGAGGTCATCAGTCCCCTAGAGTAGAACTGCTTAAACCTAACTAACCTAAGGATATCACACACTTCCATGCCCGAGGCAGGATTCGAACCGGCGACCGTAGCAGCAGCACCGTTCAGGACTGAAGCGCCAGAACCGCTCGGCCACAGCGCCCGGTGAATCACAAGTGTCATGGCACGTATTAGCATACTTGATGAGGTAAAACTACATCCAACACGCCGGAGGTTAAGCGGCATGGTTGGGGGTGATATTCATTAATTGATTTGGCAAATTCGAGAATCCGACTGAAAGAAAGTAGTATGAAGCAATACTTGATTTAAATTTCCTGGCTGCACATTACTTCAATGTCGTCTACAAGAATGCATAAAGGAGCTACAATCAAGTTGCCATGTTGTATTTGCCGCACTCGTTGAGATTCCACAGATCAACATTCATACCTAAATGGTGCAACCACATGCACCCATCGAAAGCATGCCCCACACACACACACACACACACACACACACACACACACACACACACACACATACTTTTCAGCTTGATGTCATAAAGTAAGGGAAGTTAATGTCCTTTAGATACGAAGGATTTAATTTCTTTTTTTTTTCAATTTTGCTTTGAGGACTTACGGGCTTTTGTATATCTTAACAGGTAACAAAATGTAACTTTTAATGCTATCCAGACAGATCTGTCGTGAATGTGCTTCTCGGGTTTGCCGCCGGATCGTATTGTGTTACTCTCTCAATATTTCATCGATACAACTGCTCGACATCATCAGGTGGTGGTAGCTGCTGCTGTCACTGCTGCAAGGTGCGAGTGATGTTAAGACTTCTCCCACACACGTAGTACAGACCAACATCATACTGGACTGGTATTCACTTGCTGGAGAGACAGTCGAGATGGTTATGAGGTTTAAGAGGTAGTGGTAAGAGGATCGAGGGAACTAATAGAATATATTTACTAGATTAAAATGAGGATGCAACTTCGTGGGCTAGTGGTCAGTGCGTCTCTCACGTGGATGACAAGTTAAATTCCATATGCAACTAGGTATTTCTCGTAGACAGGAGTACTGGAACGAGATGCACTCAACCACCTGATGCTCGTTACTGATCTACTTGGATGAGAATTTGTGACTGCAACATCTGGACAGCTACCTGTAACACCGAATGGGAGAGTGGTGTACTTGACCCATGCCGTTGCATGTCGCATCGAAATGACACCATCACTAGAGGAAGACACCGCAGCCGATCATCACGTGGCCCTGTTGTTCACTTAGAGGCTCTAGTTAGTTTACACGGAAATAAAACAAAACTGATAATTAAGTTCAAAAATTGTGTGAAATTTTTGGTTTTCATGAGGAAACTCTTTTCTAAATATTTCTGTATATTAATATTCTATATATTAACAGTTACGTCGAAATGGAACAAATTCAAGTGGAAGACTAAGTAAAGCATTTTGGACCACAAGTGTTGCAGACAGAATAGCACATTGTCGCTACTGTTCCAAAACTGCGCACAGTCTGCTGCAAAGCGAAAGATTCCATAAGCTGTTCCTAAGCCATTTCTCCGCAATTCAGTTTGTTCCAGAAATTTTATTTCCAGAAAGTGTACTGGAGACTTTCTGTGTGGTTTGGAAAGTTGGAAATGAGACGCAGGCGGAAGTAAGGTTGTGAGGGCGGATACTGAGTAGTGCTTAGGTACCTCTGTCGGTAAACACAATTTTGATCTGTTAGAAAGTTACATTATCACTTTTGTTTACTAGTATATGGAAGAATAAGTTAATTGAAGTTACATAATATATCAAATTAACATGAAGTGTGTAAAAGAAAATTACATGAATGCTATGGGTGAGAGATAGTGCAGAACCTTCGGCAGAAATTATGAATCAAACTTGTTCAATGAACAGATGATAGCGCAGGGAGTAGGCTCAGAGTAAGCGAAGCAAGAGTTAAAAGTGAAGAAGAATAGCGGAGAAGGGAAGAATTATTTGCTTAACATAAAAACTGATATACACTCCTGGAAATTGAAATAAGAACACCGTGAATTCATTGTCCCAGGAAGGGGAAACTTTATTGACACATTCCTGGGGTCAGATACATCACATGATCACACTGACAGAACCACAGGCACATAGACACAGGCAACAGAGAATGCACAATGTCGGCACTAGTACAGTGTATATCCACCTTTCGCAGCAATGCAGGCTGCTATTCTCCCATGGAGACGATCGTAGAGATGCTGGATGTAGTCCTGTGGAACGGCTTGCCATGCCATTTCCACCTGGCGCCTCAGTTGGACCAGCGTTCGTGCTGGACGTGCAGACCGCGTGAGACGTCGCTTCATCCAGTCCCAAACATGCTCAATGGGGGACAGATCCGGAGATCTTGCTGGCCAGGGTAGTTGACTTACACCTTCTAGAGCACGTTGGGTGGCACGGGATACATGCGGACGTGCATTGTCCTGTTGGAACAGCAAGTTCCCTTGCCGGTCTAGGAATGGTAGAACGATGGGTTCGATGACGGTTTGGATGTACCGTGCACTATTCAGTGTCCCCTCGACGATCACCAGTGGTGTACGGCCAGTGTAGGAGATCGCTCCCCACACCATGATGCCGGGTGTTGGCCCTGTGTGCCTCGGTCGTATGCAGTCCTGATTGTGGCGCTCACCTGCACGGCGCCAAACACGCATACGACCATCATTGGCACCAAGGGAGAAGCGACTCTCATCGCTGAAGACGACACGTCTCCATTCGTCCCTCCATTCACGCCTGTCGCGACACCACTGGAGGCGGGCTGCACGATGTTGGGGCGTGAGCGGAAGACGGCCTAACGGTGTGCGGGACCGTAGCCCAGCTTCATGGAGACGGTTGTGAATGGTCCTCGCCGATACCCCAGGAGCAACAGTGTCCCTAATTTGCTGGGAAGTGGCGGTGCGGTCCCCTACGGCACTGCGTAGGATCTTACGGTCTTGGCGTGCATCCGTGCGTCGCTGCGGTCCGGTCCCAGGTCGACGGGCACGTGCACCTTCCGCCGACCACTGGCGACAACATCGATGTACTGTGGAGACGTCACGCCCCACGTGTTGGGCAATTCGGCGGTACGTCCACCCGGCCTCCCGCATGCCCACTATATGTCCTCGCTCAAAGTCCGTCAACTGCACATACGGTTCACGTCCACGCTGTCGCGGCATGCTACCAGTGTTAAAGACTGCGATGGAGCTCCGTATGCCACGGCAAACTGGCTGACACTGACGGCGGCGGTGCACAAATGCTGCGCAGCTAGCGCCATTCGACGGCCAACACCGCGGTTCCTGGTGTGTCCGCTGTGCCGTGCGTGTGATCATTGCTTGTACAGCCCTCTCGCAGTGTCCGGAGCAAGTATGGTGGGTCTGACACACCGGTGTAATTGTGTTCTTTTTTCCATTTCCAGGAGTGTAGATTTACGAGTATAAACTCAAAATATATTGATTACAGTCAATAGAAATAGGAAAGGAATTCGAAAGAAGATTTTGGAGACGATACATGAATTCCAGGTGGTAAACCATTTTTCGATAAACTATTTACGTGGATTTTAGGCATAGCGGGTATATGTATGTGAATATAGTAATACAGAATGAGAGGATGTCAAATGAACTGGAACTCTAGTATCTTAGAAGAGATGTTTGAGAAACGTATTCTGTCCGTAGTCTTCTTAATTTCCTGACAGCACTCACATACATCCAGTTGGGCGTAAATGCACACAATATGTAACATTAACGGTACTGGAATCAGATGGAATGTAACATTTATGAATTTGATATTGTAAATGGTGTGAAACACAACCCAAATGGAACCTGAAAGTAACACTTCGAAGTAACACACATGTTAAATGTTACCAATATTCACCTAGTGAATCATATTGTATCGGGAGGTCGTTTTACGCTAGGAATATCAAAAGTGCAACTGAATATCTCAAATTAGTTTAAAATTACACACAGGGTGCTTAAAAAGTGTCACATATTTCTACAGGAGGTAATACCTATTCGTTCCTGTAATGTGGCATGGCCGGGAGGGTGTCCAATGGTAGCCACATTGGACTAGCTTTCGGAAGATAATGCCTCAAATCCAGATTTAGGTTCTCCTTGATTCCCTTAAATCGCAGCAGGCATATGGCAGAATGGCTCCTATGAAAGTGGCAATCTTAAAACAAATCGAGCTTGAGCTTCGTCTCTAATCACTTCGAAGCCGACGAGAATCTACCATAATCTAACTAACTTACAGTGGTATGTCCGTGAACCGGTACTTGTTGAGATGTGGGATAAGCTCATTCCCATCTTTGGGTAAGCTAGCGGTGGTGCATAGTTCTGGAGCTTCCTTGGCACGCCGTTAGACGACGCCTCTTCGCATGTGCCGTCTTTAAAGAAGATGCGAAAGCGCGGTACTAGGGAATGGGATGTGAGCAGTATTTTGGACGGAGAGACTGCTACGAGCTGCAAGGACAATAAAGGCTGCCCAGCACTGTGGCGAGTCTGAACTTGGGAGGGCGGCAGCTTTTAAGTTTGGAAGTAGTTTCGTCATTGGTGCCCACATATAAAGTCATCTATTCCTTCGTTGCATTTCCATTGCTGGTTTGGAGCATTTCCGCGTGGAGTTAAGCCACGTAGATACTTCACGGAGGTATACCTGCTGGGGGACCATTGTCGAGATTACTATCCCGTTACGGGGAAAGCTGATGGTCAACTCCCGTCCGTTTTACTGTTTAATTTGTCCAAAGACGAGTGAACATAGTACTGCTGTGCAATAATGTTAATAGTGCTCGTGGGAACTTGGCTGCGCCATAATGTATGTGTTCTTTACTTAAATCCCAATCGGAGTGGCTGCACCAACCTGTGTATATTGTGGCGTTTTAGATTTATCTGTAACTATTGCACCGCGTGGCTGAAAACTTGCTGTACATGGCTTTTGTGTTAATCTGCCTGAGCTGAGACTCACAAGGGGACCGGCAGATCTGTCAATCACGAGGTTTTATGAGTCGTAGCTATATTCTAGAGGGATCTGTACTGTCTTCTCATACAATAGCCCCTGGTTTTCACGAAGATGGATGTTGTATACCTGAAATGTTAGTCATGTCTTGACAAAGCGATTGAAGCGCAGGGATTAAGGTACCCGGCTAATGTACTGGGGTATGTGTTCAGATCTTGACTGTGTACCATTTTTTTTTTTCAATTTCATCGTACAGATGTTACCAGAAATATTCTAAGATACTCATTTTCGCTGTATCAATTTCATTAATCAATCAATCATTACTGCAAACTTGCCTCAAATGTGTATTTCGTTTGATACAGCAGTAGCACCATGCACATGCGACGGAAGCTGTCGCTTACCAGGGATACCACTTTTTCAGAAGCGATATCAGAAAACACAGTTTGTTTGGATTCAAAAAGTCTGGCCTTTATTCGACCAACTACGCTGCGAACCACGCGTATTGGACCATTCCTGTGAACGCAGGTGCACTAAATTGATGCGGAATTACGCTATGAACTTTTGCGAAATCTTCATGCGAAGCAGTTTCTGTATTAGTCTCCAGCACGTCGGGAGCATTTTGGACTATTTTCGTGAAAATTTTAGCCTGTCACCAAAAATAAACACAGCAGGGTTTTGAAAAGTGGATTACATTTGACTGGGAAAATTTTCACGTTGGAGGTGCATAATTCTGTTTCATCTTCAAAGATTTGATCGTAAAGTCTGATCAGTCTGCCCTCCCCACGAATAAATGCTGTAAAGAAATTTTTCTTTCGTCGTACAGAAGAAAGACAGATTTTAGAATCTCTTTGTACAGCACTTTCGTGGAGTTCTCTGATTTTGTGCAGTTCACAATTACATTTTTTAACTGACTAATCAAATCGTCCAATCTTACTTGAACAGTGCGACCAATTTCCCGGATGTATCCTAGATACATATCAAAATGTAAGGGAACATTTTTCTTGGTGCAGTCATAGTATAGTGCGCTGTGAAGGACTGACTAGTCTTCTTCAAACCGTTTTTCTGCACGGGGTCGGTTTCCACTCCTTTTTCAACAAAGGATCTACATAGTTACTGGCAAGCGGATTGATAGATATTAATTACGTAGACGAGGTAAAAATTAGGATTTCCTACCTTCGTCTGTACCTGAAATCCTCCAGCAGCTGTTAATACTTGGTCCATCGTCGTGAACCTTTTGTAGCTCTACAAATATTTGGAATTTTAACTGTGAACCAATAACGACAAACGCACTCGAAGAAAGGTGCTGTGATGATTAATTCGTTAACGAACTTACTGCGAAGAAAATGACCATTTAGGAAAAATTTTGTATGATCTTACTATTTAATGATATGCTGTACAATGAAATTAAAGAAATAAAAAGTGTTTAAGATCATCACTGCGCTAAGATTACGTGGATGAAACGTCGCTGATGTTACAAGTATACAAGGTACGCACAGAGCTTCAGCGTCGGTTATCTCGGAAAATGAGGGCTGTAGCATGAAAACCCGCTACCCAGGTACTCATGACTAGTTCCTCTACAGCATACCTAAGAATTACCCAAATTTGTGATTAACATATCTGACTGCCCTTTCTCAGTTCAAATGAGTGCACAGGGGACTATGTTCCGCAACATTGATTTTCGTGAATGCATTTTCGCTGTCAAAGTGTGGTAGAGGTGCAACTCTGACAGCTTCTGTTAAATTTTATGTAATTGTTTGTTTTCTGATATGGTGGTAATACTGTTCTTTTGTTTCGGAATTCTGAAATTTGATTGTCCTACTGCACCTTTAAATCTGCTAGGATGGACTGTTCGGACATAAGCCATCTTCTGAACAGGATATTAGGATGAGGACTTTGTGTCCGTCGTCGGTTTCTGGCTGGCGGTATTGGTATAAATTACGGGTTGTGATTCTGTGTGTGTTACTACAGTTCTGTCTGTTTGTTGTGTTCTTTGGCATCTGTAAACAATTTTGTTAATAGCTGTTATTGGCGCTTTAAAAGGGTTCTGATATTTAATAATTGGGGCTTTTAAATAAATTTTGATGTTAAGTTGATGTTTAATTAGTGGCGCTCAAATATTTGTTTAGATGTTACACTAGGAAATCTATTCTCTGGCACGTTCAAACATTTTCATATTTATATTTGTATTGTAGACAGTTTCATAAACATTACCAGCGCATAACAGAAGAATTAAAAGCTTCAGGTTAGCAGCGTGTGCCTTATTTGAACTGTTTTCAATAAACTCAGTGAACGTTTTCTGCCGAGAGTAGGTCAACCGGCTTACCAATTCTTCATCCCCGCATCCTTGAACTATTTTAGTATTGTTCATGTACCTTCCTGGAACACATCCAGAGAGTGACATTAGTGTTTCTCTGAAACCGATGTATCTCCACATTCTCTTCTTAGGGATTTTGCTCGTTTGTGAAGGTCATTTTGTGTTATCCTAGTGATATAATATACCTGAGACAAGTGGAAAACAATGTGATGTTCTAATAAACCATGATTAAGCGGAAAGTCCCTTGTTAAAAGCGCTGACATTAGTCCCATACAACGAGATGTGTAGTGTGGGAATCGTGCATTACTTTTTATACCAGTCCCGTTGAAACGGTTTCGCTGGAGTTGATATTTTAATTTGACTCCTAAATCAGAGGGAATCGTAATTAAATTTATTTATGAGACGTGATTTTCGTACACAAACTTTTATACACCCTGAAAAAATGTAATGAGTATGTGCGCTAGTTATTTTCACATGGTTGTGTGCAACGCAATTCATAGGATATTGTTCAGTAATTTTGCCAACGCATCGGAAAATATCGTTTTGCCCCCCTCTTATTCATATCGCAGAGGTAACAGTGGATAAATGGAAACTTGTGAGCGATGTGCTTGAAATATGTAAGTGAACAGGAAATTGGTTACTACGACATTTGTCATCAGTGCTTCGATTCTATTCGTGAGTATATAAGAAATGCCTCAGCATACGGAATAACACAGCTGTTGAACACAAATTTATGCGAGACCAACCCTCCACATTCAATAAATAACTAACGCTCGTAAATTGTTTCATGGATGAAAATTTAATTATTTTCGAAATTGACTTGATCACAGTAAAATAAACAGTTGGGTATCTAGTATCGTTTGTTAAGGAACCATCTTCAGATCATGGTTCCTAAAAACGGGTATCATAAAGGTTAATTTGACACTATTTATATCATGATCTGTGATCTACAAATGGTTGTCCAAGAACCAAAAGCTGTTATTTAACTGCTTCCCTATTCTGCGACTGCAACAATTTCGTAGTGAACTAATACGGATTGTGTATCTGACTGTCGGGTCGGTGTGTTACATAATTTTGGAACTGATAAATCTTAAAACCAGCAACTATCAGGCTTCCTTACCTTCTAGACTACTGTAACTGGAAGGATGTGACAATTTTTTGATGACAAACTGGTTCATAGTACTCTACCGACAGTTCCACTGCGCTTCTTTTAAATATGTGGTTATTTTCCATCAAGCGGGCGCACTCTGTGGCTTTGTGGCTCCTTGATAAAAGTGCAGGACAGGTAATTCAAAGCTTTTGGGCTCGATCCTCAGCCAATTCTTTAATTTTTATCTGTTTCTTATAACTTCTTGCACGTCTAGCTATGTTTGTCGATGTGAAATATGCGCACTTTCACTGTGCTTGGACATCAACGTTCAGATGTAGGTGTCCCTGTAACTGGATGGGTAAGTCAGTTCAGAGATCGGAGAAAGGCAACGGCGTACCATCTACAGCAGGACGTTCCATAGTAAAGAACTGTGGTGTTCAAAACAATCTTCGGATTGATGACAGCTTTACTTACGAGGATAAACACTATACACAATACAGAAACATTAAAACAAGTAACGCAAGAAATGAAGTACAGCATGAACTACGGAAGTCACCGCATGCACTACTAAAAGAAAATTCATCCTTACTCACCCTGTGTAGCATTCTTCCATAAAGGCCACTTTCCCTACCACTAGCGCTGCCCACGCTTCAGGTTGCAGGTCGACTACATCTAATTTTCATAATTCTTTGGAGAAAATTGTAATTTATGAAGGGCGTCTCAAGAGAGAAGTAACAGACAAGATCTGTAGAGTGCTCTGATTATAATTTTTCTTCCCGTAACTTGGTAATCTAGCAACATTTGTGGGTACTACAATACTACAATATTTAAGAAATAGTCACTCTAACTTTATACTGTGGTACTAGTCGGAGAAAAGGGTACCCATATCCTTCAATAGTCAGAGATTCGCCACATGTACAGATGAACCTATCTACGGGAAGGTGTGAATCAGCAGCGCCGAACAGAATTGTCTTTTATATCGCCACCAAAGTGTTTATGCAGTCACGGAGCAAAACGTTCCGAGCATCTACTACATACTGAAGAAAACAAAAGAAAGAGCGATCAAGGCAGTGTTACCTCGAGGGACTGCGATGTTTTTGGGCACTGCGCTGAAGAGACGCACAGCCTATAGTTAACGATGGGAAACACGCGTAAATACCTGTATCTACAAATTCACTGGCGATGAAATGAATTGTAGTATTGCACCTACCTGCTGACAAACAGACGGTTAATTCAGCTGTCACTGAAATATTTGAACAGAATCACACGAATGTGGACGGAAGAATCTTCATCTACTCAGGGAAGTACTGTGAAACGCATAGCAAATAACGATGACAAGAAATTAAAGACACGGTTTTAAGCCTATGTATAAAGAATTGTTTCATTTTAAGCCAGTGAGAACACAACTATAAATTACGAAATTTTGCCTCAGTTGCGAATACTTTGGACATCGGCTGCATTAGGCTTAGAAATAACACCAACTGTTGAGACATGAAACTTTGTGGCGGTCGAGGACTCGAGCCCGGATTTCCCACTTTTCATGAGCAGTTTCCTTATCCATCTGGACAATCCATACACGCTTCCAGGACCGATGTAAACCTTCGTATGTCGCAGTGTCTACGCCCACAGTGCTCGCAGCTTAGTTGGATTCCCGCAGCAGGGTTAATGAGACTAATGTGGATAACGTTAGTATCATCGCCGTCGTTTTGCCCGTCTGCCTGTTCCTTCAGACACGCTGCATGCATACATTTTAGTACCAAGGATTTCTACAAGTCGTTTGGTGTGTGGAGGACTCGAAAATTTCTAGTATCATTAATGACAAGTGAATTGCATAAGGATAGAGAGAAAGGTGAAAAAGAAATTTATAAATAATAAATGGCTCCCATCCTACTGTGAAAGGATTCGGGACACATCGAAGATGAACTAAAACTTTTATCTTAAAAAAGACGACTGGTCTTAACGAGATGTTCTTTTAAAAACGTGAACGCTCCAGTGCTACAGATATGACCTTTGTCTCTACGGGGCAAAATGTAGTGTATCTGTGATAGTTAACGTAAGATACCACACTATACCGGTACACTTACCACCACCCACAAAAAACTACTGCAGCTATTCATACGTTGTCTCTGAGTAGCGTATGCTCAATTTATTTCCCTCCATAAGGTTCACATGATAGAGTCTTCGAGAGCGTTGTTCAGCTCACGTTCTTATCCCTGTCTCCTCCACAAGAATCTTTATGTCCAACATGCTGGGACATTGCAAGCACAGGCTCCTCAAGCGACTATTGGCGTCACAGAGAGAGCGGTGCCCGTAGGAATGCTGCCAAAGTGAGTGCTACGCAGAGTGAAGTCGACGCTCCACAATCAGGTGGCCGGAACATCGAATGAGCGTCCAGGACTGTGTGTGCCATATCACAAGCTTGATCCACCCAACTGCTGCAGTATCTGTCCTACAGACATCAGAACAGGAATGAAACACCCTTTCTCTTAGGGGAAAGACGGAACATGTTTGTCATTGCGGAAGTTCAACTGTCTTACGGATGGTGAAGACAAAGCTTCAGCAGACAGTTATTGAGAGTAGATATTGATTACACCAAGAGCTAGAGTTCGACATAACGTTTCTTGGTAGACCTAAAACAAGTAGATCTTACACTCTCGAGAAATGAGAAACCATATTATCGGAACGATTCGTTCACGGTTGCAAACCTCAGTGCCAAGACGAATCATACTGATGGCTATAAATAGGCGTACTCCTTCTCTATGGCACGTCGACTCCCACGTTTGCCGCTAGTGAATACAGAAATTGAGAAAGAGGTGCGAATTTTAAAACAAATTTAAGGAGAGATGGGATTACATCCTAACATAGTAGGACGTATGTATAACATACAGTAACACACAAAAGTACAAATGACAATCAAAATATAGTGATATGAAATATAGTGGAACAACAGCTGATAAAACCGAGCGAATATATACAAAAACTTTCTTTATAGTGGCGTTTAAAAAACAGAAAGGAATAATTTTTGTCTACGACACGATGTAACAACCATAAATAGTAGATTTATGAGTTAAGGTGTAAACATAATTTCGTTTGATGACGCTGAAAAGTTTAAGGGGGAGAACTTTCGTGAAGTGTTATAAAGAACGTACACTGCATGACAAAAACAAATGAAACACTCAAAAGGAGAAGACGTAACGAAGTGAAATTCTACGGACGGAGTGCGTTTGTGATGTTATTTCAGTGATTAAATAATCTCCCCATATTGACAAAGAACTTTGCGGTAGGAGTCCACTTATCAATGTCACATGGCAAAAAGGTTTCATAAAGCTATTATATCCTCTCTTGAGGCTAGATGGTCTACACTTCTCGCAAGTCATTTATTCCGTCATTGGGACGTTTTTGATGTCAGAGATGGTTTCCCTCACGGTTTATGCGGGGCAGAGATCTTGCTGGCCACGAGAGTTCCTCAAAATTACGCAGACAGTTCGTAGAGACATGTGATACATGTGGACGACCATAGTCGTGCGCAAATATCGCACCACGATACTGTTGCTTGAGAGGTGACGCATTAGGACGCTAAATGCCCGTGACGTACAGTTGTGCCGCCATCAGAATTCTCTCACTGTGATCCGATGTGATACCGGATGGCTCGGCACAGTACGACGCTAGAAGTAACAATGATGTGTGCCTCCAAAACGATATTCGATGGGGCCACTTCCCAGGTCTCCGCTATACGAACAGGTCAGTGCAGAATAACGCGATTCTTTGGTCAACACAGTGCTACGTCATTCATTAACACTCCATGATTCACACTCCAGTTGCAGCCGTTTGCGTTGTGCGTTAACGAATTCCTAAGAATTAATCCGTAATTTTCTGGTCGGGTTGCTGCTATAGTCGAACGCAACGGTGACAACTAGTGTATCTGCGCTCACGTTCCCATAAAATCCAACATCGGGTTCCTGTCACATCGGAAAATACAAAATTCATGATACTGCACGACTCGACCAGTCCGCTTAATGCTGAGCCGCAATCAGACCGCTTCCAAAATCTGCTGCGTGCTGAAAACGCTGTCTCCTCACAAGCGTACACGGAATTTCCTTGTCCTTGACAAAGATCACTTAGCGCCTGCATTGTTCGGGCACTTATATGCCTTACTAGGCCTGGTAACAGCACTTAACACGAACAACAACTAATGCAATCTGATGACCACTACTGTGTGCGTTTATGAAGTTAATTTGACATCCTTGCATGTCCTGAGAGTGTTTCACTTTTTTTGTCAGACAGCGTATATACGCCATTAACGAGACATCGTTAAGGTTATAATCACGATTCGAAAAACATGACCTTACAAATATCGGTAAACTTTTTTTTCATGGCCAACAAGAGATACAGTCTGGACACATTGGAGGAAACCGAAATTTGTACATCACACTGTAAAAAATAGGATAAATTATTGAATGGTTGAAAGGAATCCAACGAGGACGCGAATGTAGACAATGATCCCCTGTTGTGAAAAGCTGCACTTGAAAGTCACTTGCCCGGTATCGGCAGATAAATACGATACTGCACTGCGTGTGCTATACTGATTACGATCCAAAGTTCCTTTGGACAAGCACCTACGTCCTAAGGAACTTTGCGTCATAATCAATATCACACAGGCACCGAAATATAGCAACAAAAGAAGCACACACTTGTTGCTATATTTCGGTTCCTGTGTGATATTGATTATGACGCAAAGTTCCTTAGGACGTAGGTGCTTGTCCAAAGGAACTTTGGATCGTAATCAGTATAGCACACGCAGTGCAGTATCGTATTTATCTGCCGATACCGGGCAAGTAACTTTCAAGTACAACGTCTGAGCTGTACAGTAATATACATAATGGATGTACGAGAACGCGTCGTAAACACATGGTTGACGACATGTAGAAGTTTGGTTCTGGTCGTGAGTCGTGGACGTATAGCTAAACGGTTCGCCGGCACGGTAGCTCAGCGTGATGGGCCAGAGGGCTGGCTGCTCTCTGTAATAAAAAACTAAGTGAAAGACTAAACGATGAAGGTGACGTTAGCCGCGACCAAATGTAACGAACGAAAACGCACAAAATGATCAATTTAACAAAAAAAAAAATAGTATGGCGACCGCTCATGATAAGTGGTAAATCCGGGTTCGAGTCCCGGTCCGGCACAAATTTACATTGTGGTCATTCAATTTTACAGTTGATAGTAGTCCTTATTCACAATTGCTAATTTATTTCACATACTTGTTGATCCAGTGCGTTCCTGTCTCTTCTCAAGCCTATGAGATTTAACTAAGTACAATGTAAACAAACCAACAGTGGAAGAAGAACCACCATGAAGTCTAACTGGACAATTCTGGGTCAATATTTGCAAATTTCTACAGGTTTCGTTTTAAACAGAAAGAAAAATAGTGTGCTTGGAAGCAAAGCTATGTAATTTTTGATGGCATGTTAGTGTTCTTCATTTTACCAGAGCTATTTAACACAAATTTTTCTATCGTTTTGAGACCATCACTATAATATGCCGATAGTGGATAGATTTTTAATTAACTTTTATTATTCGATTCTACAAAGTGAACTGTTGCAGAATATCTTTCATTAATGATAAGACAAAGCATTCCTGTGTACCAACTGCGTATGAGAGTATTATTGTCTATTTAATTTATAATAATAAGTGTTTTTTAATGTGACAACTTTATAGTATCAAGGCCTTAATTTTTATTTTTAGTTCTTCTGTTAATTATGTATGTAGGGAAGCATATTTCTAGCAGAACAACAGGAATGAAAACACGTAGGATTTAAATACATATGATGTTTATAGCACCTTACCACTGGTAGACAAGACATGACCTAATTCTTAAGAAACGGCCAAACATGAAAGAAACAGCCGCCATTATAAGTCATCTAATAGGTAAAATGACTGGTATAAAACACTAACTGAAGTAATCGAAAGAAGAAATGACTAAGAGAAGGAAACAATAACTTCAAAAACAGATACTTGTAACTCGTAATGTTTTCGCGTTCGCTTGTACAAATTGTAACCATTCAATTCGTAGCTGGGTGTCAGTATGTTCCGTAGATAAAGGCGTGCGCAGCTCCTAGTGCAGTGGCTTGCGTTGCTGCCTCTGGATCACGGGGTGCCGGGTGCGGTTAACGGCAGGGTTAGGCATTTTCTCTGCACGGGGACTAGGTGCTTGTGGTGTCCTAATCATTTCGTCATGATCATCACCATCGTCATTATCATCATTCGTGCCAGTGGCTAGATTGGACTGTGTAAAAATTTTGAATTTGTACAGGTGCTGATGACCGCGCAGTTGAGCGCCCTATAAACCAAACATCATCATCATCATCATCTTCTGTAGTTATGCGTCACAGATCATGCACTTTGATGATCGCGCTGTGCACTATTACGTGTGATACTTGACTTTTGTGAGGTTAGACGAGGACGACATACCCAAAGTTGTTACAGATGCAAATGCCCTAAACTAGCAGGGCTGAATGAAGTACAATTTTAAAATACAGCTTGGTGGTTTGATGTCTTTTATCACTCTCAAGTATTTTTCCTGCCAATGTTCCGTTCGTATCAGACTAATACACAATAACCAATGAATTGGCCCTAAGATTGTCATTATTCCCGTATTACACAAATATGTAAACTGCTACAGAATACTTCTTGCGAAGAATAACTGGCACGATTTATCCGTAGTAAAATCGATAAATATTGCAGAATTTAAAAAAATTATAATATAGATACGTAGCTGTCTCGGAGAAGTTGATGGCTTGTGAATTATTGGTTTTCCACTCACTTTGAAATAGTCTCATTAAACAAATCTGAGCTCGGCATCTGAAGAATACTGCTTGGCGGGAATTCGAAATGCTGTGTAAAGAAGAAACATCAGTTATGTATGCAAACCAAAAAAGTTGTAAACCAATTGTAATGAACGTTGATTGTACTCCTGCAGCTATGCTGTTTTAGTTGATATTTATTGCAGATGCTACAGTCTGATACAAGTTTCATTATTAGTAAATGTACCTGGTTTAAACTAGCGTTTTGTGTGCTCTTTCGATATGGAATCGAAACTCGACATAACCTGCTTTCCCGTAGCTAAGCAACCGCCACTTTCACGTTCCAACACGGCCGGTGCTTGCTCTGCCGTACATTGCGTCAGAATCCAGAATAAATGGCCATGAACAAAATATAAGTTCCGAGTGAAGAATTTTCGTTTAATAGGTTTTTGAGAGTAATATTGGGACTCTTGAATCCAGGTCTTAGAAGCGCCCAGCTGTTGCTTCCGAAGGTAGAATTTCGTTCGCTGAAATATTTTTGTTCGGAGAAATCAGACTGACATTTTTGTCATGGAGGCTTTTCTAATAGGTACGTGCTTTATTATGAACACTTATTTCGTTATTTAAACTCTAATTAAATACTGGTTTTTGTTAATCAACACCTTGGCGGAATACAAGACAAAAATGGTTAAAGGCTAGCGAAAACAACAGGGGAGTTTTCATTGTACGACATTCCGTCTTATTTTTAATTCCGGCTTTGAGTATGGTTTAGCATCTAGCGAATCAGCCTTAAAATACTGATACTACCCACATAATCAGCTCTGAATGCATTTTTAAGCGACGGTTGCAAGATGACTTCATTTATACTGTGAAAACAAAATTGAAACACTTACTAAAATATCTGTGAGTAAAACATATATACACACATAATAATAGAATAATTATTTCTATAACGTTGCTAATAAGTTATTGTTGTTGTTGTTATGGTCTTCAGTCCTGAGACTGGTTTGATGCAGCTCTCCATGCTACTCCATCCTGTGCAAGCTTCTTCATCTCCCAGTACCTACTGGAGCCTACATCCTTCTGAATCTGCTTAGTGTATTCATCTCTTGGTCTCCCTCTACGATTTTTACCCTCCAAGCTGCCCTCCAATACTAAATTGGTGAGCCCTCGATGTCTCAGAACATGTCCTACCAACCGATCCCTTCTTCTAGTCGTGCCACAAGCTCCTCTTCTCCCCAATTCTATTCAATACCTCCTCATTAGTTATGTGATCTACCCATCTAATCTTCAGCATTCTTCTGTAGCACCACATTTCGAAAACTTCTATTCTCTTCTTGTCTAAACTACTTATTGTCCACGTTTCTCTTCCATATACGGCTACACTCCATACAAATACTTTCAGAAATGACTTCCTGACACTTAAATCTATACTCGATGTTAACAAATTTTTCTTCTTCAGAAACGCTTTCCTTGCCATTGCCAGTCTACATTTTATATCCTCTCTACTTCGACCAAATAGCAAAACTCCTTTACTACTTTAAGTGTCTCATTTCCTAATCTAACACCCTCAGCATCACACGACTTAATTCAGCTACATTCCATTATCCTCGTTTTGCTTTTGTTGATGTTCATCTTGTATCCTCCTTTCAAGACACTGTCCATTCCGTTCAACTGCTCTTCCAAGTCCTTTGCTGTCTCTGACATAATTACAATGTCATCGGCGAACCTCAAAGTTTTTATTTCTTCTCCATAGATTTTAATACCTACGCCGAACTTTTCTTTTGTTTCCTTTATTGCTTGCTCAATATACAGATTGAATAACATCGGGGATAGGCTACAACCCTGTCTCACTCCCTTCCCAACTACTGCTTTCCTTTCATACCCATCGAAATATACTCACTCATTATAAAAATTTAGTTTAAAATATATTAAAAATATAAAAGTTTCTCTCTATAAAATAGTCAAAATATTGCATATTCATAAGCTTTTCCTTGATAAATGTAATTTAGTTACATGACATTTTACTAGTATGCAGTTCTTGTTTGTGGGAAAAATCTCTGAGGAAAGTCAAAACTTTGTGTTTGGAAGCTGTTGCCGTCTTATTACTTGCTGCAGAGAATTATGAGGAATGACATACTGAGAATGATGAAGAGATTACAATTTCGGTGAGGAGGTAGATGAAGAAAGACATAAAGGTCAAGGACAAGAAGCACTAGAGGAAGAAGAAGACTCATAAAACTTTATTAATATTTATTTTTCGTAATAAATTCACTAAGATAGGGTAATTTTGTAATAATAATTACCGTTAAAATTAAAAAGGTTCACCGAAAACAAGATTTTCCACTTCATTAACTTTTTCCTGGTTCTTTTCGGCATATTGCATTCGCTATTTTGAATTTGCAAATTTTGAAATAAAAATAGTTATCAGAAGGATCAGGAACACCATTATAAATGTTTTTGGCCATATTACAACAGATTATGCACTTTTGGACAGGTTTTTTGTATTCTGGGCCATTGTGTGCTTCACCAATTTAACAGCGATTCACATCAGATCTCTTTCAGTCTTTGACTACAGACATCTGAAGAATGGCCCAGCAAAGACCAGGACCGAAAGTTAGTGAGACGTGGCCGCTAAGGGTAGTTACTGAAACTGAATATCGTTTGGAGAGAGTCTGATTGCTATTCTGTGGCCGGCCGCGGTGGTCTCGCGGTTCTAGGCGCGCAGTCCGGAACCGCGCGACTGCTACGGTCGCAGGTTCGAATCCTGCCTCGGGCATGGATGTGTGTGATGTCCTTAGGTTAGTTAGGTTTAAGTAGTTCTAAGTTCTAGGGGACTGATGACCACAGCTGTTAAGTCCCATAGTGCTCAGAGCCATTTGAACCAGCCATTTTGCTATTCTGTCAGCTTATGTGAGTGGAGTGTCGGCTGTGGTCCGACCATACTCTTAGGAAGTACAAAACCAAATTATGGTGCCCGTCAGAATGAGGAACCATCCCAAATGATCAAGCAAAAAACGTCACTCAACAGAAAACGTCTTATTACATGGATATTAATAGGGGTGATCGTATCAAGCTTGTAACAAATGGGTTGCTTACACTCTTAATGAGAGGAAGGATTTTCTAGTGACGAATGGATATGACTGGATACTATAACAAATAGATTTACTGTCTTTGAACATGAAAATTATCCACTGACGTCTCAGAGAGGACTATCTCATTACTCTTCAGCCATACGGTTCGAGGTGGTCAGCTAGAGCCAGGAGACATCGCCATGACGTGATTCTTGACTAATGAAATACTGTGCATATCGGCATAGCGCGAGGAAGTGGGCTCTCCCAAAGACATTCAGAATAACCCATTAAGACTGGGCCATTCTCAAAGATGAAACTGGACGTTACTCCAGGGCGTCCTTAGGAACATTCGCACGCCTTGAGAGAAGCCACACCTACCTAGAGACCTATTATTTGGATGAAAGGGCTTCTGCGAAGAATTATGTACTTCTTATGACGGAAGAACGTGTGTCCCTCAACCCTCCTGCAGCGTGAGTTTGGGAAACACCCTGGCCAGCATCGCTGTCTTTGGACGATTGCTTCTCCAGAGTATAACAGTTTTATAGAGACAAAGTTTTCTCAAGAGGACACTTGTCTCACGCATCCAGCTTATGAGCTTCCAGCTCTAGAAAACTTCGAACAACTACATATGAAAAGCAGAAGAAAAAAAGAGTGAAGAGAATCAGTCACCAGCAACGATAATCAAAATCTGCAATTAAAGAGCAGTATAATGGACAGCTACCTGATCATGGATATTCCCTATCATCCACTGAAATTTGTTAGTGAACATTTTCAGAGAAAAATTTCCGAGAAGAACCTTGACCAGATTTGGTAGTTGAGAGCCCTGAAACTTGGACTACAATTTTTGGGTGCACATATCATGGACAAAGAGAAATTACTGGGGCTTATTGAGTTTTTTTGTAGTAACTGAAGTCGTGTTGTTCTTTGTTCGATTTACATGGTAGGAGAAGCACTTGACTACGTCAGGGTTTACACTATAGCGCCATTTCCAGTTGCCACATCAAATTCAAATATTAAAAATTTTTGGCCATTCCTTGAATGTATACAAGGTTGTTATTTCACATGTTAAGAGAAAAGTTTTACTCAGCTAGCTGAAATGTATATTTTGTAAGTGTGTTTCTTCTAGGTAAAGTGTTTCTCACGGCCTGGTACCTTAGCAGTCCCAGCTCCTTCCGTACTGTCTTATGTCTGTTAGCGGCTATAGCTGCATAGTACCAAAACGTATAATCATATATATTTCTGCAGGGGACATTAAAAGAGTTGTTGAGGCCATGTCACATCGAGTTTCTGCACTAGCAGGGCAAATGGAAGTCCGACACGACATTAGAATTGATCACCTCAGTGTGTAGCTTACTTCAGATGTTTTTAACTGAATGCCTATTACCATGTTTTCTGTATTATATAAAATATATATGGAATACACAGCAGGACGTTAAAAACTCTGATATTGCTATGCAGTAATTGAGTAAAAGATATGTTTTTGACGATTCTGCTACCGCGCCACAATAGGTGTAGCCAACTGTGGATCAGTTTCGGAACTGGTCAAGGCAGTAAAGTAAAAACTTCCATAAAATTGTATCATAATGGCTGCATTCCCTTTCGACAACATTCAATTAACCAACTGCCAGAACTCTTCAGCATCTTACTTTACCGTTACAGGTTAGGTACTTGTGTTACGGACGGTGGCTACATGGCCTTATTGCGACGGCGGGCAGACGCGCAGCACTAGCGCTAATGAGAGGTCGCAGCGAGCAAAGCGCAGGGGCCAGCGGTGCGTGATAGCCGGGGCGGGCGTGCGCACCTGTGTGGCGCCGACTCGCCGCGCCCCTCTGTATGTGCGACGCCTGGACGCCTCTGCTGTGCCAAGCTAAGCGGCAGCTACCGGCACGCGCAGCCGACTGCGTGACGCGTGCAGCTCGGTTCAAGCCCGTGTATGTCTACCTACTCTCTCGCTAGAGTGCCCTGATCGTGTCCCTGAATAACCATTTCATATTTATTTTATATCGAAAGGCAGTAACACAGGGTTCAATTTTGGCTTCATTCCTATTCCTTATGCAGGGTATCTCTTCTGAGGGTCGTCAGGGGAATTTTCCCTGCTGTTTCGGCCGGCCGCGGTGGCCGAGCGGTCCTAGTCGCTTTAGTCCGGAACTATGCGGCTGCTACGGTCGCAGGTTCGAATCCTGCCTCGGGCATGGATGTGTGTGATGGCTTTAGGCTAGTTAGGTTTAAGTAGTTCTAAGTTCTAGGGGACTGATGACCTCAGATGTTAAGTCCCATAGTGCTTAGAGCCATTAGAACCCTGCTGTTTCAGCAAATATCTGTAGTCTGGATTTTAGAATTATATAGCTGGAGCCAGCCGAAACAAACGGTGCTCATCGACATAAACGGTTGGTTTATTTCACAACATCATCATCATATAAGACTGATTATGCCTTTCAGCGTTCAGTCTGGAGCACAGTCCCCCTTATAAAATTCCTCTATGATCCCCTATTCAGTGCTAACATTGGTGCCTCTTCTGACGTTGAGCCTATAACTTCAAAATCATTCTTAACCAAATCCAGGTTCCCTCTCCTTGGTCTACCCCGACTCCTCCTACCATCTACTGCTGAACCCATGAGCCTCTTGGGTAACCTTGCTTATCCCATGCGTGTAACAAGACCCCACCATCTAAGCCTGTTCACCCTGACTGCTACATCTATACAGTTCATTCCCAGTTTTTCTTTGATTTTCTCATTGTGGACACCCTCCTGCCATTATTCCCATCAACTAGTACCTGCAATCATCCTAGCTACTTTCACATCCGTAACCTCAACCATATTGATAAGGTAAGGTGAATCCACCCAGCTTTCGCTCCCATACAACAAAGTTCGTCGAAAGATTGAACGTTGCACAGATAACTTAGTCTTGGTACTGACTTCCTTCTTGCAGAAGAGAGTAGATCGTTCACATTACAAACAAAATAATTTTGATATCGGTATTTCATGTCCCCATTCGATCTAGCGACCCAAGAATAGTATAGTCCGATATTCGACTAAGAGATGTGTATTAACAAGGACAGTAAAAAGAAAAAATGTCCTTTGTTCCAGCTGTGACAGCACTGCCCTGGTCCGCCCTCATTGCTACTGTCGAGTATCGAGCGCTGCTGAATCGCTGCTCGTTTGCTGTTTGTTCTTCTTGCTTTGCTGTCCATGTTAATGGATATCAGTGAAACGGATATCGAACCAGACTAATTTTGGGCTACGCTATCGAATGGTCACGTAAAATTCCGATTTTAAAATATTTTTGTTTGTTTTGAGAAACTAACTGGCGCTTTCTGTTGTGGCTGGGTGCGCATGAGAGTTGCAGCGAGCAGTAATTGTTTGGACTGACTCCAGCTACGCAGTGCAAAAACTAAATTGCAAATATCTGCCGAAACATCAGAGAAAATGCGCCGGACGACTCTTATGAGAGACACCTAGTGCATGTGAATAGATTTCTACTTAACATTCATCAAGCAACATTGGTACATTTGCAGATTATACTAATGTTATGATTATCGTTGGAGTAAAGGTAACGGAAGAAGTTGGTGATGACATTTTTGAGATAGCGAAGTTCCTCATGAAAATCTGCTCTACCTAATTTTCAGAAAAACTTTCTAGTCAGTTCTTTACAACAAGTAGACTTTCTCCAGACAGCTAATGAAGCATAGGAACCGGAGTCAGTAAACCGTGTTAATTTTTCCTAATTTTTTATAGAACATATGGAAGAAAATTTGAACTGCGAGGAACCATTTGCTCAGATGTTGAGACAATTAAACAAATTTTGCTGTTCATGTATTTGCTAATCTTGGAAACTAACGAATTAACTTCCTATCAAATTTTGTATATTTACACTCCAAGTCTTGTGAATAAGTCTCTCGGCTTAGCTAGGAAGAGAGCAGTAGGAACAATACGCGTTGTTCACCTCCAGTCATGCTGTATGTACCTCGTCAAGGATTTGTATATTTTAACTGTACAAAATTTATATTCACTAGTTATTTACCTCATAAATAATTCACCAGCGTTTGAGAAGAGCAGTAGTATCCATACAACACTGGATGAAAGGTGACCCTTTTTACTAATAGGATTACTAACGACACTGAAGCACATTTTATTTGCATTTGTTGCGAAGGTGTCACCATTAACCTTATAGATGACTTCATCATCATTATGAATTGATATCCACGACTTCCACCCTCCCCCTTTTTATCTCCAGCGAACCATAAGGCAGTATTAAAAATTCAAGACGTCGGAAAAAGTCCAGTTGCGTTACATGAAAATTAGAAACCATGTCGTCGTCCTCCCTATCTCCAACGAATCATAGTGTAACGCTCCTAATCGTCAGCTGATCATATTGTGAATAATCATTGATGGTGGAAATCGCACGACTGTGATACTGAAAAATTCAAAACTGCCCCCTCCTATCTCCAGCGGAATGAAGAAGTTCAAGATGATGCAACCAGACCGATTGTGTACTCTTCCAAACCAGAGTGTAGTACATGATAATGGCACCAGGTATATAATAAAAATTGAGTAGCCTCTATTTCACAATCTCATTATTTCTTTAAAATTCAAAGATATTCCTTATTTTCAGCATAAAGGCGATGACAAGGTACATCATTAAAGTGCAGACGACTTTACCATTCACACTTCGCCTTTTCTTCTTTTTCCAACCAATTACAACGAGGTATTAAAATAATGCACCAGATGTACAGTATAAAATTATGAAACCTCAACTTGAAAGTCTCATTATTTCCTTGAATATCAAATATATGCATTATTTTCTATTTAAATAGATGTCTAATTATATTTTGCACGTAAAGAACAATTGTTTCCTTAATACACCCTCGCCTCTTTCGAACCAACATTAAAATAGCACCAGAACAGCAGAAAAAAAGATTACATAACTCTCTGTTTAAAGCCAAAGATATAGCCATTGTCTCCGTGAAAGTCATATACCTCTGGCTTAATATTACAGTGAAGCCAAGGGAAAAGTTATACACATTTATACCTCTAGCGTAATATGAAAACGACTCCATGGTCAAAGACACGCATTATATAGGCAAAAATACTGTCTGTTTATGTCAAATTATTCTGTACACCTTGTGTTCTCTCTATGAACTACTGTGCCAATGAAGCACTCCTATGTGCAAAGTGATCATTTTCTTTCTCTGTTACCTCTGACTTAAAATTAAAGTGAAACAAACAAATTTTGAAGGTTATTAATGTAAAGTTGCGTAAGTCGATAACTTGTAAGTGTTCCTTCCGAAATGTCCGAAAAAAGACACATGTAATGGTATAGGTACGGCTCGCCTGCCATACGGCTATTATAATGCATATGCATACCACCGTTCGTCCCCTTGGAATACAGCGGGTTTTCTAACAGTGTCAGAAATGCACGGGTTCACACCAGTGGCAAGCAGCACTTCGAGTTTTCGGTCGGACGGGACGAGTGTTTGGGTGGTCGACGAAGTTAAGGAAACTGTTCTAGAGAAGCGGAGCAACCGGGGCTGAGTCCCGGTCCGGCACAACTATTCAATCTTATTCAATAAAATTCTTCAGGGTATCAGACCACATCGTCATAATTTTAAAATGCGCCAACGTTTCGGCCAGCGTTGCAGCTAGCCTTCATCAGGGCCTTACGTTAGCTAACGTTAGCTGACGATGCGGTCTGATACCCTGAAGAATTTTATTGAAGAAGACAACGGCCGCGGAAGCCTACGCTTATATTCAATCTTAGTCACTGCAAAGCCGCAATGCCCCGTGCAGCTGGGAGTCATGGCTTCTCACTTACCCTTTCCGTTTCTTCCACTTTCTCTATTTCATAAAAATGAGGCAGAGGCCACGTCATCCCGAGTGCTGTCTTTTCTGTCGGGCATGTCCGACAGAACAGAAGACACTCACATACATTACTAATGTCTGATACATTTACCAGATGTCCTTTGCGGAGGATGTTGTAAAACAACACATGTGCGTACTGAGGTGTTACACATCCCAACTGCAGTAAACAATCTGAGCAATTACGATGGTAACCCCTTGATTACGAAACTATGTGAACAAAAGAGAACAGATGGCAATGACAAAGTTACATTAAATCCAAGATGTGTTTCTATTAAATAACCAACGAACATGGAAACGTATAGTCCCTTCACGAAGATGGTTCCATTAATGCATCAGGTGAAGAGATGCAACGCAAATTTCCCATTTACAGATTCGTTATATTTTCTGTCGTGTTCCCTAGAAAAGTCTGCATCTTATCTGAAACAAGATTAACTGCAGGTAAAATGGCATATTTTGACGACTAACTTGACTTTAATTTAATTAACCAGAAGGGAATTTTCCGATATGTCTGTGTAAGCAGTAAATCTGTTCTTCTGAAAGATCTCCTACCCTCATTCGAAAAGTTTAAAAGTCCGTTAACAGGCGGAACCGTAACAAAGACAGAGTATCGCATTCAAGAGCAAAACGCTCGGAAAATAATCCGATTTATATTTAAAAACTGATGTGCTGCTCCTTGCCGATGTGCTTCAAAACAATCGTAGTCTTTGCCGTAACACGTATGAACAGAACCCTGCGCACTGTATTAGCGTGTCTGGTTTTGTGTGTCACTCTGTGGTGATGATAATCGAAGAGGAGTTATACCTAATAAACGATGTCGAACAACTCCGTATTTTGAACGACGCATCAGAGGAGGAAGTGCTCATTGTTCTGCAGACTTGCGCTTCCCTAAAAATTTTCGTGTCCGATAATTATGAAAACATCAGTGACTCCTACATAATTTATCTGGATGCGTATCCCTTGTATGGCTGGACGATGTAGCAACGTCTTCCAGTACCCAATTTAGAATGCCTTCACAGTATATCGAAAATTATGGTGGGTTTTAGGTACCAGACGATGCTAACACGGGTACAAAATAGAAGACGACCTTGAATACCCTTTAAATATTAACGATTTGCATACGTATTAACCATTAAGTCCTGAAAAATTGATTCCACCATCAGACAGTAAAAACCGAAGAAATTGTTGTCCTTCACTACAGATATATGAAGCTCTATTTGAAAAATACATCGCTATCAAAAAAAATTCATCAAAACTTATCATTTAGGCAATCTCCGAGGATGAAGGCACACACAGAGATTAATGCACAAAACATCATGAATGCACTGAAAGAGTGTGGAAAATAAATTCTTCAAATTCATAAACAGCGCCTGGATTCGATGAAACCAAGCAAAATGTGGGGAACGTGGAGGCATTAGTCTTGCGGCGTAATGGGGAGACCGGTTTAGGCTGATTGCATTGACCTCTAGACCTAATTTCCCAAAGAGAGTAATTTTTAACGAAAATCTTGTCACCACTGAGCTTTGTAGGCTACATATCGCCTTAGACGAACCAGTCGCAGTTGTATTGTCGATGTTAGGTATGCAAAAGGTTCCCATTTTCGAGATAGTGCCCAGGCTCGTAGTACGCAGAGCATAAGGGTGTAAAACGGAAGACGTGCGGCAAGAAATTATTTTGGATATTTGAACAAATCTTGATTGACTAGTACACCAGTACATAAATCCATTTTTAAAACTATTCTAGACTATTATCACTATTTTTAACTTGCGTTGTATATGGTTCACGAATAATTTATTGTTCTATATGAAGTACTATTTTACTTTGTCTTACGAGCATGAGGAAGACTATAACAAGAACAAAGACGACGATGATGTCCACAAAGGTGACCTTTTTCTACTGATGCTTCTGCTTTTCGATCTGGTTGAACACGGTTACAGAGCACAGACACTGTAACATTGAGAAAGAAATCATGCATGAGTAATCAGTTATATTGAAAATATTAAAATTTATATTAGATAAAAACATAGAAACATGCATGAGTTATTAGGAAGTTAATAATAAAGCGCACGAAATAAATGGCTGGAAGTACGTTATTAGTTGCGTTAGGAACTGTCTCCTTTGTTTCTTGGTGATGACTATCTTCGGACACCTACATTACATTTCAAAACTCTTTGGTTTTTATTCCTAGTAAGGACATGTAACGTTTTAGAGACTG
This sequence comes from Schistocerca piceifrons, assembly GCF_021461385.2. Taxonomy (NCBI): domain Eukaryota; kingdom Metazoa; phylum Arthropoda; class Insecta; order Orthoptera; family Acrididae; genus Schistocerca; species Schistocerca piceifrons. The sequence goes on along the minus strand of NC_060140.1, from coordinate 444,430,122 downwards.
GACATAAACTTTGTGTCAAGCGTAACAGTATAACTGCTGAGTGTAGCTCATGAAACTGTACTGTCTTTCGAGGTGATGTCATTTCATGACGTAATGCATACCACTTTCGTATAATTCGACCCGCAAGAGACCAGTGAGTGGTATAGGCAAAAACTTCATTGACATTACAGTTTTTAAGTCTATTTTAAGTTAATGAAAGGAAAATGAATGTGTGGTTTAGTTAGTAAACATTATATGTTCGACGTGAACCGCTGTCAGCAGCTGCAGGATATTACCTGGTAGCCACTGATGTCTCTGCACACTAGTTCTCCAATCCTTGTCATAGGTGGTCTATTTACTGTTACTGAATCGGCCATAGTGCGGCTTTGACCGTCACGGCAGGGGCATTTTTCATACACGAGCTTTCGCCTGTATTGTCACACTTACGATACGGTATGTAACTAGTAAAGCAATTCATAAAACTAAATTACCATGGTAAATTTAGTATCTTAACGCGTAATGTAAATGTTTTGCAAAATATGTACGCCACGTTTGTTAAGATAGTCATGCCAACTTTAATTTTCGTTGTACAACGGTTTGAAAATAGACATAGGTTTCCGAAACGACTCACAATCAAGAAATAAAAAAGATACTTCTTAATGTAACTTATGACGGAAGTACAACGTATATTTCAATTATTAAGCAACTTACGGATCTATTTTTTACCTGTAGCATTCTGAAAGTTCGTAATTAAAATGTATCTTCCAGACGTACATTTACTGTTGTACAGGAGCTAAAAGCATGATGATGATGACGGTGGTGGTGGTGACATTTACGACAGCTGAGCTTCAAACGCAGGCCTTATAGCGCCTTTTTTTCCAGCTTTTGCCGCATGTCTCCCTGGTGAGTCAGCAGCATTTTCTTACCTCAAGTGGTGAGCCAGGGACTGCATAGTAACCATTGCATAGAGTCCTATTTCCCACAAACACAAAGCCTGAGGAAAAAGACAAATGTAAGACGTAAGCCAGCAGGGAGGCTTGTTTTTTCTGTGAAAGAAGAGACAGATGAGCTGAAACTTGCAAAGGCTTATCGAACTCAAATTTTCCTCCTGACTGCAAGGTTCTGTAGAACTATAGGAGACATACTACGTTGAAAAGCAATCGTGAAGTGAACCAAATCATTATTTATTTCTGTTGTCGTGAGAGGATTACCATGTAACGATTCAGTGCAGTACCTCATGCCTCAGCCATGGCAAGAGGGTATTGCCATCTTTGCAAGTGGTATGAGTATGTGTCTGAAGTTACTGGAGAACACTTCATTTGGCTCGCTTCACGCTTCGTAGTACTGACTCTATTACTTAAATTTTTCTGCGCTTGGACTGTTTCTGAATCTTGTCTTGAACTCTATTACTCCTGTCTGCCACTGTAAAATTTTAGGCAAAACCAACGCTATGCTATACTTCTTCTTTAATAGTTATTACTCCACAGCTATATGAATCACTGCCCACTGCCTTAGAAGCTGCCAGTCCGTGTGGCCGAGCGGTTCCAGGCGCTACTGTCTGGAACCGCGTGACCACTACGGTCGCAGGTTCGAATCCTGCCTCGGGCATGGATGTGTGTGATGTCATTAGGTTATTTAGGTTTAAGTAGTTCTAAGTTCTAGGGGAGTGACGACACCAGCTGTTAAGTCCCATAGTCCTCAGAGCCATTTTTTTGCTTTCGAAGCTATCAAGAATATCGATCGCTCCCACCTATTTGTCTAGATTATTTCAGTGAACGAAATCGGTATTTGCTGGTGATACAGTGATTTCTTACCCAATATCAGTCAGTGTATGTCATTATATCTCAGTACTGACCCACAAATTTGGTTTAATGCAGGCCTAATGATTTGTGTGTGCTTAGTGCCCTGATTTGAATGTATCATTTGTGAGAGGAGTTGCTTCGCTAAGGCAACTGCTAGTCTTTGATATTTTGAAGATGCCGTGCCGTGTAATTACTTTTAAGAGGTCAGGTTTTAAACGGCGAATTATGTAGACTTCCTGTTCCCGAGTGTCTTATATTATGAATTATTAAATAATTTCGTTTGACTGTCACTTGCGAATTATCAGTTATCCACAATTTTTATGTAGGATCAAATCTGATATACAGGGTGTCCCAGCTACCTCGTCCACCCAAAATATCTCTGGAACAATAACAGCTATTGGAAAACGACTTTCACCGGTATCAACGTAGGGCTGGGGCCCATGAATGTACATATTTGGAAACATTCTAAAACGAAAGAATATGTGTTTTTTAACACAAACTTATGTTTTTTTAAATAGACCTCCTATATTTTTTTCTTGAGCAATCCATAGCATGACAAAGCACATATACAATGGCGTTGATTGCATCGCAATATTCCCATTACATCACGAGATATTGAGACGCGAAGTTGACGCTTGAAACACCCGACATGCGCTGCTAGCGCACGTCCTGAGGCTCAGGCGTGAACCCCATGCTGCCCGTAATCGCGATGTGATTGACATGTGTAATCACACCTCCATACTTATCAAGAGGGGCACTTACTTGCCAATCACATCGCAAGGAAAGGCGTTAACTCAAGCCCTAGTCACAGCAATGTGACCACCTATCAAACATCTGAATACAGCATTTTGCAGAACGGACGAGTCACAGAGGGTCTGGAAGGTACCGTCGAATATATGCAGCCACACTGACTCCAGTGCCGCGGGCAGCTGCATTAAGTTTCTCGGCTTAGGATCCGTGATGTTGATAGCCCGACTAAGATGGCCCAGCAGATTCTGGTATGGGCTTAAATCTGAGAAGTTTGGTGGCAAGCGGAGTATAGTAAAATCATGCTGGTGCTCTTCGAACCAGGCACGTATGCTGTTAACTGTGTAACACATTGCATAGTACTGCTGGTAGATGTTACTGTGACGAGGAAAAAACAGACAGCATGTACCGATGCACATGTGCGCTAAGGATAGATGCATACTTGTGGTGATCTATGGTGCCTTCAAGAAAATGAGATCACCTAGGCTATGCCATGAAAATACATTCAGACACCATTCTTCGGCCAGAACCCTGCTGTGCAAGCTTCTTCATCTCCCAATACTTTCTGCAGCCCACATCCTTCTGAATCAGCTTAGTGTATTCATCTCTTGGTCTCCCTCTACGATTTTTGCCCTCCACGCTGACCCTCCGCGCTGCCCTCCAATGCTAAATTTGTGATCCCTTGATGCCTCAGAACATGTCTTACCAACCAGTCCCTTCTTCTTGTCAAGTTGTGGAACAAACGCCTCTTCTCCCCAATTATATTCAATACCCCCTCGTTAGTTATGTGATCTACCCATCTAATCTTCAGCATTCTTCTGTAGCACCACATTTCGAAAGCTTCTATTCTCTTCTTGTCCAAACTATTTATCGTCCATGTTTCACTTCCATACATGGCTAGACTCCATATAAATACTTTCAGAAACGACTTCCTGACACTTAAATCTATACTCGATGTTAGCAAATTTGTCTTCTTCAGAAACGCTTTCCTTGCCATTGCCAATCTACATTTTAGGTCCTCTCTACTTCGACCATCATCAGTTACTTTGCTCCCCAAATAGCAAACCTCCTATACGACTATAAGTGTCTCATTTCCTAATCTAATTCCCTCGGCATCACCCGTCTTAATTCGACTAAATTCCATTATCTTCGTTTTGCTTTTGATGATGTTCATCTTATATCCTCCTTTCAAGACACTGTCCATTTCGTGTAACTGCTCTTCCAAGTCCTTTGCTGTCTCTGACAGAATTACAATGTCATCGGTGAACTTCAATGTTTTTATTTCTTCTCCAAGGATTTTAATACCTACTCCGAACTTTTCTTTTGTTTCCTTTACTGCTTGCTCAATATACAGATTGAATAACATCAGGGAGAGGCTACAACCCTGTCTCACCCCTTCCCAACCACTGCTTCCCTTTCTTGCCCCTCGACTCGTATAAATGCCATCTGGTTTCTGTACAAATTGTAAATAGCAATTCGCTCCCTATATTTTACCCCTGCCACCCCCCAGAATTTGAAAGACAGTATTCCAGTCAACATTGTCAAAAGCTTTCTCTATGTCTACAAATGCTAGAAACATAGGTATGCCTTTCCTTAATCTTTCTTCTAAGATAAGTCGTAAGGTCAGTATTGCCTCACGTGTTCGAACATTTCTGCGGTACCTAACTGATCTTCCCCGAGGCCGACTTCTACCAGTTGTTCCATTCGTCTGTAATGAATTCGCGTTAGTATTTTGCAGCTGTGACTTATTAAACTGATAGTTCGGCAATTTTCACATCTGTCAACATCTGCTTTCTTTGAGATCGGAATTATTATATTCTTCTTGAAATCTGAGGGTATTTCGCCTGTCTCATTCATCTTGCTTACCAGATGGTAGAGTTTTGTCATGAGTGGCTCTCCCAAGGCTGTCAGTAGTTCTAATGGAATGTTGTCTCCTCCCAGGGCCTTGTTTCGACTCAGGTCTTTCAGTGCTCTGTCAAACTCTTCACGCAGTATCATATCTCCAACTTTATCTTCATCTACATTCTCTTCAGTTTCCATAATATTGTCCTCAAGTACATCGCCCTTGTATAGACCCTCTATATACTCCTTCCACCGTTCTGCTTTCCCTTCTTTGCTTAGGACTGGGTTTCCATCAGAGCTCTTGATATTCATACAAGTGGTTCTCTTTTCTCCAATGGTCTCTTTAATTTTCCTGTAGGCAGTATCTATCTTACCCCTAGTGAGATAAGCCTGTACATCCTTACATTTGTCCTCTAGCCATCCCTGCTTAGCCATTTTGCACTTCCTATCGATCTCATTTCTGAGACGTTTGTATTCCTTTTTGCCTGCTTCATTTACTGCATTTTTATATTTTCTCCTCTCATCAGTTAAATTCAATATTTCTTCTGTTACCCAAGGGTTTCTACTAGCCCTCGTCTTTTTACCTACTTGATCCTCTGCTGCCTTCACTACTATATCCCTCAGAGCTACCCATTCTTCTTCTACTGTATTTCTTTCCCCCATTCCTGTCAATTGTTCCCTTATGCTCTCCCTGAAACTCTGTACAACCTCTGGTTTAGTCAGTTTATCCAGGTCCTATCTCCTTAAATTCCCACCTTTTTACAGTTTCTTCAGTTTTAATATACAGTTCATAACCAATAGATTGTGGTCAGAGTCCACATCTGCCCCTGGAAATGTCTTACAATTTAAAACCTGGTTCCTAAATCTCTGTCTTACCATTATATAATATATATAATTCCTTCTAGTATCTCCAGGATTCTTCCATGTATGCAACCTTCATTCATGATTCTTGAACCAAGTGTTAGCTATGATTAAGTTATGCTCTGTGCAAAATTCTACCAGACAGCTTCCTCTTTCATTTCTTACCCTCAATCCATATTCAGCTACTATGTTTCTTTCTCTTCCTTTTCCTACTCTCGAATTCCAGTCACCCGTGACTATTAAATTTTCGTCTCCCGTCACTACCTGCATAATTTCATTTATCTCATCATACATTTCATCAATTTCTTCATCATCTCCAGAGCTAGTTGTCATATGAACTTGGACTACTGTAGTAGGCGTGGGCTACGTGTGTATCTTGGCCACAATAATTCGTTCACTCTGCTGTTTGTAGTAGCTTACCCACACTCTTATTTTTTTATTCATGATTAAACCTACTCCTGCATTACCCCTATTTGATTTTGTATTTATAACACTGTATTCGCCTGATTAAAAGTCTTGTTCCTCTTGCCACCGAACTTCACTAACTCCCACTATATCTAACTTTAACCTATCCATTTCCCTTTCTAAATTTTCTAACCTACCTGCCCGATTAAGGGATCTGACATTCCACGCTCCGATTCGTAGAACGCCAGTTTTCTTTCTCCTGATAACGATGTCCTCTAGAGTTGTCCCCGCCCGGAGATCCGAATGGAGGACTATTTTACCTCCGGAATATTTTACCCAAGAGGACGCCATCATCATTTAACCATAACTTACATCACTGAAACAAAAGGTTGTCTGTATTACTTACCAAACCACGAGAAAATTTCATCTATAGCCGTACATTACACGCATGGCTCACTTATTCGGTCTGCTGCTCTCGAAGGTTAAAGTGCATTTATCAAAAACAATACTTCGAGCTTAGTATCACATTTTAGAGGTAAATAATATGGCTTGTATTATTTATTAGAATATGAAAATATGTGGAGTTTTAATCTTCAGCAGTACATAAGACAAGTGGAGAGCTTATTAGTACTTCTGAACTAACTTATAGGTTAAGGTACTAACTGTAGTGACTGAATGCCTAATGCTTTCACAGGTGGAAACTACTTGAATCTTCATGAAAAAGCGTTAAAGCCCGAAAGCAGGGTCTCCATGCTTTCAGCTCCTCTTTCTTATTTTGTGGCGGTTGTTTCCGTTGAATCGACATAAATGCATCTACAAGTCAGTCCCTGCAGAACATTGTTAAACAGATATGGGATGTGGCCGAAAGAAGCAATGTACCCAACAGACGTACACTATCAAAATTACCAAAATTACTCTTTTAGTTGCAGTTAATGCGTTGTATGTATCCAGTAGGAAACTTTTTTCTGTTTCTGGAATCCTGATGCTGAGTTCAGTATTGGAAATCGATTCCAAGTACCTATGCAGGGGCACCACGTCCAGTAATCAGCTTCACCCCAAGAACAGACACTGAGTCATCTTCTTGTCAGTAGCCTATGCTCAACGTCATGCACGCCACAGAAAGTCATCGATGCCACCAAGGAAGTATGCGAGGTTGCTACATCCTGGTGACGCCACATTTAATTATAATTGTAATGCTTATAGATCCATTTTTTGGAACATTTTGTATAACTTGTAAGCTATAGTTTGTGTTTCTGACACGATTAAGTAAAAAAAAATAGGAAACTAGAAATGGAATATATCTAAGTCGAAAAACGTTAACTGGTGTATTTCACGAACATAACTCCAACGACGGAAAACTGGGTAGTTGAAACCATAGCAACCATCGTTTCTCACCTATATGCAGGTATTAAAACCAATGTAATGTTCTTCCACCAGCCACGTTCCCGTTGTCGGACAGTCATGACAAAGCGTATTTTAATCTGCTAATTTGATCAGTAGTACCAATAAGCATGTGTTTTGCACTGTAGCAGAGTAAACGTATTACCTATTAATAAGATTACATCCGAGAAATAGAGCAAGAACATCAACCTCGGAAAGACACACTGCGACCTTCTAAAGAAAAAACTCAGTACAATGTAAGATTCGTTTGAAAAACAAAATTCTAGATATAGTAAACATAATCACATATTTTGGCTGTAAATTATCCTTTCTGGAAGAAACAGACTTAGATGGAAAGCCACCGGGTAGACATAAACAATGAGAGTCACTAATAAAGTAAGGAGGCCATTCAAAATCCTACAGCACAACTACAAAATGCCTTTACAAGCCATGAGCATAGCCTGTGCTTTGGCATCACGGCCTGCGCAACGTAGGTAAGAGATGCGGAAAGACGAATAGGCTCTGAAATTAAATTCATGAGACAAACAGCTGGTTACACCAGATGGGATCGCGGAAGTAATGAAGATATGTTGAAGGAACTTAAAATATATTGATCGCCCATTATACTCAAAATTACCCCCAAAAATTGGAGAAAACTTTAACAACAACGAGCACAAATGAGATCCGAAAATCTGTGCTACGCCACCACCCCACCGGTGTATGGTCACTAGGTCGACCATTGAAAAGACCGCAGGAATACTTCTCGACATGAACGTAACTGGTCAAGAGGTCTAATATTTGGAAGGTAGGCGATCATGATAGCTGAAATCATTACATATTTTTATGATTAATTCTGACCATGCTTGATTCTTTATGGTGTAGTACTAATATCGATATCTTGTTGTCGACAAGTGCACTTTAACTTTTGATTAAGTGCATTAATGGCCATAAGAGGACCATGTTTGTTTTATACAGTTACAGAACAAATTTTAACGTATTTTGATAAACAATATAGACAATTGGTTTAAGCTGTGATACGAAAATCGAGTTATTGTTGATCTGCGCACTTTAGCCTGCCTGTACGTTAGAGCAATACCGTCAGCAAGTGACAAACGTGTGTTTTGTACTGTCATAGAAGAAATTTTTAATATTTTATAGGTTATACAGACAATTTAGAGTGTAGTTTTGTTTTGGTACACACGTGGAATCCTCGTTCACTATTAGAGATCAAACATTTTTTTCATAGAAGCAAACCAATTAGCCGCAATGTTAATGTGTTTACTAAGCTAACATATCATACACGGTGATTTTCGTAATTACATTTCCATACAACGAATGTGTGTAGTTTAACTTACATACTGCAATAAATACCTCTCCATAGCAAGTCATTCTTACTATAATTTGTTGTCCTAAAGTTTTAGAAAATGTGATGTCTTTGGATAAACGTGCCACAGATCTTAGTTTTATTTGGTAGGTCATTATGTAAAGGTAAGGTAATAGCACGGAAACGCTGCAAGGGAGCTTTACTGCGATAGTTATGAACAGTAAATGTTGCAACCTTCTTCGAAAGTTCGTTTTTATCCACTAGTGGAACATAATATCACAGGTAACAAATATCTGCGTTTTTCTAGTCTAGAATAATTTATTCTAGTGTAGAATATGAAGAGTTATCTTCCTACGCTTCTCCTTCCCCTTCTTCCTCAAATGATGCTGAGTCTGGTGATGAATGTACGTTTTTGTGCCAAATTCACTTGTCATAGCCAAGACATGTTCAGGTCTGGCGAAAGTGTTTAACACAAATTTTTTTTGGAAAACCAGTAAAAGGTTTCGCAGTAGTTTCCCGTTTGTTTCTTATTGATAGTGACAGTAAGTAATCATTAAAGCTTATTTCAATGGTACTGAAGTGGCTCCAGGGTTATTTAGGCTATCATGCGATTAATCACTCCGCATATTAATTCAGTAATCGTTCTAGACTATTCTACAAAAGTCAATTGCTCACTGCAACACTGACAGCTGTATGTCAACAATGGCCCAAGAGCACAGATGGTAGGAAGAAGCTTCTTGAAGTGGGGTCCGATAAGATGCGATTCGGCCTGTTTCTAAACGATGTAAGGACGCAGAGGCACCGGAGACCACGACCCAGTGGGTGAGCAGACAGTGCTTTCTAGGCCGGAGATCGGCCTGTGACGTTTTGGGGGTATCTCTGGTAAAATAACTTGGACCCCCTCATTCAGGTTACAATGAATGTGCAAGTTTGACATTCTTGGGATTTGACATCCTTAGGACGTAGTGTCGCCATGTAAGTCTCATGTTCATAACGAATATGCTGTGGACGCACCCAGCTTCCAATATGACAACCGCCGTTTTCACAAGACAGCACGCAGTCGTTCCTGGTTTGACGAACGGTCAGGCACCCTAACGCAGTTTTATTGGGCCTCTAAATAACTTGATCTTAGTCCTATACAAAGTGTCTGGGAGTAGCCAGAACAGCGGGCGAAATGTACCAATTAAGCTTCATGTAATCCTGATTTCGCCGATTCTGCAGAGAACCTCTTCATTCTCTTTATCATTTCACCTAATTTTCTGCATACTGTGCCACCTGCTTTCTTAAATTTAACAGTTTTTACGTACTTCGTACAGTTTCTTAGTTGTTTATAAGTAATAATGGTTAATGTACAAGCACTGCGGCAAGGTTACACAAGACCAAAGGGAAACTAAATTGTTTCTTACACAGTTGATATATATGTGACGAAACAACGTAGACTCTTGCATTAGCATTTGCATTCTCATCGCATTCGCCTCACATTCCTTCGCTGATTTAAATACTGATTCTGTTTGCAGTTCATTGCTGTATTAATGTAAATGAATGATGAAAATATACTTTGAAATTAATGTATTATTCAAAGTCATTTGTATTACTTATGCAATGTTAATCACAAAGTAATTTCAAAAATATTGTGAGACAAGCGGAAAATGTTGAAAAAAAGGGTTTTTGGAAAATTTTTCAGTCTGCTTCAGCGTCATTTAACCATACTGTATATCCGAAAAAGCAATTTCCGACACTGCGTTACAGAAATCCGATGATTTTCCTGATAGACGGCGTAGTCAAATACTTTCAATGAGCTTATTCACATCCTAGAAGCCGAAATCATAGAGATATTTGACTAGGAGTCGACCTATTTTATGAAAAACATTTATGAACACAAATTATATTGTCACAGTGCTTCATCTCATTAGCATTTCACACGAAAGAAAATTATCTTGGTAACAATCTATGAACCAATGATATAGCTAGAACCCATTCCCGCTTCGTTTAGATTTTCACTGCTATAGCTAAACAAAATTAATCATAATCTCCCAGCACTTACAATATTTGAGCTTGAATGTTAAAATTTAAGAAATATTTTTTTTTATTTGGTATGAATAATTCTGTGTCACGATATCACAGATGCTTCGATTGTCTTCTTTTGCTCTTGTCCCACAGTCCTTGGTTCACTTCCATACAATTTTGTGCTCGAAATATACATTCAGTACATTCTTGTACAATGTGTACAATAATCAAGACGAAAAAATTAGAAATATAGGAACAAAGACAGGGATGTACAGTTTCGTCCGTATTTTTTGTGATTTGAAGAAGCAATAACCGAAATAAAGGAAAGGTACAACGTCGAAACATCGTTACGTCGCGAGTCAATACGCAATAGCATTTTATTACAGTAAGCTATTTTGCAGTACGGCTTGTAGCTTTGGAGCCGTTGGCGGTGATAGAAACAGCCGCTCGTATCTTAGCGTGAGTCATTCGTACCTGTCGCTAGCCTAGCCGTGGAAAGCGGTACCTGTGTCAATTAGAGCGACAGAATATTCAAGCCCCTAAGAATCTAAATAAACTGTATTAAATGTTATTCAATTTAGTTAAACGTCAATAGACTCCCCTTTGTTATTAAAAAGAAGATTGTATAAAAATCTCAGCTTTCTAGCTGGCATACATTCAGAATTAGAGAAAATTACCTAAAACATCCCAAACCGACACTTGTAGAATTAAAGTCCGGTAGGATTTATGACAGCTTGTCTTTTAGTATCATTTGGAATCATTACTGAAGTTCACAAAATGGCAGAGTAATTTATTTAGATTTTCATAATTAAAAAACGTTTTCTGTTTTTCAGTTTTCGTAATATAAAATTCAGAAAAGATTATTATTTAGTAAATATGCTGTTGTGTGAGTAAATGAGATTAAGTGAGAGTGTGTATGTGGGACACACGTAAAAATTCAATAATATTTGATGTACAGCATTACTTAACTGTCTAGTGGGAAAGCTGTGTTTTCCTCACCTTGCTGATGACGTATGCCCAAGGGTACTTGCTTTTGTAAGAAGGCAGCCAGAATAGCCATTTGCAGAGTAATAGTTTTCTAAAGTCATTTCAAGATTAGTTTTCTTTTCATTTCGTTTTGTTGACATTTTATTAATATTTGCTTGATGAAGTGACGTAAATGCAACTGGGAATAGTGATTGGCGTAGGACAGTTTTGGCGGGAGAATGACCTCAAACAATTCTGCTGATTGGCTGGTCATTTTGATCAACCAGTCAGAGTTTAGCAGTTCCCACGCACGGCCTGGTAATTATAGGCTGTGGAAGGAGCAGTATTCAGTCAGTCGCTGGCTATCTATCGGACGTGCAGGTCATGTTGGACGTGTTCGTCTACATTATGAGTAAAATGAAGAAGTTACTGGTTTTTCGCGTCCGGATTCTATTGTCATGAAAACTGTTTCATTTACGGCTAGATTGTGAAAATTTGAGCTTTCTTCAAGTGTTTTTAGAAAGATAAATGCGTGTGAAATTTCGGGCTTTGTAAAATTCCGTGTGGCATGTTTCCTATTCGTCTGTGTAATATTTGGTGAGCAATTTTCTTATTATATATCCACTGAAAAAGAACGGAATGTGAAACTCGTGAATTGTAGCAGAAAAAGCACTGTAAATCTCGGAATAATTCCGGTCAGGCTTTGGTACATCTCTGGGTACCTTACGTATGTACCGAATTTGTCTGAACTGTGAGTTGAGTACAGTGATATTATTCGTTAATTAAATGGGGTCTGATAGCAAGTGTTTATTTTGAACCTAAAAAAAACTCGATTGGAGAATTTTGACGTTTTTCTAAAGAGATGAAGCAATTGTCCTCCATCCGAAATTTATTATACGGTTTTAAAGGATAGTTTGCTACCAGAGTTTACGCTGACTTTGCAAACGTAAGTATTGACGGTGGTGTTCTTCAACGCTGTTTTTAACATCGTCTGAACAGTATCTACGTATGCAGAGAAAAGGGCTGGTGATCTGACGCCATACTGAGGTAGGTGGAACTTTTGTATTGAACAGTACGCCGAAGGTAAGTGAACAAACATTTACGCCACATTTCTAACCCGCCGCAAAATATCAACCAAAAGACTCGCTGATGACATCATTGTCATCTGCGAAAGGAGGAATTGCACGGTATAGTGAATACAAATAAAAGTTTACTGAGCGACGAATATGGATTCAGTGTAAACTGATGGAAAACGAAAATAATCAAGACCACGAGTTAGAGGAAGTAAAAGAATTCTGCCTACCTGGAAGAAAAGTATCAAAGGAAGGAAGACGTAAAAAGAAGGTAATTACATGCAAAGAAGGCATTCTTGACCAAAGCAAGTCTCCTATTATCAAACATGCAGCTCAATTTAAGAAATTTCTCAGAACGTATTTTTCGAGGATAGCACTGAATGTATGAGAATCTCTACAGAACTTCGCCCAATGGAGGTCGTTATCAACACTAGGACTAGTATTAAACGATTTCTGTGTGACGTCTCCGGAGGTTGATTCAACTTTGGTACGGTACGTTTATTCCTTCGTCAGCAAGTGCACAAAAAGGCTTCAAATATATAGCTTTCTTTACCGAGGTACAGTAGGTAGCGTGAACTATCTTCACCGAGCCGAGCGGCAGGCCTTACGTGTTACGTTGGACAGCCTGAAGTATATGCGGGTCACGCCTCCAGGGGTGTCGGGGATTTGGGGTCACGTGGGGCGATTCGCTGGACTCCCACGTCGGTGCTGGGAGACGGAAGAACAGGGGGTGGTGGCCCGGAGCTGCAGCGGGTTGGGGCCGAGCAGCAGTCCCGAAATTAAATTCCAGCCCGCGACGCTCCCCGGCTGCCCGTGAAATACGGCTCCGGTCGCACCCAGGTCCCGGGTCCCGGATCCCTGTCCCCGCCGCCTCCGACGCCGTCACCAGCTCCTCCTCAGCCGCTGCCGCTGCCGCCGCCACCGCCACCGCCACCCCTGCCGAGATTCAGCGACCTCCCTGACCCTGCCCAGGGCCGCCCTAGTCCTGCACGAGATATTGCCACCCATACTGCTACACGGACTCCATGAGCTGTCTCGCACATCTTCTTGACTCGAAACAAGTTCCCACAATTCTCCGCCACGTTGACTGAACGTCTCAGGTCGGATAGAATCAGATGAAGTGGGAGTTCATGACCAATAATTGAATCTGAGATTTATAATTAACTAGTAACATAAAAAATTTGCTGAAATTGTAGCGCGAAAGAAAGCGCGAATTATAAATTAACTAAAATTTGAAAACGATGATTATGAATATTCAAAGTGCATTTTGACTTTTAATCTTCACAAGGGTGAGGTTCGTGTATTCTTGTAAAATGACAGTTCATTTGCCACATAAGGAACTTCGATGTGAAGACGAAAATAGTACCTAAATTGGTAAAAAAACAGCAAATTTGGAGAAAAAACCCAGAAATTGCAAAAAATTTAAAATTTGACAAAAAAAACCGATTTTGGCAGTGAAATAACATTGAATTTGGTAAACAGACACCGAACACAGCAAAAAATAACGCTTGAATCTTGAGAAAGTAGCACCAAATTTGACAAAAGACAATCAACTTCTGCAAAAAGAACATCATAATTGTCAAAAAATTTACATTGATTTTAGAGAAAAAGCACCGACTTTAGCCAATAAATTACAACGCTTGTGACAAAAGATAACACTGAACTTAGCAAAACAATAATGGATTTTGAAAAAATTCTCACTGATTTGGAGAGATTAACAATAATTCTGCAAAGAAGACATTGAATTTGCCTATAAAATAATGCGGAATTTGTCAAAAATAATGGCGAATTTGGTAAAAATAATGCCAAATTTGGCAAAAATAATGCAATATTGGGAAAAAAAACCAAACGATTCTTCCGTTTGTACTGATAGCGTAGCACTTTCGCTTCGGCATCGGTGCAGGCGCGTAACTCTCCAATGCCGCCCGGCAACGTGCGAGTGCGGGCCGGAAGCGCTCTGAAACGGCAGGTACCGCTCGCAGCCGACGCTCCTAAGCACACCTGAGCTACAGGCTGATGTCAAGACCTTGTAAGATCTGAAGGACCATGTTCTATACTAACTTAATGATGACACCTTAGATGCATTACTTCACATAAGCTTCGACTGTATTGTGGTCATGTTTTAAAGTCTGTTTGCTGTCTGACACCTATAGGAGTCACAGCCGTCATTCAAATGTTCGTGTTTTGTTGATGATGTAATAAAAAATACAGTTCAAACAAGCAACAAATCCACTGCATTTAGGAAAAATTTGGTTTCCAAAACGCAAATTCTTAAGAAGAAAAAAAAGGCAAAAGGAAACTCGATTCAAAAAATGGTTCAAATGGCTCTGAGCACTATAAAACTTAACTGCTGTGGTCATCAGTGCCCTAGAACTTAGAACTACTTAAACCTAACTAACCTAAGGACATCACACACATCCATGCCGGAGGCAGGATTCGAACCTGCGACCGTAGCCGTCGCGCGGTTCCAGACTGTAGCGCCTAGAGCTCCTCGGCCACTTCGGCCGGCTGAAACTGGATTCATTTCAAATTATATTTACTTGAGATGCGCAATTTTAAGATTGACTCTGATAGAGATCGTCAATTAAGTATCATGTCTGCCAAACACACCCTACGTGGAGGATTCTCTTATGTACCCCACCACTTCATTTGCGGTGCTATTAAAACAAATTTAGCACAACAAATTCTTTTGCAAAACCCTGAAGTGAACGCTTTACAACGCAATGAGAAATAAGTCGACTTAACACACAATAAAAGCTCATCTTCTAAGTACTCGTGAAGAAAAGTTCTACCGTTTCACGTCATAAAAGGAAACCATGCAAAGTCAAAAGAAATAAAAGAAGTTGTCTTTGATAATCGGAATTTCCCCGATTTTATCGCGTTTTTGCTACTTCTGGGAAATTATACAGCAGTTCAAGCAGTATCCAGGTTTGTCTGGTCTAGTTGTACACTCGTATGGTGCATCAGCGTGCTTGCCTTGTTCCGCGCACTTCTTACACCGCTTCCTCATAACTTACTTCTTCCCTGCAGTAGCTTCCCGCTTTTGTACAATGTGTGTTTGTTTGTGATGTTTCTTGCTCACATTTCGTGTAACGTCCATTGGAGGAAGGAAGCCCTTTATAATGTTCATTCTGTAATCATACATCATCATTTTATTTCCTGAGTATTTGTTGTGCAGATATAGAGAATTGAAAACTAGCATGTCACTGACATGAAAGAATTGATTTTTCGACCAGCGGATTGTCTTTCGCTCACATAAATAATACCATAAGATCTGATCTTGTTTATCAGTCCCAGACATACACGCATTGTGCCTAATAATAGTCAAAGGTTTCGTGACTATTTGCTGGCGCGCATTCGTCAATTGCTGCATAACATTTAGATGTTCTGTGGAAATGTAGGAAACTCTCGTCGATCCTTCCATTTTTCAATCATAACTCCATTAGAATACTACGCAATTGTCTCTCCTCTCCTAAGTTTTGCCGATACAACGTCTTCGTGGGTATATTTCCTATTTAATTTCTAAGTACCTGTGGAAAGTGTTTTTAGGTTCAACAGAGTTGTAGCCAAATGGAAACTTATAATAATTGTCCAAGTAAATGTGATGACCAACATGCAGCTTTTCTGGCATCAAATACAAAACGCCCTTTTCAGCGTGACCTTTTCCCCCCATACCTCCACTACTTCCCGTGTACCCAACGCACTTATTTATGAAACCGTCTGGATTGTTGATCATGTACATCTTAATGCCATATTTATTATGGTGCTTTTTGTGTATTGTCTAAATGACACTCTTCCCCTCCAAAGAATCATTGACTCATCTATTGATAAATCTCTTCCCGAGTAATACACTTCGGACATTCTCCTGTTAAAATAATCCAATATAGGTCGTATCTTATATAAACGATCGTCTGTTTTCGGGTTACCTAGAAGTGGATTTTTTGCAAAGTGCAGAGAGCGTAGTATGCTTATACTCATCGCTATTCCTTTATTCTCAAACACCGGTTCTTTCTTCTAGTAATCTTGTAATCGCGGATATTTAACGTTACCCATATGAAAGGAAACACCCAGGAAAACTAGTAATTCGCCTATGCTTAGAGGTTTCAATTTACAGATCCTAGATCCCTCTTTTGCATTTTCGCTCAGCAGTATGTTGATTGCGTTATCGTTCGTTTCGTCAACTACAAGTTGCGACAATTCGTCTGTTACCAATAATCTGAAGAAATCCATAGGAGAATTGCCAGCAGGATAAATTTGCAAACCTTCTTCCTTCGTAAATGGGTGATACTGCATATTATGTGGTTCTTTACGCCAGGAATCACCTGGATGATTTCCGTGTGACGGGTCGGGCTCATTTTCGTCGTCGATTTCCACACAATCATCGTGATCCGTATCGTCACATTCGGAACTGTCACGAAACAGATTCGAAAGCTGTGCTTCCACGCTGTCATCACTCTGCAATTCCTTTGCAGCCTCTAAATGACAATCTCCGTGGTATGCCTCGTCCTCACTACACAGAAAATCCCTGTCGTCTAGTACACTAAGTAACTGTTCCTCTGTCAATTTAACACTTTTCCTGCTCCTTTTCACATTGGAAAGTCCAGGTGTCGGTTCATTAGCCGCCATTACGAACAATATACGTTCGATGACTGACGACACAAAACAAAAGTTTACACGCTTTGATGCTACCTTAGACCCTGCAACTAGACTGAGAAATCCGACAGTGAGCGCGGGCGCTTATAAGCGTCAGCTTGTAACGCCGGAAATGCATATCCTCCTATTTCCATCTATTGTACTATAATTTTTTTCCTTATTTTGTTACTTGAAGATATGATATTTCTGTGTCTTTATATATTGTAATTGTTTTACTATATATATATATATATATATATATATATATATATATATAATTGGTTTGTTTTGTAAATATTATTTGGATTTTTACGCTGAGTCTGGCCTAGGGAAAACCATGCTATCGAACGATAACATCGATAGGTCGTGTGGAGAACCAAAGTGTTTCGGATCTTTGGTAGCGTTAACTCTGCCGCATGGAGCGCGGGCAGGGGAGTCTGGCTGGAGTAGGGTGGTGGAGCAGGTGTGTTGTGTGACGCTCCCGCGAGTTGCCGCGCTGTCGGGATTTGGCAGCATGTAATTGAGCTCGACTTGCTATGATAGTTTCTGACACGGTGTCGCGGACGGGAAGCATTAGCTGGGGCACATAAAGAGCCCATTTTTGCCTGGTGACCGTGTCGAGAAGAAGGCGCGCCAACATCCAGCTTCTGCAAAAGCGACGCCCGACAATGAGTGACTGTCGCCACCTCCCCGATCGACGACTGCAAACCTTCAATCAACCAACAAAGAAGACTAAAAGCACGTAAAGTTTTAGAACTGTATGGCAGACCTCAGCTTTTCGAACTGTTGCATCACAAAAATACAACAACTTAGCATGAACCCTTGTTGCTCATTGTCCCAATTGCATTACCAAGCAGGGTCCCTTCGTTTTCGGGAATGAACCCGAGTGTCGTTGAAATTCATACGCCAGCATTAAAGTAATATCATTCCATTTCACCACTTTAATTTCAAAGTTCAGTTAAAGTATTCATAGGTGGGTACAATATTTAGATTTCACAAGCAGAAATTAAGAGTGCGCGTTTTGTTACCATATTTTAGCTTACCTGTGACTGCGGCTCAGCTTGGTACGTACTAAATTTTTCTATTGTTAACTGTTCAGAATCATTTAATTCAAGTTCAAAGTTAAATCTCTTATTTCCAAATTGCGTAGATTGAAGTAGCTTTTGAAATGATTGTTGAGGTAACCCAAAACTAACCTTATTTAATTGAATTATGTCGCAGTGCTTCAGAAACAAAGTTCGCTATTAACTGCAATCACTAAATTTATTTTCAATTTTCCGGTTTTATTTATTCTTTTGCTAAATTAAGTCAGTGTGTAGAGATATTTATTACTTCTGACAAACATTCAGTTTTCACACAGCACGTGTCAACCTGCAGTTGTCACGCTTTTAGTGCTAATTATATGTGCATTAATGTTTCATTTTCAGTTATTATAGTAGTTGTCCATAGGACTGGCGACGATAATTTTCCCCAAATCTCAAATATCTAATTAACGCCAATTAATTGTTAACGTAACGACCTCACATTTACGTTCTTTATTAATTTTACCCTTTTCTCAAAATTAGTTTTCACCAATTTCATTTGCACTTTTCCTTTCATTTAGATGTAACCCTTTCCTCCCTCTTTACTGACAGCTTAAGTTCGGTGACGATTGCTTTTCCCAAATTTCCATTAGATGCATGCGGTTTATTTTTCACTGTCATTAAAGTCGATAAGTGAGGGGGAGGTTACAAGCCGCACTGGCTCGTGGCTTCTCGTGACGCTAATAAGCTTCAGCCGCAGCGAAAGTATTGATATGCTACTCATTCAAACGGAAAATGTAAGTCCTTCGAACTAAATTCTAAAATTTACTAAGAGGCACTCGATTTCTCGGCCAGCTGTTCATTACAGCCATTAATTAAACATAATATAATTAACAATGATGTTATTAACACAAATGTAATTGAGTCCTGAAATCTGAAGTACGGTGGAATGGGCCTTTGAGTGTCTCCATTTAGTAATTATAGGTTATTTGTATTTTCCAAAAGATGAGCTACAATTAGTAGTGTAGAATCTCAGATCCATAACTCCCTGTAGGTTCGTTGGACGTTTCTGGACATGAGTTCCTATTCAAAACTTATTTAATCATCCCCCCCTCCCCCTACATGTCCTGTAAGTTTGTCACGGGAATTCCCGAATACGTTCTATATAGACAACCTGGAATGAAAACTCGAACATTATTCAGCCACTAATTTTATCTCTACATCTACATCTACATGGATACTGTGCAAATCACATTTAGGTGCCTGGCAGAGGGTTCATCGTACCATTTTCACAATCCTCTATTATTCCAATCTCGTATAGCGTGCAGAAAGAATGAACACCTATATCTTTCCGTACGAGCTCTGAGTTCCTTTATTTTATCGTGGTGATCGTTCCGCCCTATGTACCCTATGTATGTTGTTCTCAACAAAATATTTTCGCATTCGGAGGAGAAAGTTGGTGATTGGAATTTCGTGAGAAATTTCCGTCGCAACGAAAAACGCCTTTCTTTTAGTGATTTCCAGCCCAAATCCCGTATCATTTCCGTGACACTCTCTCCCATATTTCGTCATGATACAAAACGTGCTGCCTTTCTTTGAATTTTTTCGATGTACTCCGACAGTCCTATCTGGTAAGGATCCCACAACGCGCAGCAATATTCTAAAAGAGGACGGACAAGCGTAGTGTAGGCAGTCTCCTTAGTAGGTCTGTTACATTTTCTAAGTGTCCTGCCAATAAAACGCAGCCATTGGTTAGCCTTCCCCACAACATTTTCTATGTGTTCTTTCCAATTTAAGTTTTTCGTAATTGTAATACCCAGGAATTAGTTGAACTTACGGCTTTTAGATTAGACTGACTTATCGTGTAACGGAAGTTTAACGAGTTCCCTTTAGTACTAATGTGGATGACCTCACACATTTCGTTATTTATGGTCAACTGCCACCTCTGACGGCCGCGGTGGTCTCGCGGTTAAGGCGCTCGGTCCGGAACCGCGCGACTGCTACGGTCGCAGGTTCGCATCCTGCCTCGGGCATGGATGTGTGTGATGTCCTTAGGTTAGTTAGGTTTACGTAGTTCTAAGTTCTAGGGGACTGATGACCACAGATGTTAAGTCCCATAGTGCTCAGAGCCATTTGAACCATTTTTGCCACCTTTCGCACCATTCAGTTATCTTTTCTAAATCATTTTGGAATTTGTTTTGATATTCTTTTCACTTTATTAGTGCCTGCCCGTCCATGAAGAAATTCGCAACTGCCGGAGACATTAGTGACCCTATCGCTGTTAAAAATTTTCCAATGTGTGTGAAATCTTATGGGACTTAACCGCTAAGGTCATCAGTCCCTAAGATTACATACTAATTAACCTTAATTTTCCTAAGGACAAACACACACACCCATGCCCGAGAGAGGACTCGAACCTCCGCCGGGACCAGCCGCACAGTCCGTGACTGCAGCGCCCTAGACCACTCGGCTAATACCGCGCGGCGAATCGTTTTGCAGTTTTTCATCTTCTGATGACTTTGTTAATCGATAAACGACAGTGTCATGTGCAAACAACCGAAAATGACTGCTCAGATTGTCTCCCAAATCGTTTATATAGATAAGGAACAGAAAAGGGCCTATAACACTACCTTGCGGAACGCCTGAAATCACTTCTGTTTTACTCGATGACTTTCCGTCAATCACTACCATCTGTGACCTCTCTGACAGGAAATCGCAAACCCAGTCACATAACTGACACGATATTCCATAAACACGCAATTTTCCTACGAGCCGCTTCTGTGGTGCAGTGTCAAAAGCCTTCCGGAAATCCAGGAATACGGAATCGATCTGAAATCCCTTGTCAATAGAACTCAGCACTTCCTGAAAATAAAGAACTAGTTGAGTTTCACTGGAACGATGTTTTCTAAATCCATGTTGACTGTGTGTCAATAGACCGTTTCCATCGAGGTAATTCATAATGTTTGAACACAATACATGTTCTAAAATCCTGCTGCATACCGACGTTAACGATATGGGATTGTAATTTATTGGATTACTCCTACTAACTTCCTTGAATATTGGTGTGACCTATGCAACTTTCCCGTCTTTGGGTACGGATCTTTCGTCGAGCGAACGGTTGTATATGATTGTTAAGTATGGAGCTAATGCATCAGTATACTCCGAAACGAACATAATTGGTTTATAGTCTGGATCAGAAGACTTCCTTTTATTAAGTGATTTGAGTTGCTTCACTACTCCGAGGATATTTACTTCTACGTTACTCACGTTGGTAGCTGTTATCGGTTCGAATTCTGGAATATTTACTTCGTCTTCTTTTGTGAAGGCATTTCGGAAACTTGTGTTTAGTAAATCTGCTTTGGCAGCACTGTCTTCGATAGTATCTCCATTGTTATCGCTCAGAGAAGACAATAGATTGTCTCTTGCCGCTAACGTACTTCACGTACGACCAGAATCTCTTTGGATTTTCTGCCAAGTTTCGAGACAAAGTTTCGTTGTGAAAATTGTTATAGGCGTCTCGCATTGAACTCCGCGCTAAGTTTCGAGCTTCTGAAAATGATCGCCAATCTTGGGGATTTTTCGTCTGTTTAAATTTGGCATGTTTATTTAGTTGTTTCTGTAACAGTGTTCTAACCCGTTTTGTGTACCAAGGAGGATCAGCTCCGTCGTTTGTTAGTTTATTTGGTATAAATCTCTCAATTGCTGCCAATACTATTTCTTTGAATTTAAGCCACATCTGGTCTACACTTACACTGCTGGCCACCGTAAATGCAACACCCTGAAGGAAGCATCCGAATCAAGTGAAATTTACACCATGAGTTTGCAGCGATGAGATATGCAACTGATTAGAATTTCAGCGCAGACGCACATCACGCGCGCCTGTGGCGCCACCTCATAGCGCCATTTAAGGCTTGGCGATTTCGACGAGTGTACGTACGGCACGTGTGTTTACCTTGTGGTTGTTTCACAAGACGATCAGTTATGCCTCGTAGACAACAGCGAACATTTTTTGATCAAGTATCCGAGTTCGACAGAGGAAGGATAGTGGCTTACCGAGATTGTGGATTATCATACAGAGAAATCGCTAGTCGTGTTGGACGAAACCAAACAACTGTAATGCGGATATGTGGCCGTTGGATGCAGGAGGGTACGACGGACCGACGTGGTCGATCGCATTCACCTCGGTGCAGCACTGCACGTGCTGATAGGCAAATTGTGCGCATGGCAGTGACGGATCGCTCAGTGACATCCCGAACCATAGCACAGCACATTGCGTCTGTAACGCATCATCCAGTGTCTGCGCGTACCATTCGACGCCGTTTACAGCAGAGTGGTCTGTCCGCAAGACGTCCATTGCTTCGTCTACCATTGACGCAGAACCACAGACGTCTCCGTCGCCAATGGTGTGATGACAGACGGATGTGGACGGCAGAATGGAATGACGTTGTCTTTACTGACGAGGCACGCTTCTGTCTGCAGCACCAAGATGGTCGGATTCGAGTGTGGAGACACCGTGTATAGAGGATGCTGGACAGCTGCATTATGCACCGCCACACTGGTCTTGCACCGGTTATTATGGTATGGGGCGGTATTGGATATTACTCTCGCACGCCTCTAGTACGCATTGCCGGTACTTTAAATAGCCGGCGCTACATATCCGAGGTGCTGGAGCCAGTTGTCCTTCTCCTTCAGGGATCGGCCACAGCCATATTTCAACAGGATAATGCGCGACCACACGTGACACGCATTGTCCAAAGGTTCTTCGTCAATAACCAGATTGAATTGCTTCCCTGGCCGGCTCGCTCTCCGGATCTTTCGCCGATAGAAAACATGTGGTCCATGATTGTTCAACGAGTGACCCAGATTACATCCCCAGCTGCCACACCAGATGATCTTTGGCAACGTGTGGAAGCTGCTTGGGCTGCTGCACCCCAGGAACACATCCAACGTCTCTTTGACTCAATGCCGAGACGTGTGGCAGCGATGATCTCCAACAATGGCGGCTACACTGGCTACTGATTCTGGCAGGAACCACATGTCACAGACGTCTGTAAACGTAATCATTTGATACTTGGTCAACATGTTATCTACAAAATAAATTTTGTTGCGCTACCTCTTTCTTGGTGTTGCATTAACGGTGGCCAGCAGTGTATATTATTAATTTGAAATGAGTGGAGATTGTCTCTCAGGAAGGTGTCAAGCGAATTTTTATCTGCTTTTTTGGATAGGTGTAGTTTTCGCTAATTTTTCGAGGATTTGGGATTACAATATTCATTGTCGCTATGACAACCCTGTGTTCACTAATCCCTATATCGCTTTTGATGCTTGTTATTAGAATTATATGTTGCTAAGAGGTCAAGTGTGTTTTCACAACCGTTTACTATTCGCGTGGGCTCATGAACCATCTGCTAGAAATAATTTTAGAGAATGCGTTTAGCACAATTTCGGATGATGTTTTGTGAGTACCTCTGGACTTAAACATGTATTTTCGCTAACATATCGAGGGTAAATTAGGGTCACCACCAACTATTATCGTATGAGTCGGGTACGTGTTTGAAATCAAACTCAAGTTTTCTTTGAACCTTTCAGCAACTGCATCATCTGAACTGGGAGGTAGGTAAAAGGAACGACTAATTATATTATTCCGGTTGTCAACAATGACCTATGCCCATACTAACTCACAGGAAGTATCTACTTCAATTTCGCGAGAAGTTAAACTACTTCTAACAGCAACAAACACGCCACTGCCAACCGTGTTTAGCCTATCTTTTCGGAACACCTTTAGGTTCTTCGCAAAAATTTCGGCTTAGCTTATATCCGGCTTTAGCCAGCTTTCAGTGCCTATAACGATTTGAACATCAGTGTTTTCTAGTAGCGCTTGGACCTCTGATACTTTCCCAACACAGCTATGACAATTTAAAACTGTTATACAAGTGGTTCCTGTATCTATGTTCTTCCTGTGCTCAGCCTGCAACCTTTGTGACTGAAGCCCATATTGTGTTTTCCCGAGACCTTCTAACCTAAAATACCGCCCAGTTCACACTACACAGCCCCTGCTACGCGTGTAGCCGACTCCTGCGTATAGTGGACACTTGACCCATTCAGCGAAACCAGAAACCCAACCACTCTTTGGCGCAAGTCGAGGAATGTGCAGCCTATACGTTCGCAGAACCGTCTGAGCCTCTGATTCAGACCCTCCACTCGGCTCTGTACCAGAGATCCGCAATCGGTCCTGTCGACTGTGCTGCAAGTGGTCAGCTCTGCTTTCATCATGCAAGCAAGACTGGCACCCTTTACCACTTCTGTTAGCCGCTCGAAACAATAGAGAATCTCTTCCGATCCAAAGCGACACTCATCATTGGTACCGACGTGAGCAACCACCTGCAGTTGGCTGCACCCTGTACTCTTCATGGTATCCGGGAGGACCCTTTCCACACCTGGAATGACTCCACGCGGTATGCACACGGAGTGCACATTGGTTTTCTTGCCTTCCTTGTCAGCGAAGTCCGTAAGGGGCCCCATAACGTGCATAACGTTAGAGCTCCCAACTACCAATTGACCCACACTCTACGATTGCCCGGATCTTGCAGGCTGAGTGGTTTTTCTCTGAAACGGGACAGGCGACAGCATCCGGCTAAGTGACAGTGTCAGCCACAGACAGCACCTGGAACCTGTTTGTCAGACAAAAGGGGAAGGCCTTACGTGCGTCCGCCTGAGAAGTCTTTCGCCACCTGCTTCGCCTCGGGGCGACCTCCCACTCGACCACAGGTGGGGGGTCAGCCTCAGTGTGAGCAGTAACTGGGTTGGCCACCCGTGAGGACCGATCGGAGGACTCTGACGCGCTGGATGTCCGTTGGAACGCCACGGCCGGCCCACAACAGTGGTGCCCATCCACTGCAGCCTCAAGCTGTGTAACCTAAGCCCTCACAGCCTGAAGCTGAGAACGAAGTTTCACCAACTCGGCTCGCATCCGCATACAACAATCCCAGTCCCTGTCCATACCAAAGACCGTAGAAAACTGAACTATGCAGATGAAGTTTCACCAACTCGGCTCGCATCCGCATACAACAATCCCAGTCCCTGTCCATACCAAAGACAGTAGAAAGCTGAACTATGCAGATAAACGGACGATCGGCACGTGCTACGCAAGTCTGATGTAGACCGTGACGAAACCGCACGAAGTTTGTCTAGTAATACGCATATATTCAAGAGACTAACTACCGAAACACTCAGGTGAAACTAAATAACTTGCCCCTGATAAGGAACTTGTAATATATCACAAAATCGGTTTACATTCTGACACAAACGAAAATGCGAGAACTGTGGCTATTAGATTTTAAATTTACGAGCAGAAACTCACGAAACTAAACTATTAAAGCACACAGATGACACAATAAAATTCTCTCTTGCTTAGGCTCGTAAATGTTACCGAAGCGGTTTACTTATCTGTTGCTGCGTCTGTCGCGGTCGGCTACTAGTGCCTGACTCCTTCCCTTAGTTTAGGTGCTATTCGGATAGATGAGCTGGATGACTTAATTATTAGTTTTAATCTCTGAGCACCCACTTTGCCCAAGATTTTTATATAGGTGCATTGTCGTCATGTAACATCCATGTGTCCGTTGTTGGAATGGGTATTTGTAATGTATGTTTGCAAATAATGACTGACAACTTTCATGGATTTCGTTAGCTATTAGCGTATCATTTGAACACTAATTAGTAAATATACATTTTTGTCCCAGAAAATGCTGCTCATTCTTTTTCGTGAAGTGCGCCCGACCACATCGTTTTTTTTATAAAGGTGTTCTTTTAACATGTTGAGGCCGGGCGTTGTGGCCGAGCCGTTCTATGCGCTTTTGCGGAATTGTGTTGCTGCTACGGTCGCAGGTTCGAATCCTGCCTCGGACATGGATGTGTGTGATGTCCTTAGGTTAGTTAGCTTTAAGTAGTTCTAAGTTCTAGGGGACTGATGACCTCAAATGTTAAGTCCCATAGTGCTTACAGCCGTTTGAACCATTCACATCTTGAAGTTGTGCACTCGAACCCCATACACAGTGCCATATACAGGCATATAATAATGTGAATACTATATAAAATAGACGAACCATCTTCAACTTGATGAGGGTTTTAGCAGTAATAAGTTATTAATAAAACACAATTGCTGCTACTGTAATGTCTTCATTGTAAAGTATTCTTAAGTAAATTTAGGTGACCGGCTGATGACTGCGTAATTGTGACAATTACAAACTATATTTCCGGCACAATAACTTAGTGAATGTCTTCTAAATACCTCGTGTTCATGCTTTTATAACACGATAGTGTATGCACTAATTACTTTATAGATCCTTACACGTTTTTAAACGTGGCCCGAGACATCTGCTGCTATATTTGTGAAATAAATTTAACAATAAAAGTCTTGATCATAGTCGAATAAGGTTTCAACAGTTAGTTAACGTTGTATTAATTTCGGTATTCGTCGTGTTCCGCTAAATTTGATATAACTTTTGCATTTTATAATCTTTGTATAAGAATAAAAGGGACTTGGCAAGACGTTAACAGGCGCAAGGCTTTTGAAATTTGTAACAAGTATAAATGTTAAAGGAATTTCCGTTTGTCTACGAGTTACAATTGTTTCTTGAAACAAGTACAGTTACCAAATCTACTTCCATCAAGAAAGTGGAATGAGCTCTACGATTGTTATATAATTTGCAAAATGGCAAAGCGTGGCAATCCGCCGTTATTATAGTAGATCCAGATTTCGGCTAGTAAGCAGCCAATATCAATACCAAAAACACAAAAAGTACATAGTCATTGCGTAGTATACAACAATTTCAACTAATTACATAACCAGTATTACGAGCTGCAATTTTTTTATATATTTTTTATATAATGCTCTATGTACTTTTTGTATTCATATTATTGATAATGGGAACACACAAGATGAAAGTTCTTTTTTTTTTTTTTTTTTTTTTTTTTGAGTTATCAGTCTTCTCACTGGTTAATGCGGCCCGTCAAAAATTCCTCTCCTGAGCCTAACTCTTCATCCCACCTAAGCAACTTCAACCTCTGTCCTCAATAGTTTGCTGGATGTATTCCAATCTCCACTATAGTTTTTGCCCTCTACAGCTCACTCTAGTACTATGGATATCATTGCCTGATGTCTTAACAGATGTCGTATCATCCTGTCCCTTCTCTTGCCAGTGATTTCTACATATTACTTTCCTGTCCGATTCTGTGCAGAACTTCCTCATTCCTTAATTAAATGTTCGAACTAATTTTCAACATTCGTCTGTAGCACCACATCTCAACTGCTTCGATTCTCTTCCGTCCCGGTTCTCCAACAGTCTATATTTCCCCACCATTCAATGCTGTGCTCCAAACGTGCAGAAATTCATTCCTGAAATTGAGGGCTATGTTTGAAAGTAGTAGACTTCTCTTGGGCAGGAATGCCCTTTTTGTCAGAATAGTCTGCTTCTGATGTCCTCCTGTCCTCCTTGCTTCGTCGGTCATGAGTTATTTTGCTGCTTACGTACTGGGATTCCATAATTTCATCTACTTCGTAACCATCAATCCTAATGTTCAGTTTTTCTCTGTCCTCATTTCTGGTACTTCGTATTACTTTCCTTTATCTTCGATTTACTCTCAGCCCGTATCAGTACTCATTACATTGTTGATTCCATTCAGCTGAACATGTAATTGTTCTTCACTTCCACTCAGGATAACAATGTCATCAGCGAATCGCATAATTGATATCCACTCACCGTTAATTTTAATTCACTAATGATCCTTTCATCTATTTCCATCATTGCTTCTTCGATGTACAGATGTACAGATGAACAGAAGAAGCGAAAGACTACATCCCTGTCTTACACATTTTTTTAGTCCGAGCACTTCGTTCTTGGTCTTCCACTCTTGTTATTCGTTCTTCGCTCTTGTACATATTGTATGTTACCCGTCTCTCGCTATAGCTTACCCCTATTTTCCGCAGAATTTTGAACTTCCTGCACCACTGTACTTTGCCGGACACTTTTCCAGGTCGACAAATCCTATGAACATGTCTTTATTTTTCTGTAGTCTTGAAAGCATTATTACATGCTACGTCAAATTTCCTCTCTAGTAAGTTTATCTTTCCTAAAGCCAAACTGATCGTCGTCTAACATATCATCAGTTTTATTCCCGTTCTTCTGTATATCATTCTTTGAAGCAACTTGATTGTGCGAAAATTCTCGCACTTACCAGCTCTTACAGTCTCCAGAATTGTTTGGATGATATTCTCCAGAAAGTCAGGCAGTATGTGGCCGGACTCATACATTGTACACACGAACGTGAGTAGTCGTTTTGTTGCCGCTTACCCCAATGATTTTAGAAATTTTGATGGAATGTAACCTTTTCCTTCTGCCTTATTTGATCTTAGATCCTCCAATTCTGATTCTAATACTGGCTCCAATATCTCTTCTAAATCGACTCATGTTTCTTCTTCTGTCACACGAGACAAATCTTGGTCCTCAGAGAGGCTTTCAGTGTACTCTTTCCACCTATTTGCTCTCGCCTTTGCATTTAACAGTGGATGCCCATTATACCCTTAACGTTACCACCCTTGCTTTTAACTTCACTGAAAGTTAATTTGTCTTACCCAGATACTGAGTCAGTCCTCCCGACAACCATTTCTCGTTCGATTTCTTTTCATTTTTTACGCAACCATTTCACCTTAACTTCCCTACAAAAAATGGTTCAAATGGCTCTGAGCACCATGGGACTTAACGTCTGAGGTCATCAGTCCCCTAGAAATTAGAACTACTTAAACCTAACTAACCTAAGGACATCACACATATTTATGCCCAAGGCAGGATTCGAACCTGCGACCGTAGCGGTCGCGCGGTTCCAGACTGAAGCGCCTATCTTCCCTACACTTCCTATCTATTTCAGTGCTCAGCGTCTTGTATTTATGTATTCCAAAATTTTCCTGAACATTTTTATACTTCCTTCTTTCATCTATCAGCTGAACTATTTCTTCTGCTACCCACGTTTTCTTCACACATATGTCAATTCCTCTTCAAATGTGCTGCCTCATCAGCTACTCCTTATTGTTTTATTAATAGTCTTAGAGAACTTCAAGGTTGTCTCTTCATTCCTTAGTATTTCCTTAGAAGAGGTCAAGTCACTCTCTCACCTATTTTTCGCATACGGAAAATTATTAGAGATTGTGTTGGGTTGGCAGAAGAGCCAACACCGTGTTACGAGAGGAGGCCGAAATGCACGCGTTTAGCTCACGCAGGCTGGCGTCAGGAGGGAAGGACTATACAGACGTGACGTCTGGAATATGACAAGGAATTATAATTCAGAAAGCGAACGTAGTTAGATTGATACCTAACTTTAATCCATTAATGATGAACGTCGCTCTTGACGGTACATGATTCACAATATTATCTGTTCAAGACACATAATAACTGAATATGGCGCCTTGCTAGGTCGTAGCAAATGACGTAGCTGAAGGATATGCTAAACTGTCGTCTCTGCAAAGAAGAGCGTATGTAGGCAATGAACCATCGCTAGCAAAGTCGGCTGTACAACTGGGGCGAGACTAGACCTGCCATGTGGCGGCGCTCGGTCTGCAATCATTGATAGTGGCGACACGCGGGTCCGACGTATACTAACGGACCGCGGCCGATTTAAAGGCTACCACCTAGCAAGTGTGGTGTCTGGCGGTGACACCACAGATTGTATTACAACCTGATGCACCTTGAGCAAGACTCTTTAGAAAGTTAACCACCTGAGGACGATGGAGCATGGTAAGACGCTAAAAGCATGAGGTATTTTTATGATACTTAGCTCATAGAAACGGCTTGTTGGGAGCTGAAAGCAACTGGCGGTGAGCCGATCCCTTAGTAAATCTTGCCGGACAGGCCCACAGCCGTACAGGACAGACAGAGCAGCCCTTCGTCGAGACAGGGCTCCAGCAGAACAATACCACATATCAGCCGCCGTGCCAGCAGAAGCCTGGGCTGGGGCAACGGTCTTAAGGAAAGCATCTACACAGTGGAGTCGTAAACTGGGCTCTGTGTGCACAGCTACACGCAATAAAAAATTCACATGTTTTCATGTTAAAAAAATGGTTCAAATGGCTCTAAACACTATGGGACTTAACAGCTGAGGTCATCAGTGCCCTAGAACTTAGAACTACTTAAACCTACTTAACCTAAGGACATCACACACATCCATGCCCGAGGCAGGATTCGAACCTGCGACCGTAGTGGTAGCGCGGTTCCGGACTGTTGCGCCTAGAACCGCTCGGCTACACCGGTCGGCTTTTCGTGTTCTCCGATAGTTTAGTAGGCCAGTAAACCACTTCCCTCAGCCTCAGTTGTATAAGAAAACGCCGGCGTCTGAGAAACGTTTAGATATAGGATCTCTATTAGCTACATCTCATAGCTAGGACTAACAAGCTCCAAGGACCAGGCGATTTAGATAAAGACGTTTGAGATTGTGTCTGTTGTTACTGTGGGAAGTGAGACGACTTTGGAAAAAAATAGTCTCTTCCCCTCTGCGAAAACTTAAATAAGCCAGCAATTGGCGGTTTCTTTTTTTTTTTTTTTTTCCTTGAGAGACACAGATTTCTTAACTCTTGCCCTAGTTCTACGTGAATTTGTGAAGTCGTGTGGGAGGGGAAATTTAGCGCCTCTAGAGCCTTAAATGGCTCTAGATGGGGTGGAGGTGGTGGTATAGTTCGTGCTTCACTTGCGAGTTGTTTAGACTGGGGAGCCTGTGGTGAAGTTCGTACTGTACCGACAGTGTGACTTCAAACGTCTTGGACTACTCATTTGCCGATGACACACTTATTCGTCTTTTGGTTTACCAGTCTTGAAGTTTGGAATCCTTGTGCGCTCTGTCATATAAGTGAGCCAAATTGATCCTTGGTACGACCACGGAACGGGTGTGTCACACATTGCAATCTACCGTGACTTCAGGGCTCTGGTAGAGAGTAAATTGCGATCCGTCTGCCTGATCGCTAGACGGTGAGATTTTTGAATTTCTTTGGTGGCTGCGATCCAATCACAGGTGCCGCCTCCACGTCGCACCTCCCCCACCGCACACATCTCGCCAGCTGCTGGTCACTTGGCTGCACTAAGTAAACAGGGTAACGTATTGCAGCTCCGGCTTTGTCAGGTCTTACAGATCTCAATCGCCAGTTGCTTTCAGCTGCACCTATGTAGAGAAACCTCATTAGAATT
This sequence comes from Schistocerca piceifrons, assembly GCF_021461385.2. Taxonomy (NCBI): domain Eukaryota; kingdom Metazoa; phylum Arthropoda; class Insecta; order Orthoptera; family Acrididae; genus Schistocerca; species Schistocerca piceifrons. The sequence continues at coordinate 444,398,856 of NC_060140.1, read as the reverse complement.
AATCAATCAAAGTCAGCTCAGCGTCAGATTAATTCAGCTTGCGTTATCCACATCTTTAGGGCCAGAGTACTTGAGTGAAACTGTCTTAGCCAATAAGGATCCATCCAGTTTGGAATTAAATCACCTTAATGTTGTTAGTACACAAAATTTTGCCAACATTCACAATCATTTAAATAGTCCCACCAGAGTTATCTGTCATCCTTATCACACTTCTTTCCGTATTCATCCTTTATCATTAATCTCTCGAACTTCAGCATACTCTTCATCACTACTACATTCTGAGCTGAGTCTATATCTGCTCGTGAGTACACCTTATAATACAATATCGGACTTAGGAATCTGTGTCTAACGATGACGCAATATAACTGAAATCTTACTGTCGTTTTCCAAATATACCTCCTCCTCTTGTGATTCTGGAGCAGGGTATTTGCTACATGTCACGGACTGCGCGGCCCCTCCCGTCGGAGTTTCGAGTCCTCCCTCGGGCATGTGTGTGTACGTTGTTCTTAGCATGAGCTAGTTTAAAATAGTTTACATAGTGTGCAAGTCCAGGGACCGATGACCTATGCAGTTTGGTCCCTTAATAATTCACACACATTTGCATATTTGAATATTTGATATTAAGGATTGAAATTTTATTACAGAACTTAATTATTCTCTGTCCTCTCTAACTCCTTGTCCCAAGCCCATATTCTCCCGTAATACTTTCTTCTAATTCTTCCCGTACAACTGCATTCCAGTCCCGCATGACTTTTAGATTATCATCTCCCTTTATATACTTTATTAGCCTTTCAATATCCTCCTACACTTTCTCTATCTCTTCATCTTCAGCTTGCGATGTCGGCATGTATATCTGAACTATCGTTGTTGGTGTTGGTTTGCTGTCGATTCTGATAAGAACAATCCTGTCACCGAACTGTTCACTGTAACACACTCTTTGCCCTGCATTTCTACGAGTATTCATAACGAATTCTACTCCCGTTGTATCATTTCCTGCTGCTGGTGATATTCCTCTATATTCATCTGACCATAAATCCTTGTCTTCTTTCCATTTCACTTCACTGACCACTACTGTAACGAGACTGAGCCTCTGATTCCCCTTTCCAAATCTTCTGGTTTCCCTACCACGTCCAAGCTTTTGACATTTCATGCCTCGGCTCGTAGAACATTATCCTTTGTTGTACATTCAATCGTTTTTTTCATTGACACATTTCCTTTGGCACTCCCCTTCCGGCGATCCGAATGGAGGACTTTCCGGAATGTTTTGGCAACGGAGACATCATCATAACACTTTTTTCTAATTACAGGCCTTATTTCTTAAGGATACACGTTATGCGTCTTTAATGCAGCGGTTTCCATTGCCTTTTGCATCCTCATGACGTTGACGTTTTTGGATCTGCGACAATAATGCTAGAGTAGAAACAGCGACTGATTGCTGCTCTTTACTATGTTGAAACACAGTTACGGTTGGAGAGATTTCTACCGTATTGAACGATCATACGTTATCTGAATATGAAAACAAATGGAAGAAAAAATAAATTACGTAGGTAGTGTATACATTTCTGTATGTTGCAGACTTTATTTTGTGTTCTAAAGCAGTAAAATCCATATATAAATTTTCTGATTTGTGGGCTTATCTATGTCGCTAGCTTAAGAAGTTAAAGAATATAAATAAAATCTATAAATGGTTGCAGAGCGATAGACAGAAAAAATTATGCTGTGCATGTTAATATACCCATTATGTATTATTTGTAACATAATCGCAGAAAGCATTAATATGAAAAAAAATTTTATATGTGGCATGCGCTTGCACTAACCTTAACATTACCACCGGAAGGGTCGCGGTATGGGGGAAGACTTGATAGGTCCACTGACTCAATACTTGTGTGTTATATCCACTCTTTTGACACACGTATTTTAAATCAAAGCTAATTGTTTATTACTTCTTATATAACTGGGTGATTACAAAATTTATTAATTAAACTGATTAAAATTCATTTATTGATTTTATTCTCCATCGGCCTTGGAGCGTAATACTAACCAATAATTTCATGTGGATGAGACTTTGATTTTAAATATTTAATACAATATGAACTTTTGCAGTGTTGTCTTCGAACATACTTTTATGAAGTCGACCTTTTTATTTTCATTGTTTCTGCTGCTGTTGAACAAGTAACATGAATAAACAACGTTTACGTAAAGTTCTATTGAAAGAGTGCTTAGATTAAAGTGAAGTGGATGATGATGTGGATGAAATTGGAAGTGATTCACTGTCCGAGAATGAAGATGAGATTCATCCCAGCCCCCTAGATACTAGTGATACCTAGTATGATAAATTCATTGCCAAATGTGGACACGGATATGTTGAGGGGCCATCTCTAGAAATTAGGCGTTCGGTACAAAATATTGTCCGGGAATGGATATTGTATAGAGACTGAGAAAACCCATTGAGAAATCACGCCGCATTGCTACCACGGATCGATACTACACTTTAGCGGATTTTGCTAAGACTCCATGGAACGATATTCACCTCACACTTGTTGGCGCACTGCGGTCGAACAGACGACACATATCTGAAGAGCTGGCAACGACAACTGGCCGCAGAGTACGCTCTTCCATCTCTGCATATACTGACCCTCGGGCATAAAGACCACCAGTTACCCTCGCATCAACTGTAGCCCGCGAGAAACCAAAGCGACTGCCGTTGATGCTTTCGACTTATCATTCATAACGGATAATTAGTGAAGACTCAAAGAAGCCTGACATACATCTTTTTGATAATTCTACAAATCTGGGCTTGGACACCATATACCATTCGGCAAGACATTACAGCACATAGAACAGTTTTTCTATGGAACAAGGAGATGGCTTCAGTCCCTCTTCTACACACTCGTTCATGTAGCAGCAACAAATGCATATTCACTCTTCCTGCTCAACCTTCCAAAGGGGAAAGTAATGTCCTAAATCGCAGAACAGTTTTTCACGCTAAACTAGGTCTTGATTTAATAATGCCTGATGTAGATAAATGGGCCCGAAATTTGTAAGGGCTTCAGAAGCCAGTAATAACGGCAATGGAAAGCATTACAGAACGGAAGTTTAGCTACACTATGGAACTGCCACCTCAACAGCAGAGGCAGGAACACGTAAACGGTGGTACCTATGCTGCCAGGAAGCTGCGTGTAAAAAGATCAAGTATAACAAGTTCGGAAAATCAACTGTTACCTGCTTTCAGTGCTGCAAACACTTTTGTGCAAAACACAGCAAGAAGAGAGAGTTGTGTGAAAAATGTGTTTCAGAAAGAGACAGTAAATTTTGTATCTTCATCTAATGGTCTGAAATTAAAACGTTGTTTTACTGGAAAAAACTTACAAAAAGTGACTTTTATGATTGTCGATTTTGTTCCTGTTACAATTTAATTTTTTGTTATCCAGTATACTAAAGCAAAGCCTACATTGCTCTGAAGGTTCTCAGTGGTATTAGAAGTAAATAAACATGAATTATGATAAATTAAATAGCCACTTGCTTTCTGGGCCCCTGAGCCTCCCGTTGGCATTACATATAACGGAAGTTACCTTGATAATGCTAGGGTTAAGAAGCACAAGTCACATCAAATGTGTATCTAAAACCTTACATGTCAGACACAAGTAAAGGACACAAATACGATAGTAATACATCAGCATTCGTTTTGCACTTGCGTGCATTAATGATTATATAAAATTTAACATAAAGCAAACAGGGTATGGTAGGTGGTCACCTTCAAGAAACTAGAAATATTCACAAGAAAGATGTTGGAAGTAATATAATTAATTCAAAGATAAAATAAAATTGTTACGGACACCTACTTAGTTTATGCGATTACCTTCTGATTCAGACAGTTGTCCAGTACGCTAGTTGTACTAAATGACACACCACTTTAGAATAGGCACTAGGCCCCGTATGATGCTAGGGAGATTACTTTGAAATTAGGAAGAAATAGTCTTAGATGTAACATTCGGACGATACAAGGTCAAGATAGGCCAATGTGTATGACACACACGTGATAAACTACTTGTTTTTTACAAATGTAATAAGCAAATGCTTGTAACATGGAAGTTGACAGAGTTTCTTGAAAATCAACATGAAGTCGTCTAACAAAGTACAAGCGGAGCAGAGACATAGGCGTAATTGTTATTACCACGAATGGCGCTGCCCGTCTCTGTACTAGGCTCTGCTACGATACTACTGGGCAGTGCCACTGTAAATCTTGTAAAAAGTCTCAAAACCATTCATAATCGTAGGCTTTTGACTTCTGATAACACTACCTGTGGAGTGCGGTCTCGCGTCAGAGATCGTACTCCAGATTAGCGGCGTTAGATATCTTCATGGTACTTCCGCGAGGCTGAGCGATCTTTCTACAGGAATCTTCTCAAAACCTGAACATATAGGTGCTTGGATCAAATTACATTTCTGAACGTCAACTATAAGGCCGGACGTGTCACCTGGCAACTCCAATTAGCACCGGAAATCACCGAAAAACTGGATCAGCAAGTAGATAAATCAAAAGTGCTACTTAACCCCAACAGGCTCGGAAGAGTAACTGCAGGGGTAAAACAGCAGGTGAAATGTAATCCAAGAATGAGGATATTCACTGACATAAGAGATGTTCGCTAAGGACAGATTACTATGGTTTGATTTCTAGTAAGAAGCAAATAGAAAAAGACGATGCCAGGCAGATGTTCGGGGATATTGCAGTGATCGACTGTGAAGAGTGGCTGAAAATAAGTGAAATTATAAAAGTGGTGTACCATCAGGAGTTATTCACACGATTTGGCTTTGTGCGTTATAAAATTGCGTTACAAAATTTGAATCCTTAGATTTTCTAGTGGAACATTTCTGCTGTAGTCCTACCTTTCGATACTATGTCTCATATTCCTGGTATTTCAAAATTCTAAGTTGCAATTTAAACAGGCTTTTTCCATTACAACAGCATATTTATTACAGCTGTTTGTGGCAGAGCTGCTGTTAGAGCAGATTCATCCGACTAACACGCACTTCCGGCTCTCGTGTCTCTTTTGCACGAATGGAAACGCATTTCCAATGACGTGATTTAAATGTGTGGAAGATAAACAGCCGCTACGTTAACAAGTTGCGAGCTACCCTATCTCATTTGCTGCTATTGGCTGTCTGTGATTCAGGGGTGGCATAACACGTTGAGAAGATTGATTGTCGTTCCAACAATTGACGGTAAGTGACACATTGTAGGTGTAATGAACCAGACGCAGCGCAATATATACGAGAAACTACGCAGGCTGAACCTCGAAGCAGTGTATCACACATGACGTCGCTGTGGGGTCACGTCAAGAGAACAGATTCCACGAGTCACCACGCTGTCTGCCCCATCTCTCTCTCTCTCTCTCTCTCTCTCTCTCTCTCTCTCTCTATGTATTTGTAAAACGTACCCATGATCTTAAACTCTTTTTTACTTTTCATTGGATTGGTCAAATTACCGTCAAATCAGAGTGATGTACATAAAATATGACACAATCATCAACCAAAGCCATTTAGACCATATAGTACATAGTGGAACATGCCTGCTTTCTTTTGCATAAGCTTTTTCTGTTCTTCTCAGTAGCTGCACTGGCAACAAAAACGGCTGAAACGTGTTAGTTCTACAAAAAGTCCATAGCAGTATTGTGGTCGACACTAGAGTAATATTTAAAACACTTTAATTACACACTCGGTATAAAGTATTCACTTATATGGCGAGTATTGGGTTTCACTTACAGTTCGAATTAAAGCAAAGCAAATTGTTACCGACTACATTAGTTCGTAGATTGTTAAATTGTGCAAGTGCAATAATCACGCAACACACGCAGTACAGTGGTTGAAAACGATCCACATGTGGCAAAAATCTAACGCATAAGTACACTGTAACACTGTCCTCAAATACATTTAAGAAACTCGAAATAATTAAGACAGTTTACAAAAATAATGAGAAAGTTCGACAACAATGCCCTGAAAAATGCCCTGCTAAATACATCTTGTTCACAGGAGTCAGTAATCATTACGTTCCTCTTGTAAATTCTCACTCGGAAGCCATGAATAAATCCTACGAGTGAAGATCTCGTTATCTCGAAGAAAGGTACTAACCCGCAATTCTGAGCTGAGAAACGAGGGTTTTTGAGAACATAATTTCGAAGTGAATGGTCAATTATGTAACAGATCAAGGCTACTTATTTAGAAAAGATCAATGGATTTAATTTATCGCTTCGAGAGAAACAAATAAATTTTTATATTGCTCACGAAACAAATGGTTACCTAAAAGCAATAAATGGCTTTTTAGAAGTAGAAAGATAGGAGACATTTATCGACGAAATTATTCGGCTAGAGAAAGGTTTGAATTAAGCGTTGAACCATATTCTATAAATTAACAGTAGATTAAATACCAAAATTAATTGTTATTGAAACTTTCATTTACTGTCAATGGACGAACTTCGGTAGTGTCACCAGAAGGAAATGAAACTTTTCTTTAGTTGATATCTCATTCGTCATTGGAAAAAAAGTTTAAATTAAAGCGGTTGACAGAAATCTGATGCAGTTTCGAAATAAATATCCTCCTTCGTCGCAAAGACGGTGAAAGTAAGAACTAATACCACTTATATCATTAAATTTAAAATTGGAAAGTTCAGTTTCATTATGTTAGATTGTATTTCATTTACTTTAAGAACTTCTTTATTTACTTATTGTTTATTTAATGTGTCCAGATCAGGGCGCTAAACACTCTCTCCTAGATCTGAACAGGAACAAGATATTTGAAAATATTACAGAAGTCACAATAATAATAATTTGCATTGTTAATAAAAGTAATTATTGGAAGTTATAATAATAGTAAGTCTAAGAATAATAAAATAATAGAGAAATTGAGAATGAAATTAAATAGTTATTAAATATTATAATTTGATAGTTATTAAAAGTATCATTTGACAATAATAATAATAGTAGTAGTAACACTAATAATAACAAAATATAATAAAGGAGGCATTAATAACGGTACCGATTCCTTTTGAACTTTTGAAGCCCATCTTTGTGCTATAAGAAACGGAAGGGATAATGAAAACGAAGAAAATTGAAACGAAAGTGAGAATGGGTGCTAGGGAAGAAAGGCGTTTCAAAAAAAAACTCTGTGGACAGTGGGACGAGAAAGCGACTGAGAAGGGAAGGTTGACGAGAGTGACCTGCAGACAAGTATATGGGAGAGAGCACTATTGTGATGGAAGGGTAACCATTAATGTTCGAGACGATTTTAATTTCTCAAACACTTTGATGAAGATTATTCAAGTCGGATATCGGATACATAAAATAATTTAAATAAAATGGCAGCGTTGTGAAGTGGTACAGAGAGGATTTTTCCTCGGTGAGTACGAGTGCTTCTGCTGTGTTGTTCAGATAGCAGTGTAAGGGCTGAAGATAAGTAAGAAGGAGTGAAAAGATTCGTAAGCCGAAAGAGCAAAAAGAAAAAAAAGTTCAAATGTGTGTGAAATCTTGTGGGACATAACTGCTAAGGTCATCAGTTCCTAAGCTTACACACTACTTAACCTAAACTATCCTAAGGATAAAAACACACACCCATGCCCGATGGAGGGATCGAACCTCCGCCGGGACCAGCCGCATAGGACAGAGCAAATATACAGTAGTCTCAACATTTATAGGAACATGACTATGGTAATTTTTCGCACGCAGGATGATATGGTCGAAATAGTGTCCATCACAAATGTATCACATAAAAGTCTTCATTGACAGTTAGGTAGCGTGTGCTCTCATACGAAAATCCTTCGAGAATGGGATCACCATAATCAATGATGGTGAGTTTTAGTGACCCTACGAATTTTTCTTTCAAGCTCTAGAGCACATACTGTTTTATGTTACTATAGTGAATAAAGTGATGCTAACATCAATTCACAGACTGCAATAGTGTTTTCAGTCCAGTATAAGTAATGGTCAGGAATTATCCCCAAGTTCTTTGCAGAAAAGGAAAACGTTATTTCTGTACTGTTCAGGATAAAGTATTGAAGAGATTATGTGAGTTCACTGTTAATATGCCTTACGTAGACGAGTAGGATCGTTTGCGTTTTAGATGAGTTTAGTTTCTAACCCACATTCTGCGCCCACTCTGGTCAATGAAGTAAGTCAACATTTATGTGATGAAATGCTTGGTGGTGGTTTTTTGGGTTCCCACTTTTGTGTATCTGAAGGTCGTTACGATGTAAATCTTATTTTCAATGGAAGATAATAGTCGATAGACCATTGATATATCGTGAGAAAGGTAATGGACCCAATACTCATCCTTGTGCGGCCACAAACACTACATTCCTCTACTGTGACCACTTCGTTTCGATTATTACACACTGCTGGCAAGATATAATACATGAGTGGAACCACAGTACAGCGTTTGAAGAAATCTTTTGACTCTCGTGTCTAGCAAATAGAATATTAGAGTGGACAGTGTCGAAAGATTCGCAGAAATCCGAAACTACCAATAGTCGCCACTTCTTTGTCAATAGCTCATTTAAGTTTGTCATTCACTTTTACAAGAGCAATGATCGTGCAGATATTTTTCAGGAAAGCAGACTGGTATTCATTCAGAGGGCTATTTGATGTTAACTAACTTGTAAGCTAGAACGAAATTTTCACTCTACAGCGGAGTGTGCGCTGATATGAAACTTTCTGGAAGATTAAAACTGTGTACCGGACCGAGACTCGAACTCGGGACCTTTGCCTTTCGCGGCCAAGTGCTCTACCAACTGAGCTACCCAAGCACGACTTGCGCCCCGTCCTCACAGCTTCACTTCTGCCAGTAAAGGTAGGAGACGAGTGTCGGTCCGGCACACAGTTTTAATCTGCCAGAAAGTTTCAACTTGTAAGCTGATCGTCAACTGCATTTTCTGAGGCCTCAGATAATACTAGTAGAATGCAAACGGGCTTGTAGTCAGAGGTGGGGTTTCTTTAGCATATTCCTTACAGCGTGCAGATTTATGGGTCCCTGGTTTAAGGCTATTTAGAAGACGTTGGAAGGCCGAGAATGGTTCAAAATATCCCTTACTGTGAGCAGTGACGGATTGACTAGGAAAGTAATCATTTGTACTGTAGTATTGCCGTGTCTTGGAGATCCAGAACGAATTCGCGCAATTGACTTACTAATCATGATGATGCAGTGATGGACGAGTTAGAATGGTACCTAAGGTGTATTGCTTACTTCCTCTAGTCCCTGAACTGTCGAGAGTTAGAGAAATTTGTGATTTTTCATAAAGCGTGAGCTGATGAAAATACACATGCGGTGGTAGAAATAGAGCACCTAATCGCCTTTCACCATTCTAACTCGTCCTTTGCAGCACACACATTTTCTCCCTAATCTAATGCCTTTTTTCCTCATAGACACAGACCAACTCTGATATAGTTCCAGCAATAATATTACATTTATTCTCAAGCTCAGCACGTACCTCGGAGCGGACCAGTTCTGCAATACCATTCGCCGAGGCTCCACCTTCCATGACTAAGCGGGCCACCGCAGTTGCTGCTGCCACGCTGCTGGATGCGCTGTTGTTTCGTTTCCTGTTTACCATTTTTTCCAATACAGGTATTGATAGAGCACGAGAAACCAGCACTAATACAAAGGGCATTGCAGTTAACACGGGTTCCACTTGTACTGAATAACAACACCTGTGAGAAGACTTTTGATTTTCATCAAAATGGGAAACTAAACTTAACACAAGTCACACTGGAGCCGCCATCTTGATTTACTCCTTACTTTTTGGTTAATGTTGAAATTTCTTTTTGAAGAAAATAATTAATATTTGAAATAAGTTATTTTCATAGTAAATAATTTACTTACAGAAATGAATATGCTATACGTAGAAAAAGAAACTAGTTAGGGATTCTACGAGAAATATGGACATTAAAAAGAATTCCAGTTATTGAGAAGATCAAGATATGCTAGTTTTTGGGTTTGGGGTCAATGAGAGAATGAGGGCTTCCTCGACGAGTGTAGTGCTCTCGAAACGGCAGCATGAGTTGCACACACTCTTTGCTGAAAAGATGGCTGGTGCGCCATGCTACATGAACCCCATGTGCAGCTTTTCCTTACGTAGCACAGCGTCCAGTATTGTAAGGTAAACACTATGATAATGAGAAAATTCTGATAAATCCTATTTAGTCTCGGTAGTATTACGTTTATTAATCTAACGTCATTGATACCAAACCGCATGTTGACTGAGAAGCGATAAGGTGCTCTATTTCTACCACGGCGTGCATATTTTCATCAGCTCACACTTTATGAAAAGTCACAAATAACTCTAAATCTCCACAGTTAATTGAATAGTAGAAGTAAGCAACAGTAGATGCAAGCAGTGAAACTGCACCACACTTCTGGAAGAGCCACTAACAGAAAGGCTATCTGCCGCCGAAGTCACGTCGCGTTAGACTCTTGAAATCGTAAAATGATACCGGCACAGTAATTACACGTTAAAATTAATTCGTAATTAAATGTAATTCTTTTTTCCAGGGAAGATCTGCTACTACAACTGCAAGGATTCATTAGTTTCAGGTACTTTGGAACATGTACCGGTTCTGACACATTGGTCTAACAGTTTTTCTTTGTCTACTATGGTGCTGCATTGAATTTAGAATGCGAAGAAGGACACCAACCTGTCTTTTACGTAGCAACCCAAGGCATAGAATGTCGAGCGTCCTTAAGACTGGACAAGAAGCCTATAACTGGTGGATACCTGTATAGGCAGTTTCGAAGAGCATCTCTTCATGTTATTTTACAAACTCGTGAACTGTTAAATTCATGACTAAACTAGAATGTAATATTCTACACTAACCACAGAATATACATACTAAATTTCTATGATTTACTGAGCAACGTGAGACTGCAAAAATATTACGTAAATAAATACAGCCGGCCGAGTGGTTCTAGGCGCTACAGTCTGGAACCGCACGACCGCTCCGGTCGCAGGTTGGAATCCTGCCTCGGGCATGGATGTGTTTGATGTCCTTAGGTTAGTTAGGTTTAAGTAGTTCTAAGTTATAGGGGACTGACGACCTCAGAAGTCCCATAGTGCTCAGAGCCATTTGAACCATAAATAAATACAGTTTTTAGAAAACCACCCAATGAGAGTCTTTCTTGGTGGGCTCAATATTGTCGGAAGAGACGCGGCAAAACTTCATATTCGACTTGAAGCGGGGAGAAGGTGGTCAGAGATGTAAGCACGAAGCTGTGACTGTTGTGCGATGGCCGATGCAGCCATCAGGGGCGTGTCAGAGGGGCGCACATCGTCGTTCGATGGTCGACTACGTACAACGTGGGATCCACATTACACCACCATCATAACTCTGGCTTTCGCTGCCAGTTTCGAGACTAGCAATGTCTAAATTGCAAGGGTACTAGTCTTAAAAGAAAAGATGGGCGTCTCAGGAGTGATCGCTAGAAATGTGTGGAGTGCCCTGTAAATTCATTGACATGCTGAAGAACCGTTTAGTTAAAGTGCAGTGCTCCGTATGGGCGTGCTGCAAGTGCAGGATGACAAAACAAAATATTCGGGTCTGGGTTATGACATATATAACATGCCTACCACCATTGGCGATGACGTGGCGCAGACGAATAGCGAAATTCTGCATGACTCGTTTAAGTGTTGGAATATCGATGTTGTCGATGTCCTCTTGAATGGCTGTTTTCAGTTCGGCAGTTGTTTTGGGGTTATTGCTGTACACCTTGTCTTTAATATAGTTCCACGAAATGGGGTCGCATGTGTTCGGATCCGGAGAATATGGCGGCCAATGAGGCTCATGACAGTGGCCACTGGTACCCCAGAGCCAGAATGCGGTCCCAAGCGTGCAGCTCCAGAACATCAAACAACTCTCCTGCTTCCATGAGGTCGATCTCCCCTTGTATGAAACATATTTTGCCGACGCCATGGTCGCTTTCGGTAATGGGGATGAAATCATGTTCCAAAACCTTCACGTAACGTTAGTTAATTACCGTGTCATCAAGGAATATCACACCGATTATACCGTGACTGAACATTGCACTCCCTACAGTCACCGGTTGAGGGTAAAGAGACTTCTCGATCGTGCAATGTGGGTTCTCAGTCCCCCTAATGCGCCAGTTGTTCTTATTGACGATCCCATCTAAATGAAATGACCGACAACAAAAAGTCGCGTGCCCATGCGCATACTAAATCCCATCATGCCCCGTGCTAATCATGCAGTCTGAACGTCCTAACGCAAACCAACCTTTCTGACGTTATGACGGTTTTATTTCACATCGTTCAATAATTGTCACCCTGTAAGTGAACTTTACAGCTACACAGACTTGTTCCCATACCAACAGCACACAACAGACTTTCAGTTGATTAATTATGTCAGAGTTGTGGCTTACTGCTGGCGGTGTAAATGATAGATTCTTTCAGTAGTTATGTAATCAGTTTTATTTTCAGAAACTTTCGCTGTTTTTCTTACTGATTCTTGTTTATGTGTTCTCAAATTTTTTTCAGGACGTTAGAGTTAGCTATCAGCGTGAATTGTGTTCAGTCCTCAGGTTGATATGGAGTGGTGGTTTTAACGTATCTGCTTTCATTGTATGGTGAGTCGGCAACGAACCAGTGAGCAGCATAACAGGAGATATCTGCTACACAGGACCATTTCGTGATGATGGGGAAGGGTAAATGAATCGATGCAACAGACCCTCTACAGGAAACGATTAAATCGAAATTTATGAGCGAAAATCGTTTTGATACCTCTGAGGTTGGACCTCTTACACTAAAAGCGCTTCGTATGTTTTGGGAGGAGGTAGCACGGACCAAAACAAGAGAAAAAAGTCCAGTAAACATAGATCCCAAAGCTGATACCTTAAGAGTTATGAACACTTGTTCATGTTCACTACAGTGAAAAATAACTTTCATACTGAAAAAGTGGTCATAGCCCTCAAGGTGTGCATTTTTTAACCCACGTTTACTTGAAAAATTTTCCTTTATTTGGCCCATCCCATGTCCTTCCAAGATATGGAAAGTGAAGAGCTTGCAGTACAGTAAGTCCACTGTCAGACGTATCAGAATAAATTGCAATCCGGTCGTTACCGGAACAGACTGCCTTCCCACAAATTGATATGCTTACCCTTGTCCATGATCCCTGAAAGTTAGTAAAATTCTCACGGATACATCCTGTGGAAAGGGAAATATGCCAGGGGTAGCGCCATAGCGTCTTGCCAGTGACGGAGAACTTTTTGAGGCCACGTTTAGGGCTATTGGACGCAACAGGGAAAGTGTTCAACACCTGCCTCTTTAACACGCGCTTTTCTGTAGTCGATACATTTTGGTCGGATTTTGAACATATATGAATAATGAATCTGAGTAATACGGTCAGTTTAAAGAAATCTTACGATAATGAAAACAGTGAATACCGCAGAAAAACAGAAGGCAGTATCGTGAAAACTAATACTTAGTGATTTATAGGGTTCCAGTTAACATATTCCAAAAGCTATGATGCTTTATAAACGCAAATACCTTAAATCTGCTGTTACAGTTGTAGCAGCAACTAATAATGGTAGGGAAAAACAGTTGTTTGAACAAATGCTTTCCTATGAACATATTGTATACACGTCAATAGAAGTTTTGCATCAACCCGATGTGTTGTGCAGATTTCTTACTGTTGTGACTGCTACTGTACCAATCGGAAAATCGCCACAGACCATTGTCTGTTAAGTTACTGTAACTATAAAAAGTAAAGTCGTATGGCATGAAAGGCTGGGAAACCAAGATGGGTAGGTTCATACATCAAGTTGGAAAGGAATTCCGTTCAAATGGCTCTGAGCACTATGGGACTTAACATCTGACGTCATCAGTGCCCTAGACTTAGAACTACTTAAACCTAACTAACCTAAGGACATCACACACATCCATGCCCGGGGCAAGATTCTAACCTGGGACCGGAGCAGGGGCATGGTTCCGGACTGAAGCGCCTAGAATCGCTCAACCATAGCGGCCGGCGGTTTCTGTATCTATTGCTATAGCAAGCACCTTTCCAGCCATGAAATACGAACCGTGTACTTATGTGTACCTGTTAAATCTAAGTTGGTGAGTGTGGAGTGTAGTGTCATTTTCGTTTTGCAGATGACAGTACAAGAGACAAGTTGAAACCCAGCGCCGGCACATGGCCTACTCCGCTCGAAAAGCACCAAGGGGACCGCTGAACTTAAAGTTCCCATCCGACGCACACATCAGGCTCAACATTGTCACGTGCCCTCACTTCATGAAACACTGTGGAAAGATTTGGAATGTAACCCGGATAGTAATGTGAAGTCTGGCGATCAGGAAGTTTACATCACCATCTCACCTCCTCTTGCCAGCCAAATACCGGCAGTGAGAATTTCATGCACCCCCAGGATTCGAACCGGCTTACCTCCCAGTCGAGCGCCACTTCACAGGTAGCGACCACCGTTACAGCGGCCACCCCACAGATAGCGACCAGGACTACAGTGATGGGTAGAGCTACTATGAGCACTGCTTACGGGCAAAACTAAGCACTCGCAAGTAATGCACCGTTTCAGTTGAAATGTTGTATCAGTAGGAGGGCATTAGAGACTTCTGTGGAACAGAAGAGTGAAAATACATCATGCCGCGAGTAAAAGTGGTGACCAACGATTATCACGTTGATTGCAGAGAGCTTGTAAATCAAGGATGTTGCTTGACTTGTGCACGGCCTCAAATTGTGGTTTACGGACATGGAATAGGTTCGAATTGGTAGGTAGTGTTGAGAACTTAAGCCTCGCAGGAGACTGACGTTCGGCAGGTGCACAGTTGATCGACATCTACGAAATTAAAGGCAAAATAACCATGGGCCAGTTAGCCCAGAACCGAATTAGGCGTTAGAAGTGGCTAAGAAACATCATGTACCGCTTCAAACTTCTAATAGACGTTTGCATGATGCTAATCTAAATTCCCGATGACCATGGCGACCACTGTTTTGTACACCACAACGCCATGACTCCATTACAGATGGACAAGAAATCACACGTCGTCTGTTGTTTACAGACGAAACTCGCCTCTGCCTGTACCCTGATAATCATAAACAGAGGGTTCGGAGAAAACCCTGCAGTATCAATGGCCTCCAACACCGTGCCCCGCAAGTACAACGAAGTAGTGGCGGGGAATGTTCTGGAGCGGCATTACATGTGGACATCGTATACCCTCGTGGTCATTGAGGACAGTTTCACAGCTCTAGGGTAAAGGGGCGATATCTTGCAAACAGTACTGGAACCGTATCGCCAACAATTTAGTGAAGATTTCATTTTGATGTATGACAGCTCGGATAGCCGTCGTGCTGTTCACATGAACACGTTCCTTCAGCATAGGATAGCTAGAATGGAGTGACCTGTTGTGGGAAGGCGGGTGGAATAATTGTGAATGTTCCTATTATTTATTTAATGCTGTTGTTTGCCGTTCTCAACACTGGCTCTCTAACTACAATACTGGCAACCAGAAAGTGATTAGCAAAACGTGAAGCCTGTAATTAGAATTCCTAGTGCCCACTTCATCTGAGAAAAACATTTATAGCTACAGCTTATAGCTCTGAAGAATTAGATTGTCTGGGATTTATAATCAAAAACCATTCTCTCTAAAATGTTCACTATATTCTGAAAGTCACAGACCAAAATGAATCCACACAATCCAACTACCAGAGCAGTTCAGAATCTAATGCGCTGATGCACCTATAACTGCTCAAATTAAATGTTTAAGTGAATGATCACCATAATTTGATGATAATGTTCATCAATCATCACGCTAAATAATGGTAGAATGTCTGTTCTGCGGCGGCACGTGAAAATCGACATACGCAGACTGAAGATAGATCATTAAAGTCATCCCAGAATTAACACTTCACTCGAAAACGATTTCATGGTTACGCGTATCCCGCGTAACTTATTACGGCATCCGAGGCTGTTTATAGCAATGATACCAACGCTACACGACGCGACTCCCGGCACAGGTGGTGTGCTAATCAACGTCTGGAGAGAAATGGGGCCTTCTTCTCTCGCGCAGCGTTCTTACATACAAAGCCGCGGTGCGGACGGTTAAGGGAACGCGTGATCAAATGTGCTCTCCCGACTAGCCACTGGGCTAGTAATTCACCACTTTAAGTTATCGAATAAATCATTGCTTCCTTTGCTGATGGCCGATGAAGCTTTCAATTTAATTGTGCAATCAGCACACAAGTAAGTAATCATAGTAAAAGTCTGACGTGGCTAAGTCAAATATCTTAGGCGAGAGAATTAATTTCATTACACTACATGCAGTAGACGAGCTCTGAACTTGCTCTTTGGAGATACGCTATAGCTATAGTTTTATAGTCATTCTGTTCAAACTTCTCACATTTTTATTATTATAGCGGATCTCCCATATGCTTAAATTTAAACATCATAGCTTTATTTATTCGCCGACTTAATCTATCTTGCTTCCTTAATTTCTAAGACAAAAACCATAAAATCATGAATTTCAACTAAAATTTTAATTTGTGAGATCCAAAATACTGTTTCTACTAAATTATTATGCAAAAGCAATCTAAATACGTATAAATTTTTAAGGTTCTAGCTCTTTTCTGATTTTTACAGAAAAACGTCCAAATTTCGAAAATGGTTAAAGTTATTGAACTGATATTCAACACATATTGATTTAGTATTACTCCTGACATGCTAGAAACGTTTCAGGTTATTTACATGATTTTTAAAGTATTGCGCAACATTTATGACGTCAGAGCTAGTTACAGCGGACTAGGCTGGCACACAATGGAAAGGCTGATGTGAATTTTATAAGGCGTGAGTATGCTGCTTCCCTACATCACCCTCTACCTAATATTTTTGAATGTAAATAAGAAAAACTTAATTACAAAAAGGGAAGCAAGAGTACAGCTCCACTCCCTATGAAAATTAAAACTGAAATGTATACGTATAGAAATTTTAAAAGAAAACTTATTACCTACTTCAATTATTTAAATTGCTGGCATGTTCACTGCCTCTTAAGCAACATTATCACTCAAAATTTAAGCAAAATCAATTAAACACTTTGGCATACATATTGCCTTAGACAGACAAACAGATAAAAAAATGTAAAATTATGAAAATCTTAAATCCATTAAATTGTCTGTAAACATTTTTACATACACAGATTCAAAGGAAATAACACAGTTGAAAATTTCACAAAGCATGACAATTTCATTCTTACACACGTGGTTGTAGGCGCTTTGGCTGGCGTTCTACACTTCCATTCACAAGGGTAGAGGAGAGGAAGTTGCTATGGTTGGCGTCCTTCACGTTCACTTTAAATTACATGGGGAAAGGGGAGGGGTCACTGTAAGTTGTGTTCAAGTCACTGCATGCTTTCACGCAGCTACCAGGCTGCCATTATCTGGTTTGTCCTGTAGAACAAACAAAAAGAGTGCCTCAGACTCTGTTCACTTAATATCTAAGGGTGGGTCACAATGAAATGGGGATATATATATATATATATATATTTAAAGATAAAATGTATATATATATATATATATATATATACACATTTTATCTTTCAATATGTTACTGGAACAAAGTTAACTGAACTTTTTCAATTTTACTCTCGCGGTTACTTAACTGTCATAAAATCGGTAAACAAATGGCTCAAAACGCCGTTAGTCACTTACTAGAGAAAATTTATGCTCAAGGCATACATTCATAAATCCTATTTAATCTCAATTTATTATCTCTGGGCCGGAACACTGAACCTATGCTCGGTACGTTTCTGACAAATCTGTATTTTATCTACTTAACCGACTCATCTTCAATTACTTTATTCTTAGAGATAGTATGAGTATATTTGATTAGCAGTTGTCTTCTCAGCCTCTTTGTACATGAGAGTAACTTGTCGTAATAGTACAGTTCTGAGTGTTCAAAACACAATACGTTTAGTTGACTACTAAATCCACTTATTGGTCCTCTGCTGCTGTGTCAGTTCCACATCTGCAATTATGTACTTACCTTATCGAAGTGTATTTATACTGAGCTATAAATAATGTTTCACGTCTGCCATTATGTCACTCATTTAAGTTGCTAGTTTATGTACTTATTTAACACTCACTCTATTAACATTTAACACATAGGATAGCACATTTATTTCATATCTATAGTGTGTTGCAGCTGATATGTTTGCTCACGTTGCAATCCATTTCCACTTGATTGGATGCTGAAATCACAGGTAGTCTCTCTCGACCTACCACTAAAGTGCATTAAGTAATTATGGCCGAGCGTAATGCTAAATTCCTTAAACCTATAGGACACCATGAGCTGCTATGTCTCATCTAACATAAGGGTACCTATGGTCGCATTCACGCCTCCAGCTCATAACATCAATACGTGTAGGTGTGTCCTGTCACACACTACATCAGATAACGGCCAGCTCCAACCTTATAAACATTTCAAGGACGTGTCCTTCAGATCTCAACCACAAACATCTAAACATTCTGCGTGGTGTCTGTTTGTTCTATATCGTGTCTCCCTACCACTTTCGCGCAACGACGCTCTGAGCGTGTTTTTTAGGGAATTGACTAGTTTGAACCTGGGACCTGTTGCTGGTAAGAAGACGTCAGACCACATATGACATGTAGAATTCAGAAGAGTTCAGTGAGACTAGCGATGATATAAGCAAATACTTAATGATTTCTGTGTCAGCTCCACTGCACTCCCTGTAAAGGAATCTTAATACTAACTAAATTTAGTGGAAGGGGTTCAAGGCTTTCCTATTTTTAGTTAGCTGGTAAAATAACGTCGAAAAAGCAGTTTACCATTGGAAATTTTATTCTACTCACTAAACATCGTTTATAAATTGCACTATTGACAAAAGGAAATGTTTTAATACAGGATGGTAAAAACCTACTGCGTTCAACAAAAATGTGAACGAATATTCCCTGAATGGGTTTCCAAGTTCTACAATGGATCGAAAGATGTCCTATGCCATATCACATCTATAATCTAGGTTATATTAAGCTTCACAAGAGAGAAAACTATCAAAATGGTCTACAGTGACCCTCAATTATCTTTAATTACTTATCTAACTTGTCGTAAATTACAGCGGCTGATGTGGCTTCTCAATAACTATATAACAGAAAAATCATCGCGTTTTAGACTTTTACTTCAAGTGGCAAATGTGAACACCATGAGCTTTAATTGACGATCGACACTATTATTACGTAAAAAGGGGATGTAACAGATGAGACTTCTGCAGTTCTGAGAGAATCTTTATGCGCTGTTATGCGGCATCGCGTGCGTTCATTACCATGTCGGTGTTCGTCAGGTGGCGGCCGGCAGCACAGCTCCGCTCACCTCGCCATCTCGGAAGCAACTCTCTCCTAACTTCTCCTTATTACAATTTACAGAAGTTGGTTTTAAAAAACTATCTGGCTGTGTTTTCATCTGGCCGATCAGGGTCTCAATGTTAACCTTAAGCTCCGCCTACAAAAATTCTATCCATCCAATGACAAACGTTATACTTTTCGTGGTGGAGCAATGTTTTTAAAGTGTGCAACGTAACAGAGAAGCAAAAAGTCTCACGCTAAAACTTGCAGCTGGTGTGGTCCTTTTAGCGTTATCGTAAGATCTATACTGTTCTTCTGGAGGGCTCTATCTTTTAACATGGGCTGGGGGTGGTCCTAATGTAACAGAGACGCGAAAAAGTCTCACGCTAAAACTTGCGGGTGGTGTAGCCCTTTTTGTGTTATCGTAAGATCTACACTGTTCTTCTGGAGGGCTCTAGCTTTTAACATGGGCTGGGGGGTGGTCCTAACGTAACAGAGACGCGAAAAAGTCTCACACTAAAACTTGCGGGTGGTGTAGCCCATTTTGTGTTATCGTAAGATCTATACTGTTCTTCTGGAGGGCTTTAGCTTTTAACATGGGCTGGGGGGTGGTCCTAACGTAACAGAGACGCGAAAAAGTCTCACACTAAAACTTTCGGGTGGTGTAGCCCTTTTTGTGTTATCGTAAGATCTATACTGTTCTTCTGCAGGGCTTTAGCTTTTAACATGGGCTGGGGGGTGGTCCTAATGTGACAGAGACGCGAAAAAGTCTCACGCTAAAAACTTGCGGGTGGTGTCGTCCTAGCGGTTAGCTGGCGACGTGGGTGTCCGTCCGTCCCTTATCGTAGGGCCTTCTCGCTTAACACGGTTCTGCTATCGGCTTCTGTTCTCGTTTCTCCTCTCGGAACTGCGTCTGTCCCACGGTGGAAGGTATGACATGCATTTAGGCATTCTTGTGTTGGTCTGTGGTATTCCATTTGCTCACTCGTTACTCGTATTACTTTGGTTAATTTAATGTCTCTGCGGATTTGTTTCTTCCTTCCTCTCTTCTTGTGATAAGATTTTTACTTCTCTGTTCAAGGTGCTGCAATTGTCCTGGGTCGGTGCGTCATTCTCTTTGGCATGGGCGCTTAGCTGTCAATTCGAACGTTTATCGGGGTTTGGTGGTCTTACCTCCACCTCTTCTATGTGTATTCTCTTTTCTTGTTCAGCTTGTTGATAGTGGTTTCTTTGTTGATAATTTGTCGGTCTATTGGTTCTCCAGTACCCGTTACGGTTGTCGTTATTCCCTCTGTAATAGTTGTTGCCATTCCTGGGTGCATTATAGCTATTGCCATATTCTCTTCTAAATCCATAGCCGGTTCTTTGTTGAAATCTATTGTCGTTTCTTAGTGCGACGTTATCACATGGTTCGTAATTATAGTTTCTTCGTACTGCGTCTTGTGGATTCCACTGCTTTTTGCTTTCATTTTCACGTGAGCTTCGTCTTTTTCTTGCGTCATCTTCCGAAAATATGAACTCTAGTTCCCTTAGAATACCTTCAAATGCTTCGACGTCATTGCCTCCGCGACCTACTAATGATTGATGGTATTTAAATGGTAGCTTCATCGCGCATAATTTAGTCAACTCTCCATCACTGTATGGTAGATCTAAGCATTGATTTTTCTTTGCCATTAATTCGAAAAATTTCACGGGACTCTTCTCTCCTGAAGTTTCAAAATATGGGTTCTGTAATAATTCGTACTTCACTCTGTTCTGTGCTTCGCCGGACCAATATCGTGAGAGGTTCTTCTCTCTGAAATCTTCGTACGATCGGCATGTCGCTGCAACATTCTGCATGGTTTCTGCGACTGTTCCTGACATGTGTGCACATATAAAGTCTAATTTGTGTGCTAGCGGCCAGTGTTCTGGTAATCCTACTCGGAACTGACCAATAAAAGTTCGTGGATGTAATGAGTTTCCTTCTCGAAAGTGCTGAAATTTTCTGACTCTGAGGAAATGATCGTTGTCGTACTTCGTCATAGTTCCATATGAAATTCGCGATTCTTCGCCACTTTTGTTTCTGATCATTTCTCCCGTCGTTCTTTCCGGTTGTGGTAGATCCATTGGATATTGTCCACTGTAACTTTCGCCTACCCTTGCGTAGTATCGTTGGAGTGGTACGCAATAATTTTCTTCCATCGGTTGTGAACGTGTAGCTGAATGCATTGCACTGTACTCTTCGCGACCTGGCTTTCCATTATCAGGCATTGGTTCGGTATCTTGTCTGGCTAACCTTGCCGCTTCATTGCACGATCCAAACTGTCTTGAAACACACATTTGTGGTTCCGCATGTGTTTGTGATGACGCTTGTTCATCAAGAATTTCGAAACGTGTTTGTTGCTATGCAGGCTGTCTGATTTCACGTAGGTTACTTTCCGCCTGTGATTGGAATCGCAAATGTGTAATATCTTCGTTAATTGCTTGTTTTTCCGGTGCTGTTACAGATACGGATGTGGTTGCAGACTCTGTGCTTGTTCGATCCTGTTCACTACCCTCTTCAATGGTTTGCAACAACTCTGTTCGCAATTTCTGAAATTGTCGCTTCGTTTGCGCTTCGATTTTGACTATGCGATTATCATATCTTTTCAGCGCTGCTTTCGTGATACGTTTGTATAACACACTGTTTTCAACAATTTCATGCGCAGTACTTGCTGCTTGTCTAGTAATTTCGTTTATCTGTTTCTCTAGTTTCTTGACTTCTCCCTGGGTGTTGTTACGTAATGTTTTGATCTCGTCCTGAGTGGCATTACGCAATGTTTGTACGTCCGCTTGTTCCTTGTCAATGCCTGTTCTCAATTGATTGTGACCTGTTATTAAGTTTCCTATCACTTCTCGAGATTCTTTTGCCTCGTCTTCAATATGACTTAGGTGCAACTGAATTTTTTTGTTTTGTTCTTTAATCTCACGCATTTGTCTCGTGGTTTCTGTAATTTGTTTCGTCGTTTCTGCATTTTGTTTCGTCATTTCTGCATTCTGAATTTCAATTTGTTTCGCAATTTCTTTATTTTGTCTTGTCATGGTTTCTGTCATTAATTGTAATAATTCTGCCAGATTGGTGGGTCCAATTGCGTTTTCTTCCGACGTCCTACGCTCTGTGTTTTCGCCCAAGTGTTGGTTCGCAACCGATTGCACTGAACTGTGCTGTGACACGTTTCTGCTCGCATTCCTTGTACTCTGTGGTGAGGGAGCTCAGATTACTTGCACTATGGGTTCTACGTATTCAAGACGTAAGTTAGAATCCTAATCGACTGTCTCTCTACTTTCCTGCTCCTCTGTCGTATGCTGACCAAGGTTTTCTGTGCCTTGACGTACATTATCCTCGTTATGGTGCGTTATATGTCCTATTTCTCGCGATACTGCATCGTCTGCTGTACTGTCCTCTATTCTCTGTTCATTTTCATGCTGGGTCTCTACCTCAATTCGGTCAAGGTCTCGATCTGCCATTGCTAATCTTTCCGAATCCCTTATTTTCTGTTTTAGAAGCAATTCACGGGCCCTACTTCGCGTCAACATGCGCTCCAACGGTCTCACGCGTTTCATAAACTTTTTGTTCACACGACTTGCCACTTATTACACCCAAGGCTGACAATCCATTCACTTACTTGCTGGGTCAGAACCAACTCGTCAACGACGTATCCGCCACCTGTGCGCTTGCATTGGAGAGAAAACTGAATTCTAACAATATTAAAATTCATAACTTAATTATGCTATTGTCTCTGCTAGAATGTCTCACTTTCTATTCACTACTTTCTTACTATCTATCGCTGCAGCTACTGTTTTCAACTATTTATGCCCCTCAAAAAAAAATTTTATTACGAAAATTTTTCAACAGGATATTTTTCTGACCTAGTTAAGCATGTGGTCGACCTTCAATCACGGTATTTTACCATCCTGGCAGGGTCGCCATTCTCTAACATTCTGCGTGGTGTCTGTTGTTCTATGTCGTGTCTCCCTACCACTTTCGCGCAACGATGCTCTGAGTATGTTTTTTAGGGAATTGACTAGTTTGAACCTGGGACCTGTTGCTGGTAAGGAGACGTCAGACCACACATGACATGTAGAATTCAGAAGAGTTCAGTGAGACTAGCGATGATATAAGCAAATACTTAATGATTTCAGCGTCAGCTCCAATGCACTCCCTGTAAAGGAATCTTAATACTAACTAAATTTAGTGGAAGGGGTTCAAGGCCTTCCTATTTTTAGTTAGCTGATAAAATAACGTCGAAAAAGCAGTTTACCATTGGAAATTTTATTCTACTCACAAAACATCGTTTATAAATTGCACTATTGATAAAAGGAAATGTTTTAATACAGGATGGTAAAAACCAACTGCGTTCAACAAAAATGTGAACGAATATTCCCTAAATGGGTTTCCAAGTTCTAATTTGGATCGAAGGATGACCTATCATCTATAATCTAGGTTTAAATTAAGTTTCACAAGGGAGAAAACTATCAAAATGGTCTACAGTGACCCTCAATTATCTTTAATTACTTATCTAACTTGTTGTAAATTACAGTGGTTTATGTGGCTTCTCAATAACTATAATAGAAAAATCATCGCATTTCCGATTTTTACTTCAAGTGGCAAATGTGAACACCATGAGCTTTAATTGACGATCGACACTATTATTACACAAAAACGGGATGTAACAGATGAGACTTCTGCAGTTCTGAGAGAAGCTTTATGCGCTGTTATGCGTCATCGCTTGCGTTCATTACCTTGTCGGTGTTAGTCAGGGGGTGGCGGACCGCTCACCTCGCCGTCTCGGAAGTAACTCTCTCCTTATTACAATTTACAGAGGTTGGTTTAAAAAAAACTTTCTGGCTGTGATTTCATGTGACCAATCAGGGTCTCAATGTTAACCTTAAGCTCCGCCTACAAAAATTCTATCCAATGAGAAACGTTATACTTTTCATGGTGGGGCAATGTTTTTAAAGTTTGCAACGTAACAGAGAAGCGAAAAAGTCTCACGCTAAAACTTGCAGCTGGTGTGGTCCTTTTAGCGTTATTGTAAGATCTATATTGTTCTTCTGGAGGGCTTTAGCCTTTAACACGGGCTGGGGGGTGGTCCTAACGTAACAGAGATGCGAATAGGTCTCACGCTAAAACTTGCAGGTGGTGTAGCCCTTTTTGTGTTATCGTAAGATCTGTACTGTTTTTCTGGAGGGCTCTAGCTTTTAACATGGGCTGGGGGGTGGTCCTAACGTGACAGAGACGCGAAAAAGTCTCACGCTAAAAACTTGCGGGTGGTGTCGTCCTAGCGGTTAGCTGGCGACGTGGGTGTCCGTCCGTCCCTTATCGTAGGGCCTTCTCTCTTAACACGGTTCTGCTCTCGGCTTCTGTTCTCGTTTCTTCCCTCGGAACTGCGTCTGTCCCACGGTGGAAGGTATGACATCCATTTAGGCATTCTTGTGTTGGTGTGTGGTATTCCATTTGCTCACTCGTTACTCGTATTACTTCGGTTAATTTAATGTCACGATTTATTCGGAGCTATGTGACATACTACTGAATTTGCTTATCATGTCAGGGTTTTCATGGATGGTGTTGGATTTGCCTGACGCCTTACAAACACTGTTCAATTGTATTACACTGTCATTCCTTGCTACACAAGGTGAGTTCATTCTTACATCCTATCTGCATATTTTTCATAACACTAAGCAGTCTCTGTTACTATTAATTAGTTAGCTCTACAGCATACAATAGGTTTCACTGCCACTTCAGATCCTGCATGTAAACGAACTTGTATATCTTTTTTAAATATTATTGTGGGTCCATTTCCAATAAAACAACACTCTGTACTTACAATATTACCAGGGTTCTATACATACTTGTTACTCAAATACAATTGTATCTTAATTACGTCATACTTCTCTATTGTTTATGTCACTGTTAGGTTTGTCACATTAGGTATTTTCTTCACTAATCGGTGGATAGAATGGTTACAGAACTCATGGCTTGATAGCCATGACAGAAAATTTTAGTATTGCAAAGAAGGAGTTGAAACTTTGGTAGATAGGAAAGATGAAGAATGAGTGAGACCTGAAATGGAAAGAAGACCTCACACAGTTGGGACTGCACAGCTGCCACACTGTGTAGAGGTTACAGAACAATCTCCTCCCTACAGAATTCATTAGTTTATTATTGGCTTGATAACCACACAGGAAAATTTAATGTGTTGGAAAGAAGAGGTCGAAATTTTAGGTGGATAGAAAAGATGAAGAGAGAGTGAAATCTGAAATGGGAAAGAAGATCTCACACAGCTGGGACTGTACAGCTGCCACACTGCGTAGAGGTTACAGAACGACTTCCTCCCTACAGAATTCATTCACTACCTATGAATTTGTTTAGGTCGATCACGTTCCTGAGACCTAATAGCTTTTTACTCTTAAGGTACTCTAGCCTATATGCATTGGCATGTGGTTTTCCTATGATCCTGAAAGGTCCTTGGCATATGAACATGAATTTCTTTGTTTCTGCATTTATTTTCTTTGATTTTTCCTTGGTTTTGACAAGGACTAACTGACATATTTCAAAACTGGTGGGTATAGCTTTTGCGTCATGACGCTTCTTCCTTCCCAATGGTCTTTTTCTTATATTTGCGCTAGCCTTTAACTTCTTCTCGTCTGTGGATATTTGCGTTAGAATAGGGAATTCCACCATATCTGCAATCACATTGTGCGGTTCTTGGCCAAACATCAATTCGCAAGGCGCAAAACCAGTTGCATCATTCCTCAAGTTGTTAATTACATTCTCAAAATACTTCATATGCTCTGCCCAACTTGAGTGTTTCCGAGCACAATA
This sequence comes from Schistocerca piceifrons, assembly GCF_021461385.2. Classification (NCBI taxonomy): domain Eukaryota; kingdom Metazoa; phylum Arthropoda; class Insecta; order Orthoptera; family Acrididae; genus Schistocerca; species Schistocerca piceifrons. Next base: position 444,372,659 of record NC_060140.1, on the reverse strand, counting down.
AGTCCTGCAAAGCGTATTCAATTCTCTCATAATACGTTCACTCATATTTCCTTGGGGAAAATACTCAGATATTTTCAGATGTTTCACTCCGGCCTTATCCAGACATTCTTTAAAAGTATCGGAAGTAAATTGAGGCCCATTGTCTGACAGTAAACTCTTCGGAACGCCAACGTTCATGAAGAAATCTTTTTCCAACTTTTCTACCAACGTTTTTGCATTTGCTCTTTTAATTGGGTATAGCTTAACATATTTACTAAATCCATCCACAACAACAAAAACATGGGTGCACCCACCTCTAGAAGCAGGAAGAGGGCCAAACAAATCACAAGCCAGTAATTCTAGGTTTTCAGTTGGCTCCCCTTTCATTCTGGTGTTAGCAGCACAGACTTTCTGGCACACTACACAAGATGCTAGACGCTTGGCAACACGGCGGTGCATGTTGTCAAACACAACTTTCTCTTTTAATTTTGCAATGCACTTCTTTGTACCATAGTGCCCATACCTCAGGTGTACATAGTCGATTAGTAAGTCTACATATTGTGAGGGAAAGCACAGCTTCCACTCAGAAACACCTACCTTTTTCCTCCTAAACAGAATACCTTTATGCAGACAGTAGTATTGCGAAACCTTATGATAGTTCCCATCTCCCAAATAACTCTTTACTAATTTCAGCTAGTCATCTGCATTCTGCTAACGCCTCAAGTTCTTAATCACCCTCTTTAATGCACTTTCTTCCTTTACTTCGTGCAACGCAAACATTCGTACTTCACTTAGGTCTGTTGCTGTAATTCCCGCGTCATCACAGAGCTCCGCACTTCTAGATAACCCATCAGCTACCAAAATATCTTTCCCTTGAATATATCTAACCTCAAGGTCAAAGTGCTGGAGATGCAATGACCATCTTACCAAACGAGCATTCCTCAACTTACAGGTCTTTAAAAAGGTCAACGCCTTATGGGCACTGTAAACAATTATCTTGTGACATAATAGATACTGCTCAAATTTCTGTACCCCAAATACAACTGCCAATGCTTCCAGTTCTGAGATGCCATAATTTCTCTCTGCTGCCTGTAAAGATCGACTTGCGAAAGTTATAGTCTTGTGCACTTCTTGTTCGTTCTCTATTTCTACTTGGAATATCTCCACAGCTATACCATAGCCTCTAGCATCAACAGACATACAGAATGGTTTTTCAAAATCAGGATGATGTAAAATATGACTATTAATTAAAGATTGTTTAAGCACCTCGAACGTCTGTTGGCAATACCCAAGGGGTATTCTTTTTCAGCAGGAGGTGAAGACAGGGCGCATTAAAAGCCTGATCACCAACAAAATGCCTATAGAAGCCAAAAATACAGAACATCGATGTCAACTGCTTTTTGTTTCTGAGAGCCTCAAATTTATCAATGACTGCTAGCTTGCCTGGGTCAGGCAGAATACCTTTTCCACTTTATATCCCAAGAAACCTATTTCCTCTGTAGCGCACTCTGTCTTTTCAATCTTTAGTTTCATGCCACCTCTCTCAATAGCTTCTAACACTTCCTCTAATAAAACTATGTGTTCTTCCCAGGTAGGAGTTGCTATTAACAGATCATCTACGTAGACTGTGGTTTTATTAATTAAGGCTGGTCCTAAAACATGGCACATCACACATACGAAGGCACAAACAAAGATATTAAGCCCGAAAGGTACCACACGGTATCGGTAACAAACTACTTCGTACAAGATAGCTGTGTACTTCCTTGAACTTTCCGAAAGTGGCAAATTCCAATATCCACACGTGATGTCCATAGAAGTTAAGAATTTTACTCCGGGGAACTTTTGCAATAACTCGTCCATGTTCTGCGGTCTATCACTTTCCCTAACCACTATTTCATTCAACCAACGAGCGCCCAAGACCAATCTGACACTCCCGTCTCTTTTGGTGCAACAACAAGAGGATTATTGTACTCACTGACCGCTTTTTCAATCACACCCCACTCTAGCATTCTCTGTATCTCCTTTCGAACCGCCTCCTTCCTAGCTACATGTATTTGTCATGGCATCCTGAAAAACACTTGGCCAGGTTTCACCTTTAATCGACATACATAACCTTTGACCACGCCAGGTCGATTTGAAAATACCTTATGATGCCTATTTAAAACCTGTCTCAGTTCTTCCTTCTGATTAGCTGAAATTTTATCGATGTCCTGCAATTTAGCTTCTATCTCGTCCAAAATAATTGCTTCTTCTTCTGTGTTTAGCTTACTTTTACTAAGATTAACACCTTCGTCCCAATATCTCCTTTTTTCAGAACTCGTATAGGCAGCTCCCAAGTTTCATCATTAGTTACTACATGTTTATCAATAAAAGGTACCGTAATTACTCCGGTTATCGGCAAGACCATTTTTAACTGGCTTCTTTCAAAGTCAACAACACTCTGATATTTTGACAAGAAATCTATGCCAATTAAAACCTCAATACTGAGATTATTTACAATTAAGCATGGATGATCAATTAAATTACCATTAATGTTAAGGGCAGCAAAGCTTCTTGTTTTACCGTTTTTGACACCTTGCCAGTAGCACCAATTATTCTTAGTCCTGATCCCCTCATTACGGTAAGCTTGTCTTTACTAGGTAGTGCATCAAAGAAGGACTGAGATATCGCACTCACCTCACTTTCATTGTCTAAGAGACAACGTACATCAATACCCAACATATTCACTATTATTATAGGGTGGCTTATTCTAGGTTGTACAGGTGGTTCCTCAAACTCATCCAATACTTCCTTTTGGATTTGTCTCCAACTATACTGATCGATATCTGTCTTCATTACATTTAGGTCAAAGTGTGTAGGGGTTTCCTGAATTCCATTTTCAGCTGCCTTTTCCAGTCAGTCTATTAATTTTAAATCGGAACACCGCACGACTTCATTACATTTAGTTTGCTGAACATGAGCCAAATTACTGTAGTCTGAGCGATTCTGCGCCTCCACACCGGGAATAACACTAATTACAGCTAAACCACTTTCATTATTATCGTCGGGTTCCTTCTCAAGTGACAACTGGTCACAGGTACTGGGTTCATCGACCTACAACAGGCTATCCTCTACATTCTCACGTACCTCCTGTCCTAAATCTATTAGTACAGTATCAACATCCTGCACAGGCACTTTAGATAAGAGCACATCATCATCGTAAATATAAGCATGAATTTCTTCTGCTTCTTCACCTGACAATTCAGTATTTTGTAGCTCTTCCCTACCGTTACACTGCTGCGCCTTCTCTTTCTCTTTCCACTTAGAAAGCGTTTCTAAGATGGTATCTATTAAATACTGTGAGTGATCTAATATTTCTGCTGTATCTTTAGATGCTACCGACACCTCATCCACATGTTCAGTCTGAGTATTTTGATCTGTCTTACCAATTACTGTTATTACTGGCTTAGGAAAAGTAACCGCCTGGTGAGTGCCAGTGTCCTCATAGACGGGAACTAGTTTTCCTGCCTCGGCCTATTACTGTTTCCTTCATTTCCGTTATAGTTAACTGGCACAGCATTGCTTTTCGCACTGTTGTTTACCTGCATAATTTTGTTCAGAACAAAATTACTATCATTTGGATGCCATTGTTGGTTCTGATAATTATTTCTCCAATTCCTACCTCTCTTAGGATGACGAACAACTACTGTTCTGATGTTTACATTGTCATTCTGCTCGTTATTAAAATTACTACTAGTGTTATTACCATTTCTTTTATTATGTGCTTGCTCCTCATTGGCAGCAGCACGCTCTACACGTTCCAAATGCTCAATGAAACGATCAAGATTGTCTCTAGGGGCAGATATAATTATAGTTTGCCACTACCATGGCAGTTTGGCTTCAAGACCTAGTATTATCATTTCATGTTTCAGCTTTTCTGCCAAATGTGACAAACGTGAAGTCCATTACGTAGCAAACTCTTTAATAGATTCCTTGCCTACATTGAAGCGTTTTCCACTCCAAAATTCTCTCAACACTTCATTTTGCTTATTGCTAGACCAATACTCATTAATGAAAGCTGTTTTAAATTCCGCTAATGTTTTACACTTCAACATAACATCAGCTGACCAACGCATGGCGTCACCTGCTAGATGGCTTCTAATAAATGAGATTTTCTCTCGTTCAGACCAAGTTGTTGGAATCACATCTTCAAAATCGTTCCAGAAATCTAGCGGGTGGATATTTTTATCTGGATCGAACCGCAAGAACTGCCGACATCCGATAAATGCGGTGTTTGCAGCTACAACTTGTTGTGTACTACCATTACCAGAAGTTACTCAAGCTACTTTACTCTCAATGTCAGTACTAATATTTTCTACTCTCATTTCAACATTATCTACTTTTTGCACAATATGTGTAGTATCAGTTTTGATTGCATCTACTTTTGCTTGACATACGTTTACTTTTATATTAACATCGTTAAACCTATCTGAGCACAGTTCAGATTCCACCTCGATCTTTTCTGTTAACTTGTGCTCCAGCTTCGTATCTTCCATTTGGAAGTCTTTGCGAACCTCAGCAACTTCGGATTTTACTGTTTTATACATTTCAGAAAATTGTTGAGCAACCTTTTTATTAATATCCTCATGATTGTAATCAATTTTATAATTCAAACTGTCCAGATCCTCTTTCAACTTATTGCAACCAGCCTTGAAGGTATTGTCCCCTACCTCCAATCGTTTATTAAAATTAGTTTGGCTGGCCACAATCTCATACTTTAATTCAGCATTACTGCTTTTGACCTCAGTTATTTCAGACTTTAATTCAGCTGTCATTTTAGCATTACTTGTAGCTGTTGCTTGTAATATAACATTTAAATCAATAGCCCCAGTATCTTTGGGTTGCTCACTAGCTGGTTTTTTATCACACTCAGGTGACGAAAAACTAGCTCCAATACCAGAATCATCAAAACGAAATGAAACATCTGATTGTTCAGTCATACCTAACTTATCCTTTTTAAACTCTACCACCTCTGATGACTGTTCCGTTTTTAACTCATCAGATAAACTATCATCCAATAAATTAACAATTTCTGATTTCTGCTCTACTACAGGGGTCTCTATTATTGAATCATTGCCCCTTTTCACACTACTGTCAGGAGACAATACTTCATATTTCACTTTAACATTACTATTTTTATGCATATTTACACTTGAACCGTTGTCCGGATTTACAGTTCCCTCAACAGACATAGGTTCTGATTTAAGTGTAACCTCAGTTTCTTCTGGCAGTTCCATCGCCGACAGTCTTTTAGTGCAGGTTAGTAAAAATTTTAACAGCTTTTCACTTAACTTAGTTCCTTCTGCACGACGTATGGCGTAGCCGGCGCGGTGTACCAGGTTTACTGATGTGACGCGGCATGTTGAACTGCAGACGGCACTTCGACGGCTACTGTGTGTTTGCGTGGCCCGCAACTGCAGGCACAGCTCCGGTTGCTCCGGCGGACGACTGCAGTGAAACGAAACTGGCTTATTGCGATGCCGGCAGCGCCGCTAGACTCAGTGCCAGCTCCGTCAATCCAGATGCGTTGTTAATTCGTCCACATGCACACGTAACACTATCACTGTTCTATTACTCAGTTGCGTATCGCATTTCATTCCCGAATCCGATTATTTACAAATCACTTTCACCTTTACTCAGTTTCTTTCCCGGCCGATGCACCAAATGTGGGGCGGCAGGTGGAATAATTGTTAATGTTCCTATTATTTATTTAATGCTGTTGTTTGCCGTTCTCATTACTGCCTCTCTAACTACAATATTGGCAACCAGAAAGTGATTAGCAACACGTGAAGCATGTAATTAGAATTCCTAGTGCCCACTTCATCTGAGAAATACATTTATAGCTACAGCTTATAGCTCTGAGGAATTAGGAGATTGTCTGGGATTCATAATCAAAAACCATTCTCTCTAAAATGTTCACTATATTCTGAAAGTCACAGACCAAAATGAATCCACACAATCCAACTACGAGGGCAATTCAGAGTCTAACGCGCTGATGCAACTATAACAGTTCAAATTAAATCTTTAAGTGAATGCTCGCCATAAATTGACGATAACGTTCATCAATCACCACCCTAAATAATGGTAGAATGTCTGTTCTGCGGCGGCACGTGAAAATACGACATACGCAAACCGAAAATAGATCATTAAAGTCATCCCAGAATTAACACATCACTCGAAAACGATTTCATGGTTACGCGTATCCCGAGTAGCTTATTACTGCATCCGAGGCTGTTTATAGCAATGATACCAACGCTACACGACGCGACTCCCGGCACAGGTTCAAAAAAATGGTTCAAATGGCTCTGAGCACTATGGGACTTAACATCTATGGTCATCAGTCCCCTAGAACTTAGAACTACTTAAACCTAACTAACCTAAGGACATCAGACAACACCCAGCCATCATGAGGCAGAGAAAATCCCTGACCCCGCCCGGAATCGAACCCGGGAACCCGGGCGTGGGAAGCGAGAACGCTACCGCACGACCACGAGATGCGGGCCGGCACAGGTGCTGTACTAATCAACGTCTGGAGAGAAATGGGGCCTTCTTCTCTCGCGCAGCGTTCTTACATACAAAGCCGCGGTGCGGACGGTTAAGGGAACGCGTGATCAAATGTGCTCTCCCGACTAGCCGCTGGGGTAGTAATTCACCACTTTAAGTTATCGAATAAATCATTGCTTCCTTTGCTGATGGCCGTTGAAGCTTTCATTTTAATTGTGCAATCAGCACACAAGTAAGTAATCATAATAAAAGTCTGACGTGGCTAAGTCAAATATTTTAGGCGAGAGAATTAATTTCATTACACTACATGCAGTAGACGAGCTCTGAACTTGCTCTTTGGAGATACGCTATAGCTATAGTTTTATAGTCATTCTGTTCAAACTTCTCACATTTTTATTATTATAGCGGATCTCCCATATGCTTAAATTTAAACATCATAGCTTTATTTATTCGCCTACTTAATCTATCTTGCTTCCTTAATTTCTAAGACAAAAACCAGAAAATCATGAATTTCAACTAAAATTTTAATTTGTGAGATCCAGAATACTGTTTCTACTAAATTATTATGCAAAAGGAATCTAAACATAAATTTTTAAGTTTCTAGCTCTATTCTGTTGCGCCAATGATTTTTACTGAAAAACGTCCAAATTTCGAATATGGTTAAAGTTTTTGAACTGATATTCAACACATATTGATTTAGTATTACTCCTGACATGCTAGAAACGTTTCAGGTTATTTACATGATTTTTAAAGTATTTCGCAATATTTATGACGTCAGAGCTAGTTACAGCGGACTAGGCTGGCACACAATGGAAAGACTGATGTGAGTTTTATAAGGCGTGAGTATGCTGCTTCCCTACACTGTCAGTTTCACAAAACATGAACCCAATCGAACATGTGTGGCATCAATTAGAACGAACTGTTGGTCGACGTCGGCGGCGACCAAGTACTGTGCGCGACATCGGCAGAACCACCATCGAAACGGGGGACAATTTGAACCATGACTGGCATGATGATCTCATCGAGGGTACACCACGGTTGATTCAAGCCTGCATACGAGCAAGGGGACATTCCACTACGTACTGACGTTGCTCTGGAGTGCTTTATGAAACTGCTAGTAGCAACAGACGATATTTCGTCCACAAACGGTTTTAATTTTTATTTATTTGCTTTTTATATGTGGTGATCAGGACACATTGCAAATGAACATGTACGCAAGTATGAGAGTGAATGTTCGTTTCCTGTAGAATCATTTTCGAAATAAGAGGGCGATGCATGACTTTTGTTTACGTCTATAATTAAACAACAAACTGGTAAGAGGATAATTTCAGAACTACCTCAAGGAATTACGGTAGGGCTATAACCGTTTACAGTTTGTGTTAATGACTTGGAGGATAAAGTCGGAATTCCACACATTATAACACGATATGTATGAACGTTTACAAGAACATAAGGGGCCTGATTATCAGTTCATCTATTACGAATGTTTGCATCAACTATGGTAGCCACACTTTCCAATTTCATTGTAGTGGTCGATAAGGTTTTGGGTGTTCAAAATCAAAAGTTATTCAAAATATATTTCGTTGAGATTTGAAACGACTTCTAAACTCTCTTCTTTAAAAATGTTATTCTCGAACATTAAATGATTCCATTTTGGGAAATCAAAGCGTCGTAAGGGACTGTAATATCAACAAATAATGGAAGTTTCAACGGTTTCTAGTCCGTGGGGAAGTGATCAGATAACTCTTGATTAGAATAACGTAGTGGATTCGATTCTTCTGTAAACCGATTCCTGGAAAATACCGTCTGATCACCCTACTCAATCGGTTTGAAGAGGAAAAAAGTGAGCGCAATGTTTGTCCTGCACAACTTCACTAACGAACTAAAACAGCGACGCGTGTGGGCCCCTATGCAACTTGACAGAAATGCAAAACGCGAACAATCATGTTCCGGACCAAATCATCACGTGTGACGAGATTTATCGTTATCAATGTTAACGTGTCACAAATCGACAATATGGAGAACAACATAACCGAAAGTAAAGTCAATTTGACCTGAAAGTTGAACCACCTCCTAAAGAAGGAATTTCTGACACTTTCATCCTGACTTATGAAGCGGGAGGGGAGAATATGTAGAAAATCTGAAGCACCAAACACCATCTAAAAGTTTCTCTGTTTTTTTTTTATAATACTCCAGTGTCCAAACATTTCGATCGGACTCTACTTATCTGCTTGCATGAACAATCAGGAGAATTATGGTAACTTCTAAGCCTTTGACTCAGCTTTTCAGCAGATTTCTAAGCCAGTTTGCTTTATCTTCCCCAGTCTATTCGTGCCAACAATTTTCTGTTCCTTCTTTACTGCTTGCTCTTCGCTTGCCCATTCCTCACTCAGTTTTTCCTATCTCCGCTCCTCGTCTGAGCATTTCTACTGAATGTTTTTGCAGGGTAATACTCCACAGCTGCTGGATATTAAGTTGAAGCGTAAGTTCGTAGCGTTTTTCCATAAGTTAATTTGACGCAACAGATACATGTAACAAAAACTTCAGTCATCAATAATATATTCTCCTTCAGTGTTTACGACAGTCTGCCAATGCTTGGATAGCTTTCCGATTCCGTGACTGTGGAAATCACGTAGTTTTGAGACGAAGAACTTATCGAGCCATGTTCTGAGAGGAATTTCATCCGGAAGCGAAGTTCCTTGAATGCTATTCGATACACAGCGGAAAATGTTAATTCTGAGGGCGCAAGTTCAGGTAAATAAGGTGGGTGTGGAATGACTTCTCAATCCATGTATAATTTTTCTTGTCAGCGTAGTAGTATGTGGGCGGACGCTATCATTGAGTAGCATCACTTCATGCAGCCATCGTTGTTTTTCGATTGCGTCTGCAAGACATCTCAGTCGTTAACAGTAAATGTCAGGTATGATAGTTACCCTCCGGCAAGTGATTCGTAGTAGACCATACCGTCACCGTTCCACCAAATGCATAACATTATCTTTAGTGGATGCGGACAGGTCTTTGTAAGTTCCACCTTTTTTTGGACTGAATCATTCCTGTTGTTTCATTATGTTTCCTTATTTCTCGCCACCAGTAACGATACACGATACGAATGGTCAGTTTTTTTCACGAGCGAATTGATGACTAATAAGCAGACATGGACATACTGCCAGCCTCTGATTTTCGTGATTTTGCTTAGAGCATGCGGCACCCATTCACCCGTTTTTGGAACTTTGCCCATAGCATGCAAATGTCGCACCATAGCCAAATAATTGCAGCTCATCACGTCAGGCTGTTCTGATGTACGCTTATGTGGATCATTGTAGATCAATGAGTTCAAATGAACTTCAACAAACCCCGACGGCCTTCCTGAAAGTGGAGATCCTCATTAAAAGGGAAAAAAAACGTTTTCTTTCCTTGCTCTGTCCAATGGAGTTATCCCCATACACGGCGTGAATGTTTCTGGCTGTCTCTGCTACTTTCACGCATATCCTGAACTCAGCCAGAAAAATTTATCGAAAATATTCTCATTTCTCCACTTGTCACTTCATTTTCTAGCATCCACAGCTTCACCTGCAATTTCAAAATGACAAACTGCAATATGGAAACTCAAATAGCCACAGTGAGCTACTAATGATAAATGGCAATCAATAAATAAACCAGTAGCAACTGGAATACCACACATAAAACAAAAACGCTACGAACTTATGCATCAATATAATAATTCAAAAAATGGCTGTGAGCACTATGGGACTCAACTGCTGTGGTCATAAGTCCCCTAGAACTTAGATCTACTTAAACCTAACTAACCTAAGGACATCACACACATCCATGCCCGAGGTAGGATTCGAACCTGGGACCGTAGCGGTCGCTCGGCTCCAGACTGTAGCGCCTAGAACCGCACGGCCACTCCGGCCGGCGAGTTTTAACACAGCTAACGGAGGAATCTTACGCCCACCCATTTCATAAACCATGAGATGTGTGAGACGCATGCAGTCAAAAACTGCCGATGAGTGAGCGAGAAAGCACCGACATCTGCCGCTGGAGCTTGCTGGAATCGCGTGTACCCCACTGAGAACATATACACAGGTCGCACAGTCTGTGTGCCGACGGCTTCACTCGATAACTGCACGAGGCAACAAATTGGCGTTGCAAAGTGCTTTATTACACGGTTTCCAATCAGTTTATTGTAGCCCTTGAACTGGACTTAATGGGAACTTGATGAAACTATTTGGTCTTTGGGGTTCTGTTTGGTTACGCAAGGTTCAAAAATGGTTCAAATGGCGCTGAGAACTATGGGACTTAACATCTGAGGTCATCAGTCCCCTAGAACTTAGAACTACTTGAACCTAACTAACCGAAGGATATCACACACATCCATGCCCTGGGCAGGATTCGAACCTGCGACCGTAGCGGTCGCGCGGTTCCAGACTGTAACGCCTAGAACCGTTCGGCCACTCCGACCGGCGTTACGCAAGGACAGGGTCTGCGAACGAAGTGTGTAGCTCTACAGAATAGAAGACCTGTTAGAGGCAGGTGGAAAGTTGCGATTGTTGTGACGATATTTCGAGCACTGGGCATCAGTATTCCCTACTGCTTAGAGCCTACTACCAAGCGATGCTGTGGGGAGCGTCCGTCCGGTGGTAACCGCAAACGCCAAATGACAGCTTCAGCTGTAACGAGGCGATCGGAGACCGGCGCGACACGGCGCAGCCAGGTACCGACCTGGTCGTTAATCCCGGCGACTTTCCGCGCCAGTGGTGGAACCTGTGGGCCATCCGCGGTCGCCCTCCGCAATTAGACCGGGAAACGCCGGCACTGGCGCGAGCGCCGCAGACCGGCTAATTAGCACAACTCTGGCGCCAGGTGCGCTCGCCCGTTTGTTACGCGCAGCCTAGCCGGAGCCTCCCGTTTCATCACGTGACGTGAGGGACCTGCTCCTCACTGTGTACACGCCCGTGTGTGCGCGTGCCGCGCCAATGTAAGTGTGTATGTGTGTGCGTGTGTGTGTGCAGGGAAACACAAAGCCACCGCAGGGCTCTCCAGCCTCACCTGCGCATTAGCTGATGGGCTGCTAACGAAATTAGCGGTCCCCTCCAAACGACACTGTACTCGCCTCTTGCCTCCAATAACGTGACCCTCGCGCTCCTTTGGCAGCGGTTTTGTAGTCGATCAAAGCCGACACCGTGAAGGGGCTTACAAGTCAGTCACTTTTCAGTCTCATGCACATCTTACAGTTAATAATTCATATTAATATAATGTGGTTCATGGTATGACGTGCAGAATACAGTCATTAATTAAAGGTCGGAACATACATTGGTGGAAAAGAAACATTAGTACACTCGGAAAGATTTCGATTTTGATCCCATGACGGCACATGCCGGGGAATAATACATATTCTGATAATGACTTCAACGTCGTTCGTCAACAGATAGCGTAGTGGCACAGCTACTAAAGCACCATCTGTGTCTGCCCTTTAATAGGGAATACTCAAAGCCAGAAGGCTGAGTGCAGTGCAGACGTCTGAAGCACGAAGGCAACATTGACACACACGTACGGCCAACTGAGCAAATTTGAAAGGAGTCAAACTGTGGCCCTCCGAGTGGTGGGATGGTTCTTTCGGAGAACTGCCAGACAAGTCTGACGTGATACCTCAATTGTACAATGACATTGGCATCAGTGGTCATGTGAAAGTTCCCACTCCTGTAGATGAGATTCTGGACGGCCATGCAGCATATACCCCCCGCGAGGATTGTCGTAAGGGCAGCAACGACAGATCACACTGATACCACAGCGCAGATAAGAAGGCTTCTGATACCACACATGTCAACACTAGCTGTTGCGACCTGTTATTAGTAGTGGAATTACGGGCATGCGCACTTCTGGCCCGACTGGTGCTGTCAGATCACCTGGAAACTAAAATGGCGCCCTGTGGTCTTAAGCGATGACAGCAAAATCTGTCTGCACGCAATTGATAGTCATGTGGGTATGACGTAGACCTGTGGCCGCTGTCTTGTAGAGTCCATTCGTCCAAGACACACTGGCCGCACACCGGGCCTTATGGTCTAGGGTGCGTTTGGTTACAACAATCAGTCACCTGTGGTGCTTCTGGAGTATATGCCAGCCCTCGTTCGGTATGTGTAGAATGTTGTTAGACTCGTTCTTTTACCATTCTTGCAACAAGAAGGTGATGCGTTGTTCCTACAAGACAATGCTCGCTCACACACTGACCGTCAGACTCAATGTGCTCTACAAGAAGTCGCTTAACGGAGCTCTACAGAACTACGTTAGTTGTATAAATAAAAAATTAATATCAATGATAGGTTTTAAATTCACAAGTATTTTAGTTAATTAAACCTTTAAACACTTAACACACATTTACAGGAATATTGCAGGCATACAGATCTATCACAATTCACAAACACACACACACACACACACACACACACACACACATACACACACTTACGCACAGTGTTGGAGTGGTTTGGTAAGGACAAAGACTGAATGAAATTCCTCATTTACTTCAATTCTGTTCCTGTATTGTTTCAGTTTAAAATTTGGCTATTTCACAATTACTTCTATGAGTTCATCATCAAAAATCAAAGAAGAAATATATTCTACCTTATGAAGAAACATAAAAGACCAAATACATTTGACCTTAGGACCATCCTCTAAAGTTTAAGCAGCCCTTGTTTAATCCCAAATCGCGAAATTATTTTATCACGAGAGAGTCGTCTAGCTTTACTTGGCTCTTTTGATTCCTAATACTCGTAAAACCCGTTTTCCCTTTGTAAACAAAAGGAAGTTTAATTCGTTACTTGCTTAGTCATCTATTCAATGGAAGTCAACACCTGCAGCAGTCTTTTCATCAGAGAAATTGAAGGGTTATAGAAAATAAATCCTCTACATCCATTTATTCTCTGTCTACTCCTTCCTGCATCCTAGGAAGTTTATCTTCAAAATTTGAATAATTTCCTCTCAGCACTGCTGTTCGTCTTCCTATTCGTGACGTATGTAGAACTTGATCCATTTTCTTTTTCCTTTTGCATCTGTATGATATATTAATGGAATGTCTATAAGAAAAGACAGTTCACTGCGTCCCGTTCTGCTCAATAGGAATAAAAGAACTGGTTTCGGAAATGCATGTCTAATAGGCATGGAAAAAAACTGAAAATATTTCTTTCACAGACTCCAAGATATTTCAAAAAAACAGCTATTACTTCATGTGTAACCGTCACCATCAACATTGACTCTCACCATAAGACTGACAAAGAGAATGGGTGGATCTACAGAGGCATTCCTACCTCTGTCTCAAATAGTATTCTCAATCTGACAAAAATACATGCATGTGTGTCACGTACATACCTCTGTTAAAGGCTTAAGTACAGTTCCTGTTGCTGTTAATGCTGACTGTACGCACAATGCTTCTCCAGTCTTCTGAAAAACATTCATCTGCAGCAGCGATAACATCTTGATTGACTTCACAGATTTTCGTCAAAAAATATCTTCACTCATGAGAACATGGGTGATAACAACAAATCACATTTTGTGAAAGCGATGAAAGTTTCAGTAACCTGTACCACGAATTTAGTTTATTTATAAATACTTCGTACAAATAATGTCATACAACGATAGATATTCGTGAGAAGTCATACTTTAGAAATTCCAAGATCTGCTCGTGAAATAAATCCTCATTTCGATAGTTTGATTATCTTCAGGTATCAGTAAGCTATTTACAGCAGTCTGTATGGCAATATGAGGAAGGATGGGTTTTACATTATTAGGCGACACAGCAAGACTTTCCCATTTTATGCCACAGAAAGGTGACGTGTAGTTATTAATGGCGTCTTTCATCAACACCTCTTGGCAAGCATGAAATATCGCTCTCTTATTTCAGGATAGCTTCATTCTCATGAATGTTTTCTAACATTTTTTTACGCGTCGTGGTACGTAATACCTAGTAATTTATCTTCTGGAACACAGTAGTAGTAGTATTTTAACAGTAAATGAAATTCTCTTCTCTTTCGATCTCTTTTCTTTTCTGCTCTCTTTCTCTTCTTGATAGTTGTAACCTAACTTGCAGATTCCATGTGTGACCGATTCGCCTTTGTATTTTAAATATCCGAATCACGTGTAGTGGGGCCGGCCGAAGTGGCCGTGCGCTTAAAGGCGTTGCAGTCTGGAACTGCAAGACCGCTACGGTCGCAGGTTCCAATCCTGCCTCGGGCATGGATGTTTGTGATGTCCTTAGGTTAATTAGCTGTAACTAGTTCTAAGTTCAAGGGACTAATGACCTTAGCAGTTGAGTCCCATAGTGCTCAGAGCCATTTGACCCATTTTTTTCACGAGTAGTGGAACCTCTTTTTATAACGTAACATAGCAGGGAATGAAATGCTTTTGAACTATAAACTTGACAATATTTAACCGTATTACCCGCTAATATTGCTTAAAATGGAAATAACAATGCACACTCCGGAAGTGAAAATACGCCGTTGACGCACTGTGGAAAATGAACCTGGTTGGCGATCGAATTTACGATACCACATGAGTGTACTGCTAGCCGCTGGGACTGCCCAAAAAAAGAAAAAAAAACTTTGGTCCATCCTGCGCTGCCTGGGTGCTGCTTCATAGAAAAATACAGGGTTTAGATCGCCTAGTACAGAATTTACATTAGAATTGCACTACATTACACTGTCTTTACCAACATTCTCTAACAATCTGTAACAAAAAATTTTGGCACATGTTAGCTGGTAGAGTACTATTGTTAGCAAGGCACATGTTTATGATTGAAACTTCGCCCCAAAGTGAGGTGTGGTAATGGGGCTCAGTTTTCAGGATTGGTACACCACTCACGTTATTACTCACACTTTGTATGGCATCCCTGTAGTTGGTCTAATCCGCAAACCCATAGCAAACAGCTTACTATTTCGTAGCCTTATCTTACGACAGATGCACTGGAAGCAACACTATATATGGCCGCCAGCTCCCAGGGAACAATTTAAATACTTTCTTTCAGTTCACGTTTTTGAATGTGCCACAAATAAGTTTAATTAATGACTTTTGTGGCAACATTGTACTCTGAAACAAGGTGCAGGCAGGCTGAGATATACTTATGCAATTTAGTGGCTGCCTTTTTTAATTTGAATAATTATGTAAAACTGATATTCTGCTAAAGCAAATTTTAAGTTAAGAAGTGCCATAAAATTGAATTCTGCAGTGGCATATCAAAGCGGCCAAACTTATTGTCTCTTCAAAATGAAACTAAAGATTATTGTCGGAAATTACTTTTATATGACACTGAAAGCTTTTCATGACACCAAAATACATTAATTACGATCTTTTGACTATACAGAGTGACACAAAATTTACATTTAATAAAACGGGCAAGGAACTTTGGGTCGATATAACATAGGGACAACGATTCTAACAAATACATTTAACAGAACTGTATTAAAACTATGGCAAACTATGGGGATGACTGTAACATACTGATACACTGCTGAATAGGGTTAATATCAAAATGTCTTACATTGTTGGTTTCCGTCCTACCGGTATTGAAATTATTACTTGCGAATGTAAATATTGATACGCTTTGCACGTCTCCAGTGACAGAATTAATGTAAAACTACCAAGCACATTCTGTTGCCACTTTTAATTGCTGTCGGCTCCATATTCCATAACATTGTCTCAGTCGGACATAAAATGAGCTGGAGACGACACCAGGAAGTACAATCCACTGCCATACCAACTACTAAGCAGTTCCATGCCAAATACTTACTGTTTAAGCCTCACATCGCCAGACACAGCACCCCACAATACGTACACTGCCAAGGCTCGAATGCAACTCCTCAGGTTTTCTGGTCACTTCCTCCCTAGCGCTGCTTCCGACAAGGTCGTCCGAAAGACTGCCAGTCGAAAACCCATAGTGGATTCCCTACCTTTATTATGTCTGTTTGTTTAAGCGAATTGCATGTTCTAAGACCCTTAGAATATTACTGTCATTACATTTATAAATTATATTCATTTCCATACTTTATCTTCCATAAAATTATTGATGTTTTCACGAAATACACACTCCTTCCAATGCATGTTTATCGCAGAAATAACACTTCTACATTTTTACATAGTTACAAAGGTTTCCTTTGTGGTATCCACATTTGATACCGCGAGTCACGACCAGCAACGCTAGCTCCGCTCCGCGCCTGGTATCAAGTTTCTAGCGAGCGCTCGTCCACTCTTGCTCGGGACGTCAAGTGGTAAAGTAGCATAGCCTTCAGCTGATAGGAAGCAACCTCTAACAGGGCGCTCAGTAACGTATCGCCCAAGTGAGGCCTCAATAGCTATCTGTTTATAATTATATTCGTTGCAGATGCAGACCACGCAGCCAGCACCTTACCGACGTTACTGACAAACCTGCTTTGATTTATATGTCTCTGTTTAGCATTGGCCACCAGTCAACATTGGCGACGAATCGTTCGTCGTCATGATAACATCCTTAATAATAGCCTTTGGTAGAAGATCGATAAGTTCACTGAAAAGATTTTCATTCGATACAGTTTAAACAAAATATTGAAACATTTCAGTTTGAATTTAACTGTAGCATGACACAGTGAAGGATTAAGTTATCGTCTCGTCTGCAGATACCTATAGGCAGATTAATTTTTAAGTATTGTTGATATTGCAGGAATGCTCATATTGTGTTTCACTTTATTCATCATTCAAGAAGCGCCTGACCGATGTCCACTGTGTCCTTCCATTTTGTTTTTCTCAATTGGAAAGGTATTTCACTCCCCTATAACTACTAAATGTCTAATAACAAACGGATCCCTTTCTCGATGTTTTTGTCTCAGTTAGCCAGTTTTTCACTTCAAACGCATGAAGAGCTTTCCGATCACATTTAAATTCTGCGGTCCATTCTTAACTGTTTGAAATGTGAGCGGAGCCGTTGCAACACCCCTCTCAGGCCCAGGTACTTATGTTACTAATTAGAAACAGACGTTTCGCCAGTAAGCACTGAACCTGATGGCGTAGGTATACAAGAGAGAAAATCATTTCACCTAGAAGACAAAATTAGGTACACGGTCTCCAAATTAACTTCTTGAATAAGCATTTAGACTTCCTCGTACCCAGTCGGTGTTATAGTTCTCCTTTGGTGTCCCTCACAGTCAGTGGCACAAATGTGCTCTAAACTGATAGGGTTGTAGGAACCTACTACTAATAAATGAAAAACAGGGGAGCCACTACAGTGAATGTATTGCAAATATACTTCCGATATTAATCAACACAAGTAACTTGAAAATGGGAAGCATTAACTAAAAGATTACACCAAAACCTCATATGGACCATGTGTAACGCCATGTTTATACTGCAGTCCTGCATGGCTCGAAACCTGCTGTAGCTGCTTGAAGATCACTCACCGTTTCACACTAATGATAGTAAAGTTCACAACGAATCACCAGCCATGTGCTATTGAGGAAGTTGCAGCATAGTCATAGCTTAAGTTGCCGTTTTCTGTGAGATGATGCATATGATGTACTACATGACGTGGCGCACAATACGAAGCAGAACCAACATCAATTTGTAGAGTGCATATGAACGGCAGTATCGTAGGATATGTGGGAAGAGGATTTTATAAACAAATTTCGTTTCATCTTATGTTCCTTGAAAAAAGTTGGTTTATGTAAATTAAGCAAAACTAAATCCTTCTCCATACTATCAGTGAAAAAAAAAATAACAGTTCTCAGTTTCACTTGTGTTCTTGAACATGCTGTCTTCCTCATTCGACTCTACTCGCTAAAAGAATAATTTATTTGTTATTTATTTATTTGTTATAATTTATTAACGATCTTTTTACATCTTGTAGACTTGCCTCTCAGCATGATGATGAAATTAAGTAAACCATCATGCATGTTTTGAAAACATTTAAGGTAAAAAATGTAATCGAAGGCCAGTTTACATTTCGTCCATTTTAGTCCATATATTCAGCATATGAAATGTAGCTGAGACATCGAAATTGTTTTTAACGGTGGAAGGAGAGCCATACCACTTTCCACTCTCGAGTAAATAGATGATATTTATTAAACATTGTCTGCAACGAAGTTGGCAACTACTGGCCAGTTCTGAAGCTTTCCCCGCACACAGGGGCTCTTGACTCGTGTTCCTTTATGTAGTTGCCGCCGATACAAGTCGAAGTGATCAGTTACATGTGCTTTCAAACTCTAAAACTGCCTGCAGCTCTGCGTATTTCACCACACACCATCAGTGGCAACGGATCTCACTTCCAATCCAGCAACGTTTCTTTGAATACATCACAAACTGAATCTCATACTATCTTGCTAAATAGTTGAGGAAAGACTAGCGTAGTTTTATTAACTTGAAACCATTAGTTATACATTTATCTCACTGAAAAAGGTGTTCTCATTAATAACAAACTTTTCATACTCGCATTTACAGCCTCATTAAAACACCTGTCCAGTTTAACTCATTGTAGTGAGTAGCTCCTCAGCAGGAGAAATGATCAAATATTTGTGTCTTGCCTTGACAGAGAAGCTGATTCTCATTGACCCTAACCTGAAAAAAGTCTGGAATCATTCGGTGGAATTCGTAAAAGTTCTGTTCATGTTGAATGAGCTTGTATGAACCCGTAGTCGAACTATGATACTTGCAAAACTGAGCAGGTACGTTTCCGTTTTCTGAGCGTGAAGTAGTAGTAATACACAACGACGTCCTATTCAGAAGAGTTCATGATTACAGCTGATACAGAAACATCATTCGTGTTGCCTTGTTGCTGGCTGTACAGCTCCAGTGAGGGCATAAGTGTCACATGGATAAGCGCCATGTAGCGCGACCTTTACTGCAAAGTGTCATAACGCATATGGTGTCGCTTCAGCGGAAAGCAGTCACCGGTTTCGACTGATCGACTTTATGTGCTACCAAATATGTTACCAAAACATCGTACGGTTTCGTATTATTTCTATTCTGCTCACGTTATTTATTTAGTGATGCTCGATGCTGCACACCAATAGTGCCACAACTAAGATAAACATTAGTTATTTATAGTTAAAGTTGCGATTGTTTATTGGGCATTCTTCTAATCATCCCCGATGTATCAGCCAGAGAACAAGTTATCACGTAGCGAGCTGCTCCTTATACCTCCGTCATACAGGCTAGCCACGGGAAGGAGAAATTTTTCATTTTGTTTTTATGAGGGTTAGCGGATATTTACAACGATATAAGTCATACACAACTAGCCTACACTCATTGACACTTGGACAAATGTAAACACAAGACTATTTCTTACAAAGAGCATCACACATTTGCATTCATCACTGTCGACACACTGAAGACGACCACGAAGGACCCAACTTGAGTTCTGAGCCACTTATTGAGGAACGGCACCTGTCTCGGCCATGATTGGGGCTTCCAACTGATCGTTATTGTGGAGCCGCTGTGAAAAATCTTTGTTTTTGAAATAACCTTACATAAAAAAACAGCGGCTGACTTTTTTATGTTCTGCAAGGCCATCTCACGAACAAAGATTTTTCACAACGACTGCACAATAATGACCATTTAGAATCCCCAACCATCAAGAATTAATCTTGTGTTCATTTTTTTTATTAAAGTCGATGTGTGTAGACCTGTCCTCTATAAGTTATATTTCGTGTAAATACACGATAAATCTTTTAATCAGCCAATGAAAATGTGCTTCCCCCAGTAGACCACGCTATATAACAAAATCGTGACGTACTCGTATACGCTGCTCAACTGCCTTCAGTCCATGGGAACAGTCTCCCACTATGTATCTGTAGTTCTTTAAGCTACTACTGTAGAAAATATCGTTATGTATGAGCTACGTACGTCAAGAATAAATTACGAAATTGTATTGTAACTCAGCACACAGACACGTACACGCACGCAAATACTTAGAAAACATACAAAAAAACCATCTGGTGGGTGAAATAGATACTTCACTTATTTATTACATAACATTTACCAACGCATGAAACATGTCAGGTATTCATTAACAGCAACATCATTACCGAATCAGGAAAAATTTACTTACTTCTCCTTTTTTTTATTTACGACGACCATTACTTAAACACATTTTTGTTATTTGTGTGCATTACAACATTCATGATTCAGAATATATCATTAATCAAGTAGCCATTTTTGCTAAGACTGTACCTCCATTTCACGTTGGTAATTTTAACTCAAAAAATACACTCCTGGAAATGGAAAAAAGAACACATTGACACCGGTGTGTCAGACCCACCATACTTGCTCCGGACACTGCGAGAGGGCTGTACAAGCAATGATCACACGCACGGCACAGCGGACACACCAGGAACCGCGGTGTTGGCCGTCGAATGGCGCTAGCTGCGCAGCATTTGTGCACCGCCGCCGTCAGTGTCAGCCAGTTTGCCGTGGCATACGGAGCGCCATCGCAGTCTTTAACACTGGTAGCATGCCGCGACAGCGTGGACGTGAACCGTATGTGCAGTTGACGGACTTTGAGCGAGGGCGTATAGTGGGCATGCGGGAGGCCGGGTGGACGTACCGCCGAATTGCTCAACACGTGGGGCGTGAGGTCTCCACAGTACATCGATGTTGTCGCCAGTGGTCTGCGGAAGGTGCACGTGCCCGTCGACCTGGGACCGGACCGCAGCGACGCACGGATGCACGCCAAGACCGTAGGATCCTACGCAGTGCCGTAGCTGACCGCACCGCCACTTCCCAGCAAATTAGGGACACTGTTGCTCCTGGGGTATCGGCGAGGACCATTCGCAACCGTCTCCATGAAGCTGGGCTACGGTCCCGCACACCGTTAGGCCGTCTTTCGCTCACGCCCCAACATCGTGCAGCCCGCCTCCAGTGGTGTCGCGACAGGCGTGAATGGAGGGACGAATGGAGACGTGTCGTCTTCAACGATGAGAGTCGCTTCTGCCTTGGTGCCAATGATAGTCGTATGCGTGTTTGGCGCCGTGCAGGTGAGCGCCACAATCAGGACTGCATACGACCGAGGCACACAGGGCCAACACCCGGCATCATGGTGTGGGGAGCGATCTCCTACACTGGCCGTACACCACTGGTGATCGTCGAGGGGACACTGAATAGTGCACGGTACATCCAAACCTTCATCGAACCCATCGTTCTACCATTCCTAGACCGGCAAGGGAACTTGCTGTTCCAACAAGACAATGCACGTCCGCATGTATCCCGTGCCACCCAACGTGCTCTGGAAGGTGTAAGTCAACTACCCTGGCCAGCAAGATCTCCGGATCTGTCCCCCATTGAGCATGTTTGGGACTGGATGAAGCGTCGTCTCACGCGGTCTGCACGTCCAGCACGAACGCTGGTCCAACTGAGGCGCCAGGTGGAAATGGCATGGCAAGCCGTTCCACAGGACTACATCCAGCATCTCTACGATCGTCTCCATGGGAGAATAGCAGTCTGCATTGCTGCGAAAGGTGGATATACACTGTACTAGTGCCGACATCGTGCATGCTCTGTTGCCTGTGTCTATGTGCCTGTGGTTCTGTCAGTGTGATCATGTGATGTATCTGACCCCAGGAATGTGTCAATAAAGTTTCCCCTTCCTGGGACAATGAATTCACGGTGTTCTTATTTCAATTTCCAGGAGTGGATTATCAGATATAAAACGTTAGTCAGCAGTGTGATAACTTAATATCAACTGGAAGAGCAACATATAGTCTCATGTCATAGAGACAATTCAACGCTGACTTCTCCAGAAAGGTCTGTTATTTGTTCTGAATTATCTGCGCTAAAGGGATCTAAACTTCAATATCATAATTTCCGATTCTAGTAATATAAATTTTGAAGAACGTCACATAGACGTAAGTTGCTTACTAAAGGAAACATTTTTTCAGTTGAAGCTAAAATATCTGTAAATGTGTCTTCGATCATGTTTAGTAAATTTATGCCGTGATGGCTTGTAAGAATATAATTCGCAATGACCGGTATCGGCTTATTAACATCTTCACCTTGTTGCAAAACAGAAAAAAAAGACACTAATGTTACAACAGTAAGTTCAAATAGCTAAAGAATAAATAAACCGATAGTCCAAGAATACATAAAAAAGATAAAATCTTGGAACAGAAGAGAACAGCCGCAACATACCGTTAAAAATGTTGTGATGTACAGGGTGACAATTATTGAACTATATGAAAAAGAACGTAAATTAGTTACAAACTACGGTGTGCACACACTACATTCAACATTTACCCGTCAATACATATATTCAGATTTGGATTACGACATGTACGATATATCTGCCATTATTGGCGACGATGTGGATCAGACGAATAGATATATTCTCCATGACCTGCTGAAGTGTCGGAACATTGGTGCTGTCGATGACGTCCTGAATGGCTGTTTCCAGCCCAGAAATGGTTTTGGGGTTATTGCTATACACCTTGTATTAAATATAGCGCCACATGTTCCTATGCGGAGATTGTGTTGGTCAATAAAAGCCCATGCCAGTGGCCTCTGGTAGGTAATAGCCGAATGCCATCTCTATAGTGCTCCTCCACGACATCAAAAACTCTCCTGCTTCGATGGGGGTCAAGCTCCGTCTTGCACGAACCACATATTGTCGAAATCAGGGTCACTTTGGATAATGGGGATGAAACCATCTTCACGTACCATTCAGTAGTCACGGTGGCATCGAGGGATATCGCACCGATTATCTCGTGACTGGACAGTGAACACCGCACAGTCACTGGCTGAGGTTGAGTAGACTTCTCGATAGCGATATGCAGATTCCCAATCCCCCAAACGCCCCAATTTTGCTTATTGACGAACCTTTCCAAATTAAAGTGAGCTTCGTCGCTAAACCAAACCATTATTCGCATACCAACTTCCATCATGCCCCGCGCCAGCCTTGCAGTTTGAACGTTCTAACGCAAACCGTTCGGAAGTTATGACGCTTTCATACAGTTCAATAATTGTCATCCTGTAAATACAAATGTCGAATAATATGTACACGATGGTATGCGGCTAGTGCTAATCGTGGGCTGAAGGCGTCCTATACTTGATACGTAAGCTACAGCCGATAGTGGGCGCTAATGAGCATACTCGATTTCTGTAAGCAGTTCTTCACTGATTGCAAGGAAAGGAGGGCAGATGGCCTCTTTAATCTAAAAGCCCACGTGCATGTACGTCACAGGTACTCCGCCACTTCAGTAGCTGCTTTCTGCATGAAGAGCACGCCTGATCTATAAAGAGTGCGACCCGTACAGTTCTCCACCTGTTGGTGGGGATGGAGAATTCGAGATTATAGAAACAATTTTCATCGAACCGTAAATATAAATTGAATAAATAGACCTAACAAACGTAATCAAAACATCAAATGTGAAGATGGTAATCTTGGTTTCAAGCTGCATATATACATCAGCTATTTTGTGTTTCCGGCTGATTTTCAGTGCACTTTCAGTGATGGTAGCTATTCATAATAAAAATAATTTATAAGTGATATTGAAATCTATCACTCTTTCTAGTTTTTGTTTGTGTGGTACGAGGTACCTTCAGCCACATTTATTTTAAGAGTCACCATAAAAAAGTAATTTACAGCCACATTGCAATAATGTTCGTTTTCTTAGATTCCACACACACGACAA
Organism: Schistocerca piceifrons; assembly: GCF_021461385.2. Lineage (NCBI taxonomy): Eukaryota > Metazoa > Arthropoda > Insecta > Orthoptera > Acrididae > Schistocerca > Schistocerca piceifrons. The sequence continues at coordinate 444,348,501 of NC_060140.1, read as the reverse complement.
TTTCATACTAACGTTTTAGAATTGAATTTTGTGCAATGTTCTTTATATACATAGACACATGTTACAATTTATTCTTTGTGATTTGGCAGTCTAAATTTCTTATTGTTCAGCACTGTGCTTGACGATCTTTAGTAAATAAACTAGAGGTTAAATAAATCAGACTTATTCTTAATATTGGACTCATTAAATATTTACAACCTGTGTATTATACTGGGTGATCAAAAAGTCAGTAAAAATTTGAAAACTGAATAAATCACGGAATAATGTAGACAGAGAAGTGCAAATTGACATACGTGCTTGGAATGACATGGGGTTTTATTAGAACCAAAAAAATACAAACGTTCAAAAAATTCCCGACAGATGGCGCTTCATAAGCAAAGATGATGTTCTTTAGCGGAAATGCTCAATACGTCCACCGTCATTCCCCAACAATAGCTGTAGTCGAGGAATAATGTTGTGAACAGCACTGTAAAGCATGTCCGGAGTAATGGTGAGGCATTGGCGTCGGCTGTTGTCTTTCAGCATCCCTAGAGATGCCAGTCGATCACGATACACTTACCACTTCAGGTAACCCCAAAGCCAATAATCGCACGGACTGAGGTCTGCGGACCTGGGAGGCCAAGCATGACGAAAGTGGCGGCTGAGCACACGATCATCACCAAACGACGCGAGCAAGAGATCTTTCACCCGTCTAGCAATACTTTGTTTTCTTTGGTTCTAATAAACCCCATGTCATTCCAAGCATGTGTGTCAATTTTTATCTCTCTATCTACATTATTACGTGGTTTATTATGTTTTCAAGTTTATACTGACTTTTTGATCACCCGGTATGTAAAATATTCAGTTTTCTCTGTCCCAAAGCAAAGGCTTAAGGTTTTCAAAATCGTTCTCAGCTGTGTTGGAGTGTTTCTTAGAACGTTCTTGGTTGGGTGGCGCACATTTGCTGTAGCCACTGTTTCTCTCTTTTATAGTCTGAAAAAGGAGTATCGTGACTGTGGTTTCCAATGAAGGAAACAGTAAGAACCTGCGAAGATACTGTTTGAGGTAAAGTGGGGCAATGGCTCGGTAGAAACCTAGGGCGCAATATCAGCACTGCTGTTTCTGGAATAGCGCAGCGAATATCAAGTTTCAGTACGACCGTGATTTCCAGCGAGCTGCCAGATGGCGTCTGCAGCCGAGTGCAAAGTGCCGGCTGCCAGACAAGACTGCTAGCAGTCTGCTCGCGTTCTCCTTTATATTTTTCAGAAAGATGGTACTGCCAATGAAGAAGAGCACAACAATACTAGTATACAGCTGACGTTCTTTGCAGTTAGTTTCAGCCATTCTATAGAGCGATCTAACTTAAGAGCTCGCGTCATGTCCCACACTTTCGTCGTAAAACCAACCTCTGCAGGCGAGATCGTTATGCATTCTCCGACAGCTACTGCAATAGACTGGTTAGGGTACTGCACATGGCTACAGTAATCGTTAGGCATAGAGTGGCAGGGTTACTCTCCCATGCTTCAATTGAGAACTTGTTGGAGTGTGTAGTTCACTTGCATCTTGGTGACTTGTCCTGTGTGTGAGAGCGTGTGTGTTGATAGTTACCTAACTCTGAGGATCTTCATCATTGTAGCCGTCTCCATCTCGCTGCTTCCCCCCCTCGACGCGGAGTTCCTCGTCGCTGCCAACCATCTACTACCCATCAACCGGCCTCTCACCGCCAACGTCTGGCCGCTTCCGACTCGCCGCCAAAGTCTCATCGCCAACAAAGTCCTCGTCACCGCTGCCAACGTATTCTTTTCCCATCACCACTACATCTGCCCGTATCATCCTGCAGTCTTCCCAGTCACATCAAAGACATTTCAGCGCCGGCCGCCTAATTACAGGCGACGAGCCCATCACAGCTAAGTATCTTCGTCCGCAGCGCCGCTTCAGCGGTCGCCTACATCTGTTAAATGCTTCAGTTACCATCCACCATAATCAATCATTCCGCAACATTCATCACATACAATCTTAGAGCAAAGACTTGATCGTCGGTCAGCCGCTGCAGAGGCTGTCCAAGTCGATCACTTAAGTTGGCCAATAAAGCCGATCACCTCTCAGAATTCCGGTGATACGCCCGATCTGGCAACACAGTAGAATGCGGAAATGTCTGAAAGCAGTGTTATCCTTTCGTAGAGAGGCTGTAAGGCTGGGTCTCTTGGTTATACAGTGATAAAAAATAAATAAATGAATAAATAAAGAAAGCCAGTGGTAAACATCGCGCAGTGTAGACTTTTCTATAGCATTTCGATAGTGTGCGAAAGTAGTCAGTTCAATGGAGCTCAAAAATAATTCCCCTCCCTTCCTAACTCACCTGCAGTACCAGAAATATCCACAACACTTCCGTCTCACAGGTCACGGCTGTGTCTATACCGTCGCGTCTGTCTGAAGACCAGGTGTACGCTCGGCTTTTTCCTCGCTCTACAGCGGTTTCCGGCACACTGCTACCAGCCGCAAGCCACACGCCAAGTTCGTCAGGCGTCGTGCGACCAGGTGAACGTGGGCCTATTATTGTGTTTATCAACTGTCGCTTTCTAATTTGAAGTTCTTTCATCTTGCAGTTACATACTGGATTTTGCATGCTCAGATCTCATGAAAATAGATTTAGAGCTGTAAAACAGAATTTCAACTCGAAAAATCTCTAACATTTACAACATATTGTTTGCTCCGTGTTTAGCAGAGGTATTAAGGCAGCAAGGCATCTCGGAACACTTACACTGTGTGTGGACCGAGTGCTTTTCGCAAAACAAAACAAAAATTTTCAAATGTCTGAGGGACTTAACTGCTACGTTCATCATTTCCTAAGCATACACACAACTTAACCTAAATTATCCTGACAAACACACACACACACACACACACACCCATGCCCGAGGGAGGACTCGAACCTCCGCCGGGACCAGCCGCACAGTCTATGACTGCAGCGCTCTAGACCGCTCGGCTAATCCCGCGCGGCTTTCGCAAAACACACCAGGAAAGGATTTTACAAACTTCCAGCATGCTTAGTTATACTGAAAAGAGTTTTACTGTTTGTAGAAACTTCGTTCCTTCTGTCATTACTCATTTTATACAGGATGTTACAAAGAGGAGCGACCAAACTTTCAGGAAAAATACCTCACACACAAATAAAGAAAAGATGTTATGTGGACATGTGCCCGGAAACGCTTAATTTCCATGTTAGAGCTCAGTTTAGTTTCGTCAGTATGTACTCTACTTCCTCGATTCACCGCCATGATTTCATACGGGATGCTCTACCTGTGCTGCTAGAACATGTGCCTTTGCCTCGTGATGACTGGGTGTTGTGTGATGTCCTTAGGTTAGGTTTAAGTAGTTCTAAGTTCTAGGGGACTGATGACCATAGATGTCCCATAGTGCTCATAGCCATCTGAACCATGTGCCTTTACAAGTACGACACAACATGTGGTTCGTGCTCGATGGAGCTCCTGGACATTTCAGTCGAAGTGTTCGTACGCTTCTCAACAACAGATTCGGTGACCGGTGGATTGGTAGAGGCGGACCAATTCCATGGCCTCCACGCTCTCCTGACCTCAACCCTCTTGACTTTCATTTATGAGGGCATTTGAAAGCTCTTGTCTACGCAACCCCGGTACCAAATGTAGAGATTCTTCGTGCTAGTATTGTGGACGGCTGTGATACAATGCCGGCCGAAGTGGCCGTGCGGTTAAAGGCGCTGCAGTCTGGAACCGCGAGACCGCTACGGTCGCAGGTTAGAATCCTGCCTCGGGCATGGATGTTTGTGATGTCCTTAGGTTAGTTAGGTTTAACTAGTTCTAAGTTCTAGGGGACTAATGACCTCAGCAGTTGAGTCCCATAGTGCTCAGAGCCATTTGAACCATTTTTTTGTGATACAATACGCCACTCCAGGGCTGCATCAGCGCATCAGGGATTCCATGCGACGGAGGGTGGATGCATGTATCTTCGCTAACGGAGGACATTTTGAACATTTCCTGTAACAAAAATGTTTGAAGTCACGTTGGTACGTTCTGTTGCTGTGTGTTTCCATCCCATGATGAATGTGATTTGAAGAGAAGTAATAAAATTAGCTCTAACATGGAAAGTAAGCGTTTCCGGACACATGTCCACATAACATATTTTCTTTCTTTGTGTGTGAGGAATGTTTCCTGAAAGTTTGGGCGTACCTTGTTGTAACATCCTGTATATTCAGGAAGTCTCTGTAACTGACATATATGGAGAACGGCGGCCATTTAACCGTAGTCACCGTTAGCACTCAAGACTCAACACACAACGTTCAGACGTCGGGTGTAGGAGTACAACAGCCCGTAACTGAAAACAACACAAATCAAAGGGAGAGACAATTACTACAACACTTGATTTGTAAATAAAAAAAGGCCTTCTCTTGCTGCTCTGTATTTCTCCAAGACGTGATTGGCAGTTTTTCACTTTAAGGCATCATCAGTGGGATCTACATTGATACAGTTTTATTTTGAAATGTGCTACATGGAGCTTATAAAATAGTATACGTCTCGTTTTTTATGTATGTAAGTGATTACTTTCAGATCTTTGTATTTTTTACTATCCAAGAACTGTAAGTAACCATTTATTTACGGTGGCTTAATAAGAGAAAAGGCGAAAAGCATCTGGGAAAAATAAAATACAGTGCTGTGATAGAAGGCGTATTTTATTTCCAGAACAAATATTTCTGTACTTGCTGTGGAGGATGGCTACGCAAGCAAACTCGTAAGACTATTACTGCATTTTAGCTTGAACATTATTCTTTCGCTCATTGAGAATTCCGTGCAGTATTGTAACTAGTGTGTAGTTGTGACCTCTTTATGTTAACTTCTTAAGAGAAAATTCATTGTTGAGCCGTAAGAAAAGACATTTCCTCGAACAAAAGGTACTACGTATGTAATATTTTGCAATTCGTGGCTCAAGAAGAATGTTGTGTCCTACGAAACTCACCCCAGGGCTTTGTTTAATGCAGCTGGTCGTTGTTGCCAACAACTAAGGACTGTAATGTAGCTTACCATGCTAACCTTACACCGAAAGTTAAATATAACAAAACAGGAAGTACTATAACACGAGCGTGCCTATTAGAGCACAAAGGAAAAAGAAATTTTTCACTCCGGACTTATACATGGTTTGCGTTTATTTGCTGTTCTCTAAACTGATACAGTATGCAAATTTGGCATTTCATAGATATAATTAATTTACTGATTTTGCGTCTTACTGTCTGTTCTGTCACGTAATGACTAAAAATTCTGAAAAGATAATTAAATGCACACCCTAGCTGCAAACACGAGTTGATACACTTCATTGGGGACACGTTGAAAATGCGTGCCCCAAGCCGGATTCGAACCCAGGATCTCAGGCTTACATAGCAGACGCTCTATCCATCTGAGCCACCGACAGCACAGAGAGTAGGGCACCTGCAGGAACTTATAATTGGACGCTCTCCTTTGTGCCCTGGCTGGCTCAGATAGATAGAGCGTCTACCATGTAAGCAGGATATCACGGGTTCGAGTCCCGGTCGGGGCACACATGTCCCCAATGAAGTATATCAACGCCTGTTTGTAGCTGGGGTGTCAATTTAATTATCATTTCATTCTAGCGAACCTGCATGGTCATCAACGGTAGTTGTTCTTTCGGGAACAGATACAACCTTCACATGTAACTAAAAATTCTGGTCTTCACTTGGACTGGAACCATGGCGAAAAGCAGCACTCGCTTCAGAAGCAAACACGTCACCTCACTGCCACTGAAACGGTGTTGTGATCGTCTCTGCCTTATTGTCTCATTGGTGGCTAGAACTGATAAACTGCAACGTAAATGACGATAATAGTTGAAATTTCCGCATGGAATGACCTCTCTCGACTCAAAAGAATTTCACACCTTTCAGCTTATAAATACTGAACGAATGACAAGTATCTTCTTATAATGTTTACAGTATAGCCACTGTTAATGTTTAGTCAGTAAAAGTGAAGAGCATCTGTGTTAAAGAGATTTTCAACTTGTATTATGCTTAAGACAGAGAGATATCGAGATAACAATACATTCACCGTGCTGAGCGTTGTGCTAATTTTTTTTGCATTGCTCCACAGTCGATGCACATCGTTATTAACTCAGTCCCTGATGGTATCATTTATGAACGACGCCTCTATTGTACGACGCCTCTATCCTGCACAGTACTAAGATGAGAATTATTGGGGTTTAATACAACGACAGAGATGGGCAGATTCATGACGCCAAACAACCACTAAGTTGAATTGTAGCTCAGACTTACTTTCTGCTCGTGAAAGAGTTACTCAGGGGGGGGGGGGGGGGGGGGGGAACAGCATATACACTCGTGCTTCAGACGTAACACAGACCTATGATAAGCTAGTTAACTGCAGTGAAATGCCCCATGCTCGAATCTTTGTTTTTTTTTTTTCCTCCTATTGCAGTAAATTGTCACCTCGTTTTGGAAGCGATAAAGAATTGTTACAGTCTACAACGCCAAATTTCACACCTACTCCCTCCCCTCCAGAATTTCTTACAGCTTGACACTACATGCCTTTTCATATCTATCTTATCGGCTTCTTGCCAGCTTATCTGAGTCGTTATTCTGCTGCTACTCTGCAGATAAATATGTAACGTAAATACTAATATTTAACGATGGTGAACATCCAATGTCTCTTTTCACTCAGCTCCACCATTCGAAATACGGTGAAAGTGAGAGACATAAAAGCGCTTATGACTGATATGCAATATTTAGCAGTAACTGCCAAAGTGTGGCGACTTCCATCAGTCATCTGACGATTAAACTCAAATGTTTCGCAGAATTCCTATAGCTGATTTCGTTGCGGTCGTTTTCCATTAAAATAGAAGAAGAGGAAAAGCATCTGGCCTTAAACATATGTTTGTGGTGGAATGTGAATTTTAGTATTTACGTTACGTCTTCATCTTCAGAGCAATAGCACAATAACCACCCAAAAACACTGACAACAAAAGCCGGTTAAGGTAGGTATGAAAAGGCATGCAGTGTCAAACTTTGAGGAACATCCATGGTTGTTGGGGATGGGAGGGGAGGGAGTGGGTGTGAATTACGCTATGGTAGACTGTAACAATTGTTTATCGCTTCCAAAACGAGGAGACAGCACACTGCAAAAGAAGAAAAAAGGAAACAAGAAAAAAACATACGCTGCCAGAAAGACGCGAGCATATAGCACTTCACTGCCGTTAACTGGCATATTATGGGTCTGTGATATGTGGGATGTAGCAGGGTGCGGATGCCGTTCATCCACTGCTGAGAAACTCTTTCGTGAAGCGAAAATAAATCTGAGCTATAATCCAAAGTCGTAGTAGTTCGACATCATGAATCAGCAGCGTATGGATAGACTCTGAAAATTCTAGAATCGTTTCCCCATCTATGCCGTCGTATCGCATCCTGACAATTTTCGTTTAAGTATTGTAGCGGGATAGAGGCGTCGTTCATAAATGATACCACAAGGGACTCACGGTATATCTCTGTCTTAAGCATAATACGAGTTGAAAAGCTCTTCAACATGGGTGCTCTTCGCTTTCACTGACAAAACATTAACAATGGTTGCACATTAACCATTATAAGTAGATGCTTGGCATTCATTCAGTATTTATAGGATTAATGGCAGTTTTGCTTCGTGTTGACTTACTCTAGACATTACTGTCTACATTTTTCATTCCTTATTCCCCATTCTGATGACAACCGTTTCTCCTTTCATCTTAGCAGCAGCTCGAATCCAGCTACACTGTACATATACGCTGGCATCAATTAGTAAATGTTTACACAATTTTTTGAAGCCGCTGTTGTGGTTTGTGCCAGAATGTGGTGTATTAACACCAAGTGTAATGGGTGGGAGCCAGGAGGTGCCGTCTTAAAACTCGGCGAGAACTTCCCAAATGATCTATTCATTTCCACTATAGTGCTTAGTTCACCTTGGTCCGCGTCACAGACCCAGTAATGCTGAGGCGACCTGTGCAACGCAACACTGTGTCATGCCGGCCTTGTTCGCCAGCTGCAGAGTTCCGACTCAGTGGTCACCATCCCCATTAACTTCGCTATGCACTGCCGGGAGCCGTAGGCTGGCCCCACAGCTGCTTCTTCCTTGGCTGGTGTACCTGGGAATGTGGCGACAACGACTGCCCCACGATCCGGTCTCCGAATCCGCGGCCCTTGGCATGGAAGTTTCCGGCGTATGTTGGGAGCCGAGACAACTGCCCATAGTAGCGAGCCAAAGAGTGCCCCAACTTGGCTGGCTGTGGACTCCGCATCGGCCTCAGAGGGTCGAACCAACGACCCGCAGTGAACTGTGACGCTGTCGCCACATTTGTTCCTGCGTGTAGACCGGCGGAGTGACACGCCCTACCATCCAGGAGAGCTGCCACACTTGAATGAATCTCGTTAGAAAAAAACACCTATTTATACTCGGCTGCACTCTTCTGTTTCGTTAACGCACCGCTCGATTCACTTACGCCCCACACCGCAGTTGCACCAGTGGACTACTTCTGCCTATAGCTTGCACCATGCGAACCGCTGTGTTTACTCTTTTCAACGGTTCGACGGCCCTGTGGCTTCGATTTCACTTCGCAACCACTGGTCAGCGTAACTTACTGCAATCCGGCCCGCACCTGGCTGTAACTTGTGCTCAGAATATCACACAAAACTAACTTTCCCTATCCTAAATCGTGGTGCCACTACACCGCCTTTGTGCTAATTCTTGGTTTGGAACGAAAAGTTACTCGTAGATTACGAAGCCTCTCCTTGGATGTTCACGTTTTACAGTGAAATATGAGCTTTCCTTTCAGTTGAGTTCTGCTTCAGGGAAGATGCATATTACAGAATTTCAGAAAAACATTTTCCAATCCTCTAACGATCAAAAGGCGTGTTACTTGCTGATAACGTATGCAGTATAACCACTCGAGATGATCCGAACATGTGGATCGCATTTGGTGATGTAGCTGCTCGATTTTAAATGTGCTTATGACACAAAAACTGAAATAAATGTGACAGATACTGATTTATAACTTTTAATCTGCAGTCGGAGCATCTGAGTATAAGTTGTAACTACGCTGTAGTTCAGAAACGCGAAAAAAATCCATTGACTTATACTTTTGGTATTCAGGCCCTCATTCGCCATGTCTATCGGAAACAAGAGTTGCTTACTTCTGCGCCAGGCTTCAGTACGTATGGTGGAACGAATTCTTTCCGCTGGTAGTATAACTGAAACTTGGCAGCAACGTAGAATATGTGTGCGCGCGCGCGCGCGCGCGTGTGTGTGTGTGTGTGTGTGTGTGTGTGTGTGAATTCCTAAGGGACCAAAACTGCTGAGGTCATCGGTCCGTAGACCTGCATATAACTTAAACTAACTTATACTATGAACACGACACACACCCATGCTGGAGGGAGAACACGAACCTCGAACCTTATGCAGGAGGGGCCGCGCAATCCGTGACATGGCGCCTGTGACCACGAAGCCACTCTCCGCTGCCGTAGAATACATTTGTCAACTGTTTGACTGCCGAGTTACTTCCAGGATCACATATAAATGTGCTGACAGATTCACTTCATATCTCTTTGTTTGTTTGATTGAATAATCTGGGTTATTTTCCTTAAAGGAGTGACATAGCTACTTTCGTACAGTTAGGAACAGATAAACACAACGACGTTTCAGCGGCGCTGATGTGACGTGTTTGCTTCTGAAGCAAGTACTGCTTTCGATCAGGGTTTCAACGCCAGTAAAGGCAAGAATTTTTAGCCCTTTCGAGACAGAACTACAGGCAGTAAGATCCTAAATCAATAAATTAATTATAACTACGAATTGCGAAAGGTTCATAGTGTTATAGTTTGAAAGAGGACAGAAAATAAACACAGACCAGAATAACTAATATCTAATTCATTTGTGTTGTAATAGGCACGCTCGTCTTATAGTATTTTCAGTTTTATTAAATTCGACTTACCTCGTAAGGTTAGCGGGGCCACCTGAATTACAGTCCTTAGTTGTTTAGAACGATGGCCAGCTTCGTTTGACTTGGCCATAGGGAGGGTTTCGTAGGGCACAACATCCTTCTTGAGCCACCAACTGCAAAATATTACGTTCACAATACCCTTTGTTCGAGGAAATGTCTTTTCTTACGGCTCAACATGAAGAGGTCATAACTACACACCAGTAACAACACTGCATACGAATTCTCTGTGAGAAAAATGACGTTCAAACTAAAATGCAGTAATAGTCTTACGAGTTTGCTTCCGTGGCCATCCCCTGCACCAAGCACAAAAATTTTTGTTTTGGAAATAAAATACGCCTTCTGATACAGCAGAAGCTTATCGCCTTTTTCTTATTAAGTCACAATCATTGGGCTCTACAATGATACAGTTTTGTTTTCATATGTGTTGTTTGTGGATTACAACATAAAATATGATTCAAATGGCTCTGAGCACTATGGGACTTACATTTGAGGTCATCAGTCCCCTAAAACTTACAACTAGTTAAACATAACTAACCTAAGGACCACACACACCCATGCCCAAGGCAGGATTCGAACCTGCGACCGTAGCAATCGCGCCTTTCCGGACTGAAGCGCGTAGAACCACTCGGCCACCGCGGCCGGCGATTACAATATACACTCCTGGAAATGGGAAAAAGAACACATTGACACCGGTGTGTCAGACCCACCATACTTGCTCCGGACACTGCGAGAGGGCTGTACAAGCAATGATCACACGCACGGCACAGCGGACACACCAGGAACCGCGGTGTTGGCCGTCGAATGGCGCTAGCTACGCAGCATTTGTGCACCGCCGCCGTCAGTGTCAGCCAGTTTGCCGTGGCATACGGAGCTCCATCGCAGTCTTTAACACTGGTAGCATGCCGCGACAGCGTGGACGTGAACCGTATGTGCAGTTGACGGACTTTGAGCGAGGGCGTATAGTGGGCATGCGGGAGGACGGGTGGACGTACCGCCGAATTGCTCAACACGTGGGGCGTGAGGTCTCCACAGTACATCGATGTTGTCGCCAGTGGTCGGCGGAAGGTGCACGTGCCCGTCGACCTGGGACCGGACCGCAGCGACGCACGGATGCACGCCAAGACCGTAGGATCCTACGCAGTGCCGTAGGGGACCACACCGCCACTTCCCAGCAAATTAGGGACACTGTTGCTCCTGGGGTATCGGCGAGGACCATTCGCAACCGTCTCCATGAAGCTGGGCTACGGTCCCGCACACCGTTAGGCCGTCTTCCGCTCACGCCCCAACATCGTGCAGCCCGCCTCCAGTGGTGTCGCGACAGGCGTGAATGGAGGGACGAATGGAGACGTGTCGTCTTCAGCGATGAGAGTCGCTTCTGCCTTGGTGCCAATGATGGTCGTATGCGTGTTTGGCGCCGTGCAGGTGAGCGCCACAATCAGGACTGCATACGACCGAGGCACACAGGGCCAACACCCGGCATCATGGTGTGGGGAGCGATCTCCTACACTGGCCGTACACCACTGGTGATCGTCGAGGGGACACTGAATAGTGCACGGTACATCCAAACCGTCATCGAACCCATCGTTCTACCATTCCTAGACCGGCAAGGGAACTTGCTGTTCCAACAGGACAATGCACGTCCGCATGTATCCCGTTCCACCCAACGTGCTCTAGAAGGTGTAAGTCAACTACCCTGGCCAGCAAGATCTCCGGATCTGTCCCCCATTGAGCATGTTTGGGACTGGATGAAGCGTCGTCTCACGCGGTCTGCACGTCCAGCACGAACGCTGGTCCAACTGAGGCGCCAGGTGGAAATGGCATGGCAAGCCGTTCCACAGGACTACATCCAGCATCTCTACGATCGTCTCCATGGGAGAATAGCAGTCTGCATTGCTGCGAAAGGTGGATATACACTGTACTAGTGCCGACATTGTGCATGCTCTGTTGCCTATGTCTATGTGCCTGTGGTTCTGTCAGTGTGATTATGTGATGTATCTGACCCCAGGAATGTGTCAATAAAGTTTCCCCTTCCTGGGACAATGAATTCACGGTGTTCTTATTTCAATTTCCAGGAGTATAGTTCACATGTTATTTCTTATGCAAATAAGTGGTTCCTTATAGTAGTTCGACAGTTGAAACTGCAAAAAAACTGCAAGTAATCACTTACATACATAAAACACGAGACGTGAATTGTTTTATAATCTGAAAATAACACATATCAAAACAAAATTGTATCGTTGCATATCCCACTGATGAAGCCTTAAAGTGAAAAATTGCGGATCACGTCTTGGAGAAATAAAACACAAAGCAGCAAGAGAAGGCTTTTTTTATTTATAGCACAAGTGTTGTAGTAATTGTCGCTCCCTTTGAAGAATTTGTGTTGTTTCGAGTTATGGGCTGTTGTACTTCTACACACGATGTCTGTACCTTGTCTGTTGAGTGCGAACGGGGACTACGCTTAATGGCCGCCGTTCTTCACATATGTCTGTTAGAGAGACTTCGTGAATGTATAAAATGAACCATCACAGGAGGAAAGACAAAACAGTAAAACCCTTTCAGAATAACGAAGCATGCTGGAAGTTCACAAAATCCTTTGCCAGATGCACTCGGTCCACACACAGCGCAAGTGTTCCGAGATACTTGCTACCTTAACACCTCTGTTGAATCCAGAGCAAACAATATGTGACAAATGTTAAACTCTTTTTCTCTTGAAACTCTATTTTACAACTCTTGAACAACGTTCATAAGCTATGAGCATGCAAGTTCCAGTACATAACTGCAAGACGAAAGAAATTCAAATTAGAAAGCGACAATTGATCAACACAATCATAGCGCCGTGTTTACCTGGTCGTATGCCGCCTGAAGACGTTGGCGAGTGGCTAACTATTTCATCCCAATGATTGAACTTCACGGCACCACCATATCTCTCCACAACAGAACAGCATATTTCCGTAGTTGCCATCTTCAAACATACAGCATCTGTAACAATAGATAAGTGAATGTCCACAATAACGTCTGAAAATACTTCTACTTTTTCCTGTAATCACATCTTGATTTCAATCGCCTTAGATCGTACAAAGTTACGGTAAAATCCGAACATAATTCTTTTTTTCCTTTGATAATTTGAAATACTCATATCTATTACAAAACAATATGGTGAGGCGCACAAGTAGCTAACAGCTCAGACTAAACCTGATACGCGGTAACATGCATCGTTGTTTACATCGGAAGAATGTCCGGCTCTACCATACGTGCGCCCCACTCAGTGGCTGCCTCCCAAATAGAACTGTAATTACTTATTTGTATAAAAAACGAGACTTGAGCGAAACGTAACACATATTAGAACGAAACTGTGTCGCCGTTCACCCCACTGATGATGCTTTATAGTGAAAAAAATGTTCAAATAGTTCAAATGGCTCTGAGCACCATGCGACTTAACATCTGAGGTCATCAGTCGCCTAGAACTTAGAACTAATTAAACATAACTAACCTAAGGACATCACACACATCCATGCCCGAGGCAGGATTCGAACCTGCGACCGTAGCGGTCGCTCGGTTCCAGACTGTAGCGCCTAGAACCGCATGGCCACTCCGGCCGGCAAAGTGAAAAAAGGGGTAAGCACGTCAAAGAGAGAGAGAGAGAGAGAGAGAGAGAGAGACAATACATGCAAGCAAGAAAGGTCGTTTTTTATTCATAAACCAAGTGTTGCAGTTAGAGTCGCTCCCTTTGATTTTTGTTGCGTTCAGTTACAGGCTGTTGTACTCCTACACCTGACATCTCATCCTACTGTATCGTGTGCAGTTGGCGTAATACTTTTAAATGGTCGAGGTTGATCACGTACGTCAGTTACTAAGACTTCCTGAATGTGGAAAATGAGTCATGGCAGAAGGACAGACTTTTCTTGAAAGATGCATGCTGGAAGTTCATAAAACCCTTTCTTGATATGTTTTGCCCGAAAGCACTCGCTCCACCCGCAGTTCGTTCGAGCTGCATTCCTGCCTTCACACCTCTGTTAAACCCAAAACAAACAATATGTTTTTTCCTCTTGCGACTCTGTTATATAAGCCCAGAACAACGTTCATAAGATTCGAGCAGGCAAAATCCAGTACGTAACTGCATGATGAAAGAACTTCAAATCAGAAAGTGATAATTGGCAAACACAATCATAGCGGCACGTTGTCCTGGCCGTACGACGCCTGAGAAAATTGGCGAGTGGCGTGCGGCTGGTAGCCGGTTGCCAGGGGCGGCTCTAGGGCGACGAAATCCCCTAGCGTACACTTGCTCTTGACACAGCCACGAACTGTGGTGGAATTGTTGCGGAGACTTCCGGGGGTGGTTTAGAAAGTGAAGGGAATTATTTTTGAGCTGCATCACACTGACTACTTTCGCAGTCAACCAAAAGGCGATTATAAAGGAAGGCGGAATGGAGTGGATTTGATCTCGTGACTTGCTGGTCACATTGTGCGACGTTTACCACTAGACCACACACAGTTACAGCCTCTTCCGCATTCTACAGTGTTGCCACACGATGCATATCGCCGTATTTAGAATTCTGAGGGGGCTAGCGACTTTATTGGCCACCTTAAGTAAAAGGCACCGACTTAGCCTCCGTGGCGCTCGGCCGGCGACAATTTTTTTTGTCTAAGACTGTACCTCCCCATCACGACATAGAGAACGTCATAGCTATAATTCCCCTCCCTCCATTTACCTCCATTTACCTGTCTGTCATGCCCTACCTATCACATACTCTCCCACTACAAAAGCAACGCAGGAATATCTGTCCTTTTCCACGTCCCTTCATTCAGTTGTAACTCAAATGCCACCACATCCACCACAGCTACATGCGTCACAGGCGAACAGGCAACAGTAGCAACATACGAAGTCTTAGTCAACGCTTCCACGAGCCTCAACGCACCAACAGACGTCAGTCCCGCTCAAACAATGGCACAACTTCCAGGTAAGCCGCTACAAAGGCATATCCCGTCATCCACCATCCCACAATCAACTTTCCCTCCGACATCTCTCCCACACAAGTCTGTGAGCCGTGTGCGGCTCGCGTTGATGCCGTTCATAGCTAGGCATCTTGTAATAGCGATAGTGACGTCTCGTTTTCTTAGTGTGTTCACTGGCTCCACTGCATTTGCTTCCCTTGTCTCTCCGTGAGTGGCAGCAGCAGCGCTTATCGACAGCGCTGCCTCTAGTTTGAGTTGCCATCCTGTTACGTGAGTACAATTATTTGCTGCCTGTCTCACCTTACCTTATGTTTGAGTTACCTTCCCAGGCTGATCCTTGAAACACTTGGTGAGAACCGCTTGTTCTGATTCCTTAGATGGTAATATTTGCTTTAAGGATATTTGTATTTTCTAATTATTGTTGGTGTGGCCTTCAGCGAAGCAATAATGTCACTTCTTTCATAATAAGGGCTTCAGCCGTGTTAAATTAAGTTTTTCTTTTCTTAAAAAGAAGCAAACTTGTGTTAAAAGCAAGGTATTTGTTGAGATTTGTGCTATTTAGAATTGTTTTCCTGACTTCTAATTCAGGCCTACAGTCGTTTGTTATTTGAAATTGTTTGTGGCTCCGCAAATACCAGCGAGTATGAAACATTAGCTTCGCTGACTGCCGTGCGTGCAGTCCTGAGTTCCTCAGCCTCCGGCGAATCGTGGAGAGCCGCTGTTGAACGAATTCAAGGTTGTAAACGGGAGAAACGTCTTCGTGCCATATGAAGTACCCATCTTCATATAGCATTTGCACTGACGGAAGCATCTTATTTTCCAATACGAGGGTGGACTGCTCGCTGTCGAGAGTTCTTCCTATCCTGTGAAGAATTCCTGCTCCTCTCACAGAAATGCATCCCCAGCAGGAAACGCATAGCAGACCACTTTTTCTGGTCATGGTTACATATCTGCGTCGATGACGAGTCTCTTGCGGTCTGTAAACGACTCTTGGATCTCCGTTATTGGTGGAAAACACCTTCTAGTTAGTGAAACTGACGTTTCCAACGACGCACTGAAATGGAGCTCCGCAAATGCCAGCCAGTATAAAACATTACCTTCACTGACTTAATTACAGCGGACTGCCGTGCGTGCAGTCCGGAGTTCTCAGCCTTCGGCGAATCGTGACGCTAGACTGGGGAAGTTGGTACGCAATTGCTTCGCATTCAGAAAGGGGTTGTCTCGCTCTTACACATTAGCTCCCTGTCCTCCTGCTTTGAGCTCACTCTCCTCCTGTCCGATCGAGGAGCTTTGTTGGTAGTGCATCTTTCAGATCCGCCACCATCTCGTTGCAGTGGTATGTAGCACGGCATACCTTCTGCCAGCTTCTCTGATAGAACATCTACCTTCTTTAACAAGGGCGACGACTCTTCTCGAGTCGGTCTCTCCCTGTAAGGCAATGCAACAGACTTCCTGATGTGTATTTCCGCTTGCCGCCTTATACTGATGCCAGGAGATGTAGTAAATATATTTACGTCAGAAATAGCACCAGAGGCAGACCCATACCCAACGACCGTGCTGGCCCGTCCCAAGCAGCGGGGAATGGGTTTAGGGGGGGAGGGGGGCTGCTGTTGGTCCGCCGCCGCAGTCTCACTCGCCTCGGCACCAGGCTGTAGCTGGCCGGCCAGCACAGTAAGCCGGGCAGCCTGGCTGGCCCGTAGCTGGTGAGCCGCATCTAGTACTGACCCAGGCCGCAAAGCCACGCTCACCCCTTGAAGGATCAAACGTGTCATCCAACCTACCCAACTCTGTAGTATAAAACTACCGCAGCAAGAGCTGTTTTGCTATAACTTGAGCCACCACGTTTACTTTCGATGTTTCTTTGCGTACCTACCACAAAACATTTCAGCTAGTTACCAATCGCAATTGCCTCAAGACTTATACCAAGCCATTTAAGCGCATTGTAAAAGTAAAAAGTTTTGGTGGAAGTCTTATCAATTGATTGTGTGTATATAGTACATTATTCACATTTTAAGCAGTTATAAAGTGTACTCATTGTCTCTGAAGCAATAACTGCTTGACGAAGAAAATTACGTTTTGCTGAGACACTTCATTTGCATCGCAATAATACCCGGTTACTCTGTAATTCACAGAGTTCACAGAAAAGCTTCAATTTCTCGACGTTCCACTCACTTACGAAGCTCGAGAGAAATGAACACCAATGTATTTATGTGAGACTTCTAATGTCTACTATGCTGTTGCAGTTGTAATATCATACTTTGTACGACGATGGCAACAAAACCTGTTTGTTTTCGGAGGAGAAAGATGGTGGTTGAAATGTCGAGGAAATAATGTGTCTCAGTGCAAAAGCGTTTCTTTTATTATTGCGTCCCCAACTCTTCCCCCTGCTCCCCCCTCCCCCCTCAAAGAAAAAAAAAAAAAAAAAAAAGAAAAACATCTGTGACACTCTCTCCAATAATTCGCTATATTACAAAATCAACTAACTTCTTTGAATGTTTTCTATGAACTCTGTCAGTCCGTCAGGTTAAGATCGCACAGGGCTCAGCAGTATTCCGGAAGAGATAGAACAAACATAGTGGTGGCACTATCCGTAGTAGATTCTGTCAATATTCCAACGTATGTTTCACTTTCGCCATAACATGTGATGTACCCCAGTTGCGTTATTTGTATTTGTAACTCATAGGACTCTCGTTAGTTCTATAGCTCTCATATTTGTTTTACTTGTCGGCTTTTCGAAGGTTGAGGAAACCTTCTGAGTAATATTGTGGAGAAACTCACATTTTTATTGTTTGGGGTCAATTGTTATATTTTGCACCGTGAAGATGAAACTTCAAAGTCATTAACCAATTCGGCTTGCTCTTCTGGGGACTTTTACAGACTGTAGCGTTACCTGGCACAATCCGAAGGGAAATGTTGTGATTGTCTGATAACCCGTCAGCTACTACGGATTGTGACCTTTCAGACAGGAAATCACGAGTCAAGTCACACAGCTGAGACGGTAGTCCACAGGAAAGCAATGTGGTTGCAAGGCGCTTATGAGGAATGACATCAAAAGCCTTTTCGGAACTCCGTAAATAGGGAATCAACTTGAGATGTCCTGCACGGAATACATGGTGTAGATAAAGTGTCTGCTGTATCTCACAATAGTGATGCTTTGCAAATAGATGCTCGTTTGCTGTCAATAGGTATTTGTTAGCGATGGAACAAAGTGTTTGTTCATTCATCCTGCAACATGTCGATGAAATGGATTTGTAACTCACTAATTTACGTATATTTTCTATCGTACATATTGCAGTGGTCCGTGCAATTTTCCATTCTTCTCTCTCACCATAAATTCTAGAATATTCCTCATGATATTGTAGGAAAAATAATTAAGCTGCTGTATCGTTGATATATAAGATGCATCGCTAAATTGTTAGCCTGGAGAAATATAATATTCTTATTACAACTATGACTGGATCATCACAACTTACTGAAACCTGTATGGTTTCGCTGTGATAATTGTGTTAGTTACTGGAATGACAGAATTAGCTTAAAAGATTCACCTGACATATTCGTGCAACACCAATTAAAGACTCTGAATGAATTCCACTTTGGTGTGTCATCAACGTATCATATAAATGTTTATAGACACGGAAGATTACTTTCACACAGCAACCACAACTACTCTCATTGTCAACATTATCACAGTATCACGTTATCAGTATCAGCAATTACAAGGGTAATGGGAAGGTGATGAGAGCTGCAGTTGACCTCTTGTTCCTTCAAAATATCGACACATTGTAAAGAGTAAGATGCAGCAGCTCTCAGTTCCCATCTTGCGCGAGAGTAATATCTTACCGCCACCATGACAGAGCTACAAACAGCAATAACGAATCAAGAACGACATGTTTAGAAATTTTGTCACCCTAAGACGTCTCGCTACGTTCAGTAAACAGCAGATTTAGAGGTAACGAACATAAAATACTGCGGCATGGGTAATGAAACTACACAAGTCAGTTAATGCAATCGTATCGCTGACTACTCTCTTAATTATGTTTCATTCAGCAACTATTCTCACAGCCACATTGTCGTATTTACGTCCTAGTCCGCTAAAACTACATGAATATGACAAAAGATTCAGGTTTAATTAAGATAACCATACATTGTATGGTTTCTCGTTACGTTATTGAACAAAATAGACACCAACATCAGAGAAATTGCCAACTATATGTTCTACCTCAATACCGAAAGGTGTCTTATGATGTACAGCTAGTTTTTAGATTTATGCTTGTAGAAACATGCTGTCTCTGAGTTAAGCTACGTTTAAAGCGCAATCCCCAAAACGAAATAAATAAAGAAAACAAAACTATCTTGGCGGTTGATCGATCAGGGACGAGAAAGGTAAACACATGCGTGTCCCAGATTAGAAGCCGTACGGTAGGTGTGTTTGCCTACCAGCCTCCTTGGTGCCGACTGCAAGGTAGCATTTGTTATTCTGCAACTGCAAGACATCTCATTAGTTAGTAACAAATGTCAGCTGCGAAGAACACATTGCTGTGAAGCAGGTCGTAACACAAGAAACCTTCTTTGTGCTACCACAAATATTTTGTGGATATATACAGGCCATCGTTTGAGATAATATTTATTGTGGCTTGCCCGCTATTTTCTCCTTATCAAGTTATGATACGATACTGGAACTGATTTAGCTTCACGGTGACGTCTTTAAATCTATTACAGCAAATTCCAGGACCAGTCCTTTGAAAGGGCACAGACGACTTCGTTCCCCATTTGCTCCAGTTCGAGGTTCTTCTTCCTCCTTAATCTCGTTTCCACTGACACGTTGTACTATAATCACCATTCCATTTTATTGACGTCAGTATGACTATTAAAGGCAAGTGTTGCACGAAGATTAATTGGTCGTCACATTAGCCAGTAATCAGATACACTGTCATTGGCCATAGTAGTAAATTGAAGAACAGAATGTGGTGCTTAATTTATCTCAGAACGATCGTACTTTATAAGATACAACTTGACTTTCTCGATTGTACTCACCCCATACAGGGCATAGGAGATTCGAATTACCGCCACAGTTTTCACACTTTCATGAAACACAAACTGAACACAATGTCACAGATGTTAGACTTTACCCCGTTTTAGACTCCGCTTTGTAATACATAAATAACGCTCCTGATAACGTTAAAAATGAGACTTCAACAAAATAAGAGCGTAGTTAAATACACATAGTATTATATCATGTGCAACGTTATACAGTGTATATATTATAGTCCAGAAATGTCCTCTGGAGGTCATGGGCTCTATGCACAATGCGTCGTGATCACCTGGGCGGACACTGGTCTGTATCAAGCGGCCGCTGGCTGATGGCATTGAAACTGATCGTGCCATGTCAGGCACCCAATACCCCTTTCACAAATATGTTTCGAGAATATTTTTATATTACTGGCTCGTTAGAAAATGAACGAAACCGTCTCTGACCTTCTGTCGACTGATGATCTTAGCAGGCACACGGTACACTGCTGAAAGGAGAAAGAAATATGGGTAGGTTTGATAGCCTAGCTTCGCTTTCGCGCAGCGTGACGTTGACTACTAGACATTGAATAGGTTATTCATAACACCAGCTCAAGTGGAATTCGACACTTTCCGTGCCGTGTGCTGCATACCTCATTATGAGAAAAAAATTTATGTTAACGCATGTGAAATTCCGTGGTTGTCTGACTGCGGCTAGCTTGTAATGGCTAAGGTGTTGGTTCGATTCCCGCTGAGGGACTACCAGTTTTTAACAGCCAAAGGCGTAGTGTCTTCACTTCCAGTAACCCAGGTAAATAACGCAGAACTGTGATATGGTTCCAAGTCAGCGTTAAACACGTGAACTCACTACTAACTGGGACGGAAATGGCTTGGTTTTGGCGGTCAGAGACGGTAGTCGCTGTAACTCTAGTAGGATTTCTTATGCTAGTAATGTTATTTAAGTTGACAAACTGATGTTCTTGTAACGTCATTTCTGATTGGAAGTGACACAGATAATCTTGATAACCCACTCTGATTCGAGCTCTGAATCCCATTTTTCTCTGGAATTGATCCCTTAGAGACGATACAGTGACATCATTTCGTTGTTTCCTCACGATGCCAAACTTCTCCAGGTCCGTACGAATGGAGTGATCCTAACGACCAGTTAAAGGGAATTTGATAATTGACACGTGTGGGGACACCAACGATGATACGTGAGAGGTTAGAGTTCCAGGCAGTACAGAACTATTCATTGCGTTACATGTAGCTGACATATTCAGATATCACTACTGCCGAAGAAACAATAAATGTTTCATGTCTATACGTAGCTGTAAGAAAATAGCGAAAGTTGCCGGGTTCAAATCCCTACTAGACAAAAATCATTTCTATCGTCATTTCAGGCTCAAGTATCATGCTATTGGTTAACATATTTACTGTCTTACACCTGATAGTGCTTAGTTCATAATTCATATAGGTACGGAGCTCTACTCCCTGGCTATCACTGCCAGCCGAAGTGGCCGTGCGGTTCTAGGAGCTGCAGTCTGGAACCGCGAGACCGCTACGGTTGCAGGTTCGAATCCTGCCTCGGGCGTGGATGTGTGTGATGTCCTTAGGTTAGTTAGGTTTAACTACTTCTGAGTTCTAGGGGACTAATGACCTCAGAAGTTGAGTCCCATAGTGCTCAGAGCCAAGCCTGTCTATCACTGCAGTTGTGCGTTGAACTTCATTACATACCTTTCATGGTTACATCTCAGGGGCAACATAAGCTTCACGTTGTTCCTTGTGCAGTGCTAAATGTATTGTCATTTATTTCCGAACTGGTGCACATCTGGCATCTCGCTACTGGTGAAGAAACAGCGTTTCATATCCCTTCGTATCTGTCGTCACTGCAGGTTACAATATCACGCTGTTGTGAGCATATTTAATATCTGACATCTGATGATGCTTATTTAACAATTCATATAGGTACTGGGTTCTATTCCCTGTTCATAGCTACAACTCTGGGCTCTACTCCGTGTCCAACATTAAAACTTTACTCTATTGTTTTTCACACTTGTGTGTTGCACTTTATTACATAGTTCTCTTGTTCACTTCTCAGGGACAATATAACCTTCATGGGGTTTCCCGTGCAGTGATAAACGTATAGTCATTTCTTTCTAGGTTCGGACATTCATCCTTGTAAACGGATACTGGTAAACACTTCGATATTTTACATCTCTTTATGCCTAGTCGAGTTTGGATCTGCCCGCAATGTTTGTTTCGTTAACGGTGCGTTCAAATTCGTATCATGAACAACAACTCGTCACGTCATTTAATGAGTATGGCAAGATTTAGTGTCACTTTATGTAATGAAGTTTAATTTACGAGTGTTAGGGTCTGTCCCATCTTTAATAATTTGTTTTCTAATACTTATTGTTTGACAGTGTTGGTTTACCTCTGGACTCATTGCGATAATGAGCCGTGTTGTCTAGTAGTCTCTAGTGGTATTCATTGTGTGAAGTCAAACGAGTGTACTGCTGAGGTTTTAGAGGACCTGCGGCGCAGTTATGCTATGTTGGATGCATACATTCAGGTTCGTCCTACACGTTGGACTGCAGCAATGACCCACATCTTATGTTGCCGAGTATTTCTGTTGCATATTTCACGCTTTTCCCTATAGTGTACCTCCATTTTTCTCCTAATTTCGAACAATTTCCATCATTTTACATAGGCTAACACTTTTTCGATGTGGGCAAATCCTACGAACAAATCTGGATTTATTTTCAGTCTTGCACAATGTCGGAATTAGCTCTCTGGCACCTTTACCTCTCCTAACTGATCGTTATGTACATTACTCAGGTTTTGTTTTCCATTGTTCTGTATATTATTCTTGTCAGCAACGTTAATCGAGCAAGATGGCACAGTGCTTAGCACACTGGACTCGCATTCGCGAGGATGACGGTTCACACCCACGTTTGGCCATCCTGATTTAGGTTTTCCGTGATTTCCAGAAATAGCTTCATGCAAATACCGGGATGGTTCATGTGAATGGGCACGGTCGACTTCCTTCTCTATCCTTCCCTAATCCAATGGGACCGATGTCCTCGCTGTTTGGTCCTTTCCCCAAACCAACCAACAAACTTCGATACATGAGATGTTGAGCTGATTGTGCGATAATTCTCACAATTCTCTGCTCTCGCTGTGTAAGGAATATTGTGGATGATGATTTTCCAAAAATCAGATGGTATATCACTTCTCATACATTCTGCACACCAAGATCAATAGTTGTTTTGTTCTCACTTCCCCAATGATTTTAGAAATTTAGCTATCCGTCCATTCTGCCTTACACCGTCGTAAGACCTATAAATTTCTATTTGCCAAATTCCAAAGTGGCTTGTAACTGTATTCCTAAAAATTTTTGTATTTAGTTTTTTCATCGATTAACTGAAGTAGTTCTTGTCTTACCCACGGTTTCTTCCCACTTATCTTGTCTGTAACTATCTTTTTCATCACAATATCTGTGACTGGCCTTTTTAAGGTGTCCAGTCCTCTTTGCTGAACTGCATCCTGAGCTATTTCTTGTCGCAGAATCTATAGCGACAAATAGCTTCTAGCGTATCTCTTCATCCAATAGTACTTCGATAGCATGCTTTTTGGTGTACTCTTTCATGACCACTCTATTAAACTTCAGCCTAACTTTATCACAAATTCATCACAACTAGATTGTGATCTGAGTCTATAACTATTCCTGGGTACGCCTGACAGTTTAGTATCTAAATTCGGTATCCCTGCTTGACCATCATGTAATTTAAGTTCCTCCTCTTGTGATTTGTGAAGAGAGTATTCGTTGTTACTAGCTGAAATTTATTACAGAATTCAATTATTCTTTCTCTTATCTCATTACTAATAGCAAGGCCATAATCTCCTGTAACCTTTCTTTAATCTTTTCCCTACAACTGCAATCCTATCATCCATGACTACTAGATTTTCGTCTACTTCTACGTATTGAATTATCAGTTCAGTATCAAAATATACTTTCACTATCTCTGCATCTTCGTCTTGAAACGTCGGTGTCTATACCCGAATTACTGTTGTCGATGTTGGTTACCTGTCGATTCTGATGAGAATAACCCTATCACTGAAATGTTCACAGTAGGCCACTCTCTCCTCTACTCCTGTATTCATTACGAATCCTATTCCCATTATATCATTCTCTGCTGCTGTCGGTATTTCCCTATACTCATCTGACTAGAAATCCTAGTCTACTTTTCATTTCTCTTCTTTGAGCCCCACTAATCTAGATTAAGCATCAGCATTTCCCTTTTCAGATTCTGTAGTTTCCCTAACATTTTCAAATTTCTGCATTCCACGTCCGACTCTGACAACGTTATCCTTTCGTCGGTTTTTTTATATTTTTATCGTGATCACCTCCCTCTTGGCAGTCCCCTCCCGGATACCCGATTGGAGGCTAGTCTGGAATGTTACGCCAAAGGACAGATCATCATATCACTTTTTCAATTACAGGCCATATGTCCTGTGGATACACATTACCCGTCTTTAATGCAGTGCCTTTTAGAGGCAGTTTCAAATCCCAAGGGTAAAATTGTTCAAATGGCTCTGAGCACTATGGGACTTAACGTCTGAGGTCATCAGTCCTCTAGAACTTAGAACTGCTTAAACCTAACTAACCTAAGGACATCACACACACCCATGCCCGAGGCAGGATTCGAACCTGCGACCGTAGCGGTCGCGCGGTTCCAAACTGTAGCGCCTGGAACCGCTCGGCCACCACGGCCGGCCATCCCAAGGGTAGGAGAGTGCCCTGAACCTCTGTCCTCTGCTGTGCCCTCTTTAACAAGGCCGTTTGCATGATAAGGGTGACTTCTTATGCCCGAGATCTTCGGCCGACATTGTTCTCAAAGAGTGTCACTAGACGTGAGCGTTAAATGTGTTAGGGAATTCCACTAATAACTTAAGTCAGCGATACTGGCGTCAGATTTATCGCACCCGTTCTACGAAATTGTTTGGAAACGGGAATGACCAGCACTTTTTTTCCTGTTGCTAGGTATCCTGCGTTGCTCCTGTGACCTGCGATAGACTTAACTCCTTTCTAGGTTGTTCTGCACTGTATACAGATGTAAAGTGAAGTACTCCAGAGAAATAACTGGGAAGACCATAAGTTAAAGAAATTGACCATGACGATGTTAACTACAGGGCTCAATACAGTTTCAAATGGCTCTTAGCACTATGGGACTCAACTGCTGAAGTCATTAATCCCCTAGAACTTAGAACTAGTTAAACCTAACTAACCTAAGGACATCAAACACATCCATTCCCGAGGCAGGATTCGAACCTGCGACCGTAGCGGTCTCACGGTTCCAGACTGCAGCGCCTAGAACCGCACGGCCACTTCGGCCGGCGGCTCAATACAGAATACAACATCGCATATGCTCCAGTTACCTACGGCAGCCGTATTTCGCCCTGGAGCTGGAATGAATGTTTCAGGATCGGGAAAACGCGACGCTAGGGTAACGAAATACTTGGGTTAAGAGGAGAACTCAGGAGGATTAAGAACTACGTAGTAAAGTACAGCTCTAAGCGGGATATAACAACCACAATCAGAAGGAAGGATAGTACTTATTTCTACTCTGATTATATGCCAATATCATATGAGAACGAAATTTTTAGTATTCGTGACGTAAATGTACGATATCGAAAACGATTCATCTCGGTATTCATTTTAGGCACTCTCATGACAATAGAAGGATATTGACAACTAGAAAAGACGACAATTACGTGGAAATAAACACCGATTGTTCTGAAACCAGAGTTCATTTTCAACTAAAATGATAGAATAGTACTCCTAGCTCCGAAAGACATACTTACTGCACAGGGTTAGTCATTCATATGAACTGCAGAAGATAGTTGATGGTAGGAATTTTGGTCGAAGATAAAGAATATATAGATTTTAACTCACATGAGCAACACTTTGGAGAAACGCTTTAAACCGCTTGTAACTATTCAGGATAATGACCGCCAGACTCAGTGTCTGCGCTGCACCATAATCCATTGACAGAAGTGATCTCTGGGATGAACATCGTTTGGCGCCATCGCTAATGATAAGACAGAGGTTACTGGTCTCCAGCAGCACCCTCCATATTGTGTTGTAACAGGAATTCTTTTCACAGACATTGAATAACGTCAGGAGGGCTGTTGCTGAAGTGTGAGCAGCCTTGAGCAGCAACGTCTCTAACGCTTTGTTTACCGCGACCCAAGGAGGATGTTACAATGCACAGAATGGAGCAAATCTGTACTGAATAATACTTAGCAGTTGATTTTAATTCTAAAGACGTACAAATATATGACATTTCAAAAAAAAAAAAAAAAACCGAAACCGCCAAGAAGTGGAAAAATGTACGAAATGAGTCGACACGCAAAAATAAATGAATATTATGACCATATACGTAGCTTCAAAAGTCGGTAGACAGGCTGCTGATAGTTTGCATCGAACGGAAAGCTAGAATTTATAAGTAGCCGACTACCGCTGGGCAAAAGGCTACTTGAAACTAAAGGACTCAACTACTTCTGATGAATATTCTATCCGTTAGTTAGCATGTACTATTATTTGTGTTGTATCCAGGAATTATTGCTCTCGTAGGACTTACTGCACTTCCCAGTTTTCTTATTCCAGTTTTTGAAATGCGGTAAATAATTTGTTAATACGTCTACAAACAAATTTATAAGTTCACTTGTAGCAATATATGACGATATTTCAAAACGGAATCTACAGATAATTTATTTTCTCTACCGTTACGCATTGTAGGTTAAGAATAAATGTACATTAGAGTTTGTACACATATTTTGCATTTTTTTGAAACATCCACTGGTTTATATTAAAGTTTCACATTAGCTGGGACACTGCATTCATTCTGTGGTTAATAGACAGACAAAACTGTCAATAAGGATTAGTTAAAATACCCGAATATGTACGACTTTTATCAATAATAATAATTCTGTGTGGCTTATTTGTATATATATATCATAATTTCATTCATTACATAGTTTCAGCTTGCGAAGCAGCATTAGCAAGGAACTGAATATGGTGGTTTTAATGCATCCGTTTATCTACATAGTCTCCCCACACTTGAGTACGATACACCTTACGTTCATTAACCACATGAAATCGTCAGAAGTCTTTCTTTGGGATGGTGTTCATCTTGCGTGTCATATTGGCTAGAATGTAGGTTATGTCGTAAAGCGTGGAGTGTTCTTGTGAGATTTGCACTTTGTCTTTTTCATAAGACCACGTCTCGTCATCCGTGACAATTCCACAAAATAATTGTCCGTGTTCTGCATTTCAGTCGAATAGCGGCAGACGTCCACGTGTCTTTGTTTTTCTTCAGGAGTCAAGTTATGCGTAGCAAACTTTGCAGACAGTTACGTCTGCTTCAAATTATTCTGGACAATGTCTTCGAAACTTCATTTAGAGACGTTGAGACATAGCGATTCGTGACAAAATAACGTTGACGTAATCCGATCGTAAGTCCACTTCTTAACACTCTGTTCACAACTGGCTGATCGAAAGTACATGTGTTGTTTACTGTTAGAACTACCACCATAGCACCTGCGCTAGCGTCGATTATAATCTTCTGAACTTTTTCGACAAACAGCTTACATTTATTAAAATCTAATTGATTATTCTACAAACCAGATTAAGTTCATGTTGTGAAATTCTGAGAAAATTTCAACGGAGTGATTAAGATTTATCAGAACATAGTTAACGCTAGAAATGAATCTTTACGATGCATCCACTCATTCTTTAACGTAAGTTATATCACACTTTTTGAATGAAATCGTTACATTTCGCGTTTAATTTCTTCGGAACTATTAACAGTATACTTTCAATTATATGTTGTCGTAGAGATGAAATACAGATAAGCGATTCAGTTGTGAACTGCCTGCAAGAAGTAAGAGATTTATGTCATTTCTATTCTTTCTTTCTCGCTGCGTGACAATGTTAGAAGAACTCGGGAAGAAACACTTTGATGTAGTAGACGAGGAACTTAACTACACTGTTCAATCACATTAATGAGCCTGCCTGTCAAAAGCTGGAATAACCACATTTTGAAGCGTGGACTGCTGCAAGATGTGCAGGAAGAGAAGCAAAGAGGTTCTGAAAGATAAATGACGGGGATGGGGAGCCATGCCGGCTCCAGTGTAGCGGCCAGCTGCGCTGGTTTATCGGATGAGGCCGCATGGCGCGAGCAGCCCCATCGATGTGGTCCCACAGACTCTAGATTAGGTTTAAACCCAGGAAGGGTGTCGTACAGGGGAGACCGGTAAACTCATCCTGATGCCCTTCGAACCAAGCAAGTACAGTACGAGCTGTCTGACACGTTACGTCGTGCCGATGGATACCATCGTGCCGAGCAATCGCAAACTGCATGTAGGGATGGATATGGTTCCCAAGGATAGGTAAACAGTTACGTTGAGCCATTGGGCCTTCCAGAACGGCAAGATGACCTTGGGAATTCTTCCGGCCTTGACCGGGGTTTTTGCCTTCAGTAATTTCGTACCGTACAAGCCAACGACCGTCAGTCCGATACAGCAAAAAACGTGATTTATTTGGGAAGGCCATCTATCACCAATTAACGACGTCCAGTGTTGGTATCTTGTATAGGTGTGGAAATTGCAGTCTTCGTCGCCAATGAACAGCAATCAGCAATGGTGCGTGAAATTCACGCCTGCTGCAGAGGCCCATACGCAGCAACTTCCGCTGGACTGTCATTCAGGAGAAACTGCTAGTAGCCTCTTGATTCATCTGGATGGTCAGTGACTCAACTTGACTTGTATTCAACCGTACCCATTTCCACAACCGTCATTCACCGCTGTCATCTATGGCACGTGGTGCACGAAAGTTACCCGGCACCGGTTTTGGATACCGCCATTTAGCCATGCACGATATACTTTACCCACAGCGGCACGCGAACACTTTAAAAACTTAGCCCTTTCGGATATGCTTCTATCTTCCGCCCGAAAAACAACGATCACTCTCATCTGGACGTCAGATAAATCACTCGGTTACCGTTTGTGGGTGCATATTGCGCTGACGTCGAATATAGGCGGTGATCACATTAAGGGGCTCCGGAACGCCCTATACTTGCAATGTTAAAATAATGCTTATAAATTACATCTTTCCTCACAAAGTATTTGAGGTAGGAAGTTGAACATTTTACAGATTATTTATTGGAATATGGGCTACAACTTAACACAGGGATTTTATAAAATTTTAGTTCAGTTATTAAAGATGATTTTTTTCAATTGTAAAGAAAATTGAAACATTGTTTTGCAATTTTTTATTTATATATTCAAAAATATACACTTTTTTGGAAAAAGGCTGTGTTAAATTATGCAGAAGGTACTGTGTAACATTTACTGAAAGTTTGAAACAAATAGGTTGGGAAGATCCTTAGAAAACATGTAATTAGTATGAGAAAATAAAAGTTTTGGGAATCGAGCGACAAAGATTGGATTAACTTTTTAGTGCATTCCAGGTCCATAGGATGGATTATCTTCATCCTCTGCAAACTCCTCCTCCAGCTTCCTCTTGTTCCTCCTCCTGTTTACTCTTGCTTGTATTTCTAGACTCTTTACAGCCCTGTCTGCAGCCCGAAGGCGTTCCTTGTCTAAAGCGAGCATCGCTCTTTGTTGTGTTCGTAGATTTTGCTACCATTTTCTTCAGTTGCAGTTACTACAAAACTGTTCCAAAAGGTGGTCATGTATGAACACTTATCACATTTCAGTTGTAATTCACTAGCAAGTCCTACGTGCTTTATTATGGAGAGTTCCAGACCAACTTCACTACAATGAATACATCTTACACAGTTTGAAAAAATTCCTTTGAGAACCGACATATCAAATATTTCATTCACATCCGATTCGCCCATAAAACATTCATAGTTTTCACTCATTGAACCAAGCTTCTTCTGTGAAGTATGTTCTTTCCCACTTTGACTGCTATGGGCAGGTATACTTGAGAGGTTAGGTTCACTCACTTGGTTATCGTCTTTATTGTTTACAGTAATAACACATACCTTTGGCTTTCCAACATTTCTCCTTTTCTTAAAAGCCTTCAGAGGATTTCTAATAACTTTACTTTTACTCATTATTATACTTCAACAAAACAGAGACTCAAGAAACAGAATTAATTACGAATATTTTCGAGATAACGACAGAGTAAATAAACATGAAACAACCGACAATCACACCAGCGATATATATTGAACCATCACAGGTTAGCCACAACACATACTTTATCTCACATCACTAAAATGTACCTGATGAACACGGACGTTAATAATAACACCATTTGACAGCAGTTTAACAGCGCCACAGTGGGTCACACCCATGTAGAACACATTTCAAAAAAAATTTAAAAATAGTT
This sequence comes from Schistocerca piceifrons, assembly GCF_021461385.2. Taxonomy (NCBI): domain Eukaryota; kingdom Metazoa; phylum Arthropoda; class Insecta; order Orthoptera; family Acrididae; genus Schistocerca; species Schistocerca piceifrons. Next base: position 444,318,128 of record NC_060140.1, on the reverse strand, counting down.
GTAGTCTTCGGAATTGAATAAATTATATATCTATTAAAAGGTAATAGTCTGCAGATTCAGAAAACGCAAAAAAGTAATAATTGAACTTTTCATGATTTTGAGCCTTTCCGGAGCCCCTTAATGTGACTGAACTGTGTATATAAACAACAACAGCACTCGCTTCAAAACTCTTGTTTGGTAAAATCAAGGTTTGCTCTGAACAAAAAGCGTTTGTATCAACGACAACTCCTCCTACGGAAAATCATTGATGTTTAACACATGCACGCATTTGTCTCCACATCTACCTTCAAACTAGGCTGACATGGATGTCCTCGTCAGAAGGGTAGGCTAGGATTCACTCTCACTCTCTTTTTTCTCAGCAATAGCGATTCAAAGTAAGAAAACGGTAGCAAAACTACAACATAGTAATCCACATTACAGAGACGTCCAAAATTGTCATCTCTGCGGCAACAATGGTTCAAATAGCTCTGAGCACTTTGGGACTTAACATCTGAGGTCATCAGTCCTCTAGAACTTATAACTACTTAAACCTAACTAATCTAAGGACATCACACACACCCACCCATGCCCGAGGCAGGATTCGAACCTGCAACCGAAGCGATCGCTTAGTTCCAGACTGTAGCGCCTAGAACTGCTCGGCCACTCCGGCCGGCTAATCTCTGCCGTACGTTGACTGAATTTGTACAGCCACAGCTGTGTCTGAACATGCAAGCATTTAGAAATAATATGCATCACGGTACTCGTGCCGTTGGTAACAGCAATTGACTTTACTAGTATCAAGGACAACACAGCCCTGTAAGGACATTGTTAATTTTAGCCTGTCATGGCATAGTGGGAAACAGGCGTCAATCGTAATAATAAAAAAGTAAATCAATAAAACAAATCAGAAGTTACATCCAGAAGCAGGAAATGATGTCATTTAAAGAAAACATAAGTCATCACGTGTGACCAGTTTTTGCTGGAATACGAGTAATCGTTATGTCATTGGTGGTTTTAATACATCTTTCGCGTATTACAAATGATCGTAATTGTAGAAACAGGGGGGAGAAGCTAGAGTTTTGGATTTATAATTGCAGAAGACATACAAATGATTGCGAGGGACGTTCCGAAATTAAGTATTGTCATTGTTTTTGGAAGAGAAGATGGTAAACTAGGTGAGTAGGAGAAACTCCACCTGAATCCACACCTGAGATGTTTCAACACTGAGGGGGCGTCAGCGGAGTAGGAATGATGTGTGCGCAGAGTGTCGAAGAAGAGAGAGAAGCAGAGAAGACATGCCCGAAGTTATTCTAGAACACATCACGAGGGCAGACGGACACGTACTGACAATGTGGTCGCCAATGAAAGTGCGTGCTATTGCTCAGTATGAATGAGTACGTAGGACTACCGTGTTCGTCATCCATGATTTTTCGCTGGTTTTGCATGTTCAGAGAAGGAAGGCAGAGTGTGGAGGATGAAGGTCGAAATGCGCAACTCTCCACATCTACGAATGAAAACTACTTTGCTGAAGTGCAAGACAAGGGGTTAGCGGACAGGCACATAACGTTTTCAGATGTGGCATCCACAATGCATAATGGTAGTACTCAGGCCCATCACATGCTCCATGCTCTGTATTGTGTTGGATTACCGACTAGTGTCCGCAAGGTGGGTGCCAATAAATACGATCCTCGATGAAAAGAAGGCAATAGTGGCAATCAACCTCTATTACTTGATGCAGTAGGCGCGAGAGGAAAACGAGTTCCTATTTCGAACCATCACAGGCAATGAGACTGGACTCTTTCGTGAATGTGTTGTGCTCTTGAACGACAACACATTACCACACACACACCATAGCTCCCACAGAACCACATTCGTCGCTTCGGATAGGAGAGGATGGATGACCCGACCTGCAGTCTCTTTCTTGCAGCCTCGACCTTTCACGAGTTCTCTGCATTGAAAGCTGCGCTCCCAGGACGTCATTCCTAAAGCAATACTGAAGTGGAGTAGGCTGTGCGACAGGTTCTTGCATCACAGAGCGCTGAGTTTTGGAAGAGTGGTTCCTTCAAACTTCTTGCTCGCCACGACAAATGTCCCATGGTCGGTGGAGACTATGTTGAAATATAGTGCAAGGTGTATAGTTTACAATGCCATGGTGTACTTGTTTTTGGCAATAAAGTTTCTGTGTGGAAAACAATGACGAAACTTAGTTTCGTTACGTTTCTAGTATTTATATCTACAATGCTGCTTCGACCATTGCGGCTCCTACACGTTCATCCTTTTTGCAGAAGAACTATGATATGATCTCTGCCATAAAATAAATCTGCGATCAGCAAGTTAGGAGACCGTAATTACGTATACGGTCTAGCAATACATGTTTTTACCTAACTATAATACGTCAAGGAGAACCTGCTCACCCGCGAGAAGGTCGTGAGAGCCAAAGGGCAGTGGGTGAGCGGACTACGCATGCCGGACGGTGACGTAGTTGGAGGAGCGTGATTACAGGTGGCGCGACGGAGCGCGACAAGTTGGATTGCGTGCTGTAATTAAGGGGGCCGCGACACAGGCGGCGCACTCCGGCCAGCACGCATGTACACACACACACACACACACACACACACACACACACACACACAGAGAGAGAGAGAGAGAGAGAGAGAGAGAGAGAGGGAGAGAGAGACGAACGCACACATACGCACGCACTCTACAGAGAGAGAGAGAGAGATGTATCCCCACAGCGCCCTCCTGTGACAGACTGGGCGTGGAAACTGTGGCGAGAATTAAGCAAACACACAGTGGAGCACTTCCTCCACCGTTAGACGCTACTATATCCCTTCCTCTTCTGCTTTCTGTGATTCTTCACAGTACAGTGTGGTAGAAATTTTATCGAAAAACATCGTCATATAGCTTTCCGCAACTTGTTCTTCGGGTTCTCCGTATTGCCACTGAGCATGTACACGTGACAGCAAAAAAAGTGGGTTACTGCCGAATACATCCAACATAACGTAGCTTTGTTGCAGGTCCTCTAAACACCAAAACCCCGCGGGGTACAGTCGTTTGACTACACACAACGGGTACCGCAAGAGACTACTTGAGACCCAAGGTCTTTATGGCAGTCAGTCTAAGCGTCAACTAATATCGTCATACAAAACATATTAGAAAACACGTTCTTAGCGATGAGACCCCCCATAACACTCATAAACTAACCTTAGTTACAACAAGTGACATTCCAAAAGTTCTGAGAAAATTGATTATTTTACATATATCATACAGTACTCCTTAATCAAAATTAAATACTTGAGACAATATAAGGAGTTACAAAGCTGTACGGCAATTGGAAAAAAGGTTTTCGCTCTCGAAAAGGTCTTCCGTCCACGTGCTGAACGTCGCTCAACGGCGAGTGGATCTAGAAACTGGATATTGGACGAACCAGTAAAAAAACGCGACTAACGGCAACAAGCACTCTACGGAAATCTCAACATTAACAGCGAATCACCAGTGATATCATTGTTCACGTAAACATCAACAGCTACGTGGACACAAATCTGAACTTTAAATGACATGACCAACGTCGTCGTTCTGGACCTGGATTCAAACCCAGCACCTATAGCCATTACTAACTAAACTAAGCTTTGTTTGCGCCTTATTGAGACCCAATCACTAGGCATAAAGAGACGTGAAGTATAGATGTTTGCACTACTTTCAGTTATCAATTCAGATCCTGAAAATAAATGACGAAAATGTTTGTACTGAACTGGGAATCCTCTCATAACAGTTACGTTCCTGGGAACTACCACCAACGACGTTTAATATTGTGTCATTCACAAGGAACAAGGTATGCTCATGTTTAAAACTGAAATCCCATCATGTAAAGCTTGTGACAGGGATGCGAACCCAGCACCTAATCGAATGGTTAAATATCAAATGTTTTTACCAATAGCGAGGTGTTGGAACCTTAAATGACGATAGAATTGTTTTTGCCTGACTGGGATTCGAACCCATCATCTAGCGCCGTCGTTTTCTAGCCAGGAACAGACGATAAATAGCTATTGTTGGTTCACCAGTAGCGAGATGTGAGCATGTTTGCTAGACATCAGGCGACGAAAAGTTCTGTGCTGAATGGAATTCAAACCCCGCACACGTGATCATGAAGACACTTTAACTATCAAATTCTTTTCCAATAATAGCTAGGAGTGGCATGTTTGTACTTTTAATGATGTGATGGAAAATACTATGCTGGCTCGAAGTTGAATCCACAACATATCGTCGTTGGTGATCACAACGAACACAAAGTCAAACCCAAATCCGTTTTCGCCAGTAGGATGGAGAGGAATGTTTGAACTTGAAAACATGTAAGGAAACGTTTGATCTTGTAATGTTGTGATAAAAAGCTCATCATGTGGCTGTGAGTTGAAACGAACACGTTACAGGTGACAACGCACGAGAGACGTGAAAATGCAACTACACTTCTGGCCATTAAAATTGCTACACCAAGAAGAAATGCAGATGATAAACAGGTATTCATTGGACAAATATACCAGAACTGACGTGTGATTACATTTTCACGCAATTCGGGTGCATAGATCCTGAGAAATCAGTACCCAGAACAACCAACTCTGGCTCTAATAACGGCCTTGATACGCCTGTGCATTGAGTCAAACAGAGCTTGGATGACGTGTACAGGTACAGTTGCCCATGCAACTTCAACACGGCAGGCGTATTCTGACGAGCCAGTTGCTCGGCCACCAATGACCAGACGTTTTCAGTTGGTGAGAGATCTTGAGAATGTGCTGGTCAGGGCAGCAGTCGAACATTTTCTGTATCCAGAAAGGCCCGTACAGGACCTGCAACATGCAGTCGTGCGTTATTCTGCTGAAATGTAAGGTTTCTCAGGGATCGAATGAAGGGTAGAGCCACTGGTCGTAACACATCTGAAATGTAACGTCCACTGTTCAAAGTGCCGTCAGTGCGAACAAGAGGTGACCGAGACGTGTAACCAGTGGCACCCCATACCATCACGCCGGGTGATACGCCAGCATGGCGATGACGAATACGCGCTTCCAATGTGCGTTCGCCGCGATGTCGCCAAACACGGATGCGACCATCATGATGCTGTAAACAGAACCTGGATTCATCCGAAAAAAATGATGTTTTGCCATTCGTGCACGCAGGTTCGTCGTTGAGTGCACCATCGCAGGCGCTCCTGTCTGTGATGCAGCGACAAGGGTAACGCAGCCATGGTCTCCGAGCTGATAGTCCATGCTGCTGCAAACGTCGTCGAACTGTTCGTTCAGATGGTGGTTGTCTTACAAACGTCCCCATCTGTTGACTCAGGGATCAAGACGTGGCTGCACGATCCGTTAAGTCATGCGGATAAGATGCCTGTCTCTTCGACTGCTAGTGATACGAGGCCGTTGGGATCCAGCACGGCGTTCCGTATTACCCTCCTGAACCCATCGATTCCATATTCTGCTAACAGTCATTGGATCTCGACCAATGCGAGCAGCAATGTCGCGATACGATAAACCGCAATCGCGATAGGCTAGAATCCGACCTTTATCAAAGTCGGAAACGTGATGATACCTATATCTCCTCCATACACGAGGCATCACAACAACGTTTCACCAGGCAACGCCGGTCAACTGCTGTTTGTGTATGAGAAATCGATTGGAAACTTTCCTCGTTTCAGCAGGTTGTAGGTGTCACCACTGGCGCCAACATTGTGTTAATGCTCTGAAAAGCTAATCATTTGCATATCACAGCATCTTCTTCCTGTCGGTTAAATTTCGCGTCTGTAGCACGTCATCTTCGTGATGTAGCAATTTTAATGGCCAATAGTATATTTTATCACTAGTAGTTCGGAGTGCACATATTAGGGCTTGAAATGTAATAACGAATATTTTGCGCTGATCAGGATTCGAAACTAGATAGGTGCCTTTCGAGGAGGCCTAGAAGAGTTTGCAGTCTTGGGGAACACAGTGAAATCGAATTCGAATCCCAGTCCAGCATCACAATTTTCAACGTCTCAGTTTCAAATAAAGTAAGAGCCTTGTGAACTTACATGGCCATTGTTCATTGAATGAAATACGTTTTCTAGTTTACGACGGCTTGCTGGTGACAGAGTCTCTGCCTTCCGGGCATTCTCCATCTGTCACAGCTGAAACTAGTGCCGCTCTGCCCCAGTCGGCAGCGAAGGGATGTTATCTTTACTGCGGATATTGAACTACGGAGCTTATTGGCGTTCTGTACTTGGCGTTACTAGGGGTGAAGGAGAGTTACTTGTGTTTGTTAAAAATCTACTCCTGACGTAGGATGTGAACCTACTGGTTTTACACATCAATACAAGATTAATCCACCAGACCACAGAATCCCCTGCAAAGCACATAATTACGAATTGCAGAGTATTCATTTAGATGTAGATGCAGATGTCAAGCGACAGGTAACAGGAAAGAGGGTGGGATCTGGATAGAAGTGCATAAGTGCAAAATATAAGCGTGAAATGCTTGCAAAGTATTGCTTACTTAGATGTGTGCCACAGTTCGTTTTATCTTAGGACCGAGAGATAGGGAAGGACTGTATTCAGAACGAAGAATGGGTTATAGGGAAGGGGAGATCAAAAAATACGGTTTCATAGGTGTTGAGAGGAATGATAAAGAGTAAAGACAGCAGCAATTAAAAGAGAAAATGTAGCGTCAATGGAAACCGCTAGATTTGTTTATTAAGTTTTGGAGGAATGGAACAGAAGGGCACTTGCAGCGATAGTGTCAGAGAGAGTGTGTGTGTGTGTGTGTGTGTGTGTGTGTGTGTGAGAGAGAGAGAGAGAGAGAAAATAGAGGAGATATTAACAACGAGTAAACATAAAATGAAATCGTTTGCGTATTGTGTGGAGGGCGGAGGGTGTATTGATGGATGGAGGGGAAGAGAGAGATGTATTTGAAATAACAAAAACTACTGTGACAGAGTCCTTCTACGCTGATTAGTTTGTAAGTATCTAGACAGGGTGCAAATGAAATCAAAATAGTATATTTAACAAACTGTATATTCAAAAGAAACCCACTTGAATTAAAAAGGCAACTCAAAGGAAAACTAACCCAAATTGTATCTTTTCTGTTGCCACGCGATCTTCCACTAGCTCCCAATGAGGAAAAATGACGAAAAAGAAGACAGAACAAAACATTTTAAGGGCTCTAATTTTTTATCCAGTATACATCATTATTTTGTACTTCTATCATGCGTCTTGGCACAGAATGTATAAGCCATCGAACGTAACAGCCTGAAGAAGCAACTTCCTCCCAGGCTTCCAGCACGCAGTCCCAAAGAGCGTCAGCAGTAGTTGGCTGGTTTCGTGGCCAGTTCTCTGTTAAAGTTCTGGCGACCTCAGCCCACATGTTTTCCATGGGGTTTGTATCAGCCCCCCGTGGCGGCCAGTCCATGACGTTGACGCCAATCGTGGAAAGCCGCTGCTGAATAAATGCAGACTTGTGAATGGGAGAAAGGTCATCTTGCGATGTGACGTCCCCTTCTGCGTACAGCATTCGCACTGATGGAAGCATCACATTTTTCAATATGTGGGCATTCTGCACGCTGTCCAGAGTTAAAAAAAAATTGTTCAAATGGCTCTGAGCACTATGGAACTTAACACCTGTGGTCATCAGTCCCCTATAACCTAGAACAACTTAAACCTAACTAACCTAAGGACATCACACACATCCATGCCCGAGGCAGGATTCGAATCTGCGACCGTGGCGGTCGTGCAGTTCCATACTGAAGCGCCTAGAACCGTTCGGCCACTCGGGCCGGCGTCCAGAGTTCCTTCTATCGTGTGAAGAATTCCCGCCCCTCTCTCAGAAATCCAATCCCAGCAGGTAACAGATGGCGGGCCACTTCTTCTCGTCGTGGTTGCATATTCGCGTCGATGGCGAGTCCCTTGCGGCCTGTAAACGATTCGTGGACCGTCGTTACTGGTGGAAAATACCTTCTCATCAGTGAAAATGTCGTTGTACCTCGACGCCCTCAGATGGATCTCCACAAATGCTAGCCCGTATAAAACGTTGTCTTCGCTGAGCTCTTGTTTCACGACAGATCGTCGTGCATGCAGTCCAGCGTCCCTCAACCTTCGGCGAATCGTGTCACTGGAACCGGGGAAGTTGGTCTTCCGCCGCAACTGCTTCGCCGTCGGAAAGGGATTTTCTCTGCTTCCAGACACTAGGACCCTGTGTTCCTGCTGTGAGCTCACTCTCTTCCTGCCTGAGCCAGGAGCCCTGTTGGTGGTTCCTCTTTCAAGGCAGATCCTCCACCATCTCGTTGCAGTGGTTTGTGGTACGCCATACCGTCTGCCAGCTTCTCTGATGGAACATCTTCCTTCTTCAATTAAGAGCGACGACTCTATCTCGAATAGACCTCTCCCAATGAGCCATTACGGCAGACAGCCTTATGTGTATTTCTGCTTGCTGCTCTTATACTGATGTCAGGAGAGGAGGTAAACATGTTTACGTGAAACGGAGCGGCAGAGGCAGAAGCATGCGGCGCAGCCGTGCTGACTCGTCCCGGGCTGTTGACCCACCAACGCCCCCGCCAGCTCGCTCACTTCGGTCTCGCCTCGGCCAGCCTGGCTGATCCGTACCTCGCGAGCCGCGGCTAGTACAGGCCCGGGCTGCAAGGCCACGATCACCCCTTGAAGGATTAAAAGTTACACCTAACCTATCCAAGTCTGCAGAATAAACTAACGCAGCTGCAGTTATTATGCTACAACATTTGCAGGCACACCTACAGCTGACGATTCAGTCAAATATTTGACGAACAATACGTTCAAAAATACATTCATTTTAAACATAGCTACCACAAAATGTTTCACAAAGCTAGCAATAGCATGAAGCAGGAAACTATTCTTTCTTGTAAGCGCTCTGCATTAGATGTAGCCTTACGAAAACGTGTATTCAACCACGACAACTAAGCGGAATGTAAAAGTAAACAGGTTTGGCGGCAGCTTCCGTAAAAAATAGAATATACGTAGAATATACGCCGATTTAGCAAAGGTGTAAGGTTGGAAAATGGGTCAAAGATATACGTCACGGCAGAAATTTGTCGTCCTGTCGTTGGTCAGACGTAACTGACCTCTTAACCGCACCTCTCTCCCCATGAAACCACTAGTTTGAAAGTGAAGCCGTTATCCGGCGATCGCCATCATTCTCGCTTTCCTGAAGCACTGTCGAGCATGCACTAAGGAACCTAAAGAGGCAGGAATGTCCAAATCACCTCGGCGCCTCTCAGATTTGGAAAGTCTCCGGATACAAGTGGGGCAGTGAGATCCATACATGGCGAGACCAACCACGCTCAACTTCGAAAGTACGATCTACCCTTTCAGCTAAGAAGTCGGTTTCTCAGAGGAAAAATTCACACTAGGCAAACAAGCAACAAGGCGGCTTATTTCTGCAGCCACAAATCAGCTACTATACGCAATGAGATTACCACGTGGCAAATTAATCAATTCCGGAAGACTCGAGTGAACCCCACACCTAGAAGGCTGTTGTAAACAAAAAACGTCCCAGTGCCCAAAGTCAGTGTGTCTGGCAACAAATTCGAGCCACGTGACCTCCTTGGCACCAAGAGAGGGGCAAGTCACCGCCCCAAGCAACACGGGTCCCAGTTCACTACTCTCCACGGCAGCGCTTAGCTTCCCCGATCGTTCCTAGATAAACAGCGCATTCTATACTGCGGCTGTGAACTAACGTGGACGAGATGGACATTTAATAAAGTGAAAGGTAGCTGACGCATGTCAGCCTCTCTCACCAAAACTATAACAGGTGGCCGGGGGCGGAACACTCCCTCTTTTTTCATAGAACAAAGTAAGTGAGCCTGCAACAAGTCCGCGACAGAAGGTTAGCAGGACTTACGTTCTGCATGATATCACAGTGACTGAGGAACCACAGAGCCAATTTGCTAGCCTTATTCACCTCCCCTTTTTAGGTGACAAAAGCCCCGTCCCGTCCTTACCTTTAAACTCCTTAAGACTACGATTCTAACGCCTCGCAAACTTCTCATGGGTGTGATAGATGTTGCGCTCCACCCTCTTCGAATTCTGCTGAATAGTTTCCGGAGCAACGTGCTCTAAAGACGATATTCAGTAGACCATTAGTTAGCTAAAGGGAATTTTCCTGGAAAGCAAACAGAAGTGAGGCAGGGAAGGCGTTAAAAGACTCATGTTGGGAAGTATTAAATGTGAAATTCAGTCAGGGTATCGATCGATCCAATTTCCTTTGAGAACTCCCATGAGAAATTATCAGTGCTGCATTGAAATTATGATTGAGTCGCTCCCCATAATGGAGTTGTAGACAGTAGGGAGTGGTTAACGGCATTCTCAGGACAAAAACCTTTTAAGCTTCGAAGATGGTGAATGATCAACGGATCTGTAACCCTGGTGTTCGGAATGAACCAGCGGAAAATGGAAAAGGTACCAACTGCCGCGAGGACATACTTATCGCCAGCACGAGTACAGGAGAGGGGTCCTGTATAATCAGTAAAGAGTGTCTTCATAGGACAATCCTCCCTAGCTGACGGAAAGCCTCTTACGTGAGTTACAATTGGGCTTAGCACTCTTGCAACTTTCGCACTCCAACAGTCTCCCAATAACCTTATAAAGGGCAGGCCAAATAACATATTCCTTAATGTTAGCAGAGGATTTATCAATACCCAAGTGGCTTCCTACGACTTTTTTTTCTTTTTTTCAGTTATCAGTCACCTGTGCCAACCTCTTCATCTCAGCAGATTAGCAGCTGCAACCTAAATCCTCAAATTTTATCCTCAAGTTAAGAGCCTATGTTGAAGACGACCAGACTTCTCTTGGCCTGGAATACCCTTTTTACCAGTGCTAGTCTTCTTTTGAAATCCTCATGGTTTATGTTGTTGCGTACATAGTAAAATTTCTCAACTTCATCTACTTCGTGAGCATCAACTTTGATGTTAAGTTTCTCGCTGTTCTCATTTCTGCTACTTCTCATTATTTTCGTCTTTCTTCGATTTACTCTGAAATCATATTCTTCCATTCGGCAGATCATGTACTTCTGTACTTCTTCTTCACTTTCACTCAGGATAGCAATGTCATCATCGAATAGTATCACTGATGTCCTTTCAACTTGAATTTTAGTTCCACTACTGAACCTTTCTTTTAATTTCCAACATTGCTTCTCAGATTTACAGATTGAACAGTAGGGACAAATGACTACTTCCCTGTCCTACAGCCTTCTTAATCAGATCACTTCGTTCTTGGTCCTCCACTCTTATAATTCCCTCTTGCCTCCTGTCTATGTTGTATATTACCCGTCTCTCCTTTTCTCATGATTACGAACATCTTGCACAATTATACATTGTCGATCGCTTATTCCAGGTCGACAAAGCCTATGAATGTATCTCGACGTTTCCTTAGGCTTGCTTCCATTATCAACCGCAACATCAGAATTGCCTCTCTCGTGCCTCTACCTTTCCGGAAGCCAAACTGGCCGTCATCTAACACATCCTCAGTTTTCTTTTCCATTCTTCTGTACATTATTCTTGTCAGCAACTTGGATGCGTGATAATTCTCGCACTTGACAGCTCTTGCAGCCTTCAGAATTCTGTGGATGATTTTTTCCTAAAATCAGATGGTATGTCGCTAGACTCATACATTCTACACACCAACGTGTACAGTCTTTTTTGTTGCCACTTCCCCCAATGATTTTTGCAATTCTGACTGAATTTTATCTATCCCTTCTGCGTTATTTGATCGTAAGTCCTCCAAAGAGCTCATAAATTCTTATTCTAATACTAGACCCTGTCTCTTCTAAATCCATTCCTGTTACTGCTTCTATAACATCAGACAAATCTTCTCCCTCATACAGGGCTTTAAAGTATGTACTCTTTCTACCCATCCGCTCTCACCCCTGCATTTAACAATGGAATTCCGTTGCGCTCTTAATGTTATCACCCTTGCTTCTAATTTTACGGAAAGTCGTTTTGACTTGACCTTCCGATAGTCATTTCTTTTCGATTTCTTCACATTTTTCATGCAGCCATTTCGTCTTAGTTGCCCTGCACTTCATATGTATTTCACTTTTTAGCAACTTTTACTTCAGTTTTCCTGAATTTCCCTGAACATTTTGGAACTGTCTTCTTCCATCGATCAACTCAAGTATTTCTTCTGTTGCTCGTGGTTTCTTCTCAGCTACCTTCTTTTTACCTACGTTTTCCATCTTCTGGGATTTCCATTTCTAGAGACGTCCATTAATCTTCAACTCTACTGCCTCCCGAGCTATTCCTCATTGCTGTATCTACAGCTTTAGAGAATTTCACGAGGGTCTCGTCATTCCTCAGTACTTCCGTAGACCACTTCTTTGCATATTGGTTCTTTCTAATATCTTAAACTCCTACCTATTCTTCATCATCACCAAATTGTGATCTGAATCTATATATGCTCCTGGGTAAGCCTTAGTATCTAGTGTCTGACCATGACGTAATCTAACTGAAATCTTCCCGAATCACCCGGCTTTTCCAAGTATACCCAAGTATACCTCTCCCTCTTGTGATTCTTCAACACAGTATACACTATTACCAGTTGAAATTTATTACATAACTTAATCTTTCTTCTGTGTCATTCCTCTCAAGCCCATATTCTCCTGTAACATTTTCTTCTACTCTATCCCCTACAACTGCATTCGTCCACAACGACTATTAGATTTTAATCATCCTTTACGTACTGTGTTACCTTTTCAATGTCCTTATATACCTTCTTTATCTCTTCATTATCAGCTTGCGAAGTCGGCATGTATACGTGTACTATGGTAGTTGGTGTTGGTCTGATGTCTCTTCTGATCAGAACAATCCTATCACTGAACTGATAACCGTAACTCACTCCCTGCCCTACCCTTCTGTTCTTATCGATTGCTTCTCCCGCTGTACCATTTTCTACTGCTGTTGGTATTACCCTACACTTAACCGACCAGAATTCCTTTTCGTTTTTCCATTTCACTTCACAGACCCCTACTATATGTAGACTGAGCCTTTGAATTTCTCTTTCCATATCTTCTATCTTCCCTACCACGTTCAAGCTTCTGACATTGCACGCGCCTCCACGTAAAGTGTTATTATTTCTCTCATGGTCATCTCCCCCTTGGCAGGCCCCTCCCGGAGATCCGAATGGGATACTATTCGAGAATCTTTTGCCGACGGAGAGACCATAGTAATTTTTTTTTAAATTACAGGCCGCATGTCCTGTAAGTACACGATATGTCTCTTTAATGCAGTTGTTTAGATTGCATTCTGCATCCTCATACCTTTAATCATTGCCGATTCGTCCTCCTTTAGGGAAGTTTCCCACCCCAATGACAAGAGTGAGCCCTGAAGCTCTGTCTGCTCCTTCGCCCTCTTTGTCAAGGCCGTTGGCAGAATGTGTGTGACTTCTTGTCCTCAAAGTCTTCGTCCACCCGTGCTGATTATTAATTAAAATTTGAGCGGTGGCGGGTTTCGAACCTGGGACCACTGAATTTTTGATTACTAATCAAAGACGCTACCTTGGACCAAGGGTGGCCACGTACCTTAGTTTAATCCCCTCCAATTTTAAGGTCAAGACATTGCTGCCCCTCCGTCAACATCCCAGTTACCCAATCCTCAGAAGATTCTCCTCCTCCCCCTCCACCCCACCACTCGCTCCTTCGAACGTGCGGCTTGAGGCATCTTCCACCTGATTGTCAGGGCCTCATTTAAAATAAAAGAAGGAATCCGAAACGGCCAGCGCGATAATCACTCGTTCTTCCGAGGACGTGTCTAAACCCAGCTTTGAGGACTGGTTATCCGTTCCTGGCTGAAAATCCCTGTGATCAATGTAAAACTTAAATGTCTCAAGGGAAAGGCGACTGTCAATGCTTCCCATTATTATACGAAATATTTAGCTTTAGATTTGACAACTTCCTGCAAGCATAAGCTATAGGACACCGCTTCCCGTTTTGTTCTTGCAGAAGAACGGCCTCTATTCCGAAAGTAGAAACATCCGCTCGGAGAACGTACTGGCACTCGCAATCGGGAACATGCAAACCGGGGGGACATTAATGGCGTTTTATTTGACTGGGAGTATTTCTGATGACTCTCGTCCCAACGGAAGGTGTCCGAGCGGTTCTAGGCGCTTCATTCCGGAACCGCGCTGCTGCTACGATCGCAGGTTCGAATCCTGCCTCGGGCATGGATATGTGTGATATCCTTAGGTTAGTTAGGTTTCAGTAGTTCTAAGTCTAGGGGACTGATGGCCTCAGATGTTAAGTCCCACAGTGCTTCGAGCCATTTGAACCATTTGTACCCAACGGAAAACAACCACTTTCTCACGAAGGTCGTTCGAGAGCCCAGCTAACTGAGCAAAATTTGAAACAAACTTACGAAGAAAATTGGTCGTGCCAATGAACCTAGCCGCCACAACCCTCCTATTCTTGCACGCTGAGAATATATGCAGATGAGGAGTGTGATCTTGAACGATCGTAATACCATCGGCAGAAACTAATTACCTTAAAAATGATATCCGTCAACGCGACAACTTAATTTTGGATGGTTTGACGGTCAACTCTGCCTCCCTACGACGTACAGAGCCTCTTACAGACATTTCAAATGATTAGTGAAGGTGGCGCTATAAATCATCACATCGTCGAGATAGTTATATAAACTTTTAAACTTCGGACACTGTCTAAAATGCGGCATGAAACAGCCACGCCAATATACAATTCAAAGGGAACCACGTTGAACTCATGTAAGTTCTAGCTCATACAGAAGGCGGTAATATGTTTAGAATCCTCGGATAAACGGATCTGATAGTACGCCTTGTTGAGATCAAGAATCCAGTGAATCAAATCCAGTGAATCACGTTAAACAATTATATAAATCAGGCAAAGGTACAGATTCTAAATCAACCTTTTGGTTAACTAATCTATAGTCAAGCACCGAACGGAGCCCTCCACTATTGGGTTCAGGAACTACAAGTATGGGAGGTGCACACAGCGATGTAGAATTTCATATTACTCCATCACGTAACATACCAGCAATCCAGAAATGTAAGTTCTTCATTATCGGAGGCTTTGACCTTTTGCGGACATTGCCGAACTGGTACATCATCAGTAAGGATGGTCTTTTATTGAATCTTGTTCTTTATACCCAGCTTGTTAGTTAATAACTAGGGAAACGACTAAGAAGTTGCAACAAATGATAACCTCGTCCGGACGCAGGTGTCTGTTCTCAAATTTTCCAAAGTAGCACAGCTCATGACAAATTCCAAAGAACTATGGCAGAAACATGAGGCAAACCTCTCGGCAGAACTGAACTTGAAATAAACCACACTTTCCTGATGATCTAACCTTAAGACACTATTCTGGATAAAATCGCTCACAAAAATTAAATTGACAGACAAATTCCTGACGACCAGTTAGTTGATAATCAGCCATGAAAAGTTACCACTGCTTAACTTTGTTTGTAATTCTCTGACCAGAGTCAACAACCGCCCATTAACAGCTCGACTTCTCCTGGAAGAAGGGCGCAGGCAAGATAATTTAGTGATAGACTTGTATTCCAAATACCACAGGTAGTCAAGAAGGGAAAGCGTAAATATAAGGTAAGGGCTCCCCCACCCCAGCTGTAACGCGGCGGTAGCATTTGGGATGCGGGTATCCTAAACCGACGTGTTTCGTATGGCGTCCACTGTTCGGCCTCTTCCTCCTTTGAATATGGCACTCAAGTACCAAGTATTCTGTTTCATGACACCGAAAACATGCATTAGACCTGTCTCTTTTTAAGATATCGCTTTGGATTTCTTCAGAATTCAGACAGGCATCCTGACAGTGACGCTCAATACCATCACGCTGTTGGTCTGCGAAATCTAACTCCTCAGGCATCCACTTCAAGGAAGTTGGAAGGGATTTTAGCGAATGTAATATGCGAACGGTCGGCCGGCATGATATCTTCCAATATATCACCAATCACTAGGGTTTCAGAAACCTGCAGCTCCAAGGTTGAGACTGGGGCCAGAATTTACTCAAGATATCTAGCTTAAGCTCCATTTGTGGCATGAACTCGCCAAACGTGCTTTCGTTCGAGTTCATTCTTAACACGAGGCGAAAGCATAAATACAACAACACGTTTCAGCGGACCTGTCATTCCTCCTCCACTTCGTAAAATTTCGAAAAGTATTCGCCATAACAACCCACATGTCAAGGATATAATAATTGAAGTACAGCATCATGTGACATCCACAAAACAGTAACAAAGAATTCAAACTTAACAGTAAGCCCACAAACCTGTTCTGCCTAGGTGAGATTCACCGAGAGTTGCTTATTATCCTGGCGAAAAAGGCCCATGGGCTGAGACAATTTACCAAAGCGATCCCAGATGATTTCTGAACCCCGCCTACCAAATGGCCACTACTTTAGAGCATTACTTGTATAGACGAAGATTCCTGCTCGCCACTCACCGTTCCTAAGTCACGTAAACCAAAATTCCTTACACAGGGTTTTAAATCCGTCACCAGCGTATGCAAATTTTGAGCGAGTTTATCCTGTTCGGAACTGAGTTTAAAATGCTGAATTCTCTCAAACGGTTGTACCAGTGAATTAGTTGGATGTTATAGATTTATTTACGGATGGTTTGACTAGTTTCTACAAAGTTATATTTTTGGCAGTAGTCGCACAATCAGCTGATGAGGCACTTACCTCGCCTATGGCGTCAACGATGACGATCAACGGCTGTCAAACGCTGTACGCAAAGGAGCCACTAAGAGAGTGACACTTCCATTCGAAGGGAGTGGTCGTATCATGTCCTCATAGGCCAAATGACCTTTCTTGAGAAAGGAAGTCCAGGATAACTGTGCGACACCGTGATTGGCAATAGTTCAGCAAATAGGACAGAATTTATTACAACAATGAATTACAATAAGCAAATACAATAAAAGTAATAGCAATGACTAAAAATAATTACCTACTTAATGGTGAATGATGCCACACAAAATATTCTTTTTCTTAACCCAAAAAAAACTATGCTCTGAACGACCGTTGACATGCCATTATTCAGACTGTGGCTTAACCAAATTCGAACACGTGAAAGGAGCGGGCCAGGGTTTTAACTACACATTATTCACCATTCGACAGACTTTATTACCATTAAAAAACACACTATGTATACCAAGGGAAACAGTTTCTGACGTCAGTAAATATTACATTAAAACGGCAATTGAAAAGGGAACAACAGTTAGAATACCAACAGCAGTTATAAAATGAAACATGGCCTTTTATCAGATTATAACACTTTATAGACAAGCCCGTAAACTGGAAGCCTTTAATATCAAATTACTACCAGTTATTATTGTCATTTAAATCACCGACTGTAGAATTCAATGAGTGAAGAAACAAATTTAATATTTGAATCTCTGGTCTTTTCTTTCCACCCTCTTTTTTGTAAAGAAAAAGCTTTCAGAATAAAGGAACTTCACCCCTCGGAAGAGTGGTCACAGTTAACAATGCGCGTGAGAATTTCCGGTAGACATAAATCCCTTAAGCACGAGGCTTTTGCTCTTACAAGATTTGACTGGTAACGCCAAACACTATAAATAGAAAGCACGAATTCGAGCCACGAAACTTCGTTGACACCGAGAGAGGAGGACGTCGCCGCTCAAGTTCCACCGGTCAGACCCCGCTACTCCCCACGGCAACGCCTCGCTTGCCTGCTCACGAAACCACCGCCACGATAAACAGAGCAGTCTATAAATCGGCGGGAAACTCATGCTGACGAAGCGAGGGATTTTTAAAAGGGAAGAGAGTCGACACGCCTCACTACTCATCTAACCATGCTTACGTCTAAGGGACCAGTACACCAGTTACTGGTGAAAGGGGATACAGCAATTAGACATGAATGAACATAGCTTGAATAACAGGTTTTCCACAGCGACATTTCTTCGATGAATCTCACTTGGGAAAAGACTTCATTATAACGGCTTAATATATCACGCATTAGGATTAATTTCCGGAAACGGCGCTTGCATTTGATTATGAGTCAACATACGTTATAAGAATTTCACTGAAGAAATCTTATTCTTTTCATTCAGTTATTGTACTCTTAAGAAAATCCTTTCAACGGAGACACAATTAGTTGACGCATAAGGAATAAGTTATTGCAATACACTCCAACAGCGAGAAACATTGTAGTAATATTCTTCAGACTTGAGTACATAAATCAAAAACAAAATCAAAACAATAATCGTATTTCAAACACGGGGCGAAAAAGTGTATAGCAACGACGCTACTCAGGGTGACATCACTTCGCCTAAACTACTTACTCGCTCAAAAGGCCTACAAAATAGCTCGCAAGTTTTCTTAGAAACGGTCGAATATCTTCCGGTAAGTTGAGACGTGTGTTCGCTTATTTTGACCTGTCTTAAAGCTGCCCGACATTTATGGGAAATCGGGTTATAGCGCTTGCCACGTTCTCGCCATTAGTCGAGGACACTTATTTTGTCATCTTCAATTGAATTTTTTGCGAGAGAGGAGTGTAATGCCGCTACCGCCACCACTTAACGGTTCACTCAAAGTAGAAGCCTCCTATTCAGTATGAGGTTGCAATTACTTTGGCCTTGTTGTATTCTTTCATCGGGAAGTATACCATCAAGTCATTCCATCCTCTATTGAAGAAAAATAACCTACAATTATTGCAACTTGTCCTTTATATCCTGGATCCTTCCGATGTGATAAATTTAATGTCCGTGCTGGCCCACACATGTTCTATCTGGGTGTCTTGCTCGTCACGGGAGTATACAGACAGTTGCTAAAGACATGTACCATGTGTAACAAATGGCACCAGGTTACAGTTGCCTGAGAGTTAACGTTTCAGGACGTAGGTATCCGTGACGTATCATTGTGTTTTCAAAGTTTTTTCTATCCTGAAGACAAATCTAATAGCTCCCTACCAGAAAGTCCTCAAAAATACTATGTTGTTTTTCCAGTGCATAGGCTGCTTTCTTAATTTATGTATACGATGTCAAAAGAAATGTAAATAAAATTTCATAATGTAGGACTTCGACTTATATTGAAACACTTCAGTATTTGCTAAGTTAGGTGAACGCGCTCTAACACGTCGATGTATTTGTAATCAATTGTAGCACTGTTAGTAAACGTATTGTGTGGTGTCACCGCCAGACACCACACTTGCTAGGTGGTAGCCTTTAAATCGGCCGCGGTCCGCTAGTATACGTCGGACCCGCGTGTCGCCACTATCAGTGATTGCAGACCGAGCGCCGCCACACGGCAGGTCTAGAGACACTTCCTAGCACTCGTCCCAGTTGTACAGCCGACTTTGCTAGCGATGGTTCACTGACAAATTACGCTCTCATTTGCCGAGACGATAGTTAGCATAGCCTTCAGCTACGTCAATTGCTACGACCTAGCAAGGCGCCATTATCATTTGCTATTTACCTTGTGATGCATGTACCGTCAGACTGATGTTCACCAATTATGGATTAAAGTTAAGTATTCCAACAGCTATGTACTTTATTTGCTAGACTCAAATCCTTTAACTGTTCCAGACCTCACGCCAGCCTGCGTGAGCTTAACACGTGCCCTTTCGGCTACCCGTCGTTGTGGATTGGCTGTCTTGCCAGTCCACAACATATTGTTTCCAAACACTGAACATGTCAGTGGAATTACGATGCAGTTCTGATCAGGAAGGACATTATGACGCCGGCCGATGTGGCCGTGCGGTTCTAGGCGCTTCAGTGTGGAACCGCGTGACCGCTACGGTCGCCGGTTCGAATCCTGCCCTGGGCATGGATGTGTATTGTGTCCTTAGGTTAGTTAGGTTTGAGTAGTTCTAAGTTCTAGGGGACTGATGACCACAGATGTTAAGTCCCATAGTGCTCAGAGCCATTTTTGACATTCTGACCACCGATCTACAGTCGATATAAACCCGTCCGTGCGATAGCAGATTCACGTGGCACAGAATGGCTGCTAGCCAGACACACGCACGGTGCGTGTGGCAGCAGTGGGCGCGCTGTCTGTGTTCAAAATGGAGAAGGCACGATCTATCTTATTTTGACCGAGGGCATATTGTGATGGCCCGGAGCCTCGACACGAGGCTTTCAGAAACTGCACGACTTGTTGGGTGTTCGAGGAGCGCTCTGGTGATTGTCTTCAGCACATAGCGGACCAATGCGAAACCACGCCCAGACGTCGTGGTGTTGGGCGGCCAATCCTCACTACAGATGGGTAGACTAGTAAAACAGGAGAGGCGTCGAACTAACATTTAACATTAATGGTGGGTAGAGTACAAGTGTGTCCGTACACACAATGCACCGAATACTCGTAACAATGGGCCTCCATGGACGACGAGTCATGCAAGAGTCAATATTAACACCGGCAACTACGAGTGAAATGGACAGGTGACCATCGGCAGTGGCAGAATGTTGCATGGTGTGATGAATACCTTCTTCATCGTAAAGATGGGAGGGGGCGAATCTGTCGTCTTCCAGGGAACACCTCCTTGGCACCTGTACTACGGGACGGAGACAAGCTGGCGGCGGGTTCATTATGCTCTGGAGAACATTTACGTGGGCAGTGGAGCTGAGCAATGCACTATGACGGCCAAGGGCTATCGTACAACGTTTGCAGACACGTACACTCCTTCATGAACGATCACGTTTCGCGACGTCAGTGAAATGTTTCAGGAAGATAATGTACCATGTCAAAAAGCCAGAAATGTGGTGGAGTGGTTTGAGAAACACAGTAGCTGACCCCCCAACTCACCAAATCTGAGCGCTGTGGAACACATAAGGGATGTAATGGAACGTGGTGTTAGAGCTCATCGCCCTCCTCACCGCAATTTACGGGCGTTAGGTGAGTTGTGTGTGCAGACACACAAAAGTCTAATTCCTTCCATGCCACGACGCGTCGCCAAAGGCAGACATACCAGCTATTGGCCAGATAGTCGTGGTGTTCTTGCTGATCAGTGGATATTTAACGGGTGGCGTAAAAGATTAAACAAAAGGTTCAAATCTGCGTTCTAATGGACGAATTGTGGCAGTGTTACTTTATTATATCGGCGAAGTGAATATAACTGTCAATGGAAGTGCTGGTTTTATTATATCTTTGAAGTGAATATAACTATCAATAAAAGGTTAGATCTCACTAGTCACGAATGCGTATTTGTTTAGGAAAAAGCCGCATTTAGATACCAAATATTTGTCTAATTGTGTGCAGAACTTAGTGAATCTATGTTAAGTTTAGCTACAGTTACATAAAGATGCACCTAAACCCAAACCAAATTTGAGTAACGCCGATAAGCGTTTGTCTACAACTTAATTTGTATGTCATTGCACATACCGACGTGCTTCAGTTAATGAAAATAAATGTAGATAAAATCTTCTTAGAGGCACAGGGAGAACCAGGTCGGTCCTTTCACTTAGTTGGAGTGGACAAAAAGAGGAAAGGGAGCGTCTAAGAGCCACTTTGGAAGAAAAGGGATTGTTAAATAGTTTTCCACGCCAACTCCTTGGGCATGATATTATGAATCGCTAGAAAGCGGCAAATCTGATGATTTTAATCAAAATTACATACATTTTCAAGACGATTTTTCAAATGATATAGAGAACACAAACTCGAACCAGTAAAACAATTGTACGGAAAAATTTTATTACAGCAAAATTAGTAACAGCGCTAGATTGCCATCAGTTATGTTTGACAGATTCACTGTTTATTCTTGAAGCTACCATTCAGGGACTTGGATACAATACTGATGAACTTCCTGTAGAAAAGTTCTGCATTTAAAGAATTTGTACGGAATAACGGAAAGAGCGTGCCGAAGCCATACAGGCTAATTTGCAAGACGAGGTACTAGCTATTGTGATTGTTCACTGGGATGGCAAACTGTTGCCCTCTTTAGATGTTCGAAAATCATAAGAAGAACGCACTCTGGTCGTTATTTGATACGGAAATAAAAAATAGCTTTTTACTATGCCAAGGTTGGAAAACTATTCGGGAGGACAAAAGACGCAGGCTGTTTGGAACGCCCTTGTTGATTGGAATCCGCAGATAAAGTGCGAATTCTTCGTTGTGTTACTACGGCTTGAAATGCGGTTAATATCAGTGATGCCTGTGTGAACAAAACTTGATCGAGATATGTTTATTTTTGCTTGTCTCAAAATGTTTCGTGAGATCGTGAGTCAACTGGAATGGAAAAGTGCCTATTCAGATAACATACAGTGCTGTTAAGAAAAGCTCCCCCCCCCCCCCCCTCCCGCCCGTAAGTGACAATCTGCTTGGGGATCGGCGAAACGAACTGGTGAAAGAAATTGACAGAGGTTTCTGTCAAAGTTACAGGTGGCGATACACATAGAAAATTTAAGGTCTCTAGCTCCAATTCGTCAAATTCAGTGCATGGTGAACTATTTATTCCTTAAAATATCATGTCTTTGTGCTCAGTTCAAAATTACGAGCTAGAGTAAGGCAGCACTGCTTGACATTTGCGTGTCCATCGTGACATCATACGTCGTCATGACTCAAATGGGTTTTAGCAGTAAATGTACCCAACCAAGAGTTTTTCTTTTTGAAGTCGATGAAGGCTCACGAAAAAACTGATAAATGTTTCTCAAAAGCAGCTTATCGTGTTTGAATGATAAAGTTGCTATGTTGTCACTGTTTGACAATGATATGGATCAAGGAAGTAAAGTAAAAATGGTTGAAAATTTATCACTTCATAGGAAACATTATATCTCACCAAAGAAATAACGTTACAGTCGACAGTATAGTGGTTGAAAACGTAATATAAGGGCCAGCCGCTGAGACCGAGAGATTATAGGCGATTGAGACCGAAACCGCGAGCCTGCTACGGTTGCAGGTTCGAGTCCTGCCTCGGGCATGGATGTGTGTCATGTCTTTCGGTTAGTTTGGTTTAAGTAGTTCTACGTCTAGGGGACTGATGACCTCCCATAGCGCTTAGAGCCATTTGAACCATATAATATAAAGGCTGTTTTTCAATATTTCTCACCTTGGACCACAATTCTGTTGGCTGTCTTTCGTTATTTCAGAGAAAATCTTCTACAAGTACATTTCGGTCAGGAGCAGGTCATTGTTCGATCGTCTTAAAACTGATGAGAGTTTCCTCTACGAATGTCCTACTATATGGCCAAATAACGATTTCAAGAAGCCAGAATGATGGTTTCAACGCTAAGGGCAGTGAACAAAATGCCTGAAAGGGCGGTCAAGTTGATCCAAGCCTACCAAGTTTTAGTCACGGTTAAGAACGAATAAAAGCAGATTTTGCTACGTTGCACAGAAAGATTTATCCTGTCTGCAGAAAGCAAACTTTGAAATATAAATTGAAAGTATTATTTTTTTTGCACGTTGACGTTAAATTAGAATTACCAAATAAACATTAAGCTCTAGAACACTTCCGTAGTCAGTACAAATATTCATATCTCATGTTTGGCATCGCATCGGCACTTGTTATAGTAATTAAATCACAATAATATTTATTATGCGAGTTATTAAGGTGAAACGGAAAAAATTTATGTCACCAAAGGAATAACGTTACTGTCCATAGTATGGAGAGAAAAAAATCTCTCATTTGTCTCGCACACCCTACTCCCGAAACCATGTAACCAGGAGTAACACCATCGTACCATTCCAAACGACTGGAAGAACGTGACGTTTCCCCTCGTCATCACCATAGTCGCCAACAGTGGTCCTCAGGGCTAGTGGAGAACCACAATTCACGACTGAACACAATGTGACGTCACTCATCAGCAGTCCTTGCTTCGGGGTCACAGCATCAATACAAACGAAGCTGTTTGTGTTGAGTTGTTAATGGCAGCCTACACAGAAGACGGTAATTCCCTAGATTCGATGCTGTTAATCTTAGACAAAGTGTTTTGCAGGCAGTCTCTTACCTGTTATCAGACGGCAGGCGCAGATGTGAAGCGGTTACCGACATGGTAGACTAGAACCGTGACGAGAATAATTGCCCTCAAGTTGCGATGCAATCCAATATCGAGCCACAGTCACATCCGAATGCTCCAGAAATGCGAATATTGCACGATTCGACCAACCGGCGTAATGAAAACTCGCAACAAGACCCGTTTCGGTTAGACAGGATCTGACGACACTGACTCACCAACATGTGGCTTCTTCGCTGTAATCATTCAGCACCTATTCGCGCTCCTTTTGCAGCCTATCAAGTCTGACAGCAATGAGCGTAATCATACGTAGTTCGACGACACAATGGTTAACACAATGGACTCGCATTCTGGAAGACGACAGTTGAAATCCGCTTCCGGTCGTCCATATTTAGATGTTCCGTGATATCCCCAGTCAATTGCCTAATGGTTCCTCTGAAAGTGCACCGGTGATATCCTTCTCATCCTTGAAATAGTTCGAGTTTGTTCGTCGTCTCGGACGACCTCGATGTCGACCGGGCATTAAATCCTAATCCTTTTTCTTTCCTGTCACCTAACATATACCATACTAATGCATTCTGGAGGATGTTCTAAATGTCACAGAAAACTGCAACGGTGATCACGTACCAGTCTATGATGTGTATGTGTAAGAGGTTATACTAAAATCCAACCATGTCTTCTCAGTACTTCATTTCTTTTGTCAGGCAGCGGATTTTCTGAGAGTTAGAGCTACGAGCTATAATTTTTTAAATAGAAAATTATTTTTCTTACATGTATCTCATGCATTTAACCCAGTGCATGCAAATCAATTTCAAGAATTTTTTAATAAATTTTACATAGGCTGCTACAAACCTTCAAAATTTAGGGACTATAATGAAACATGCGATATACAGGTTGACTCAAAAA
Organism: Schistocerca piceifrons; assembly: GCF_021461385.2. Taxonomy (NCBI): domain Eukaryota; kingdom Metazoa; phylum Arthropoda; class Insecta; order Orthoptera; family Acrididae; genus Schistocerca; species Schistocerca piceifrons. The sequence goes on along the minus strand of NC_060140.1, from coordinate 444,293,314 downwards.
AAAATTTATAAATTGCCATGGCACATCGGGCATACAACAATGATTAGTAATCACATAGGATCCGGGGGTCGCAAAGGCCACGAGAGAGCTCCACCGTCACGTGTGGACTGAGATCGTCGAAGACTGATTAATTTGCCCGTACACTGGATCTAGTTAATGGTGACACGGATCTCGCATTCCTGAGATAGGCTCTGGCGGACAAGCTGAATGATGTTCCCATGGCTATTGGTGGTCGCATACGATTTCAACACGACGCCGAAGGGCTGAGGATGACACGGCAGCCAGTTGTCGGTACCGTTTGGCCTTCAAGGCGTGTTCGGACGGTGTATCTATTTTTTTTTTTTTTTTTTTTTTTGGTAAAGCTTTGACGACATATCAGACTTTGAAATCAGTTCAAAGTGGGAGTTTCACATCCGAACCAAGCACGTTTCTGACAATTTCATCTGGTTACATGAACGTTCTGTTCGTTGCACTCAGAAAGAGACTAACCTGAAACACTAAAACCACCATATTAATTTTTATCAACTTTCTATTAATCCAGTCAGGAAACTGTTCGAGTGACAGGGGATGCGATATGAAACAGAACGAGCATGTGAGTATTGTGGTAGGAAAGGCTAATGATTGACTTCGGTTTATTCGGAGAGTTTTATAAAAATGTGTTTTTTTTGTGAAGGGTACCACATATTCCATGCTATTGCGATCAATTCTTGAGTGGTGCTTGAGTGTTTCGGATCCTTTCCAGGTCAGCTTAAAGGAAGACGGCAAAGCAACTCAAGGACAGGCTACTACATTTGTTACCGGCACGTCCAAATAACACGCAAGTGTTACGGTGCTTCGGAATTCAAATGGGAATCTCTGAGGGGCAGGCGACGTTCTTTGCAAGGAACACTACTGAGGACATTTAGAGAACTTGTATTTCAGGCTGACTGCAGAACGATTCAACTGCCACTAACATACATTTCGCGTAAGGACCATGACTCTATTCGTCGCAGTTCGCCAAGCATTCGGACGACCACCGGATTCAAGCTGCCGAAAACCGCTTGTCACCGGCCGCTCTGGAGCAGCGCAGGATTGCCCAGATCGAGCAGAACGCCCTCTATGAGGCACATCAAAAGTATACGGAACCCCCACAAACATACATTTTTCTTATAAAGTGCGTTGTGCTGCCACCTACTGCCAGGTACTCCATATCAGCGACCTCATTAGTCATTAGACATCGTGAGAGAACAGAGTGGGGCGCACCACGGAATTCACGGACTTCGAACGTTGTCAGGTGGTTGGATGTCACTTCTGTCATACGTCTGTACGCGAGATTTCCACTCTCACAAACATCCCTCAATCCACTGTTTTTCGATGTGACAGTGAAGTGCAAACGTGAAGGGACACATACAGCACAAAAGCGTACAGGCCGACCACGTCTGTTGACTAACAGAGACCGCCGACAGTTGAAGAGGTTCCTAATGTGTAAGAGGCAGATATCTATCCAGACCATCACACAGCAATTCCAAACTGCATCAGGATCGATAGCAAATACTATGAAAGTTAGGCGGAAGGTAAGAAAACTTGGATTTCATAGTCGAGCGGCTGCTCATAAGTCACGTATCACGCCAGTAAATGTCAAACGACGCCTCGCTTCGTGTAAGTAGCGTAAACACTGGACGATTGAACAGTGGAAAAACGATATGTTGGGTGACGAATCACGGTACGCAATGTAGCGATCCGATGGCAGGGTGTGGGTACGCCGAATGCCTCGTGAACGTCATGTGCCTGCGTTTTTAGTATCACCAATAAAATTCGGAGGCGGTGGCGTTATAGTGTCGACGTGTTCTTCATGGAAGGGGCTTGCACCATTTGTTGTTTTGCGTGCCACTGTCACAGCACAGGCGTACTTTGATGTTTTAAGCACCTTGCTTCGCACTGTTGAGGAGCAATTCGGGGATGGCGATTGCATCGTTCAACGTGATCTAGCACTTGTTCACAATGCACGGCCTGTGGCGGAGTGGTTATGACAATAATATCCCTGTAATGAACTGGCCTGAATACTACCGAAGACCTTTGGAATGTTTCGGAACGCCGACTTCTTGGTAGACCTCACCCACCGACATCGATACCTGTGCTCAGTGCAGCACTCCGTGAAGAATGTGCTGCCACTCCTCTAGAAACCTTCCAGCACCTGACTGAAAGTATGCTTGCGAGACTGGAGCTTTCATTAAGGGGAGGTTTACTGTCCTTGGCCCGAAAAAAGCATGTTCCTTGAGAGTGTTTTTCGCGGAATTTGTTATAGATATCAATGTCAAATTTGGCCAAAATGGTTACTGATATTTCCTCTATAAACTGGAATTTTTTCGCCCGCAAATGTCGAAGAACAAAGACGAAAGCGCCGTCGGAACGAAACAAAATTTCAATGTAGACCTCCACGTGTAGTTTGTCACAGGTCAGAAGGCTCGTCTGCAATCAAAATTGAGTCACGTTAGCGACGTATATAAGATTCTTTAGGAGTTATACCTCGCTTAAGTTATTTGGACCATAGGAAACAAAATGGCGGACATTTGAAAAATGTTGGATTTTTTCATCGATTTTTCGAGTTCGTCGGCCAAGTAAAAATATTTATGGTTCATGGATCGGAATAAAAGTGGTACAAGTCCTAGCCAATTTAGTTAGCTTCGTCGGAAATAAAGAATCATGCCAATCGGTTCAATAGATTTTAAGTTACCATACCGCGCGATAAAAGAAAAGTCATTTCGAGAAAAGCACGTTTGAAAGTTTGACTACATATAAATGCAATATTATGCAACTTACGTTCAATCTGCTATTCCGGGTCCATAAACTAGTCCTTCCTCTTCCTCATAGAGGACGTTCTGCTTGATCTGCGCCATCCTGCGCTGCTCCATAGCCGCACGTACGGTCGGTGACAAACCATTTTCGGCCGCTTGAATCCGGTGGTCGTCTGAATGCTTGGTGAACTGCGTCGAATTGTGTCCCAGAGTGACGTCCATCATTGTCATGGTCTTCAGAACTGCTAAATACCCTTCGTTGAAGATGATCACTGCCAGGAAAGTCGCAATCTTCACAGTCTTCGCATCAAAATGCAAATGCCTGGGGGCTAACTTCCAAACACACGTGTTCAAACTTTCATTTGAATTTTGTGTGTTTCCTCCCTAGCACCGGTACATTAACTCGTCCTCCGAAAGTAAAAAGAAAACTGGTGCGTGAAAAAAGCCAATTTCAGGCAGGTGCATTGTTTTGTTTAACTGCGAATAACAAATATTTCCGTTCCGTATTCGGAAAAACTGTTTCAGAGGTGGTTTCTAAACACTTTTATGGTTCAAAAAATGCAATTAAAAATTGATTTTTTGAACCAAAAGATATTAAACCCCCCCTAAGGGCTACAGGTGAACCAACACCATACTGAATTTCAGCATTACCGATGGAGGGTACCACGAACTTGCATGTCATTTTCAGTCAGGTGTCCGTATACTTTTGATCAGGTAGTGTAGTTAGCTGTTTTTCGCTCGCACTGCCATCGAACAGAACAGGAAAATAAACGACTAATAGTGGTATACGGACTGTACGGTAGCTTTCAGAGTATATAAGATATATAAGTATGTGAGATCGTGTGGGCGAGTCAAGAGGAATGATTCACAAACACGACAATCTGTACAGGCTCGTATTATGGAAGCGCACGTAGCAAATAAATACTACGTATGACTCTCCTTCATAATTATTACCTTAGTACGTATTAATCATCTTTTGGTGTTATAGTTCTTCTTATTTCTGTGCTTGGTATGAAAATAGGACGAGGAATTCCTCTTTATGCAAGACACCTTTTCAGTGTCGTTTACGCAGACATGTTTCAGCTCTTCTGTGCTATCTTCAATGGGTTATTTTACTTTCTTAATGAAAAATTGTTGTTACTTATTAACATTTAGAGAAACTTTTGTTTCAAAATATTTACAATTGAGAATGAATAATTGTTGTAAAATTATTATACATCATTTGCTTACAGTTCACAGGAGGTTATCGTATTAAATACCTTATGCATTGCATGTTGTTTATTATATTATCTCTAAGAGTTCTAGTTACAACTTACTTGACAAAACAGTGGATGTATGCATTAGTTTACACACCTTACGTGAAGCTATTGGGTAATTATGTCGGTAGCTAGTCTGCTACACAATCTACAACATGTCGTCTGCAAACGGCAAAACGTATTTTTTTCTGTTTATTATGCATTTATGAACGGAAATTTGTATACATCGCGGTTTTGTGTGTGTGTGTGTGACCTATGGCTTTGATGCAGTGTTTTCTCATCTGTTTTGGCGAGGGGAATACGCTGATTTCTGTGACTCATGGTCGTATGACAACTCACTTCCTACGAAATTTAAACATGGGCAGTGTTTTCGCCGCCATTACGTGTTGTTGCTGCTGTGTAGAATTCATTTGTTGAGTGGCGTGTTTGTCCGCGTGAGGCGCGCAAGTTTGAAGTGTATCTGGCGTTTGTGGTGTTTGGTTTGTGTGTGTATGTATGTATTTGTGTGTGTGTGTGTGTGTGTGTGTGTGTGTGCCTGTGCATGTTCATAACTGGGGCAGAGAGAGAGAGAGAGAGAGAGAGAGAGAGACTGGGTGGTTTAGCAGTTTTGGTGTGGATGTTACTTGGTAGTTCTTCGATTGTGACAAAGAGGATTTTATTGCTCAATGGTGTGTGTTCATTTAGTACTTTCTTTCTTTGGGCTATAGATTTTTGGATGTGATAGCTTTCGTTTATAATTAATTTTTGGTATAAGCTGCTACTACTGTAGTTTTAAGGTTCTGTAAGTCACTTTCAATGTTTGTTGGGTGGTTATTGTGTGCTACCTTGTGATCTACGAATGCTGAGTGTGAGTTATTGCTTTTCAGTGCTCTGACATGTTCTGTATACGTGGTTCTGAAATTGTGTATATGTGGGTCAAACATGCACGAATTTCAGAACCAGGTATATAGAACACCTCAGATCACTGCAAAGCAATAGCTCACACTCAGCACTCACAGATCATATGATAGCACACAATCACCACCCAACAAACATTGAAACTGGCTTGCTAATCCTTAAAACTAGTAGCAGCTTATACCAAAAATAAACTATAGAAGAAAACTGTCACATCCAAAAATGAATAGCCCAAGGAAAGGAAGTACTAAATGAATACACATCACTGTGCAATAGAACCCTCTTTGTCCCAACTAAAGAACTATACAAATAACGCCCACACCGAAACTACTCATGCAAAAAAAAACACCCATTTTCTCTCTCTCTCTCTCTGCCCCAGTCCTGCACACACACACACACACACACACACACACATACACACACACACACACACACACACAAGACCTTGATATATACTCATTTCTGTTACTAAATGCATAATAAGAAGAAAAATAAAAAAATTACATTTGCTGTTAGCAGATGAAAAGTAGTACATTTCATAGCAGACTAGCTACCGACATAAATACCTAATAGCCTCACATAATGGATTTAAACTAGTATATACATCCACTCTTTTGCCAATTAAGCTATAACTACAACTCTAGACATAATGTAATAAAAAACATACAATGCCTAAGGCCGTTAATGAATATCTCAACTGTGAACTGTAAGCAAACGATGTATAATATTTTACAAAAATTATTCATTCGTAATTGCAAATATTTTGTGCCAAAAGCTTCTCTAAATTTTAGTATTAAACAACAACTTTACAGTAAGAAAATAAGATAACCCACTGAAGTCAGTACAAAAGTGCTGAAAGATGTCTGGGTAAAACGAAACTGAAAAGGTGTCTTGCATAAGGCGGAATTCCTCGTCCAATTTTGTACGTATTCTAACATATCAGCAACGAGGACAGATTTCTCTGTTGACAATAGGTGGCAATACAATTAAATTACCTTATAAGATGAGTGCAGTGTGAAACCTGATCACAAAAATGCAAGGTGATGTAGATGTCTCGTGGACATTCTGTGGTTTACTGTTACATACTCCTCCGAATGGCAGTAATTGACAGATATGATAGTCAATATTTACTTTTAGATCAGTTTTACCTAAATTAACTTCGCTACTTTCTTTTGTAATAGTAGATGATTATTCAGAAAGCTGTAACAATGCCACAAACAAGCTTACCTATCAGGACACATACATAATTTTCCTTCATAATGATATATGGACAATTGTTGACTACTGGCAGCACTATATCGTCTCCACCACTCATCCGTCAGCAACTGTGGGACTCTAATGAGGCTTTGTGGCTCCTGTGTCACTGATGACCAATAACACGCTATTATCTCATCCTGAACACGTCCAGCTAATTTCCATTCTGCACACGTTGGTTGCTGTAGATATTAATGGTCACAGTAACGTCATTCGACTGAAATATCCACCATTATGTGGCAAAATGCTCTCATAATGAGATCTTTAACCCGATAACACCGGTGTGTTTGATTGGTGAATGCGTGGTACAACGCTGACGTTAAAGGCAGAAATCTGTATTTTATCGTAACCTGTTATCAGTTGTTGCTGTACGCAATTCGAATTATATCCGTGCATTATTGAAGGAAAGTTATTTTTCAAGGCGAGATAGTTATTCTACTTTCAGTATATTCTGCTTTATCGCATACTAACTTCAATGTGCTACACGGCAGACCAGATTGAGCAGTTATACAGTTTATCAAGCGAGAGTCGTCGCACACCCGTTGCACAAAGTTTGTAGTTCATCCCCACATTTATTTATTTTAAATCGTATCCCTAAAATTCTGGATCCGAATGACCAAATTCCTGGTCGATGGGATTCCTATTATATTTTTTGCACCATATACTTGTATTTATCTGACTGTTTCTGAAACGGCTGGTGAAAAGAATTCCACAATAAGAGAAATCGTTTATGCCAAAGCGATCAATGTCGTGGAGGTTTATTCCGTTAATGCAACTAGATGGAAGGTAGATTGTACTTTGCCATAAGCGTTTCAATTCTTTTATTTGTGAAGCAACTTCAGTGGCCGGTAATACATGTTCCTCTTCATACACATGATAAATGTATTATGTGTAGTTACAATATATTTGGTATATTACATTTTGTCACGTTTTTCTCTTAGTTTCCAGATTAGTGACAACTTTTGTAACACAAACACCGTGAAGTTAAATCATAGTTATTCCATATTAGTTCATATGCACATGCGTTCATTCGGATTTCATGCTCCAGCTGGGCTATTTCCGACGTTTTTTCATTCACATTTATTATAATACATCACTTGCACTTTGTCATCTATATGTGTTTGTTTACAGAGTTGTAGTGTTACTAGCTGTCGCTCGGTGTATATTTCCTCCATTTGTTTGCGTTATGTGGGTTGTTTGATAATTTTCGTTTGATTGTGTGTACGCATGCGTGCGTGCGTGTGAGGGTGTGTGTGTGCATGTATTTTTTATCTGTCTTTTCTTGTAAGAGCGGTTTTTCTTTTTTAATAAGTCGATACTTGTTTGTTTGTTTGTTTGTGTGTGTGTGTGTGTGTGTGTGTGTGTGTGTGTGTGTGTGAGAGAGAGAGAGAGAGAGAGAGAGAGAGAGAGAGAACGATAAAGTATTTGGAGAGAAAAATTATATACTCTGGTTATGTTTTTGTGGCTGACATGTTAAAGGACTTATTGCTTGTATTGATTTGGCCATTAATTACTTTCTTTTTCATTGTAAGGCGCTTTGTATGTAAAAGTGTTCTTGTAATGCAGGAGTTCTTTTGTTGTGATTGCTCATGCCAATAATTTTCATGTTGGTTCAAGTCCATTCTTTATCAAGAGTTCAGCAAATGTACAATGGCTATTTTCATAATTAAAGCTTCTAATATGTTCTTTATACCTAGTTCTCAAATTCCTTACTGTCATCCGCAGAAACACTGATTCACATTCTCGGCATTCTAACTGGTGTGTACATGCTCCTCGGATTTTACCTTGTTAGTCTGTTGTTGTTTGTAAATGTGACTGGAGTGTGTTTGTTGTTCTGGAAGCAAAGTGTAATCCCGGTTTTTTTAATGCATTTTCTATCCTGTATCTTGATTTGTGTTTGTATGTTGAAGTCTTGTATTCCTTTTTGATAATCATGGCACGAGTGTTATTTTTTTGTGTTTCTATGTGTGCTGTAGTAACTGTGGGGTTCTTCGGTGTTTGTGTTCTCTGCTTGTTTACATATTTCTTTAGTTGCGTTTTAATTTTTTTGTTGAGTCTTTGCACTATATGGGCATTGTAACCATTGTTTGAGACTATGAGTTGTATTGTTCGTAATTATTTTTCACAGTATTCTTTTCTGAGTGGGAAATCATTTAGTATGTGTAACATGCGTCGTAGGACTGCTAATTTTTGATTTTACGGCCGGTTGAATGATGCACATATAATCGTATCTGTGTTTTGGCTTTCTGAAGACGTCAGATGTGTGTTTATTGCTGTCTTTCTTTGCTGTTATATCAAAGAAATGCATTTACTTTTGTGTTTCTTTTCCCATGGTGAACTGAATATTTTTATGTATACTATTTAGGTCTGTCTGAAGTTTATCTATTTTCTCCATTGGTTCATCGACCATACAGATTATGTCAACCACTTACCTGTACCAGTAAACAATTTTCTATCCTTTCTTTGTGATGCCTGTGTCAAAGATTGTTTCCTGTGTGACTGTTGTCAATGTTCCAGATATTGGGGATCCCATTGGACACCCCAATTTTTGTAAGTAAAATTCTTTTTCAAATTGGAAGTAATTTTGGGACGCGATTGCTTTGAGGGTTTTTATTTCTTTTATATTGTCTGCAAGTCGTTTGTTGTATGCCAGCAACTTAACTTCAATTACTGTTATTGTGTCTGCAGATTGTATCGAGGTGTACATGTTCTCTATGTCGAAAGAGATGAGTGATGCTGTTTGTGGCATGTGTCAGTCTTTTATTTGTGTTATGAGTTCATTTGGGTTTTTCACTGTTCTGCTGCTCTCATTACATAATGTTTCATTGTGATTTTGTTCATTATTTTGTCATATGGTATAATGGTGGATTCATGAAATGAACAACAGGCCTCAACGGAGTAAGGGGTTAGTGAACCTTGGGTTCTCTCCTGAATGTTGGTGCTTTTCAGTTCTTCTGTGTGAAGTGCTGCCTTTGTTTATCTCTGAGTATGCGTTTTAGGTATTTGATGTTTTTTTAATGTATTTCAGGAAACGTCCTGTTGGATCAGACTCCAGTTTTGTGATATTGTTAGAGGCGTCAAAATATTTAGTTTTTTCTATGGATTGTTCTTTGCTGCTCCCTTTATCTGCCACTGTGTGCATAGCATTGTTAGATTCCAGTTTTTCATTTAATTTCATAGCGACGTTGTTTGCTGTTTGAAGTATCCTGTTTTGCTCTTTTTTTGATGTGGTGATTATGTTGTTTCTTTCGTTCTTCACTAGTTCTTGTGTTCTTTATCAGGATGTTTTCTGTTTCTACAATCGGATTTTATGTATAGTGGTTATCTATTTTTGTACTGATATTGTGTCTGAGTCCTTCTCTAATAGCTGCGTTTCTTTCTCTGTTAATTATATATCTGTGAGGTGCATTAGTATCAATGATATTTATGGTGGTTGTGTTTTTCTCTCTATTTTTGTTAGTGAGCTTTCCATCTTTTCATTTGTGTTTCCTCTGTGTATACTGCAGTGTTCTTGCTGTGATGTAATCAGTTATTTGTATTATGTTGATATCACTGATGGGTTGTTAATAAATGCAAATAACTCGAGAACTGCATCATATAACATTCCATTACGCATGAATTCCTTGATACACAGCTGTTTAATTTCATTTCTTTAGCTAAGTCTTTTCTGCAAATGATTTAGTTCTTTGTGACAACTTTTCATTAATATAACTTGGAATCACATCATTTATTTTGCAAGTGTGATTGAAACTGATGTGTTGAATGATCTTGTGGAATCTGAGATGAATATTCTAGGAACTGTTGTACAACTTGACAGGGAATGCCTGATGTGGCTGTATTATCCCCATTTTACGTTTTTCTTCTTCCCTAAGCTGCTTCAAAATTCATGACTGAGTTCTGTCTATGCGTCTGAATGAAAGGCAACTCTTTTTTATTTTTTTTTCTTTTTTTTGCCATACGCATTTCCTTACTTTTATTTGTGAAGTATCGTCAGTGGCCTGTAATACATTTTTCTTTGTTTACATATAATAAATACAATATTTAATAGTTACAATATGTCACACTTTGTCACGTTTTTCTCTTGTTTTTCAGATCAGAAACAACTTGTGTAGTACAAATATCGTGATATTAAATTACAGGTTGTTGTTACTTACGAGTTCCAGTGTTGTTAGTCCATATTAGTCCATATGTGTGGGCCTGAAGATGTCTTAACCGGTCCTCATGCTCCAGCTGGCCGATTTCCTGCGATGTTTGTGCGATGTCCTTCCAGCAGAAACTGAGGTCTGGCTTGCTGCATTAACGGCAGCAGTGTAGTTATTATACACAAGTTTTAATATCACTGAACAAGAATTTAGTGACTCAAAGAGAATCTGTTGTGGTTTACACAGTTTCGGACGTCTGCGTTATAATGAATACACTGTACTTAGAGGATCTGACCAATTTAAAATAGTTTCCGAAAATTTTGTTTTTCCGAGGATAAACGAGCAACTAGACACATGGCAGACACACAGAGGCAAATAAGTAGTGCTCATAATTGGTGGAACACCATTACTGTATTTCGATTTTGAATCTGTAGTTTTTATGTGAAATAGCGGATAGTTATTTCTAGAAATTAAACTTTATTTAACTACATACCAGAGGAAAGAATAAAGTACTAAATTCCCACAGCTCGAAGTTCGTAACTTTGAGTCCATAAATGCAGGCTGACTGCCGCCTAGTAACGATAACTCAGACGTGTCACTGTAAGACACTACTATTTACGGCTTCATCAGACGTCAAAGACAAGCACAGAGAATGTCATAGCTATTGCTACTTCCTGTGTCGCATTTGTTGCTCACGATGAGAAATCTGGTTGCTGAAATATCACCATGGATGCGGACTTCACTAGGGAACGTGTGAACCACGTGGGGTACGTAAAACCTGTGTCGACTCTTTCTGCATGTACTTTTCGAAGAGAGATCAACTTCGAGCTTTATGATGGATGTCTGAATGTTACATGAACTATACACTCAAACGTAGCGTTCGCTGCACAGTTTGACGTGCACTACGATACTACTCCAAATCAGCACAGCGAAAGATCGTTGAGCATAAGACGTACGAAATGGCAGACGGTGTTGGGGAATTGCGTCTCGGGCTGGGGGCTGTCCTTGAAGGAAGACGTACTCTCCAAACGACCAGCAGTAAAGTGTCGTCAGGCGCTGGGCACAGAGTAAAGTCCGTAGTACCTTCTTCGCAAGGCGCCTTTCCTTTGTTCTCTAACAGGAGGGATTGTCTCAAGTGCGGTCTCCGGTGTCGAGACTAAGTATCGCTACTCTTGTCAATGAAAGGTAAATCACTGAAGTATCGCTGTTGGAAAATACATATATTCAGCTTATCCCCCAGAAGCGATCTGTAGGTCGTTTCGAGGACTTGGTTTCACCACTGTTATAGTGTTTAACTTCCAGGACGATACTTTAACATTTGTTATCATGTACTTAAAATTTGTATTCATTAGTCTCGAATCGCTGGACAAGCTTTAAACGTGATGTTTCGGTGAATGTCCGAAGTTTTTGCCCTCCCTAGAGATGTGTGAATTGAACACACACGGTATACACTACTGAAGAAAAGTTCTTGGGTTTCCAGCCGTGTGGAAGCACTAAGACAGCGCGAATAGGCCTGAAGTTGGTAAGCATGATGAGTATGACCCCTGTCTAAATATCGCGGTATCTTAAGGGTGTCAGAAACTTCTTCATTGGATGGTCTCCTTTCAGCATGGTCGTTAACACTTTGCTGTTCCTCGTCGTCATAATAGTCTTGGTTGTCGATAACACAGGTAATTATTCCATTGTCCATTATCTGGCCGTCATTCCTCAGTATTTTTCTGATAGCATTCTCCAAATCATGAATATCGTTCAGTCGTCGTTGCTGGGAATATTTCGTCCTTGTAACGTCTGATTGTGTGTACCGCAACTAAGACTGACCCGCTTTCACCCTCATTGAACTTTTCTATCAGTCTGTGTTTGTGGGAAACACTAAGAACAACGCGTTCCTTGAGTCGTAGTTGGGAACGCTACAAGTGTACGAATCGTCACAAACGGAAGTTCAGACTTAAGCGAAAAACTACAGCAACCTTGGTTACCAGATACGGGAAACAATTGAACTGCCAGCTCAGAGACAAGTAACAGTACACAGTGCTATTGATTATGTACAGTGCAATCTGATTACGTACATTTTACTGTATTCTGTGGTAGCTCGTCTCGGGTGTTGACTTACCTGTGTCATTGTCTTGAACACCTGCTTAAAGACTCTTCAATAACGGTTTCCATAAAATGCTAAAATATAGTGTATAAATCCACTAGAAAATAGAAAGATTGATATAAGTGTCTAGTTTTCCTGTTTCACAAAATGGGTAAATATCTTTAAAATGGGAGCAATATCGCGTTCTGCTTCATGTAGCAGAATTTTAGGTGATCACTTGCGCTCCCAGATTTAGCAAAGCCAGACAAACTTTTCTGGCAATTCAAACTTCGGGAAAGAAGTATTTCATATTATCTGACGCATATTCCACTTAAAAAATACATTTTTTGAGACAAGAGATGTAGAAGTTCAATACTATGACAAGGGATTGTTGAATTGGAACAAAAAACGAATTCTAACAATCACAGTTACTTTGAGTAGTAATAGTTTTTGAAATACATTGTACCCGGAAATATAAATTTTACTTAGAATGGCTTTCAAATAAGGTAAGTCCAACATTGAACAATAAATATAAGCGGGGTCGAATTCCTAAGTGTAAGTGGTAGTCATCAATCATAAATTTCGAGTTCTTCTTTAGATAAAATGGTTAAATATGTACTGTTTATATTATTAACATCAGTAGAAAGTAAATTATACACAGAATTATGAGATTACAGAAATAAAAATTGTAGAAGAATTTAGAGATTTCACATATGCTTAGAACATCTTCCAAGTACCTTAGATCTGCAAATGCCGATATAAATATGATAACAGCGTTAACTGTTAAGATTTTATCATGATATTGGTTGATCTCAAACTCTGTTAATGCGTTTTATGTCAAATTTCAAACATATAATATTACGAAACTTCCTGGCAGATTAAAACTGTGTGCCCGAGCGAGACTCGAACTCGGGACGTTTGCCTTTCGCGGGAAAGTGCTCTACCATCTGAGCTACCGAAGCACGACTCACGCCCGGTACTCACAGCTTTACTTCTGAAGTTACCTCGTCTCCTACCTTACAAACTTTACAGAAGCTCTCCTGCAAACCTTGCAGAACTAGCACTCCTGAAAGAAAGGATATTGCGGAGACATGGCTTAGCCACAGCCTGGGGGATGTTTCCAGAATGAGATTTTCACTCTGCAGCGGAGTGTGCGCTGATATGAACGTCCTGGCAGATTAAAGCTGTGTGCCCGACCGAGAGTCGAACTCGGGACCGTTGCCATTCGCGGGCAAGTGCTCTACCATCTGAGCTACCGAAGCACGACTCACGCCCGGTACTCACAGCTTTACTTCTGCCAGTACCTCGTCTCCTACCTTACAAACTTTACAGAAGCTCTCCTGCGAACCTTGCAGAACTGGCACTCCTGAAAGAAAGGATATTGCGGAGACATGACATAGCCACAGCCTGGGGGATGTTTCCAGAATGAGATTTTCACTCTGCAGCGGAGTGTGCGCTGATATGAAACTTCCTGGCAGATTAAAACTGTGTGGCCGACCGAGACTCGAACTCGGGACCTTTGCCTTTCGCGGGCAAGTGTTCCACCATCTGAGCTACCGAAACACGACTCACGCCGGGTACTCGAGGTACTGGCAGGAGTAAAGCAGTGAGTACCGGGCGTAAGTCGTGCTTTTGTAGCTCAGATGGTAGAGCACTTGCCCGCGAAAGGCAAAGGTCCCGAGTTCGAGTCTCGGTCGGGAACACAGTTTTAATCTGCCAGGAAGTTCATATCAGCGCACACTCCGCTGCAGAGTGAAAATCTCATTCTGGATATAAAATACACTGTAATGAGACATATTTAATAAATAAATAAAGCATAAAACGTACTAAGTACGTAAAAGAGAGCGGAAAAGTGCTACGTTTAATGTTGCCAACAGAAAACGAGAGTGGCGTGCGGTGATTTTCACAGATTGGAGGTACCGACAGTAAGAGATGCAACCATAAAGTTTTAAATGGGACCTACAAAAATACAGTTATGTAATTAATTCCTGTTTTGTTTGGAATTTCCTGTCTCTAGCTCTTTGTCCTCATAGAAATTTACCCGTCAAAATACCGCAACACGCCACTGCAGTTGCAAAAACAAAACGGCGTAGACCACTGATAAATTCAAGTACCGTGTGGCAATTCGTTCTTCGCGCATGAACAGGAACAACGCTGGGGAAATCTGTGCTGGTACCTTGGAGTGTACGGAAACATCGTATCATCGTATAAGACATTGATCAGGCTACATAAGACCATTCTAATTTCGTGAAACAAGTCAAAATAACGAAGTGGCAGTCTTACACTCGTGATCCTTAATGACGGCAGTATGTCCGTTGAGCCTTATTGTTTAGCGCTCATTTTATCTTGGTTCACTGTTCATTCGACTTTGAAATCATTATCATTCCCAAAAAGTCTTCGGTCCATTCTCCATTGTCATATATTTTGTAACACAAATTTTACGTCTAAACATTTATGTATTGGTTTGAAGGATTAGTTGCACTCTCTAATTCTTTTATTACTATTAATGGTCATTTCTCATTATCAGCTATATCATCCATGAATTCTTGTTCCTTTGTAGGTGATCAGTGTCGTACACCTTTTTCATATTTTGCTCCCAGATCTGGAGGAAAAGCTCGGGACATTTGCATACTACATTTCTGTATTTGTTGAGAATTTCCATAAAGGCTCCTGCAGACCTGTTTTAATCAACTTTCGTACTCTTTACCCTGTTGTACAGAAAATCCTATCTTATTATCCTCTCCAAGACTTCAATTGCAGGGTACTAGCTTCCTCTGTTTATGCAATTTCTTATTCAGCCCCATGTACATCTTACTGATTCCATGTTTCTTTTTTTGCAATTTCTCTCCTTCCATCCGGAAAATTGCTTTTATCTACATCTACAAACGTACTCCGGAAGCCACCCTGTGCTATGACACAAAGGGTGTCCTTTGCTAATACTAGTCATTTATTTTCCTATTCGAGTCGTAAATGGAGTGAAGGAAAAAACTGTGTCCGTATTCCTTCGCGGGAGCCAAAATCTGTCTTATCTGGTCTTTTCGGCCCTTACGCGAAATGTGCCTTGGCAGCGCGGCGGTATAATCGTTCTGTAGTCAACTGCGAATGACTATTCTCTAAATTTTCTCAACAGTGTTTCACGAAAAGAGCGTCAACTTCCCACCAGTCATTCCTATTTGAATTCTCAAAGCATCTCCGTAACATTCACATGTCGATCGAACTTACCGGTAGCAAATGTACCAGCTCCCGTCGCAATTGCTCGATATGTTTCTTTAATTCGAACCTAAAAACTCGAGCAGCGCTCAAGAACGGGTGACGCACGTAATCTGTACGTGGTATCGTTTGTATATGGGTTACACTTTCCTAGAACTCTCCCAATAAACCTTTCCTACTACCATCTCTATGTCCTCTTTCCATTTCATATTGCTCTGCAATGTTACGCCTAGACGTTTAACAGACGTAAACTGTGAAAGGCAGCATTCTGCTGATACTGTTTTAGAAGATTTCAGGTTTGTTTTTCCTAGTTATGAAACATTAACATACATTTTTCTACAATTAGAGAAAGGTGCAATTCGTCACACCAAATAGAAGTTCCAAGACATATATTTCTGCAGCCACTGAACGACGATGCTTCCCCGTATGCTACAGCGTCATCGTCAAACAGTCGCAGACTGCTGTTCACCATAACCGTCAGAAGGTTTATGTATATAGACATCAGGAGCAGTTCTATCACACTTCTTTGGGCACTCCAGACGATATCCTTATCTCTGATGAACATTCGCGATCGACCACAGCGTTCTGTTCTCTATGACTTAAGAAGTCTTCGAGCCACTTACATATCTAGGGTCCTACTGCACATTCCCGTAACTTCGTTAACAGAGAGCAGTGGTGCGTCGTCTACAACCCTTTCCGGAAAGCTAGGAATGCGGATCCTTTTTCTTATTATGTTGTTTTCTTCGCAAAGTATTTTGAACAGAATTACCATTTTCGGCTACGCAATAGCCATCTACGGCAGAAGCGAAAGAAATTGCATTACATGTAACTGAATTGAAACAGAGGACTGATATTACAATACAAACACGCTATATCTCACATTCTGCTTCACTGCAAGAAGTCGTACCCACATAAAAGTGACTTGAACGAAAATTGGCATACGTGCTTTAACCAATACGTATGGGATGCAAAGGCATCACAATCTATTCAATTTTAGTATTATTTACGTAACCAACTTTTACTTCTTGAACGTTTTGTTAAATTGTTATCAGCTTCAAACTTTCTGAAGATAAACAGTTTTTTCATATGATTCAATAATTTTTTTGCTCACTTGGATGCAACTAGAAATGTTTTAAATAACTGGACTTTTGTACGAAACCTTACGCGACATGTCCAATAATCTGTACGTCATGCATGCATCAAAGACCTCTGGAGTAGCTTTGTATCCCAAATATAACCGGTTGAAGAATGCCCAGCTATTTTGAATCATGTTATTTTTACACGGTTATGACTTTTTGCAGTGGTAGTAGAGTGGGAGGTATATCGTGCTTGTATTATAATTTACATCCTTTGTTTTTATTCTCTTAGCGTGGTAGCTAGCAATGAATTTTCTTTCATTTCAGTTGTAGATACTGAAGATAGATATTGTATAGCCTAAACCGGTATTTCATTTCTGTTAAATAATTTTCAGCCAAGGAACTTAAATAAAAAAATTGTGTACGTCGAGCATTTGCTCTCCAGACCGACATTTCACATCAAATTCTATTCATTGTGGAATCTGCCCGCTGCCCTTCGTCCATAATTCGTAGTATGTCGTGCAAGAAAAGGGATAGCTGAGCATCAAACGAGCGATGTATACCAAATCCGTTGTGATTTGTGGACAGAAGCTATTCTGCTTTGATATACACGGGGATCACCTCGGTTTTTTCTTCCAGTCACTTGGGACCTTGCGCAGACTAAGATATTTCCAAAAATAGCCAATTAAGGGGCCTGTGCCGTAGAGTACATTATATAAAACCGAAATTGGTATCCGTCTCGTCTTGGCGACTCGCTTTCAACTTTTTCAGCTTCTCTTCAACGCCATGGGTAGCTATTTCTATGTCCTCCATAGGAAAATCTGTGCGACGGTCAAGCAACGGTATGTCTGTACGATCTTCACATGTGAATTACATTTTTAGCGGGAAATTAAAAACTTCAGCTTTCGTTTTGCTGTCTCGCATTGCCAAGCCAGACTGTTCGATGAGTGACCAAGCAGAAACCTTCAAACAGCTTCTCAGAAAGACCCATCCTTAGAGTATTAGGGGAGAAGTTGTATGTTTCGCCCATATATCTTCTCATTGATGCAAGAATTACTAATATCTCCTGTTTGTCGACATTTCCACGTTTTCTGACTCGAGAGTAAAACAGTCTCAGCTTCCGTGAAGTCTTCCGAATTTTCTTTTTAACGTTATCCAGCTTACATATTCTATAATTCTCTGTCTTGCTACTATAATTACTTGCAATACCTGTGGGTTTAATCTGATGGTTCTTTGCGTCGCAAACCGCTAATGAGGTAACATATATTGGAGATGAGGGCTTCGGCTAGTTTTACGTATTTTTACCATCTTCCATGCGTCAGTCACAGATTTAGTTGCTGTATGAGCGTCCGATGATTTTGTGCACTCAATACCGATATTATTAGCGCATTTGCTAAAACAGTCTGCTTTAGTTTAATGAAGGATTTTACGATCCCGGCTAGGTTATGGACGTGTAGCTTATGGAGCAGCGTGAGCTAATTACTTCAAGACCCGTCGTGCTACCCAACATGAGGAGATTACGCTAGCAACAGGTGCTTTTAGCAGTAACCTTATAGTTGTATTTTGTGGCGAGGGTGGGCACCCGCTACTTGGGATTCGGCGGCATGTTGTACATTAGTGCTATGTAAGCATCCCACTGGTTAAGGGAAGCCTACTGAGGTTAGTGAAGTTCTTATAATTATAGATTGCACCTGTAGGTTGACGTCTACGTATTGTCCCATCGAATTAGTACACAAATGCGGATAGGCAACCCAATTACTAGACTCACAAAGCGAGCCGCCTTCGCACCATACCGGACACATCGCAAAGTCGATGTGCACCCATAGTTGACAATTGTCGCATCACTGACGAAGCCAGCCCATACTGAGCACCTTAGTGTAAGTTACAAAGTTGGAGAAATGTTCTCTACACTGATATGTGTCTGTTTCCACAATGTCTTGCACGTTTCTAGCAGTCGTCTTCTGCAATACTAGAACCCTGGAGAGCCTTGTGAATGACCCTGTGTGTCCTACCCCAACCTCCAACCCAACCCCTATGAAAGGCGGATAGTATTCTTTTCATATTGTTCTTTCTAATACATTAATTAACGTAACCATAAATAAATATTTCTGAAATAAAATAGGTAGGCATAGGGATATACAATCAACTTATTGCTTACTATACAGGGTGTTACAAAAAGGTACGGCCAAACTTTCAGGAGCCGGCCGCGGTGGTCTAACGGTTCTAGGCGCTCAGTCCGGAACCGCGCGACTGCTAGGGTCGCAGGTTCGAATCCTGCCTCGGGCATGGATGTGTGTGGTGTCCTTAGGTTAGTTAGGTTTAAGTATTTCTAAGTTCTAGTGGACTGATAACCACAGCAGTTAAGTCCCATAGTGCTCAGAGCCATTTGAACCATTTGAAACTTTCAAGAAACATTCCTCACAGACAAAGAAAGAAAATATGTTATGTGGACATGTGTCCGGAAACGCTTACTTTCCATGTTAGAGCTCATTTTATTATTTCTCTTCAAATCACATTTATCATGGAATGGAAACACACAGCAAAAGAACGTACAAGTGTGACTTCCAACACTTTGTTACAGGAAATGTTCAAAATGTCCTCCGTTAGCGAGGATACATGCATCCACCCTCCGTCGCATGGAATCCCTGATGCGCTGATGCAGCCCTGGAGAATGGCGTATTGTATCACAGCTGTCCACAATACGAGCACGAAGAGTCTCTATATTTGGTACCGGCGTTGCGTAGACAAGAGCTTTCAAATGCCCCCGTAAATGAAAGTCAAGAGCGTTGAGGTCAGGAGAGCGTGGAGGCTATGGAATTGATCCGCGTCTACCAGTCCATCGGTCACCGAATCTGTTGTTGAGAAGCGTACGAACACAACGACTGAAATGTGCAGGAGCTCCATCGTGCATGAACCACATGTTGTGTCGTAGTTGGAATGGCACATGTTCTAGCAGCACATGTAGAGTATCCCGTATGAAATCATGATAACGTGCTCCATTGAGCGTAGGTGGATGAACATGGGGGTTAATCAGGACATCAACAACAATGCCTGCCAAAACGTTCACAGAAAATCTGTGTTGATGACGTGATTGCACAATTGCGTGCGGATTCTCGTCAGCCCACACATGTTGATTGTGAAAATTTACAATTTGATCACGTTAGAATGAAGCCTCATCCGTAAAGAGAACATTTGCACTGAAATGAGGATTGACACATTGTTGGATGAACCATTCGCAGAAGTGTACCCGTGGAGGCCAATCAGCTGCTAATAGTGCCTGCACACGCTGTACACGGTACGGATACAACTGGTTCTCCCGTAGCACTCTCCATACAGTGACGTGGTCAACGTTACATAGTACAGCAGCAACTTCTCTGACGCTGACATTAGGGTTATCGTTAACTGCACGAAGAATTGCCTCGTCTATTGCAGGTGCCCTCGTCGTTCTAGATCTTTCTCAGTCGCGAGTCATAGGCTGGAATGTTCCGTGCTCCCGAAGACGCCGATCAATTGCTTCGAACGTCTTCCTGTCGGGACACATTCGTTCTGGAAATCTGTCTCGATACAAACGTACCGCACCACGGCTATTGCCCCGTGCTAATCCATACTTCAAATGGGCATCTGCCAACTCCGCATTTGTAAACATTGTACTGACTGCAAAACCACGGTCGTGATGAACAGTAACCTGTTGATGCTACATACTGATGTGCTTGATGCTAGTACTGTAGAGCAACGAGTCGCATGTCAACACAAGCACCGAAGTCAACATGACCTTCCTTCAATTGCGCCAACTGGCGGTGAATCGAGGAAGTACAGTACATACTGACGAAACTAAAATGAGCTGTAACATGGAAATTAAGCGTTTCCGGACACATGTCCACATAACATCTTTCCTTTATTGTGTGTGAGGAATGTTTCCTGAAAGTTTGGCCGTACCTTTTTGTAACACCCTGTATAAAGGAATAGAGTTCTAATACAATTACGTAGGCTTTCAAGACCAGATCACGGAATTTTCTAGGTATTGTACCGGATCATATTGTAGAAAGTAATACCGACTAGTAATTGTTTTTCTTACAGTGTGTCGTAGTACCATACCTTTGATGTTAATTCTGTCGTCTCTGACACCATATTCTAGTTTCCTGTCATTAATGTACAACTACAATTGAAGCCGTTTGTACTACCAAAAGTAACAATTATCGAAAACGGTGCACAACGATGTAATTCCAACCTGATTCGAAAAACCGATTGTAAAATTCATACCGTCCATATGGCGCAGTAAGCACCTTACTATGCTCTTCGTGTGGTGTAAAGGAAGGAGAAAAACGGTACAACGATCATCATGTAATAAGCTGATATTGTCTGAAATAGAGGAAATTTAGAGATAGAGAAATAAATGCGTCGTTGATACAACTGGTTTAACTGATAATCAAGTGGTCCTTCTAGTAACAGTCATTTTGTATCATGAGTTATTGGAAGCTGCTTACCAAATTCGCACAGGATAACTGAGAATAAGTATAAATGCTAACAACAGCTCCTCTTCACAATTATGAAATAAAAGGACTCAGGGACAATAATGACTGTTATAATATCTGAATAAAACTTCAATCTCTACTTAACGTAGTCTCAGATATTGTGTCTTCTGTAAATTGCTAGTTGGAGGAGGAGATGGCTAAACATTTGATCTACGTACAGTGATCGAAAAACGGAAAACTCTATTTGTACGAAACATCGTTGGAGGCACTGACTTTTGCCAAAATAACACAATTTTCGTGAATCTAATTAAAGGTTTAAAGTATTACATCTGCTGGATACAAGGAATTATGAGTCATATGAGGCTCGATTCATTTGCGAGTACATAATTTAATAACTGCATCTTTGTTTACTTTCCTAGATATTCATAAGGGAGAATGCAGTATATGTACAGGTGAATTTATGTATTGAATTACAGAAAATGAGAGAGGTTTCTACACCAAATGAATTTGGCCGTTTTAAGTATATGTACAACAAATGAGTCCGAAGCATGTACATTTGATGTATTATTTCAGTAAGAGGTTCTGCTTACAATTGTCTATCGAACGACTGAAGTTTATTAGTCAATTGCGAGTAAGACTGTAATCTCTTTTTTTAATTAGATGTTTTCATTTTACTTGTCATTGACACATTATTCCGAAAACCTCGTGAGAATCACGTGATTTTAACAAGCCAGTATGTGTGTTCCAGGAGACAATCTATGAAGCTTCGGCCTTTAACAGCAGAAAGGAGGACTTTGATTTACGGAACTGCCAACACTGAAGTTTTCCGGAAGAAAGAACCTAACCGAACAAGTCATACTTGTCTTTCCCTTCCCCACACTTAGAACTCTTGCACAAGGTAGGTAAATATGTCCCCGGAACGGAGGAAGTGGTAAGGTAAACAGAATACTCCTTTCGCTTATGACAGATAGCAGGAAATAAACAATTTATTTTGGCTACAGTGAACTTAGGAGAATATATGACATTGTTTAATCACTGGTCCAATTTCAAATGAAAAGTATGTGCATGAAATGAGAAATCATTAGACAAAACTCAAAAATTTAGCTGTTTCTTTTCACATTTTCAAGCACATACTAAAACATATCAATCTGTGAGCCCGTCCGCCATCATTTCTATTAGGTATTGGGAACGAATGAGCCAGTTTCTGGTAACTGAGCATAAGAAACTTTTATCCAGAAGCAAGCCGATCCTTTAGCAATCTTTCAAAATGAAAATGGGTTGTGGTATGAGCTTACTGGGCTGGCTTAAATGCTTGGGATTTTCCATGACGATTAAAGTTTTTCATCAAATTTTTGGAGAGAAACTCAAATACCGACTGGGGGCATCACTCTACAGACTATCGTTATCGGCGCGAGAAAGAAACACCAAATGAAAATACTAAACACTGCTCTTGAGGCCGGCTGAATGGGTGAAATGTCAGATAGCGTCGTGGAATGGTTTTGGAGCTCGCGAAATGGAAGAGTCTTCTGGCAAACTTCATGAGGATACTAGGCAAACAGTAAGCTCCGTGTAACGGCATTGGCATCTTAAGTGTTGAGTATATTAATTACCAACGGAAAACAGGAAAGGTAAAAATGCTCCTGTTTATTAAACTCGGACTGAAAAGCTTCCTCATTCTACTTTACTCAGAATATTTAAAAATTTTCCTAAATGTTTTGGCATGCGAACATATTCGCGCTCTTATTAACATGCATCTCACCCCTCGACGCCACATGCTAACCTAAATATAACTCGCTCACACCCATTAGTCCATCGTTGTAAGTTGCTTATTCCAATCCACTCCCAACTGCACATTCTCGCTTACTCCTTCAGCCCACATCATTGTCATTATTTCTTTGCGTTTCTCTGTCACTGCTCTCTCTCTCACAGCCACAGTATCCTTCGTTCAGTCTTCCTAATACTGTCTCCTCTAACTCTCACGGTGTCCTTCATGTTGTCTGTCACTGCTACTATCTCATTCATTACTCTACTCACTGCTCCTGTTTCTTCTCACAATCACTATCTCTCTCGTTCTCTTTGGCACTGTCATAGACTCTGTCATTTTCACTGTATCTAGTCCACATCTACTTTGTCCCTCTCTTTATTCCTCTACCACTGGCACTGTCTCCTTCACTCTTTGCCCTATCACTGCTCTGTCACTGTCAACTGTGCTCCACTGTCAATGTCTCTTTCTTTCACACTGACACTGTTTCCTTCGTTCTTTCCATAGCACAATCGCTGTCCATTATCTTCCAGTATTTATTACTTTGCGTCTCTTTTGCAGTGCCACTTCTAACAACCCTACCACAACAAAGGTCAAAATTTAATAATGATTGTGATGTTGCTCACGCAGCTAAATACTGCATTTTCGGGCAACAACAAAGTTATTATGTGGTAGGTGTCATTAGAGCACAGTTAATAAAGTCATTTCACGTAATAATGAATGAACTAGTCACTCATCTTTTCGTGTTTCCCACGCTGGTCTCGTAAAATCATGGCTCAATCGTCGAAAATCTAGGTGGTGATGATTCCAAGCTCGGATGCGAAGAGGCCTAGGTTTTATTCTGCTATATTCAAAAGTTTTGTAGATGTATTTCAAAAACCATTCTTGAAGATTAAACTTTTGAAAGTTAGCACAATGGTGATGTAACAAAATAATCGGAACTCCGAATTTAAGTTACACTTCTTTTTTATTGCTTTTGTTGCGATATCACGTAACACACAAAACATCACTTCACAATACAAAACATACTTGAAAACATCTTCCTCACTGTTACAGTTCACATTTTATAAGCTGACTAGAATATGCGTCTTTCCAAAATGACGTCCAAGACTTGACTTTTTCAAGGTCCGACTCTCTAACTAAATAACTAATAATCGCTTACGCGCCCCAAAATCAGAGTTACAAGTACGTCAAAGATCATAGTGACAAAAGAAAGAACATACACAAGAATAATATAATTGCAATATATACATATCGATGAATCAAAGTACTTCTACATTAATGAAATCAAATCTGAATGTTGTCTCAGAAATATGTCAACTACTTTACAGAAACACAGTAGAAGGTTACTGGTATCGAGGGTTCAGGTGAGGTGCCGTAATGGTTACGTAATTCAAGTACCATTACACGCTGTCTCCTCTCTCTCAGCATAAAACAGAGTGAATACATTCATATGCCACAATTTTGTGAAAAATTTAACGGTGGTGAGAAAGGTTGAATCATGCAGCTTGTACCTCACTTCTCAGGCTCAATGCTTTAATAAGCAGAAGCACGTTCGCATTTTTGTGTGCCGACAGGATCGTCTTAACGCTTCTACCCTTCTTGTTCCTTCAAAAACAGGACAAGGCACTCATATGAAAAGAATATTATGGGATATTAAAATAATTGTAATTCACTTATTTGAAACTGATATATCGAAGACTATATAATTTTACACCTCATACCGGATTTTATATGCACAAAAATTCTGTATGTGTTACAACATTACACCAGTAGGGGATTCCCAGTATCCTCCTAATGATAAAAGAGATATTTTACAGCATATTCCTCCACGCTACGTCACTTTATAAGGTACGTTTTCGTCTCACAATGGATTTCACTTGTGTATTTTATGCGTGTCTTTGAACTGGTACATCGGTAAACAAGAAAATTTTCAAGGTGGTTCAAGATTTTGATCTTAGGAATGTAGCTCAAGACGTTTAGTCTTTTGCTGTGCATAGTCGTATTGGAATGCGCAGCTCTGTTTACTCAGTTACCACCATTCAACCATTAAATCCTGCTTCCATAATCCCCATAAGGCGCACCGTAGACTACATGTAATGCAGAAAGAATGAACCGATGTGCTCCATTTGCTTAAGATGGAGGAATTGCGTAATATTCAATCACTGAACCTGTACTGTAGGCTAGATACACTGAAGCACCAAAGAAACTGGCATAGGCGTGCGTATTCTAATACAGAGATATGTGAACAGGCAGAATACGGCGCTGAGGTCGGCAACGCCTAGATAAGACAACAAGTGTCTGGTGCAGTTGTTACGTCGCTTACCGCTGCTACAGTGGCAGATTATCAAGAATTGAGCTTGAAAGTGGTGTTGGCGCACGAGCGATTGGACCAGCATCTACCAGGTAGCGAGGAAGTGGTGATTTTCCCGTAAGACCATTTCAGTAATGTACCGTGAATATCACGAATCCGGTAAAACATTAAATATCGGACGTCGCTGTGGCCGGGAAAAGATCCTGCAAGAACGCCACCAACGACGACTGCAGAAAATCGTTTGACAGAAGTGCAACCCTCCAGCAAACGGCTGCAGATTTCAATGTTGGGCCATCAGTGTGCGAACCAGTCAGCGAAACATCATCGATATGAGCTTTCGGAGCCGAAGGCCCACTCCTGTACGCTTGATAACTGCACGACTCAAAGCTTTAGGCCTCGCCTGGGCCCGTCAGCAACGACAATGGACAGTTGATGACTGGACACATGCCGCCTGGTCAGACGAGGCTCGTTTCAAACTGTATCGAGTGGATGGACGTGCACGGGTGTGGAGACAACCTCTTGAATACATGTACCCTGCATGTCAGCAGGGGACTGTTCAAGGTGGTTGAGACTCTCTAATGGTGTGGAGCGTGTGCAGTTGGAGTGATATGGGACCTCTGATACGTCTAGATACCTGTCTGTCACTTGCATCCATTCATGTCCATTGTGCGCTCCGACGGACTTGGGCAATTCCAGCAGGACAATATGACACCCCATAGTCCAGAATTGCTACAGAGTAACTCCAGGAACACTCTTATGAGTTTAAACACTTCCGCTGGCCACAACACTCCACAGACATGAACATTATTGAGCATAGCTGGGATAGCTTGCAACGTGCTGTTACGGATTGAGCATAGCTGGGATAGCTTGCAACGTGCTCTTACGGATTTATGGACAGCCCTGCAGGGATCGTGGTGTCAGTTTCCTTGAGCACTGCTTCAGACATTAGTCGAGTCCATGCCATGTCGTGTTGCTGCACTTCTGCATTCTCGCGGGGGGCCTTCACGATATTAGGAAGGTGTACTAGTTTGTTTGACTCTACAGTGTACAGTCAACCGATCTTTATGTTGGGTATACAAATGATACGTAGTCCAAGTGACAGTCAAACCACTGCACCCCTACTACCTTTCTATCACCAACAGAAACCGAGGTATCAGGCGCATGAAGATCTCTTTATTATGCGTGGCAGTTTGGAACATGTTGGTTAGCTTTGGTTCAAATGGTTCAAATGGCTCTGAGCACTATGGGACTCAACTGCTAGGGTCATTAGTCCCCTAGAAATTAGAACTAGTTAAACCTAACTAACCTAAGGACATCACAAACATCCATGCCCGAGGCAGGATTCGAACCTGCGACCGTAGCGGTTTTGCGGTTCCAGACTGCAGCGCCTTTAACCGCACGGCCACTTCGGCCGCCCGGTTAGCTTTGGGAGACCTCGAGATTTCATCTCTAGCGCGTGACCGTGCAAAACTCTTTAATCACTTTCCACTCCTTATGGCGAGTATTGAGGTGTAAGGAGTTTGTGGTCGCTCGTTTGGACATGAACCCAAACCGGAATGTTGAGCTCTTAGACAGTTGGGCACAGCGTATGAACTATTGTTGCATACTTTGTCTCGCTCGCCGCACGTCGATAGTATTTCGTGGATTCTGACTGCTGCCGCAAATGAAACTTCATGCCACGCCACGAATGCTCCGTCGCACGGAGGAAAGGAACGATGCAATATGACACAATAGTTGATATCAAACGATTACCGTTACCCCTCTGTGCGGAAATACGAACATTAGCCTTGTTTTTCTTTTGTCACTTCTCACTCCTCGCCAGTGCCGGGTGTCGACAAACTCTAATTATTGACTGAACGAGTTACTTTCACCGAACCGCTACCGTAGAGAACACGGCAGCCTAAGCGGCCTTTGCTAATAAAACACAGGACAAGGATCAGAGTGGCCAGTTCTGTGTGAAAGTCGCTACGGCGTAACCTAAAGACCCGTCGGCTATCTAAAGGCGGCGGTAACTTGTTTTCGTGTTCATTGGGAGCGGACGGCTGCAGAACAGAGCTGCTACAAAAGGGTTGACTGTTGGGCACGCGGGAGGGGGGAGGGAAAGCTACTGTGGGACAGGCGCCGGCTGCTGTTACTGGACCTGTCTAGAGGCTGCGTTTGAAGGCCTGGTCCGGCTGAGCTGCGCAGACCTCAAAGCTTTGCGGCCTGTCGAGGACCGGAAGGGAAGTAACATGGCGACCGCCGGCGGCTGGCCTTCTCTCTGGCGTGTCGCGAGGTCTGCCACGCCGCTACTGTAGGCGTTAAGTACCCTTCAAAGTGCCGTTGCCGCCGTCTTGAGTGCTGCCGAATCGGTTTTCACTTTGAAATTGTGTTATTGTGAATCATAGTATTGTGAGTCACTGACACGTGCAAAGTGCTCAGATTATGCTGATTTACGTAAAACTTGAAATGTAATTCGGGAAACGCTATGGAGGAAAACTTCGAAAATAATGATTTACGTGGTCAGTGAGATGCGGAAACGGAGTAAATGTCACTTCTCACAGGGCAAGCGTAACGTATCAAGCCATAGTCAGCTAATAGCAGGCAGACTCAAATCTCGAGCAATTGTCGGTATACGTAATCATAACTAATTACGTTGAAGAAGAAGAAAACGTTTACGTATGGAACATCAACACTATGTGTAAAATAACAATACAAAATAACTTGACACACACCATACACTAGGGCGATGTTACTTAATACGGAGTGTACTTCGTTATACAAAGCTCAGAAATAGTTGTTATTCACTGTTCAAGCTTTAGTTTTACGGTTTTAGATTTACATTGTCATTATTGTACTATCGCCATCAAAGATGATGCAACACTGGTGCTCAGCTTGGAAAAATATGTTGCGAATGGGCAGTGAGATGCGAAAATTAATACCATCGTTGACAGTGCAAATGTAATTGATTAAACAAGAAGGGTATGACGCACAAGGATATTTTATGAACATTTGAGTTTAATTAATAAGTTATTTACATACATATTTTACTATATCATTTTTGTCTAATTTTATTGTATGCAGTATTGTCTACGTTGATATAAAATTGAGAAAGAACTGTAAAAAATTTATTCTTTATGTTTTACGTATTCATGTAAATTTTTATCGTGATTCTTTGTAAGAAGGAGCAAAAGGATCTACTCTGTATTTAACGTATTGCAGTTGCCCGTTTAGCCATAATACTAACATTTGTAAGATTAGACTATGTGAAAGATTTCTTTGCTTGCTATAACAACCGACTTGAGAAGTTATGTAGGAGTGTGAACGCAGGTATGAAACGGAGCAGGGAACAATTTGAAAGGCACTGAAAGGGAACAGTTGCAAAGTATTTTGCAGAATATAGTTTGTTCTTGAGACGGTGGAAACGTGATTTAGTGTTCTGCACCGTTGAGCGAAATATTTACTGTTTCGTTATTGAAAGACACTATCATCAAAAGTCTACAATTAGGAAACCGGACTGCATGGGAGGAAGAGAAACTGTGAACTGTTTACGACAATACTGACAAGTGTCCAATGGAAAACTGTGTTCTTTGGAGCTGTCTTACGTGAGATCCAAGAGTTTAGTTCATTACTGATTACGTGCACTGCAGTTAAATATTATAAACAAACTGCCAGGACCTTTCGCAATTTTTTTCTGACAAAAGGTTGAATAAACACGCATGTTCCGGAACAATAAACTTTTAGAGGGCCTATACTTTGTACTCACCTGACTTTCCAAGTCAAACATCCCATTCGAAGATTTCTCGAGGCACAAAGCCTTAAGCATATTGGTCACAGAGTAACAAGTATCCGTTTTTCGGCACTGATATTCAAAACAGTGAATTTACAAGAAATTAAAACGAAAATCTATCAAGAGGGTGTTCGCCATTGTGATCGACCGCTTTCCTGTTCGGTCCAGCACAAGACGCTGATATTATGGAGCATCAGCGAGCAGTCACCCACTGCAAACGTAGTGTGAAGGTATTCTTTTCTCTGGATTCTGCAAGGTAAACAGAAACATAAAATCTCAGAGACTAGTAAGTTTTAAGTATTTTATCAGATCTAAAACAGAGAGTTTTAAACTTAATGAGTGGCTTTCGATTCAATAATTAATTAAAATATCCTGAAACAGATGACTGCAGTCTTCTGTTTAGTGGAGGAAAATTTTCATACTGAGCATGGCAACCTTCATACGTCACATGATGTAACAGAACATGTACATTGCTTTACTGTTTCAATAATTCCGGGCATTTTTCGAATTATACATTTCGTAAATTACGTATATTATCTGATTTCTCTCAGTTATTTATTTCTTCACACACCATAGCCCCAGAGTATGCAGCAACATTTTGTGGACTTTCATAAGACCACATTCTCGTTAAATAGTACGCAATTCGTTAATTTTTATGATAGATGCATACATGATAATAGACTTGCATGATCATAAAAAATACATATTTATAGTATGCAACACGTTCTCTTTCTGTGATATGCTGCTGTCTTTTTATTCCTGTGTGTTGTGTTATGTCGATTCAAAGCAAGAAAAAAAAAGAAGTGTGGATGTGTTACGTTATCTTTGTGTAATAATGACAACATTTAACGGGTATTTCAAAGGAGTTGGAATCCAGTAGATTTCAAGAGTTTCTTTATTATTTTACTATTTGATTCCTATAAAACACTAAGAGTACGTATCAGGGAAGAATCAGGATTGCTATACACTCATACAAAGGTTGCCTCTGTGATCTGAGATATGTGTGACTCCCCTGTATGCATTATCTGTAATATCTTACTGGATGGTAAAACTCTCCTTAACTGGTAATGCGTCAGTCAAAATACTAGGTTCATTCAATTTCAATGCTACGTCTGTTTTGTGGTGAAATGTGATAATTACACTAGTGAAGTATTTCGAAAAATATTGAAGAGGAATTGCAGATCTCTGTTACATTTGAGTCACTGAATGTTGAAAGGAGACATTTTACTTGTGTGCAACATCTGCTTCAGTTTTTAATATCTCCCTGCCATTATACGAGGACCAGCATTCCCCATTTCCTGTTTCGGTTCTCTTATCTGAAACGTCTCCAGGATCATACTGCACGTCAGTTTCTGAACATTTACTGAACCAAAGTACCTATCTAGGACCTATTTAAGCTTACGACCATTGTGCCCTGAAAGAATTGGTTCGATTTCTTTTTCAGAAGGATTCGACGAACTCGTTTCCGATGAATACAAGAACTTTAGTGAAATACATTAACTAATGTGCAAAATTGATAATAACATCTGTTAAGTGATAATTGTACATATGATTTATCTGAACGTTATCCTACTTATGTGTACGCAGTCATGAGGGTGTCAAATGACAACTTACGGTTTTTAGAAGTGCAGTACTCGATGGAATGGAAATGCGTTCGTCCAGTGACAGACTGATTTGTAGTATACATTTAACACCTTTGTCTTGCATAATTCTTAATGTAACACAAAAAAGTATGAAAATAAGTAACCATGTAGACAATATGGCATTATACGAATGGCTTACGACTATTGAGTTTCGAAACAATAGCGTTCCATGTGACTCACAGTAGAGCTGAGATGATGTCATCTGGCTCCTGCCACTTGAAACAGTGACAATGTACGTTTCCACTCTTTAGTTGAAGTAGATGATTGCCGATAGATGGCGTGCTGGTCGAAAGGTTTAACTTCGTGTTGATCTCTGTCTGTGATATGTTGTTACAATACATTGTCGCAAAAAAGTACACAATCCTGAAGGACTGTGTCCTGTGGTACAAGGGCACGAAATGTGCATGCTGAGGGGTTGCAGCGTTGGTGTTTCATTTGTCATGGTCTTCAACGATAAAATGGCACTCAGAGGACGTGTCTGTAATACCTCCGTTTTGCTTTCCTATCAATAGGTCTGCTGAGTTTACAGGTGAACGGTGTTTTGCAACATTTCAGGGACAGGTATATCCCACCGACGAACACGTACTCCTGTTGAACAGCTTCAGCTATTTAATCAGTGCCACGTTGTGGACCTGCGGGTAGTTCGATAAACCTAACGAAGGACTGCTGAATGTATTGCGCACAGTGCATCGGTGGTGTGTCGCTGCTTTCACCGGTGGTCTACGGAACATTGCAACACCAGAGGACCAGGTTCTGGACGTAAACGTTGTACAGACGCGCGTCAGAATCGACGCACTGTGCGAGCCACCGTGGCCTACCGACCGTCATCCAGAGACGAAATTCAGTCATCAGGGACCATTTGGAACCGTCTGCTTGCAGTAGGTTTGACCTTTGCTTCTGGCCTCTGACACCACGACGCCGGCAAGCACTGTATCTTGAACGAGTCGGCTGGAAAGTGGACTGGCGCTCTGTTGTCTTCAGTGATGAAGGTAGGTTCTGTCTGTATGCGAGTGATGGACGTGCAGGAGTACTGCGTCGACCGGGTGAGCTTCGTCTTTCAGAATGCATTCACCTACGGTACGCAAGTCCCACATCAGGCTCCATTGTGTGGGAACCATCAGTTACAACTCGCTGTCCTTTTGTGAGTTCTGTCTCTCACTTTCACGTTGGTCAGGTTGCATCCGAACAGCGTCAAAGGCAACATGAAAAGGCTGCTCCATTGTCTCCACATCGGGAATAGGCTCTCCGTACACGCTACTTTCGAGATAAGCAGAAATCGCACGGGGTGTGATCCGGTGAACGAGCAGGCCATGCAACTGGACCCCTCGTCCGATCCATCGACCAGAGGAGAGATGCGTCCGGACGTTAACGGCGAAATAGGCTGCAGCACCATCGTGTAGCAGCCAACCCTTCGAATCATCAATGGCACTTCTTCCTGCAGGAGGGGCAAAGTCAAAGTAAGAAACACTGGTAGTTTCGGCCTGTTAGGCGAAGTGGAGCGGAGACTGGTCCCTAAATATGGTCGCCAATTATTGAGGCCTTCTCATTCCACCTGCACCAATGCTGTTGGTCCGCTGTCAGCATACTATCGCTGTCTGTGTACTATTGTTATGAACGTTGAAGGTACAACTCGGTGTAGTGGTGGGCTCATCTGTGAATAGGATGGATGACACAAACCAGGAATCATAGTTGCCTGGTGAAGAAACCAGTAACAAAACTTCTCCCGATGTCGAAAGTCTGTCGCTAGTAAGCTCTGCCACCGCTGTGATAAGAGTAGTAACAACTGTCATGGAGATGTTCCACACGGTCGTCTGGCTTACCCTGTACTGGCGAGCCATCTGCCTGGTACTGACACGGCGTTCGCCTTCCTCAGTGGTAATCACATTTTCCTCCAAGTCTGCTGTCCGAACATTTCGGCCACGTCCTTCATTTTTTCATCCGTCCTGAATCGACCATGTCTCCTCCAAAAGGCGGGACACTGTTGCAGTCATTGAATGCCATGGTTGTTGTCGTCGGGGACAGGTCTCCTGATAAAACACTGCTGCACACCGCCCGTTACCATTTGCCTTCCCGTAAGTACACACCAGGTCGGCAAGCTCTCGATTCGAATATGGAACCATTGTGTACAATGCTGTACTACATCCACTACAAGGTGAGTCATCAAGAGAAGTGAATCGGACGCAACATTAAAAAATACTGTGGTATGAGAGGGCGCTAGGGCATGACGTATGAGGAACACCACCACCCTGTAGGAGGAAACCATGCATATTGTTAACTGTGGTTTCATGGTACAGCGCGTATTAGGCGCCAGTCTCTGGAACAAGAGATTCAATAAATAATCTCTAGCATGGAAACGTTTCATTTCCGGACATAAGTCCATTAGACATTTTTGATTCTTTTCCTCTTATCGATCTGTCCCTAGAGTCTGTAAACGGCGGAAAACATCACCCCATATAAAGACCTAGTCCTTGACGGCGTTGCAATTTTCGGCAATTTCCGTTTTCAAAAATTAATTAATTTCTCGATTACGTTTCAACATTCGGTCAGAAACACGAGTACACTTGTTACTGGTAGTTAGTTGATAAATCATCTTTAGAAACCTCACACTTGGCCTTCTAGCTCGTGTGGAGAATCAACAGCAAGTAGCCAAGTGTAGTAATATCAGTTTTGTAGTCAGTCTCTATACGCTGCATCAAGCTGGAGAGCCCCATAAGAAGAAAGCGACAGTTCCGTATGATAATGTGAACATCCGCATAAGGACATCAGTCACCTTGATGTTTAAGGTAGACAAATCCTCCTACCGGTATGAAGCCTTACCTCTGACATTACATATCTGTTTTCTCCGAGTGAGATATAGCTGAATTCACCAAATTTACTTGTACGATATTAGCAGCAGACTCGAGTTCTAGAAAAGTAATGTTGGTACCAATACTTCCGTAGTCGGTTAGTGAGAATTTTTATACAATCTGGGTGAAAAATGTCCTTATGGTCTATTACATAGATGACCAACTACTTATTCAAAAGTTGGGTGAAAGTCATCCACTCAGAGGTCATTTTATTTCCTCTCTTCGATACTTTCAGTAAAAGGCCTGACATGTCACAGACATTCAAAATACGTGATACGCTGTTCTGATGGTCAGGCGGATGATTAACATGTCTCCAGGCAAACAGAAAGCTTCCTGCATGTCAGTAAATGAGACACAAGTAGTTAAAAGATGATATTCAGTAGGTTACACATGATTTAGTAGTAGGCCATCTCGACGGATTGGCGGAAAAGGAAACGACGTGTGAATCGATATTGCCCAATCTCAATCTAGTGAGCATCCCTACTTCCATCGGTGGGGTTGCATGTGGTTCCGCCACCTGGGTGGGCGATTTGATTTACGTCAGTTTGTTGTTTAGTACCTTTAACCAATAGTCTCCTCATCGAAGTATGACCATTTAGTCCCATAATAAGCCGATAGCTTTCAGGAGGCAGCACACCTAAACACAGCGCCTTAGAGGAACCCCTACCCATAAACTGCTACCTCCTTACTTTACCCAAAAACATCTAACGGAACGCACTGCCGTCTTCCGTATCAGAAGTGTTGAAAGCAGTTTAATGACATTTTCGTATTTATTACATAAATGATAAAGTAACTTTTGTTGTAAAGCGACTTAATCCTAAATAGTACATAACAAGTACACCTTTCGTATGTCTCATTGTATATTCGGTGTCATGTTTTCCAATGTTGGTCAGCATCTCATTCTACTAGTACAACAGCAGTTGACATTGTGCATTTCCACCTCATTCGTTAACTGGTTACATTTTTAACACCAACGTGACGCAAAGAAGCCGATACTACATTAAGAGTTTTCGTGTTTCACTTTGTATTTCTGATGTTCTTTCGTTTCGATGTTACCCTTTAAGTTCTCCTGATCTATTTTTCTGTCTCATTATTCCTTCAAAAAAGTAATCGTACCTATGGTTGTACCTATCCAATTATTACGTTGACGGCTAAGACGTGTGTTTCATGTTTACTTTCAAATATAGGTGCAGTTATTCGGAAAGTGTTTCTATAGTGAAATGGACACAGAACGGGGTATCTCCAGTATTCATGAAAAGCATCTTTTGAGTCTGAAAAATGAAGTGATGTACCAATGGCATAGCCTCGGACAGAACACGTCCCTGAATAGGAACGTCACAGAAAGGGTGTTAGTTAATATTTAGAAGCAGAGGTTCATCATGTCTGTCACGGATCCACAGTCAACAACGGTACTACACTAACATACATGTGTCGCCTTGCGCAAGTTGAAACGCGTTCACGCCTTCATATTACACTTGCTGGTGGCTTGCTTGTTTATGCAGCCCACGGCACGCAATCCGCAAGGGAGCCGTCAGAATGCGCGCCACGGCGTTGTGGCATGCGTAACGCATCAAATCCCTCGCGGACAGACATGGTTGTACTGTTCCAGGCCATCGCGAGCAGCTGTTGGCGGCTGAGAACGTTATGAAAGCTTCCTGTAGTGATATAAGTAATGTTTTGGAGGAGTAGTGAAAGTGGTAAACCAACCTGTCGTGAAACGCATCAGGCTGCTGATTTACTTACTGTTAATCGAGTGATATGTCGGCTTATCTAAAAAAAGAGTCTCACAATACTGCTTTTGTGCCACATTCGTACGAAGTGGGGTGAATAAGTTCAACAAAAGAAAGAAAAGTACAATATTTTCGGTGCAACAACTACAAGGTGTTTCGGCTTACAAGGTCATAGTGAGACGATGTAAAAAAATTATAATGAACATCTTGGTCCGTGATTTCACTAATAAGTATTAAACGAAGGAAGTATCGATTAACATGCCGATTATCTTTAGACAAAGAGTAAAGACTGTTTTCAATTGAATGATTATACTGTTCAGTGGACCAGACCTAGCGAGATTCAAAACCTTTCTAAGCGCTAATGAAATAAAATTGTATCTGTTACTCTATTAATTAACAGGACATGTTTCGATGAGAAATGAAAATCGTTTTCTGGATATGGAAACAGAAAAGTGCCAAATGGATTAAAATCTTGGTGGGTTGGGGGGGGGGGGGGGGGGGGGGAATATACAGTTTTTGAATTCCTGGTGTCGCAATTGCTGCTGTGTAAGCACGTGTAAGTCCTGTTGCAAGAGCGCTTTCAGCTTGCTAAGCTAGGTCACTTATGCTTTACCCCCTATGATATCCTTGTGTCTAATGGTAGCAGTGTGCTTTTCCATATATATAATATGTTGGCCCCACAATCAATTTCCCAAGCGTATAAACGGGCTGTGTATAAATTTGTATCTTTAATTAAATATATTTATATATTTGTATACATCATATGCCCTTTATATCTGATATACGTAAATCTTTAGCTACCAAAACAAATGTACAGGAGTTACGTTCAGGTGGCTGAGAGTCTTTCATCTCTGCCCACAGAGAAGTACCTTTCAGCGGTGTGATTCCGCCAAGGCCGAAGCAGCTGAATGCGATTCCCTGGTATTCGTAATTTTTATTGTGTTGTAGTTATTGTCGTCTTCAGTACACAGACTGGTTTGATTCAAATCTCCATGCTACACTATCCTATGCAAGCTTCTTCATTTCCCAGTATCCACTCCAACCCACATCCTTCTGAATCTGCTTAGTGTATTCATCTCCTGGTCTCCCTCTACGATTTTAACCCTCCACGCTGCCCTCCAATTCTTCTGTAGCACCACATTTCGAAAGCTTCTATTCTCTTCTTGTCCAAACTAGTTATCGTCGATGTTTCACTTCCATACAAATACTTTCAGAAACGACTTCCTGACACTTAAATCTATACTCGTTGCTAACAAATTTCTCTTCTTCAGAAACGCATTCCTTGCCATTGCCAGTCTAAATTTTGTATCCTCTTTACTTCGACCATCATCAGTTATTTTGTTCCTGAGCCAACGAAACTCATTTAGCACTAAATTCCATTATCCTCGTTTTGCTTTTGTTGATGTTCATCTTATATCATCCTTTCACGACACTGTGCATGCCGTTCAACTGTTATTCCAGGTCCTTTGCTGTCTCTGATAGAATTACAATTTTATCGGCAAACCTCAAAGTTCTTATTTCTCCTCCATGGGTTTTTATTCATTCTCCGAAATTTTCTTTTGTATCCTTTACTGCTTGCTCAATATTCAGATTGAATAACATCGGGGGGTAAGCTACAACCCTGTCTCACTCCTTTCCCAACCACTGCTTCCCTTCATGCCACTCGACTCTTATAACTGCCATCTGCTTTCTGTACCAATTGTAAATAGCCTTTCGCTCTCTGTATTTTACCCTAGGCACCTTCATAATTTGAAAGAGAGTATTCCAGTCGACATTGTCAGAAGCTTTCTCTAAGTCTACAAATGTTAGAAATGTAGGTTTGCCGTTCCTTAATCTAACTTCTAAGATAAGTCGTAGGATCAGTATTGCCTCACGAGTTCCAACAATTCTATGGAATCCAAACCGATCTTACCCGAGGTCGGCTTCTACTAGTTTTTCCATTCGGCTGTAAAAAAAAATCATGTTAGTTGTTTTGCGGCCATGACGTATAAAACTTTCGCATGTGTCAACATATGCTTTCTTTGAGATTGGAATTATTATATTCTTCTTGAAGTCTGGGAGTATTTCGCCTGTCTCATATATCTTGCTCACCAGATGGTAGAATTTTGTCAGGGCTGGCTCTCCCAAGGCTATCAGTAGTTCTAATGGATTGTTGTCTACTCCCGGGGCCTTGTATCGACTTAAGTCTTTCAGTGCTCTGTCAAACTGTTAACGCAGTATCATACCTCCCATTTCAGCTTCAATCCTCATCCATATCCATAATATTGTCATCAAGTACGTCACCCTCTATATACTCCTACCACCTTTCTGCTTTCCCTTCTTTGCTTACAACTGGTCTCCCGTCTGAACTCTTGATATTCATACAAGTGGTTCTCATTTCTCCAAAGGTCTCTTTAATTTCCATGTCGGCAGTATCTATCTTACCCCTAGCGATATATGCCTCTACTTCCTTACATTTGTCCTCTAGCCATCCCTGCTTAGCCATTTTGCACTTCTTGTCGATCTCATTTTTGAGATGTTTCTATTCCTTTTTGCCTGCTTCATTTACTGCACTTTTATATTTTGTCTTTTCATCAATTAAATTCTATATATCTTCTGTTACCTAAGGATTTCTACTAGCCCTCGTCTTTGTACCTACTTGATCCTCTGCTGCCTTTAGTATTTCATCTCACAAAGCTACCCATTCTTCTTCTACTGTATTTTCCCCCATTTTTGTCAATTGTTCCCTAATGCTCTCCCTGAAACTCTCTGCAACCTCTGTTCTGTCAGTTTATCCAGGTCCCATCTCCTTAGATTCACACCTCTCTGCTGTTTCTTCAGTTGTAATCTACATTTAATAACCAATAAATTGTGGACAGAGTCCACATCTGCCCTTGTATATGTCTTACAATTTAAAACCTTTTTCCTAAATCTCTGTCTTAGCATTTATCTGAAACCTTCCGTTATCTCCAGGCGTCTTCCATGCATACAACCTTCCTTCATGATTCTTTAACTGATGCTCTGTGTAAAATTCTACCTGGCGGCTTCCTCTTTCATTACTTACCCCCATTCCATATTCACCTACTACGTTTCCTTCTCTTCCTGTTCCCACTATCGAATTCCAGTCAGCCATGACTATTAAATTTTCGTCTCCGTACACTATCTGAATAATTTCTTTTATCTCGTCATACATTTCATCAACCTCTTCGTCATCTGTGGAGCTAGTTGGCATATAAACTTGTACTACCGTGGTAGGCGTGGGCTTCGTATCTATCTTGGCCACAATAATGCGTTCACTATGCTGTTTATAATAGCTTACCCGCAATCCTATTTTCTTTCATTATTAAACCTACTCCTGCATTACCCCTATTTGATTTTGTATTTACAACCCTGTATTCACCTGACCAGAAGTCCTGCTCCCCCTGCCACCGAACTTCACTAATTCCCACTATATCTAACTTTAACCTATATGTTTCCCTTTTTAAATTTTCTAACGTACCTGCACGATTAAGGGATCTGACATTCCACGCTCCGATCTGTAGAACGCCAGTTTTCTTTCTCCTGATAACGACGTCCTCCTGAGTAGTCTCCGTGCCGAGATCCGAATGGGGGACTACTTTACCTTCGGAATATTTTACCCAAGAGGACGGCATCATCATTTAACCATACAGTAAAGCTGCATGCCCTCGCGAAAATTACGGGTGTAGTTTCCCCCTTACTTACAGACATTCGCAGTACCAGCACAGCTAGGCCGTTTTGGTTGGTGTTACATGGCCAGATTAGTCAATCATCCAGACTGTTGCCCCTGCAAGTACTGAAAAGGCTGCTGCCCCTCTTCAGAAACTACATGTTTGTCAGGCCTCTCAACAGGTACCCCTCTGTTGTGGTTGCACCTACGGTACGGCTCTATGTTTCGCTGAGGTACGGAAGTCTCCCCACGAACGGCAAGATCCATGGTTTATAGTGAAGGGTGGAGGGGATGAAGGGAGGGAATTTTCATTGATTGAATGATAAATATTTTCAGTGCTTGTCAGCAACAAGTTGTCTTAAAAGAGGCTAGTCCGCCTCTCTTACTCTCATTTCATGTGGTTAATCAGTTACAAATTTCATTATGCTTGGCATTTCAAAACTGTGTTCTACTTTCTGGTTATATCTGTCTATGTTTGTGCTGGCCAATAAAGGTGAACTTATGTAAGCTCAACTGTGTTTCTTGCTCCCATCTCCAAATTATCTAGGTTAACTAATGGTAGCTGTCTATTCCCTCTAAAAAAAATCGGTGTCTGCTGGACCTGAGCACTGTATCAGTGTCTCACTGTTTTTAAACGTGCCGTACACTTTTCTGTTCCCATTCCGTTCTCTAAGTTTTTGCAAGTATTTCTGGTGTGTGTATTTCGACGAATTCTGATTATCTGCAGCTCTTTCCACAATAGCCGCTCAACAATGAGAAACTGCCAAAGCAGCACACATACTCTGACCACAGACAGTTTGTTGTCACAACACAAATCAGAGACATGTTCTTCGTTGTGGCTATTGGGGGCCCGGCCCCAAGGCGGTTTGTTTCAAAGCACAATCCAATCTGAGCTCCTGGCATGGTTTATTGCACGTGTGCAACCGCTCCTTCCGAATTCTGCGCAGGGCGGATACCGTTCCGACTTCATAACCAACAGTGTGTTCTCTCACTTACACCGAAGTGCAACTTGCTTTCGTAGACGACTCCAATAGATGTACAAGCAGCTCAATAAAGGAAATTATAATCTATGCAGTTAGGTACTGGCAATCAAAGGCACTGATTTCATTTACAGGTAGAGATTAATGTATTCTGATTTGATTTGAATTTTCATTCCATTTCTACATCAGGTATTGGACAATTTGGTAAAAACGGCTGCATAACATTTTTTTGACGAATGCATTCAGCTGCGTCAGTCATCTGAGTTGACTGCACTTCATTCTCCAGATCCACAAAAATTCCAGATACTATTCGAATGTTGCAAGATGTATGAGACAGGCGAAATACCCTCAGTCTTCAAGAAGAATATAATAATCCCAATCCCAAAAAAGCAGGTGTTGACAGATGTGAAAATTACCGAACTATCAGTTTAATAGGTCACGGCTGCAAAATACTAACGCGAATTCTTTACAGACGAATGGAAAAACTAGTAGAAGCCGGCCTTGGGGAAGATCAGTTTGGATTCCGTAGAAATGTTGGAACACGTGAGGCAATACTGATCCTACGACTTATCTTAGAAAATAGATTAAGGAAAGGCAAACCTACGTTTCTAGCATTTGTAGACTTAGAGAAAGCTTTTGAGAATGTTGACTGGAATACTCTCTTTCAAATCCTGAAGATGGCAGGGGTAAAATATAGGGAGCGAAAGGCTATTTATAATTTGTATAGAAACGAAATTGCAGTTATAAGAGTTGCGGGGCATGAAAAGGATCAGTGGTTGGGAAGGGAGTGAGGCAGGGTTGTAGCCTATCCCCGATGTTATTCAATCTGTATATTGAGCAAGCTGTGAAGAAAACAAAAGAAAAATTCGGTGTAGGTATTAAAATCCATGGAGAAGAAATAAAAACTTTGAGGTTCGCCGATGACATTGTAATTCTGTCAGAGACAGCAAAGGACTTGGAAGAGCAGTTGAACGGAATGGACGGTGTCTTGAAGGGAGGATATAAAATTAACATGAACAAAAGCAAAACGAGGATAATGGAATGTAGTCGAACTAAGTCGGGTGTTGTTGAGAGCATTAGATTAGGAAATGAGACACTTAAAGTAGTAAAGGAATTTTGCAATTAGGGGAGAAAAATAACTGATGATGGTCGAAGTGGAGAGTATATAAAATGTAGACGGGCAATGGCAAGGAAAGCGTTTCTGAAGAAGAGAAATTTGTTAGCAACGATTATGGATTTAAGTGTCAGGAAGTCGTTTCTGAAAGTATTTGTATGGAGTGTAGCCATGTATGGAAGTGAAACATGGACGATAAATAGTTTAGACAAGAAGAGAATAGAAGCTTTCGAAATGTGGTGCTACAGAAGAATGCTGAAGATTAGATGGGTACATCATATAACTAATTAGAAGGTATTGAATGGGATTGGGGAGAAGAGAAGTTTGTGGCACAACTTGACTAGGAGAAGGGATCGGTTGGTAGGACATATTCTGAGGCATCAAGGGATCAGAAGTTTAGTATTGGAGGGCAGCGTGGAGGGTAAAAATCGTAGAGGGAGACCAAGAGATGAATACACTAAGCAGATTCAGAAGAATGTAGGTCGCAGTAGGTACTGGGAGATGAAGCAGCTTGCACAGGACAGAGTAGCATGGAGAGCTGCATCAAACCAGTCTTAGGACTGAAGACCACAACAACAACAAACATTCGAATGTTATCTTCGCACGCATTTCACTTAGTATTTCCTAAGAGAAAATGTTGCTGGTGTGCCTAGGATGTGTTAAATTAGTAATTATCTTATGTTCCCGTATAATTTCATGAACCTTCGGTTTGACGAATAGTCTCCATAAAATTATGTGGAAGTAGCATGTATTTCAACTTAAACTACTAACAAAAATGGCTATCATTGTAGCGAAGATAATAAAATTAAAGTGACAAAAACATGAATTTTTTACATATACGACGGTCGTTCCAGAAGTCGCGGCTACTATGTTACATTGTGCGATCAAGTGGCATCGCTGTAAACTCAGTAAATACACTGCGAAGTCCACGGCAAACAGTACCGAAATAACCTGATCGATTGCTGTCGCATGCGAGGATGGTCCGGGACCAGAGTCTGAGACTTTCAGCGTGAGCTTGACCGTGCTACAAAATAGATGTAAGCAGAGTGGGAAAGTGAGCATACATGAGGATTGCTTCACTCCCCGGCAAAAATGCTCCTCAGTGTCATGCAGAACTACGAACACCTGTAAGTGACGGTGTGAATGTACGGCACTGCTGGATAATGCAGTAATACTGCGTGAAAACGGTACTTCCCACACAGCAGATGTCATCGTGCGAAATCTTACCCCACTCACTCTACTCACTAGAACCCAACGCTTGGGACTTCGACCTCTTTCCACAATTGCAGTAAACATTGTGAGGGAATGACTATTTTCAAGATCATTACTTATTTTAACTTTTGTTGCAGCAGTAGCCGGCCGAGACACAAGCAGCAACAGGGATGTAACCCATATTGTGACTTTTACGCGTTCCTAACCGGGAGCGAATTTTGTAATATCATCTGTGTCCTTTAATAGTTTAGTTTCTTGAGTCTCCGTGTTTTAATTTAATATCTAACAGCCACAGTTCTCGATTTTTCTTTTGCGTCGGAAATTTAACCATATTTCTGATAATACAAGTCCCTAATCAGGGGCGAATTATGTAGTTTCACCTGAGTGATTCGATAGTTAGGTTTTTGAATCTTTGCATATTAATCTAAATTATTAGACACAGTTCCTGCGTTTCGTCAGTAGAGTTGCGTGGCACGTTCTGATAGTCCATTTATCTGCATAGTTTAGTTTTCCACGGTCTTTAGTATGTACAGGGACTGCGATTGTTGTGTGCGGATGTGAGCCGAGTTGGTTATACTTAAATCTCAGCTCCAGGCTGTGATGGCTTCGGTTACACAGCTTGAGGCTGCAGTGGATGTGGGCTGGCCGTGGGGATCCATCGGACGTCCAGGACCTCTGAGTCCTCCAATCATTCCTAACCGGTGGTCAGCCCAGTTACTGCTCGCACTGAGGTTGAACCCTCACCTGTGGTCGAGTGCGAGATC
The DNA here is from genome assembly GCF_021461385.2 of Schistocerca piceifrons. NCBI lineage: Eukaryota > Metazoa > Arthropoda > Insecta > Orthoptera > Acrididae > Schistocerca > Schistocerca piceifrons. The sequence goes on along the minus strand of NC_060140.1, from coordinate 444,250,361 downwards.
GCCCAGGGGCGTAGCAGGCAGCGAAAGACTTCCCAGGCAGCTGTATGAGGCCTCCCTGGTTTGTATGGCAAACAGGTTCCAGATGCTGTCTGTGACTGATACCGTCGCTGAGCCGGATGCTGTCGCCTGTCCTGTTTCAGAGGAAACCTATCAGCCTGCAAGATCTGGACAATCGCAGAAGGTGGGAGCTCCAACGTTAGGCGCGTTATGGGGCCCCTTAGGGACATGGTTGCCAAGAAGGGATAGAAAACCAATATCCACTCCATGTGCCTACCGGGTGGAGTCATTCCAGATGTGGAATGGGTCCTTCTGGATGCTGTGAAGAGCACAGGGTGCAGCCAGCTGCAGGTGGTTGCTCACGTAGGTACCAATGATGTGTGTCATTTTGGATCAGAAGAGATTTTCTGTGGTTTCGAGCGGCTAACAGAGACGGTAAAGGCTGCCAGTCTTGCTTGCAAGATGAATGCAGAGCAGACTATTTGCAGCATAGTAGACAGGACCGATTGCGGACATGTGGTACAGAGCAGAGTGGATGATTGGAATCAGAGGCTCAGAGGGTTCTGCAGCAGTGTAGGGTGCAGGTTCCTCTACTTGCGCCAAAGGGTGGTTGGGTTTCGGATTCCGCTGAATACGTCAGGTGTCCACTAAATGCACGAGGCGGCTACACGGGTAGCAGGGGCTATGTGGCGTGGACGGGCGGTTTTTTATAGGTTATAGGGTCTCGGGAAAACACAAGAAGGGCTTCAGTGACAAAGGGTGCAGGTCAGACACAGGAAGAACGTAGATACACGAACCATCGGCGTAACAGTTGTAAACTGTCGTAGCTGTGTTGGGAAAGTACCAGAGCTCCAAGGACTAAAAGCTGGCTAAAGCTGGAGATGACTCAGCCGAAATTTTTGCGAAGAAACTAACGGTGTTCCGAAAGGATAGGCTAAACACGGTTGGTGGTGGCGTGTTTGTTGCTGTTAGAAGTACTTTATCTACCCGTGAAATTGAAGTAGATACTTCCTGTGAGTCAGTATGGGCAAAGGTCATTATTGGCAACTTGAGTAAAATAAGAATTGGATCCTTTTACTGACCTCCCATTTCAGATGATACAGTTACTGAAAGGGTAAAAGGAAATTTGAGTTTTATTTCTAACACAAACCCGACTCACACGGTTATAGTTGGTGGTGACTTTAATTTACCCTCGATTCGTTGACGAAAATAAGTGTTTAATTCTGGAGATACACATGAAACACCATCTGAAATTGTGCTAAACGCATTCTCTGAAAATTATTTTGAGCAGTTAGTTCTTGAGCCCACGCGAATAGTAAACGGTTGTGAAAACACATTTGACATCTTCGCATAAAATAATCCTTAGTTAATAACGAGCAGCAAAACGGTTCGGGGATTAATGAACACAGGATTGTCATAGCGGGATTGAATAGTGTAACTCCCAAATTCTCCAAAAATAGGTATATTTATACCTATTCAAAAAAGCAGATAAAAATTCACTTGACGCCTTCCTGAGAGACAATTTATTTTATTTATTTTATTTATTTTTTATTTATTGATTTATTTAACCTGGCAAGATTAGGGCCATCAGGCCCTCTCTTACATCTAACCAGGCATTCTACTTATTTTACATTCATATGTTTTAGTAGGCATGTTAAACTACATCTAGTACAAAAAGTGAGATAAACAATTTGAAAGGTACACCTGGATAAATACATACATATAGAGTTTATATTCTTAGGTCACAAGTACTGTTATAATTAGACATTATTGAAGAGACAGATTTTAGATAGGAGTGCCGGCAGCACGGAGTATGAGGGAGACTCATGGTGAAGGGAGGAGAAGAATAGAGACATGATGAAACATAATTAAGGAAATATAAAGGAAAAGAAGATTGCGTGGCTAATAGAGAAAGATGAAGAGGAAGGCATCTCAGGAGCAAGATAGGAGACGCTAGCTTTGCTATTTGACAGATGAGGGGATTGTCCTTGTACATTAATTTTGTGGAGAACTTTGTGAGGATGATAGTAGGAAATGCTTCAACTTCTTCTTAAAAGCAGCAGGAGATCGAATTTTGCGCAAGGTAAGGGGCAGTTTGTTCCATAGGCGGACAGCGGCAACTGAGAAGGAGTTTGCAAAAGTTTTTGTTTTGTGAGTGGGCACAGTTAGGATACCAAATAAGAGTGACCTCGTGTTTCGATTATGATGACATGACAGGTTTTTAATCTCTGAAGCAAGGTACTGGGGTGCTTGCGCGATGAGGAGTCGGTGGAGTAGACATAGAGTGTGGTAGTCACGCAATTTGTCAGGCCGCAGCCACCCTAGCTCGGAGTATGAAGCACTAACATGATCATATCGGCGAATGTTGCAGGTGTAACGCACACAGGCATTCATGGTTAGCTCTAGCCGTCTTTTGTTTTCACTACTCATGCCTTGTTGAATCACATCACAATAGTGGAGGTTCGGTAGAACGAGTGCTTGCACGAGCTGGCGTTTCAAGTCCTGTGGAAATATGTTCCGAAACTTTTTGAGAGCATAGAGACAAGCAGACGTCTTTCGGCACACTGCGACTGTATTCTCCGCCCAGTTGAGATGCTCATCCAAAGTTACACCCAAGTTCTTCACTGTTTTCTGATATGGTATTGGAGTACCGTCGAGCAGAATAGGAGGTAGCCGTTCGCGGAAATCTGAACTTATTAATTTCTGATGGGCTATTAAGATTACTTGCGTCTTTTTTGCATTTAGTTTAAGCCCCAGGTTTTTCGCCCATCTCACTACTGAAGACAGATCATCATTCATCTGAGCGATTGCAGTGTTTACATCTTCAGGTCTGACACTTAGGTAGAGCTGGAGGTCGTCGGCATAGAAATGATATTTACAGGAGGACAGAACCGACGAAATATCGTTGACATATAAAGAAAACAAAAGTGGTCCTAAGACTGATCCTTGTGGCACTCCCGAGGAAACATGTTTCCAGGAAGATTTTTCATTTACGCAGACAACACATTGCTGTCTGTCTTTTAAGTAGCTTTCAAACCATCTCATTGCACTATCAGAGAAATTAAGCTGTTGCATTTTTCTGAGCAATATGTCAAAGTTAACAGTGTCAAAAGCTTTGCTGAAGTCCAGTAGCGTCAATATTGTTGCCTTTCGATTGTCGATGGCATATTTCAGGTCATCAGTTACTTTAATTAGAGCAGTGTTTGTGCTGTGATGTTTACGGAAACCGGATTGAAATTTGTCATATAGGCTGAATTCATGCAAGTGTTCAGTGATTTGGTCATGAACAATATATTCAAGTGCTTTGGAAACAGCAGGCAGTATGCTAATTGGTCGGTAATCACAAGGCAGTTGCGGGTTTTCGATCTTAGGGATGGGTCGAATTAGGCTTCTTTTCCATGCAGTAGGATATATTCCGTTCACGAGGGAAAAATTAAATATGTCAGTTAAGACAGGTACTAAGATATCGGCAACATTCTTAATCATGGTTATACCGATACTGTCGTTGCCTATTGCATCAGAAGAGATTCTCATTATTGCTTTTCTTGCCGTATTTGTTGTTACATGTTTTAGATGGAAGGTATCGTTGTTAGTTATCCTGTTTGGGGATTCTTGTGGACGGTAATTATCAGCTGTGCTGGTATTCAGAGGTGGAGAGAAGAATTCATTTAATTCGTTAGCAGACACATGAAAAGTAGTTTCCGATTTTGCCTTTTCGACCCCCAAGCTACGGAGATTCTTCCATAGAGTCGTGGGCGTCAGATCGCTGCATACAAGGGAGCGAGCGTGCCTGATTTTAGCATTGCGAATGCATTGTTTCACTCTGTTCCGTAGCTTTCTATATTCTTCGAAACGCTCGGGTTTCGGATCTGCCTTGAAACGCCTGTGGGCAGCATCCCTATTAGTCATCATTTGACGTAATTCAGCTGTCAGCCATGGACTACTTCCAAATTAATGGTATAAATGTAGGCCAGATGTGGCTTGAATTCAGAGAAATAATATCAGCAGCAACTGAGAGATTTATACCGAATAAATTAATAAACGACGGAGCTGATCCTCCTTGGTACACAAAACAGGTCAGTATACTGTTGCAGAAACACCGAAACAACCATGCCAAATTTAAACAGACGCAAAACCTCAAGATTGGTAATTACTACAAAAGATCGAAATTTAGCGCGGACTTCAATTCGAGATGCTAATAACAGTTTCCACAACGAAAGTTTGTCTCGAAACCGGCAGAAAATCTAAATAGATTCTGGTCGTACGTGAGGTACGTTAGCGGCGAGAAACAATCAATGCCTTCTCTGCGCTATAGCAATGGAGATACTATTGAAGACAGTACTGCCAAAGCAGAGATACTAAAGACAGCCTTCCGAAATGCCTTGACAAAAGAAAACGAAGTAAATATTCCAGAATTGGAATGAAGAACAGCTGCCAACATGAGTAGCGTAGTAGTAAATATCCTCGGAGTAGTGAAGCACCTTAAATCACTTACTAAAAGCAAGTCTTCTGGTCCAGACTGTATTCCAATTAGGTTCCTTTCAGAGTATGTTGACGCATTAGCTCCATACTTGACAATCATATACAACGGTTCGCCCGACGGAAGATCCGTACCCAAAGACTGGAAAGTTGCACAGGACACACCAATATTCAAGAAGGGTAGTAGGAGTAATCTACTTAATTACAGGCCCATATCGTTAACGTAGATATGCTGCAATTGGAACATATATTGTGTTCAGACATTATGAATTACCTCTAAGAAAACTCTCTACTGACACACAGTCAACATGGGTTTAGAAAAAATCCTTCCCGTGAAACACAACAAGCTCTTTACTCACATGAAGTGTTGAGTGCTATTGTCAAGGGATTTCAGATTAATTCCGTTCTTCTGGATTTCCGGATGGCTTTTGGCACTGTAATACACAAGCGGCTTCTAGTGAAATTGCATGCTTATAGAATATAGTCTCAGTTATGTGACTGGATTTGTGATTTCCTGTCAGAGAGGTCACAGTTCGCAGTAATTGACAGAAAGTCATCGAGTAAAACAGAAATGATTTCTGGCATTCCCCAAGGTAGTGTAGAGCCTTTGCTGTTTCTTACCTATATAAAAGATTTGGGAGACAATCTGAGCAGCCGTCTTAGGTTGTTTGCAGATGACGCTGTCGTTTATCGACTAATAAAGTCATTAGAACATCAAAACAAATTCCAAAAGGATTTAGAAAATATATCTGAATGGTGCGAAAATTGGCAGTTGACCGTAAGTAACGAAACATGTGAGGTCATCGACATGAGTGCTAAAAGGAATCCGTTAAACTTCGGTTACGCGATAAATCATTCAAAAATAAAGGCCATAAATTCACCAAAATATCTAGGAATTACATTTACGAACAGCTTAAATTGGAAGGAACACATAGAAAATGTTGTCGGGAAGGCTAAACAAAGACTGCGTTTAATTGGCAGGAGACTTAGAAAATGTCACAGATCTACTAAGGAGACTGCCTACACTGCGGTTGTCCGTCCTCTTTTAGAATACTGCTGCGCGGTGTGGGATCCTTACCAGATGGGACTGACGGAGTATATCGAAAAAGTTCAAAGAAGGGCTCACATTTTGTATTATCGTGACATATTGGAGAGAGTGTCACTGAAATGATACAGGATTTGGTCTGGACATCATTAAATGAAAGGCGTTTCTCGTTGCGACGGAACCTTGTCACGAAATTCCAATTACCAACTTTCTTCTCCGAATTCGAAAATATTTTCTTGACACCTACCTAAATTGGGAGAAACGATCACCACGACAAAATAATGGAAGTTAGAACTTGTACTGAAAGGTATAGGTGTTCGTTCTCTCCGCGCGCTGTACTAGATTGGAATAATAGAGACTTGCGAAGGTAGTTCGGTGAACCCCCTGCCAGGCACTTAAATGTGATTTGCAGAGTATCCATGTAGATGTAGATGTATATGTGTATGTATTCGTGCACAGCAAATTTACACAGAGTTCCAATGCGTGTCATTCATATCATCCTTTGCCACGATCTTCTGTACTGGAATTCTATTGCATTTTCGCATTCAGATACGCACTGCCTAACCGGTTCAATGCTCTTAGTGTAATTACCGTGTGGTCGCGCTATTACAAGTTATACCATAGTTGCGACTATTTAAGGATTAGCCTCGTATAAGAAACATGGAAACCTATATTCTCATTGTAGCAAGCAAGGGTTTTATTAAGAAGAAAAGACCGGTTTAGAATGTATTCGTCAGTCCTCATAAGCAATACAGGCACCGGATGATGTATTAGGTTGTTTATCAAATTATATCACCACCGTAGATATTCACTTTCAGCAAAACAGCTCAACTGCCAGAATGTACTTTGATGCTGTTCTGGCACAAAGTAGTACTGAAAAATTTCGATCGTAGTGCCTGATCAGTCTCGTTTCCTTAGGATACGCCGTCATAAACAACATGTTCAGGAGAAGCAAAAGAGCCACTCGTCCACTTCTGAAAACGGTTTTTAAGATTTTAATAAATAGCTCCAGGAAAATACCGCGGTGATTTATCTGATAGGGCACCGCGGATTTTCTTCCCATTGCTTGAAACAATCTGAGTTTATGCTCCACCCCTAGTGACCTCCACGTCGATGGGACTTTAACCCCTAACCTTCCATCCTTCATCCACTGCTGCCGAAATGTAACTCGTGACCTAACTTGGTTATGGATGAGCAAACACTTAAAGGATTAAAATCATTCGAGTACAAACATACCACAACTACATCTTAAACCGCATTAGGCCTTGTGCTGTTATGGTACTCGTCTATCGCTCCTCGGCCAGTTCGATTACTGGTTCTGATTGTGTAAGGTACTCAGCTGCAGTTAATTTTGTCGAGGTTTTCTCTCCATTTCGTCCTCTTTTGTTCAATTTTGTTTCCTATGTTAAAAAGTTTTATCATCAGTCTGCTGTTGCTATTTCTTAATCTGTCAATTCTGATTCAGTCTTTCACAGACCACAGAAACTTCATTTTAGCCATCTGGAACTTACTTTCCTGTCTTTTGTAAATGACATGTAATTTGAATAGTGGCGTGGGGGTCATAAATTTATAAAACTTCATTCGCTTTAAGTGAGATGTATTGAGACTAATACACCTGTTTATTGTTACACTTAAGTTTCCTGATCTTAATGCTGTCTTTTCTGTATCTTTTTCATTGCTTATGAAACACCACTACGAAGTTCCTTAATACTTCCTTTTATGTGCTGGTGTATTATGTTTTCTGTATTGAAATAACAATAAATTCCCAGTTAGGAGTATAGTGTGCGGGTCCAGAATTTGAAACCGAATCAAGGTTTAACGTAGAGTTGGAAAGTGTGAAAAAAGAACAATCAAAATATTTCGGAAAATATTTATGACAAAGGATGTTTAGAAACTGCATATGTGGTTCATGTAAGTACTAGACCAATTGGTGAAGTTTAGTAGATACAGATATCGCAGCCGAAAGGAAAAAAAACATTAGTTAGCAATCCCAATTGATGGTCCCATGCCAGTTCTTAACAAACACCCCACTCTGGGCTACTGAGTTTAACCTAATGGAGAAAATTTCGAATGTCCTAGCTGTTTCTCGCGGTTATGGATAGCTAACAATACACAAATTAGAATGGAGTATTAGAGAGTATTTGAGAGACATGCGAAAGGATTACAATGAGATTCCAGGTCTTATACCGCTCACAGTAATGTGTCGCTTTAGAGCGTCTACACGACGCGTTTAAGGGTTGCCTCTGGTGAGGAGTTTGAACCAGCAGATCAGTCGAACCCTCAGAACCTTTGCTCCAGATTCGAGAGCTCGTTAGGGGAGTTAGATTCAGTTAACGTTAGATTCACTTAATGTTCAGCGTTGACGAGGTCCTAGCCTGTGTGCAAATCAAACAGCTCGGAAACGAGAGATACATTTTACCGCAATATAAAGACTGCACTGAAACCTAGTGAAAAGCCAATGATACATTATGCGATATACGTGCAAAAATAGACATAAAATGCACATAAAGGAACAGTAAATTCTGTTGTCTGAAAAGCAACATATGTAAATAAGTTTACGCCAAAGAATGGTAAAATTGTTATTTGATAAGGTACTGAAAGTTTACTATTAAATCTCTAAACTCGTAGTTGTAAGTGTCAGGTTCACATCTAAGAAATGCGTGAAACTTATTTTGATATCGAAAAACGTAAATGTCAGTGCAGGGCACAAAGCTGTTTTAACTCGTCCCTGATGTCCTGGATATCGCCACTGGGACGTACTTGACGTCTGAGATGTTCGCGCTGCCGTACACAATCTGGGGATAGAACTGTATTAAAATTAAATTTCGATGGGAAGTGCGCGAAATCCAGACTAGCCGGTACATCAAACAATTTGCCTACGGGAAAGCAAACTGTCTTGAACGAAATTTGCAAATGTTATTTGTCTGCGAAATGAATGACTCAGGTTAAAATATTGGCTCTGGGTATTGCTAATCTTTATCTGTAGTCTTGCAAATAATAGCTTTATCAGAACTGTTACAGTAATTACACAGCAAATGAACATAAAATTTAACACTTCTGAATTAATGATAAAAGTACTTGAAAATTCACACGGTAACCCTTTACTGAGATGTACTAATATTAAATCTCTGAGCTGATATATTATTTTCGCAAGTACACTCTGGAAATTGATAACCTTACAGTGGACATGAATTTTGATAGTTAAATTTGTTGGACTACCTATTCTCAAGGAACGCCTATCTGCTTTGCAGTCTGTCACTGTTAGGATCATTGACCTGAGATTCCAAAACCAAATTTCATTTGCAGCTCTTGCAATGTGAAATGCAGGATGGTATCATTCCAATTTCCATAAAAATACTTCTCAGTACACAACTCGTGATGTGTAGTGCGAGTATTCAGACACAATCATGAAAGTAAACAATCACGAAGGAGTAACGTAACTTATCGACTGGTAAATGAAAACAAAGACGTCAAGTATTACTATGCTTCATTAAGCCATAACAACAATACACATTTTCTAAATTTCTCACACCTAGACAAATTAGCAAAATATTTCTTAATAACTCTCTTGTGTATAATTACTTTCCTTGGCAATTATTTCAAATATCAGACAAATCCATACGCGACACAATAAAATCTCTACATCAGACTTTAAGAATACATAGTGTTCTAACAATAAGAAACTACACAGGTAGAAATATATATGAAAAACTGCATTACGTTAACAGCTGGTTTTATCATTATTCCACTCATATACTCTCATCAGTATTTTTTTAAATACTCTTACATGACCCCTTTTTAAATAATGCTGCCTCCACTTCATGGCAGTTCACCTTCCATCTTTCTCAAACCAAGTACATAGCCAAATTGTCCAACAGACACTACACATTGCTACTCTCTGACATACTCTAACATCTTCAGTCACAAAACGTAGACTTACGAAGAACATGATTATAACAATACTACACAAGTTGGTTACATGTATTAGGTACGCAACTTCGTTCACAACTGTGCCCAAAAATCGATATGACACATAGGAGAGTTTCTTCCAGTAAAACTTTCAAAAATGAAATGGTTTCGAAGGAAAGTTATTTATTATTATAATAAACATGTACAGAAAGACAATATTTTATAACCTGGCGACGAAATAACTGGCGAGCAGCAGCGGAATTGTAGATGAACGGAGTAAACTGTGAGATACTCTAAGGAAAGAGAGGATGGAAGGAAGATAAGGGTTTAATGTCCAGTAAACAGCGCGGTCATTACAGATGAAGCATTACGGAGGACGAAGAAGCAAATCGGCAGCGCCCTTTCCAAAAGAAACATCCCAGTATTTGCCTGGAAAACATAGTCGGACGATGATTTGAAACCTCATCATTACGCATACAAGTCCAGTGTGCTGGAGAAACAAAATGATCATCTAAAGATTAAAAATAAAAATAATTCTTGCCATCTTTGGTATAATTTGTTTAAAGAAATTACCAATCAAAGTGGATCTCATTTGTTTAGTGGTACAGATAAACAGAATTTTCCACGCTGATCCAAAATTGCAAGTACCTGACAGAAAAAAGTAAGGAATACTTGCTATCTCATGGATAGATAAAGCGGTGACGCCTCTGTCGCTGAACAACAGTTTTACAAAATTATTACTAAAAGAAAATAAATTGCAGCTGTTATCTGGCAATCTATGAGTTGTACAGGGTGATCCTTTGATGAGGTTACCGACTTTCCATGATGAGGGAGAAGCATAAATGTATCCATGTACTGGTACTGTTGCCGCTGTGTACTACATGACCAGTACTGTTGCCGCTGACATTGTAGGGTAGGAAACTATCAGAGGCGATAGTACGGATAAAAACAAGAGGAAAATGTAGTTTACATTGGCTCAAAATTTATACTTTAAGAGCCACTGTGAAACACAGCTCTTCTACAATATCATCACGGAATTACCCCGTACAATACTAGATACATGCACGTAACATGTTGTTGATATTAAAAATAAAGAAAAATTATTACGGTATAGCAAAAAAATTCCTCGAGCTACTATTTAAATATTAAATGCTACGACAGCAGCCACAGTGACAGTCCATTATAATTAAACAAGAACTCGTGTTTCACTATTTATTACGACAACACAACACAGGCAGCAGGCTTTAGTTCTCTGGTTCTCATGGAAACGTAAGTCTCCTTTTGACACGTCAGATTAAATTAGTCGATAAGAGGTCAGCGTCCATCTACTCAGAACTACCGTCGATCGTCTCCCTTATTTCGTGGCAAATAAGGTATACACGTAGACAAAAAATTATAGTCTATCCAACCAGTGAAGGAAGTTAGAGTACATCGACATTCACGTACCCTATCGTATACCTCCAACATCAGACGACTATATGAATACGACATAGCGTTGCCACGAAATAAATGTGAAATTAGTGTACGACAAGTAAATAACTGAACCACAGCGTCAAAGAAATGGAAAGTATAATCAGGGACAGAAAAATATTACAATAATTACAAAGATATAGGAAACTTCCAGAAGTTCGGAGCTCTGCGCTACAGCATTTGTTTTCAAAGTAGCATTTTTAGTCTTGATTCCCTAACACCAACCAAATGGTCCCAATGAATAGCAGGAAATATCAACACCATAGAAAATCAAGTGCATACTTGTTCCACTTGGTAAGTAGTAGTCTTCTGAACATGTCACTCCCAGAATCACACAGACCGTAAAATGTTTGCGGTAATTGGAACAAATGTTATTGTGATAGCAGTGTCATCTTTATCAAAACATTTAATTTGCTCTTTGTATTTAATTTTATTTACTTTCATGTGGACCTTTTTGAAAACGACATAAAATAAAACAAAGTTTCGTAGAATGAACGAAAATGCCAACAACAAAAACGATAACATTTAATAAGTATTACTTACTAATAATAATAATAATAATAATAATAATAATAATAATGATAAAGGTATATTACACTGAACATAATTTCACAAATCCCAGTAAAATTCCAGAACGTCAAAGTATATGTGATGGCACATTAATACTCCCACAGAAATGAAAAGGAAAATCTACGTGTATTCCCAAAACTGGATGTGATAAATAGGTGAAATCTCTTTAGTGACCGATTCACACCAACTTAAGTTAGGCTCAGTGAAAAGAAATATTCATTTAGGAACAATAACGTCATTTACCTCTACGTATATAATTCAGTGTGACAATTCACCCTCCTAATGCCACTGGGATCAATAGGACTCCAAAAGCACGTTGGAAAATCCGTCAAAATATGTGATTTTCTGCCTCTGAGTAAATTGTGTACAATGATGTTTTGTTCAGTTTCATATTTAAAACTCGTTAAAATTAATCACTGGAGCCAATATGACCACAATCTAAGTTTCTTTTTATTCCTTGAACGTAATATTTATGAAAAGGGAAGCCTCATTGTTATTTTGAGTTTGAGGAACATTACGGTATGTTTTGGTGTTAGGTCATTAAAATGCTGTCGATATGTGAGGTGTATATCACATATGTCTATATATGCCCAGCGGCACCCAGTGGAACCAAAAAATCCTGGAACAGCAGGATTAAATAGCCCGCAATTATTTCTACAGGCAGCAGGAGTTATTGACCGTAAATCGAGTGGTTCATTCCTTGTCGACATTAGGTTTCACAGGTAACCATTTCACGTTTTCTATTAATAAATTAAAATGGAGATCGCACCGCTAAGGTATCGTACTTAACTGTCTGTAGCGAATGGATGATGCAGTTCCCTTTGAATAAGCGAATACTACAAACCATGAATTTCGTAACGTAAATAGTCGAAACACAATGAAGATTCTTCATACCTTGGAGGGCCTGTGTCTTCAAGGGAACGTCATGGTAGGTAAACATAATAGTGAAACCTCACAGGAAACTCATTGTCTTGTACGGAGTACTTCTGGAATAAGGTGTACTGGAAAATAGAGTTCATTTCAGTATACATTCATTATACATGAATAAGGGTCACAGTAGACAAAGATCGGGAAGGTAACCGGCGTTGGACTTAGTAAAGCAGCTTCGAAGTATTCATCTCGAATCATTTACGGATGCGACTATATTAAATGTCGAAAGAGATTCAAATGCCACTGCTCCCAAACACAAGAACTGCATTTTCATTATTACGTCGTATGAGGCGACCACCACCCGTAAATCAAATATTTACATTAATTTGCTTTGAAAATTGATATTTCCTGAATGGTCATAGTTACTTATAAATATGACACTTTATTATGAGAAATGCATTATTCCTGAAAGCATTATTAATTGTAATTGTAAAATGGCAAGAAATTCTTGCCCAATATCTTAATCTTTCTGTGAGGCGTTGAAACTGAAAAAAAAGAACTAAAGTAAAAGTAAATGAAATAAAAAGATGCAACCTCGAAAAGTCGTATGGTTCATTATTTACGAAAAGGTCTCTTAAAAAATACTCTGTATCTTACGATAATGAATGGGAAATGATAAACTTGGTTTAAGCGTATTCCACGATTAAAAAATGCTGTTGAGCACTTGTCATTCTACGGAATGACAATTCAATCTCGCTAATTGCCGTAGGAGTATATTTCAGTACCTTCTGTTGTGAACAATTTTTCTTCTTTAGGACCAGCAGCGTAATATATATCTGATACCTGTTAGAGTAGATACACCGAATAGCTGCTTACGATAGGTATTGTTTATTTATGACAGACTGTTTCGGATTGATCGCCATTTTCGTTTACCTGCAATTACAATTTTGGTGAGAATAGGTATGGATGCCAATGTAATTCATATTAAAGTACCTGTCTCGTACTCACGTCTAGATAGATGTAGCGTCCGTATTGCGTTGTTAGGGACTGTTTAGTAACTGTCAGTGCTTTAATAAGATTATAAATGATGTCAAGGCTTTGAAAGTAAAATTTTAACTACAACGTGACAGCAGTTTGACAGTTTCACTCTTACGACGCTATATGCTTACAAAGATTGTGCAGATGAACAGCGATATAATTTTACTATCTAAAATTTGTTATGATTATCTTTGGTTGCTGCATATGTAGTTGTTGGTTCGAAAGGCTAGTCGAATATTTGTGGATTTAAAAATTGCATTACTTCTGTTGTAAATTCCACCAAGATAGACTGCTGGTACGTATCTCATTTTCTGTGTCGGCAATGTTTATCGAGTTAGGCATATCTCGCTATATGTTTTGGTTTGGTGTTTTACATTTGGAAAATAATTCTGTCATAATGTTGTGGTCAAAATCATTTTTATAGTGTGTCAACACGGAGTACCACCGATTTATCGGAAGAAACAGGATACAGTGCGAGCATGCCTACGAACAAGGGAAGCAAAATCGCCACTCGCGCACTACAACATACCTGGGAAGTATCAGGCAACACTCCTTGATATCAAGCACCAGAGCGCCAAGTAATGTCAAGCGTTGCAGAAAATCCTGAGCTCAGGAACTCAGAATAATTATTGAGCCACCACAGTAAGGAAGGGAATGCTAATGATACTAATAAACGGGAATAAATTCGCTCATGCACTTAGAGAACCGCGTCGTAGTCGTGAAACTTTAAATGACGGGACTTCCGGAGCCGGAGGAGATTTTCAGTCACCACACGATTTTGAACATTTCGCTTGAACCGGTGAGATTGATGATCTACTGAGTGTCAGTGAACCCATAACAACCCAGCTGATAATGATCTGCCTGCTACCAGCTTGTTGACCTCGAATCCGAGATGCAGCCAAACTGTGCAGGCCACAACCGTGGTCTACCGTTTCTCCCACAGGGGCCGGCCGGTGTGGCCGAGCGGTTCTAGGCGCTACAGTCTGGAACCACGTGACCGCTACCGTCGCAGGTTCGAATCCTGCCTCGGGCATGGCTGTGTGTGATGTCCTTAGGTTAGTTAGGTTTAAGTAGTTTTAAGTTCTAGGGGACTGACGACCTCAGAAGTTAAGTCCCATAGTGCTCAGAGCCATTTCAACCATTTTCTTTCTCCCACTGGGACGCTGCGGGTGAGGAGAAGTCTGCTGTGCAGCCAGCCCTTCTTATACTGAGAGTCATCTGTGGATGACCAGCGCTCTGTCATCTCCATACCGTCCAGGCATGGCACATTCGCACATCCCCAGGTTGACTCATTAGCATTTACATCTACTTTAGTGCTCTGCAAGCCGTATGAAGGTAGCGGAGGCTACGTCTCATACCACAACTGATATCTCCTGCCCTGTTCCGCTTGAGAATGGCACGTGGAAGAATGACTGTTGTTAAGCCTCTGTATTAGCTTTAATTACTCAATTTTTTTCGTCGAAGTCAATTCGAGACATGTATGTGCAAGGAAGTAATGCATTGTTCGGCCATTCCCTTAATTCTCTCTCCTGAAATTTAAATAGTAAACCTCGCTCTGTTGCAGAAGGTCTCACTTGTGGCGTCTGTAACTGAAGCTTTTTTGTGACTGATCGCCGGTCGGGGTGGCCGAGCGGTTCTCGGCGCTACAGTCTGGAACCGCCCGATCGCTACCGTCGCAGGTTCGAATCCTGCCCCGGGCATGGATGTCTGCGATGTCCTTAGGTTAGTTAGGTTTAAGTAGTTTTAAGTTCTAGTGAACTGACGACCTCAGAAGTTAAGTCCCATAGTGCTCAGAGCCATTAGAACCGTTTTGAGACTGATCACATTTCTTCAAGATGCATCCTACGGATCTCCCCCAGGCGGCTTTTTTGCCTCTTGTTTGTTTCCTGTGCTCATTCCAGTTAAGGCCACAATGGATAGTTATTCCTGGGTATTTTACAGTATGTACCGTTTCCTGAAATTTCTCATCAATTGTGTGATTGTGTAATAATGGATTTGTGTTCCTATGTACGCTCAAAATGTTACTTTTACTTGAGTTCAGCGTCAACTGTCAGAGGGTGCACCATTCATTGATATGCTGCAGGTCATTTTGCAAACTGATACTATGTCCTGATGTTGCTACTTTCTTAGACAATCGCATCGTCTGTAACCAGTGTTCAAGAGCTTCCGGCGCTTTCTGCTATATCATTTATTTACATTTATGTACATCTGATTCAATCTTCGACGTCCCATGGTGGGTGACCAGGGCCTAACCTTCATGACAACCGTCATGCTCAACCACAGACTCGGCTATCTTCACCTAAGCATGCGACGTGCTGTCTGCGAGAGTGCTCTGGTGTAGGGCCGCAGTGTACTGAAGAATTCCTTGAGTGGGCAACAATTGACCATCTCCACGCTGCTGTATGCACAAAAGCACACCATCTGCGGCTCCAACGCCAAGATTCGCAACTGACGACCTTTAGTGCCTTTAAAGCACAAACTGAGGCACAGCCGATGCTTGATGCTGGGCGATAACTTTATTAGCCTTTATCCTCTTTCTCACGAATAAATGTTATTACAGAAACCGATGTTTTTCTAACCCCTCTATTTCTCCAGCTCACTCTCCCGCACTACATACTCAGCCCCCAGCATGCAAACTGACCACAGCTCTTTGGGTTGCAACACAGCGTATAATATGAGTCTACAACACGTGCATAATGTACTCCAACTACAGGCAGAATCTAATGGCTAGATATTGAGTAGTATCCTCTCTCTACATGCATCACAACCTACCTAAGCTGGATGATCGAAGTGATCGTACTGGTAGACGGTAAATCATCGAATAGAACAGGGTGGGTACCCGTGGTCTAGGGGTAGTGTCTTGGATTCATAATCAAAACGTCTTCGGTCCCGGGCTCGATCCCAGCCACTGCCTAAATTTTGATAAACAATCAGCATTGGCGGCCGAAGACTTCCGACATAAGAATTCAGCCTCATTCTGCCAACGGCCTTGTCAAAAGAGGGCGGAGGAGCGGATAGAGGTTCAGGGCACTCTCTTATCCTACGGGTGGGAAATTGCCCCTAAAGGCGGAAGAATGAGCAATGATCAACGACATGAGTATGCAGAAGGCAATGGAAACCACTGCATTAAAGACACGTAACGTGTATCCACAGGACATGTCGCCTGTAATTGAAAAAGTGTCATGATGATCTCTCCATTGGCAAAAGATTCCGGAATAGTCCCCCATTCGGATCTCCGGGAGGGGACTGCCAAGGGGGAGGTTACCATGAGAAAAAGATTGAATAATCAACGAAAGGATAACGTTCTACGAGTCGGGGCGTGGAATGTTAGAAGCTTGAACGTGGCAGGGAAACTAGAAAATCTGAAAAGGGAAATGCAAATACTCAATCTAGATATAGTAGGGGTCAGTGAAGTGAAGTGGAAGGAACGCACGGATTTCTGGTCAGATGAGTATGGGTAATATCAACAGCAGCAGAAAATGGTATAACAGGTGTAGGATTCGTTATGAATAGGAAGGTAGGGCAGATGGTGTGTTACTGTGAACAGTTCAGTGACCGGGTTGTTCTAATCAGAATCGACAGCAGACCAACACCGACAACGATAGTTCAGGTATACATGCCGACGTCGCAAGCTTAAGATGAACAGATAGAGAAAGTGTATGAGGATATTGAAAGGGTAATGCAGTATGTAAAGGGGGACGAAAATCTAATAGCCATGGGCAACTGGAATGCAGTTGTAGGGGAAGGAGTAGAAGAAAAGGTTACAGGAGAATATGGGCTTGGGACAAGGAATGAAAGAGGAGAAAGACTAATTGAGTTCTGTAACAAGTTTCAGCTAGTAATAGCGAATACCCTGTTCAAGAATCACAAGAGGAGGAGGTATACTTGGAAAATGCCTGGAGATACGGGAATATTTCAATTAGATTACGTCATGGTCAGACAGAGATTCCGAAATCAGATACTGGATTGTAAGGCATACCCAGGAGCAGATATAGACTCAGATCACAATATAGTAGTGATGAAGAGTAAGCTGAAGTTCAAGACATTAGTCAGGAAGAATCAATACGCAAAGAAGTGGGATACGGAAGTACTGAGGAATGACGAGATACGTTTGAAGTTCTCCAACGCTATAGATACAGCAATTAGGAATAGCGCAGTAGGCAGTACAGTTGAAGAGGAATGGACATCTCTAAAAAGGGCCATCACAGAAGTTGGAAAGGAAAACATAGGTACAAAGAAGGTAGCTGCGAAGAAACCATGGGTAACAGAAAAAATACTTCAGTTGATTGATGAAAGGAGGAAGTACAAACATGTTCCGGGAAAATCAGGAATACAGAAATAAAAGTCGCTGAGGAATGAAATAAATAGGAAGTGCAGGGAGCTAAGACGAAATGGCTGCAGGAAAAATGTGAAGATATCGAAAAAGATATGATTGTTGGAAGGACAGACTGAGCATACAGGAAAGTCAAAACAACCTTTGGTGACTTTAAAAGCAACGGTGGTAACATTAAGAGTGCAACGGGAATTCCACAGTTAAATACAGAGGAGAGAGCAGATAGGTGGAAAGAATACATTGAAAGCCTCTACGAGGGTGAAGATTAGTCTGATGCGATAGAAGAAGAAACAGGAGTCGATTTACAACAGATAGGGTATCCAGTATTAGAATCGGAATTTAAAAGAGGTTTGGAGGACTTACGGTCAAATAAGGCAGAAGGGATAGATAACATTCCATCAGAATTTCTAAAATCGTTGGGAGAAGTGGCAACAAAACGACTATTCACGTTGGTGTGTAGAATATATTAGTCTGGCGATATACCATCTGACTTTCGGAAAAGCATCACCCACCCAATTTCGAAGACGGCAAGAGCTGACAAGTGCGAGAATTATCGCACAATCAGCTTAACAGCTCATGCATCGAAGCTGCTTACAAGAATAATATACAGAAAAATGGAAAAGAAAATTGAGAATGCGCTAGGTGACGATCACTTTGGCTTTCGGAAAAGTAAAGGGACGAGAGAGGCAATTCTGACGTTACGGCTAATAATGGAAGCAAGGCTAAAGAAAAATCAAGACACTTTCTTTGGATTTGTCGACCTGGAAAAAGCGTTCGACAATATAAAATGGTGCAAGCTGTTCGAGATTCTGATAAAAGTGGGGGTAAGCTATAGGGAGAGACGGGTCATATACAATACGTACAACAACCAAGAGGGAATAGTAACAGTGGACGATCAAGTACGAAGTGTTCGTATTAAGAAGGGTGTAAGACAAGGCTGTAGCATTTCCCCCCTACTCTTCAATCTGTACATCGAGGAAGCAATGATGGAAATAAAAGAAAGGTTCAGGAGTGGAATTAAAATACAAGGTGAAAGGATATCAATGATACGATTCGCTGATGACATTGCTATCCTGAGTGAAAGTGAAGAAGAATTAAATGATCTGCTGAACGGAATGAGCTGTCTAATGAGTACACAGTATGGTTTGAGAGTAAATCGGAGAAAGACGAAGGTAATGAGAAGTAGTAGAAATGAGAACAGCGAGAAACTTAACATCAGGATTGATGGTCACGAAGTCAATGAAGTTAAGGAATTCCGCTACCTAGGCAGTAAAATAAGCAATGACAGACGGAGCAAGGAGGACATCAAAAGCAGACTAACTAGGACAAAAAAGGCATTTCTGGCCACGAGAAGTCTACTAATATCAAATACCGGCCTTAATTTGAGGAAGAAATTTCTGAGGATGTACGTCTGGAGTACAGCATTGTATGGTAGTGAAACATGGACTGTGGGAAAACCGGAACAGAAGAGAATCGAAGCATTTGAGATATGGTGCTACAGACGAATGTTGAAAATTAGGTGGACTGATAAGGTGAGGAATGAGGAGGTTCTACGTAGAATCGGAGAGGAAAGGAATATGTGTAAAACACTGATAAGGAGAAGTGACAGGATGACAGGACATCTGCTAAGACATGCGGGAATGACTTCCATGGTACTAGAGGGAGCTGTAGAGGGCAGAAACTGTAGAGGAAGACAGAGATTGGAATACGTCAAGCAAATAGTTGAGGACGTAGGTTGCAAGTGCTACTCTGAGATGAAGAGGTTAGCACAGGAAAGGAATTCAAGGAATTCGTGGCGAGCCGCATCAAACCAGTCAGTAGACTGATGACCAAAAAAAAAAAAAAAAAAAAAAAAAAAAAAAGAGAACAGAAGTGATATCTGGCGTTCCGCAAGCTAGTGTCATAGGCCCTCTGCTGTCCCTGATTTACATAAGTGATCTATCTAGAGTTCAATCTGAGCAACCCCCTTAGATTGTTTGCAGATGACACTAATTTATCGTCTAGTAAAATCATCAGACTATCAAATCTAACTCCATAATGATCTAGAGGTGATTTCTGATTGGTGCGAAAAGAGGCAATTGGCACTAAACAAAGAAAAGAGCGAGGTCATCCACGTGGGTACTAAAGGAAATCGGATAAATTTTGGATATACGATAAATCGCACAAATCAAAGGGCTGTCAATTCGACTAAATACCTAGGAATTACCATTACCAGCAATTTAAATTGGGAAGACCACATAGATAATATTGTAGGAAAGGCGAAACAGAGGCTGTGCTTTGTTGGCAGGACACTTAGAAGATACGACAAACCCACTAAAGAGACAGCCTACATTACACTTGTCCGTCCTCTTCTGGAATGTTGCTGCGCGGTGTGGGATCCTTACCAGGTAGGATTGACGGAAGGCATCGGAAAAGTTCAAAGAAGGGCAGCTCGTTTCGTGTTATCGCGCTATAGGGGTGAGAGTGTCACTAATATGATACGCGAGTGGGGGTGGCAGTCACTGAAACAAAGGCGGTTTTCTTTGCGGCGAGATCTGTTTACGAAATTTCAGTCACCAACTTTCTCTTCCGAATGCGAAAATATTTTGTTGATACCCATCTGCGTAGGGAGAAATGATCACCATAACAAAGTAAGAGAAATTAGAGTTCGAACGGAAAGATTTAGGTGTTCCTTTTTCCTACAAGCCATTCGAGAGTGGAATGGTAGAGAAGTAGTTTGAAAATGGTTAGATGAATCCTCTGCCAGGCACTTAAGTGTGAATTGCAGAGTAACCATGTAGATGTAGATAACTGCAGATAATATGGGAAGAATCTCTGTGATGTTCAGCTGAAATGGTTTATCTGCAGTTTGATATTTACAATCCAGGTAGTCTTGAATTGCATTAAATGCGCTTCTGATCATGATCCCAGTCTCGTAATCGTAACTGTATGATGAGGAGACATGTGTATGTGGTATATTAAGGACGATTATGCCACAGTTGTCGTAGAAAACAGGGTTTATCTTTTTTTGAACGACTCACGTTTGATTCTTGTACCACTATAGATTGATTTCGAGCTCAGTGCGCAAATTCGGTAGTTTTCACAACTGGAAATCGTGCGATGATATTATCTGCCATTCATTCTTTTACCACATATACAGTGCGACAATATAATACGCTTTTGACGCAGCGTTGTGTCCCTTCGAAAACATAAAGCGAATTGACACACGCTACTGTATCAGTGGCCTGTGTACTTTGTTTCGGCTCTCTAGACATATGTTAAGGTACTGAGACTCGGGGATTTGAATGTGTACCACGACTGAGGACAATGAACAGCTGAGACATATGCCTACCACCATGAGTGCAGTGGGAATGACTGGCGCCGTGTCTATCCTTCCTTCCAAACAGTGAGTGTACCAGCAAAATATAACATTTCCGATGGGAGATACAGAAGCGTTTGATATGTGTCATGGATTGCTCCGAATATCATCCCGAAAGTTAATGAACTGAATCATTAATTAAATGGTACCAAACCACTTTGTCTCGTAATTTAGAGATCATCGTATGGTTGCCTAATCAGAAGACTGTTGTATCTTGGGGCGGAGGAATTTTCCGAGTCTTGATTTAATTATTAATAGCAATTTGCAAAATGGCGAATAACCACATATTCTGGTCCAACCATTGCTTAGAATTTCTTGCCTCGGCTCACT
Organism: Schistocerca piceifrons; assembly: GCF_021461385.2. NCBI lineage: Eukaryota > Metazoa > Arthropoda > Insecta > Orthoptera > Acrididae > Schistocerca > Schistocerca piceifrons. Next base: position 444,228,962 of record NC_060140.1, on the reverse strand, counting down.
CGGGCCCTTTCGCTAAATTACCGCCACTCCAAGAACCACAGTCTCAGAAGTATGAGACCGTGCCTTGTTGGTCGGAATAGATCCTAACTTTCACCTTGTTTACACTCGCGGCTCTTTCTGCTGTCGGCAATTTACTGCGTTGCAGTGCCTTCGGTAACAAAACTAGCGAGAGAGGACCTCTCGTCCTCAGTCGTTGGCCATTCTTGGTTGGAGCTGGTTCGTGATCGTCGATAGTGGAGTTCTTTCCGCCATTAATATGTCCTTTTGCAAGCTTACTTTTCATAGTAGTAGCTGTTTACTTCACAGCTCAGGTTAGTGCTGTTTCGCGTTCTCTGCAATGCACTCGCTATTACGTCAGTTGTACATTCTTCAAAATACAGCGGTTTCCATCTCAGTCAATGCATGCAATGAACGTAGCTGTGCTTTCATACTAATACTTCTTACTGCCCATGCCCAGGCGATAATCTCCTTAAATTTCCTGACTATTTATCATTTTGACCAATCTTCCAATGTCCTCTCCATATCTGATCAGGGATTGGAGGAGTTATCAAAAAGCGCCTCTGCACTGCAATTAGTTCTTTCTTGTGACTTGATTTGCAGAAAGACTTCAGGCAAGATTGATCAAGTGTGTGTAGACAAGTCATAGTTAACTTGGAACAGGCTACCTCACATTTCAGTGTGCTTTTTTCTGTAGAATTCCTGTGCTGCCTCCTGTGAATACTCGTATTTGCTTTAACAAACATTTCCTTCAGCAAACTCCTCCTGAACGAGATAAGATCCAATGCTGGCCGCTGTTGAAATCGCAGTAGATTAGCAGGTGAGAGTAGCCGTGCATGTTGTTCGCCTCGATTTCGCAACTCCCAGTCAGTTTTCTGGATTTGATAGCAGCGGCTCCCAGACTCCTCCACAACAACGGCAAGACGGTTATGCTAGGCTTTTGCTACGTTCATCGCTAGATGTGCTACAGATATAGATGTCTTGATTGATTGAATCCTTTCCGAACGATGCTTCGTCAACGGAATTGCAGTGTAATAGCTTGCGCTTGTTGCGACGGGAGACCAAGAGAGCAGCTAGCAGATGTGGTGCGGCGTGGTGAGGCCCTGCTGCAACAGATCCGCTGCACACTTGCAGTCATTCCACAGTGCCACTTAGCCATGCGACGACTTGCTACAGCTGATAAACAGTGCTCGGTGGCTTGTGAAAAGCCTATCTGGACATGGAACTGCCATGATGGAGACTTTTTATGTGCCGACTGTATCAGTTTGTTGTTTACAATATTTGTCTACGTAATTGCTTATTTACAGTTTTCAAATAAAAATAAAAAGAATAGCTGAGTGGTCAGCGCGGCCGAATATTGTGCAGTGGCGCATGGTTTCGATTCCCGACTGGATCGGATATTTTATCCGCTCGGGGACTGAGTGTTGTGTTGGATTTTTCATCATCATATCATCCCCATCGACGTGCAAGTCGCCGAAGTGGCGTCAACTAGAAAGACTTGCACCAGACTACCAGACTACCCGACGGGATGCCCTAGCCACACGACATTTCACTTCATTTCAACTTACCTGTTAATTTGGAATCAGAGATCATGTAGTCTCACGAATTCTACAATCAGTGTCGACATTTTGTTGCAACAGAGCACAGTAACATCTACAACCAGTACCTGCAGACCAACAAAAAACTAATGACGTTTATTTATATTATCGAGGTGCCATTTAAGACATTATGGCTATAAGTCGTGTAATAGAGAACGTATCTCCAGGAGCAACACAAACACAACAATTTACCTTGCCTTACACGGCGTAGATGAACAGTTAGTATTCAAAACAGCTTCCAAACGTCTCAATACGGATAAATACAGCCCTTATTTGGCTTTTATGAACGTCCATCTTATACGGCCATCTTATTGCATGGAAACGGTGTCGAGTATAGTCTCCTGATGAAAGCTAGCCCACCTGTGGTGGCGCCTGAGGATAGCGGTAATGTGATAAACACATACTCAAGATACAGCTGCGATAGTACTTTTTCTCATACAAAGCCTATTTGGTTTACAAGGGAATCTTATACCATTCTTCATGTAAAATAGTGGAAAGTCCACGTAACAACGATGCAGGTGGATAGGGAACACGCAACATTCTCTGTAAAGTACACACATCAAAAAAAGTTTTCCATCACCCCGGTTCCTACAACTCCTGGACGTAGACATTGACTGTGGATCTTGTATCACAGATAAAGTCCCTTTGACCGTTCAGAGATGTCACTAAACCCTCCCAAAGATGTAAACCACCATGCATCAGCAGCGCCTATTAGACGGAGGGGGTCCGACAGCCCATCAGTTCCAGTCATTCCACAAGGAAGAAGGTACACGGCTCGTCTGTAGTTCAATCATGCCTAGACGGTCAATACAGCGGTACGTTCGCGTCCGCATTGTTACTTTGGGCCAGGAAGGGCTCTTAACAAGGGAAGTGTCCAGGCGTCTTGGAGTGGACCAAAGCGATGTTGTTCTGACTTGGAGAAGATACAGAGAGACACGAACTGTCGTTGATATGCATCGCTCTGGCCGCCCAAGGGCTACTATTGCAGTGGATCACCGCTACCAACGGATTATGGCTCGGAAGATCCCTGACAGCAACAGCACCATGTTCAGTAGTGCTTTTCGTGCAGCCATAGGACGTCGTGTCATGACTCAAACTGTGCGTAATGGGCTGCATGATGCGCTGGTTCACTCTCGACGTCCATGGCGACGTCGACCTTTGCGACCACGACACCATGAAGCACGATACAAGTGGGCCGAAAAACATGTCGAATGGACCGCTCAGGATTGATATCAAGTTCTCTTCACCAATGAGTGTCGCATATGGCTTCAGCCAGATAATCGTCGGAGACGTGTTTGGAGGGAACCCGGTCAGGGTAAACGCCTTAGACACTCTGTCCAGCGAGTGCAGCAAGGTGGAGCTTCCCTCATTTTTTGGGGTGGCATCATGTGGGGCCGAAGTACGCCCCTGGTGGTCATAAAAGGCGCGGTACCGACTGTACGATGTGTGAATGCCATCCTCCGACCGATAGTGCAACAATATCGGCAGCATATTGGTGAGGCATTCATCTTCATGGACGACTATTCGCACCCCCATCGTGCACATCTTGTGAATGACTTCCTTCAGGATAACGACATTGTTGACTAGAGTGACCAGCATGTTCTCCAGACACGAACCCTATCCAACACGCGTGGGATAGATTGAAAAGGGCTGTTTACAGACGACGTGACCCACCAACCACTCTCAAGGATCTACGCCAAATCGCCGTTGAGGAGTGGGGCAATCTGGACCAACAGTGCCTTCATGAACTTTTCGATAG